>NC_081407.1:630988835-631643835 GCF_030272615.1 Cryptomeria japonica
ATATCTCCTTGTTGTCCATAATTGAGCCTAAAAGTTTTGAGGAGGCAACTAAAGATAAACATTGGGTGACACCCATGGAAGAAGAGCTTGATCAGATTCAGAAAAGTAAAACTTGGGAACTTGTCCCAAGGCCCAAAGACAAGAATGTGATTGGCACAAAGTGGGTATACAAAAATAAGTCAAATGAAGATGGTAAAGTGGTGATGAACAAGGTGAGACTTGTGTGCAAAGGTTGTGCATAGGTTGAAGGTATGGATTCAAAGAAACTATTCCTCCTGTTGCATGTTTAGAAGCTATTAGAATATTCTTAGCCTTTGCATATTTTAAAGATTTCAAAGTTTTTCAAATGGATGTTAAATTTTCTTTTCTTGAATGGTAATTTGAATCAAGAAGTTTATACAAAGCAATCAAATGGATTTGTTATATCAAAAAATTAGAACTATGTATGCAAGTTAAAAAAGACACTTTTTGGTCTTAAACAAGCCCCATATGTTTGGTATGCTATACTAGATAGTTGTTTGCAACAAAACGGATTCAGAAGATGGATAATGGACAATAATCTATATGTTAAAGAAGAAGGTAATCATATGCTGACTATTGTAGTTTATGGTGATGATCTGATTTTTGGTAGTGATTGTGAAGAGACGTGTCAAGCTTTTGCTACTAATATGAAGGAGTTTGAAATGTCCATGCTCAGTGAGTTATCCTTCTTTCTTGGTTTGCAAATTCATTAATAAGATATAGGCATTTTTATTTTGCAAACAAAGTATATTAGATAGATATTGAAAAGGTTTAGAATGGATGATTGCAATCTTATGAGCACTCCAATGGTGACAAGATGTAAGTAAAAATGATGAGTCTCCAGATGTTAATCAAACTTTGTATATGTCTATGATAGGGAGTTTATTATATGTTTAATTACTAGACCTGCCATTATGTAAGAAGTTGGTTATGTTGCTATATTTGAAGCTACTCCTAAGGATACTCTTATTCGTGTAGTTAAGAGGATTTTCAAGTATCTTAAGATAAGTATGGATTATGGGTTATGGTGTCCCAAAGGTAATGATTTTACACTCATAGCTTATATAGATGCAGATTGAGGTGGTTTTGTTGATGATGGAAAGAGCACAAGTGGAGATGTGTTCTCTCTAGGTGGTTGTCTTATATCTTGGTTGAGCAAAAAATAACCTTCTACTTCATTATCTACAACTGAAGAAGAGTACATTGCAATAGTGTCTTGTTGCACACAAGTTCTATGTATGAAGCAAACATTGAAGGACATTAAGGTAGACTATGATCATCCTATATCTATCTTTTGTTACAACATGAGTGCTGTTAATATCTCTAAGAATCTTGTTATGCACTCTAGGACTAAACATATTCCTATTATCATTTTTGAGAGAACAAGTTAGTAATCAACAAGTTAAGTTGGAATGTGTCTACGAAAGAGCAGATTTTAGATTTGTTTACTAGGCCTCTACCAAAGGAAAATTTTGATTTCTTGAGAGAGAAGTTGGGAGTGATTTCACTCCATCTTTGATTTGATCTTATGACTAAGGGGGAATTTTTATTATCATAAATATTATATTCTCCATTTCAGTTATGCGAGTTCATACCAATCATTGATGTCAAAGAGGGAGTAGTAAGTCAGGGGAGAAACATTATTTCAAAGCATATTATGGAGTTGACATTAATGACAAAGGGGGAGTTTGTTGATTATTTTGTCATTGATGTCAAAGGTTTGTTGAAAACAGAATTGTAACAAAATACTAGTCAAGCTACTGATTATTCATTAGCTTTCATTAGCTACTTGGTTGAGCTACTTGGCTACCTGGGTGAGCTACTTGGTTGTGTGCTTGAGCTACTTGGATACCCGATTGAGCTACTTGGTTGTGTGCTTGAGCTATTTGGTTGCCTAGTTGAACTACTTGGGTGTGTGCTTGAGTTGCTTATGTATGGTTGAGATAGTTGCTTTTCCACTCCATTTTCTTAGTTAGCTTATCTTCCATCTCAACTTTTGAACTTTGAATTCTAAAGGCATGTCAATTCACAATTTTATGGGTTGTCTTGGAAAGGGAAAGTCCGTAGTGTTAGATTTTATCTTTTCATGGGTATGATGGCCTATAGTTTGTAATGCCTTGGAGTGGGGCAACTTCAAACTTTTATATCGTCTTTACGAACCAACATTGAGTTTTTCGTTTATATACGTCATGTACGGAGAGATCTACGGTTTATTTGTTATCTCTGTTTAAGATGTGTCAGTTTGTTGCATGGTTTTTATTTTTGGTGAGTCTTTTTTGAGGAAGATATAGCATTCGCTAATAAAAAAATGTTTGGAATCACATCACTTTTTTGAGTATTTCTAGAAAAACATTTGTGACAGAAGATATCTTTGGGGGAGATATTTTTTTGGATAATTATGTGTGGTATTCATTGATTTAAGTGGCCTCTTTATCTATCGCGTTTACTTTTTTCTGGGTTAGAAGACTTTTAAGAGTATGTTGCTGGCAGGGTATGAATATACAAGTTTTTGAGACTATCATCTCTTTGATTTTTCTCATTCACTTGGTGAGATGACTTTGAAGATAAATATATAATATGTGGGTGTAGTTGTTTGAAGCAAGCTTTGAGTTTATGGGAATTTATTTAAGGAGATCACCCTTGTTGTCTTAGCGCCTAGGCTATTGCAACAAATTTTTGAGTTATTCTTTGGTTTTATCATATTTCATGGCATTAGGTTTAATTTGGTTGGATCTCTTTAAACACAAAGGTTCACAATTTTGATTTTCAGTTTGGTGAAGTTCAAAACCGTTGTGCAATTCAATGAAGACATGCTGAATTCACAAGGAGATTCTTGAATTATTAAATGCATTTTTCAAAGAACACACTTGTAGTTTGATATCTTTTATAAGAAGTTGAACAAAGTTGGTGCTTCTAGGAGAGTTGGTGCTCTTAGTGAGTTGGTACTCACTTATGTAATTAGAGTTGGTTCTCCTAGTGAGTTGATTCTCACTTATGTACTTCTGAGTTGGTGCTTATGTGGTAATTGAAATCTATTGACGTGTCATAGCTTTTTATGCGAAAGGGTTTTCCACATGTTCTCCGATGTTTACATCTTGATGTTTGTTCTCTTCATGTTTTATGGTTTTATGCATTTAAAAAATTAAAATATTGATTCATCCCACGCACACCCACTCACCACTCCACACCCTCGTTATTTTCTACGTGCTTTTTATACCTCACCATCACATATTAAATAAATGATATTCTCCACACCCATTTTCATGATCACATCATCTAAAATAGTGCACCTACACCATTCTCCAAACCCACTTCAATGACCAACTCATCCAATATATTAGAATCTGAATATTTTTTACTTTTTGGAGGGGATTGATTGACTTTAAAAACATCAATTGTTCATATTAAGCGACTAGGAAGTTGGTTGTGTTATGCATATCATCCTTCCATCTATCAGAAAAAATAATGCAATTTTTTTTACCACTAACCTTTTCTTTAATTTTCTATTGTGAAGTTCGTTTTTCTCACAATGTCATCCAAGAAAACACCACTTGAATATGGACTAGGTGCCATGAATAGCTAGATGAATTATGTATAGGGTTTTTGGGTTATTGAGAGCTTTTGGATGAATTAGTTAGTACTCACTAGACCCATTTAGATTGCAAGTGGGTAGTTGTCTTTTGCAAGCATTAGTCTTCATCTCTTGCCTTTATTCACTAGAAAATTAATATATTTTTGAAGTTGTATAGTATCTCATTTTAATTTCTAGAGGGATAGTCTATGAAAGAAAAATAACTTTTAAATGTGGAGGTTGAAAATAGGAAGTTAAGTTGTGATTTGGAGTGATGTCAATTATAGAAGTTATGATCACATGCCTGAACTATTTAGGTACAAGTTATTTTTTGTAGCACAAACTAAACGATTAGAAATTCAATAAACAATTTTTCATGATGATATAAATCATCCACTATAATTTTTTCCTACATGTTAGAAATATTTCATAACTTTAGAAAATGTGTTATGGATCATACAATAGATTTAATCATTTTGATATAGATTCGGTCGATGTAGTTTTGTTGTATTAGAATTTCTTTTTTCAAATGTAAATCTTTTTGGTATAAAATGTAGTTGAATGGCATGTGTGATGGTTTTCATGAATAGTTTCTCTAAGTTGTCAATATTTCTTTTAGTAATATTTAGATAATTTTGTTAAGAATAGCGGGATCATAAGATGTTACAAATATTGTTATTGATGATAACGGGGAATTAATGTAAAGAAGATTTATTATTGATGTCAAAGGAGGTTTAATCATAAAATATCTATTGAGTTTCAAAGTTGAGTTTTGAGGGCTATTAGACATATGTATTAATAATAAAATATATTTATTTATGTGCAAAAGCTAGCCGATGTCCTTGGTGAAAATATATTAATATTGTTATTTTCATATGAGTCCGACCTCTTGAGAGAAATGCATGATTGGATTATAAATGAAAGATGCAATTGAGGTAAAGACGTCATGCAATTAACGAAGTATCTTTCAAATTTAGAGTAGAAGTATATTTTCCATCAGTAGATTTGTACCAGATCTTCAAGGTGATTTAAAGCATACCTTCAAGGTGATTAAGGAATATTCATAACATACCTTTCAAGGAATTTTATAGCATATTTGGAAGAGACCTACGAGCATATTTGAAGCACACTTAAGAGCAATCTTATAACATATTTTTGGAGTTAATTTATAGTAGATCTAGAGCAGAAAATATGAAGAGCATTGATGATTTGTTTTGAATATTAGAGCATATTTGCAAAGACATTAAAAGCATATTTATGAAAAGAGTTGGAGTAGATTTGTGAAGAGTTTTTAGAGAAGAATTATGAAGAAGTTGAAGTGATTCATAGTAAATTTAAGGTAGATTTATTTCTTGAACCTATTGATATTTAAGGCATTTTTATAAGGTGAGTTTTTGTAGAAGAGGTTGGTGCTTCCTTCCTAAAGAAGAGATTGGTGCCTCTCATTAAATTGATGCTTAGTTGTGGGTGTTGGTGCCTACAAATTGAGGGGATTGGTATCTCTTGTGGGTTGGTATCTACCAAGTTTGTAATACAAGTTTATGTAAGCAATATTTTCTTGTGGTTTTCTTCCATAAGGATTTCCAAGTAAATCTTGTGTTCTTCTTGTGTTGCATAATTGTTTCATTTTATGTGAATGATATTGTGTAATTGATATGCTTATTGTATTAAGCTTGGAAAATTCAAAGATTGTATTTTACAAATTCATCTACCTATCTTAGTATAACTAAGTGCTCTTCAATTGGTATAAGTACCCCTATCAATGATTGAGCCACAACTAGGAAGACTATTGAGAAATCACAAATACATCTCGTTCCTCTAAGACTACATTGGCCATTCTTGTGTAAATAAGCTATCAAGTCTTGGACAATGTAGTGGAGGGTAGTTTCACATGAATACAACATGATACTTATTGGATTTTGAGTTTGAATAGTGAAGACTCCCACATGATACATAGCCTATTTGTAGTACTACTTATTGTTTTGAAGAGGGATCAAATATATTAAAATTAAGCCAATAGGTGCTACCACAATTGAAGAACACTAGAAAATGGCTTCATTCCTTGTTTTATAAAGGATGGAGTTGATAATGGTAGATCCAATAGATCACATTGATCCTAGATAGATATTTTTTGGTCTCTCTTCGAACTCTTTGGAGCATGCCATGTGACATGTAGTAGGAGATCACATAGGTATTGATAAAATGCATTTATGTGCAAAATCTAACCAACATCCTTGGTGAAAATAAATTAAAATTATTATTTTCATATGAGGTCGACCTCTTGGGTGAAATGCATGATTGGGGTATAAATAAAAAATAAGGTTGAGGTGAAGATGCCATGCAATTAAAGAAATATCATTCAAATTTAGAGTAGAAGTATATTCTCCATCAATAGATTTGTAGCAGATCTTGAAGGTGATTTAAAGTAGACCTTTGAGGTGATTCAAGGAATATTCATAGAAGACCTTTCAAGGAGTTTTATAGTAGATTTTTGGAGGTAATTTGTAGCTTATTTGGAAGAGACCTAAGAGCTCATTTGGAGCACACTTAAGAGTAGTCTTGTAATCAATTTTTGGAGGTAATCTATAGTAGATCCAAAGCAAGAAATATAAAGAGTATTGGTGATTTGTTTTGAAGGTTAGAGTAGATTTGAAAAGACATTAAGTGCATATTTATGAAAAGAGTTGGAGTGGATTTGTGAAGAGCTTTTACAGAAGAATTATGAAGAAGTTGAAGTGATTCATAGTAGATTCAAGCTAGATTTATTTTAGACCTATTGATATTTAAGATAGATTTA
Source organism: Cryptomeria japonica (assembly GCF_030272615.1). Taxonomy (NCBI): domain Eukaryota; kingdom Viridiplantae; phylum Streptophyta; class Pinopsida; order Cupressales; family Cupressaceae; genus Cryptomeria; species Cryptomeria japonica. The sequence continues at coordinate 630,995,225 of NC_081407.1, forward strand.
TATGGTGAATTTTTATAGAAGAGGTTGGTGCTTCCTTCCTAAAGAAGACATTGACGTCTCTTGTTAAATTGTGCTTAGTTGTGGGGGCAGGTGCATATGAATTGAGGGGATTGGTGTCTCTTGTGGGTTGATACCTACAAAGTTTGTAAAACAAGTTTATATAAGCAATATTTTTATGTGATTTTCTTCCATAAGGGTTTCCACATAAATCTTGTGTTCTTGTGTTGTATAATTGTTGCATCTTATGTAATGATATTGTGCAATTCATATGCTTATTTTATTAAGTTTGAAAAAGTTAAAGATTGTATTATACAAATTCATCCCCCTTCTTAGAATAATTGAGTGCTCCTCAATTAGTATAAGTGCCCCTATCAATGATTGAGCCACAACTAGGAAGAGTATTGGTCAATCACAAATACATCTTGTTCCTCTAAGAATGCCTTTGCAATTCTTGTGTAAATAAGCCATCAAGTCTTGGAAAATGTAGTGGAGGTTAGTTTCACATGAATACAACATGATACTTATTGGATTTTGAATTTGAATAGTGAAGACTCCCACATGATGAATAACCTATGTGTAGTACTACTTGTGATTTGAAGAGGGATCAAATATATTGAAATTGAGCCAAAAGGTGCTATCACAATTGAAGAACAATAGAAAATGTCTTCATGACTTGATTTCTATATGATGGAGTTGATCATGGTAGTTCCAACGGATCACATTGTTCTTAGGTAGATATTTTTTTCTCTCTTAGAACTCTTTGGAGCATGCCATGTGGTATGTAGTAGGTGATATCATAGGTATTAATAATAAAATAATTTATTTATGTGCAAAAGTTGGCAAACCTCCTTGGTGAAAATAAATAAAATTATTATATTCATATGAGGCTGACCTCTTGGGTGAAATGCATGATTGGGGTATAAATAAAAGATGAAGGTGTGGCAAAGACATCACACAATTAACAAAATATCTTTCAAATTTAGAATAGAAGTATATTCTCCATCAACATATTTGTAGTAGATCTTCAAGGTGATTTAAGGAAGATTCATAGAATACCTTTCAAGGAGTTTTATAGTAGATTTTTGTAGGTAATTTGTAGTATTAATGGAAGAGACCTAAGAGTAGATTTGGAGCACACTTAAGAGAAGTCTTATAACTAATTTTTTGAGGTAATCTATAGTATATTTAGAGCTAGAGTATTGGTGATTTGTTTTGAAGGTTAGAGTAGAGTTGCAAACAAATTCATAGCATATTTATGAAAAGAGCTGTAGTAGATTTGTGAAGAGTTTTTAGAGAAGAATTATGAAGAAGTTGAAGTGATTCATAGTAGATTTAAGGTAGATTTATTTCAAATCTACTGATATTTAAGGCAAATTTATAAGGTGATTTTTTTAAGAAGAGGTTCCTCCTTCCTAAAGAAGAGATTAGTCTCTCTCATTAAATTGATGCTTAGTTGTGGGGGTTGGTGCCTATGAATTGAGGGGATTGGTGTCTCCTATGGGTTGGTGCATACCAAGTTTGTAAGAAAAGTTTATGTAAGTAATATTATGTTGTGGTTGTAAGGGTTTCCATGTTAATATTGTGCTCTTGTGTTGCATTAATTGTTGCATCTTATGTGAAAAATCATATGTAATTTGATATGATTATTGTGTTAAGTTTGAAAAAGTTAAAGATTGTTTTATATGAATTCACTCCCCTTCTAGTATAACTAAGTGCACCTATCAATGATTGGGCCACAACTAGGAAGAGTTTTGAGAAATTAGAAATACATCTTGTTCCTCTAAGACTACCTTGGCCATTCTAGAGACAAGAAAAAGGGAGTTAGAGGATTCAACTGCATACAATAATCAAGAATTGCAAAGAAAGAATAAACATACAAATGAAACCTTTATACCGCTTCTTACTCCCTCAGATTGAGCCTTCGATGAAGTGAAGAATGCACCCCTTCCTCACTTGATTTGTTTGGCTCCTTGATTGGATGTGGATTCATGTCCACTACAACAACAACAATGGATTGAGTGTGATGGATTTGGCTAGCTAAGCGTGGAGTGAAATGGGCATGATGAGGATGCCATAGATGATTCCTAAGCTCACTTGGACAACATGAGATTACTAAATTGATGGATGTGGAAATGAGGGGTGGAGACTCCAATTTATAGATTGGAGGAGGCCAAAATGGAGGGCCAAGATTGATTTGGAATGGAGGGCTAGGATTGAGAGAAAGTGGGAGAGAGGATTGAGAGGACAATGTGTAGGATTCAAGAGATTTTCCATAAAGGAGTTTCTTGTCTCCACACACCTCAAGGTACATTAGGAAGAGATCACCAAGTACATTGGGAGAATAAAAAAGAATTTAAAATACCTTGGGAGAGGACAAGAGAATTAAAAATTCTCAAATAATGGATTGTGTGGGAAGAATAAAAGAGAAAAGAAAATAAAAGTTCCTTCCCAGGAAGAGAGGGCATGGGGAGATTCCAATGAATTCAAAATTACTTGGATAGACAAAAGTGGGTGGCATTTAATGTTGGGAGGTGATATGGGAAAGCCATTTATGGCAAGGAGTTGATGCATCCCTTATCAAGGTAATTAGGAATGTGAAAGTGATTTGGGAAGTGGATTTGGTGGATTAATAAGAGATTAGGAATACAAGTGGGAAGGTTAGGAGGATGTGACATGATGAGAGAGAATGAGTGGAGGATAGTGATAAGCATGATTATAGAAGAATTAATTAGGCCATGTGAGGATTTAGAAGAAGTGACTTGTAGGAATCATATGATTAGGTTAATTAATCAAAATTAATTAGTCTCCGAGATGAATGAATGAGGGGAGATTGTTGTTGTGTAGATGTGGAGAGAAAACCTAGTTTGATATTTCCAAGGATGTATCTTCACCACTGATTATAGGAATTAGGATGTTATGAAGATCTGAGGCGTGGACTAGACTCTCAAACAATAAGTATCTCTATGCACATAGGATCACAAACATCATGATGCTGTAAATGTGGGACTGCAGGTTCATACAAGAGAGACCATCAAACACACCATACCACAAAACCATGCCCTAGTGTACACCAATCTAGAAGATACTGAGATATAGGATGCTCAAGGCAACCCTAAATAGGTATAGTCATAGGACACAAAGATGCAAGTCAAAGAAAAAGACCAAATCATGGAAATGAAACACACATGGCCAATTGACATCTCTTGCCAAGAGTAGAACTAGGATTGTGATGATGTACCAAACATGGGAAGGATGCATCCCGATGGGCGAAGGTAACTGATAGGGCTGATTAGGCAATAGAGAAGATGACATGAACAAGTGAATGCGGATAACTAACTAAATGCTGAGATTTGATTAGGATCATGTGGGTGGATGTTTGGGTGACATGAAAGTCAAGAAGAAGAAGCTTAGCTTGATGTGATAAGCTCAAGAAATGGGGAGAAGCTCAATGTGTTTTGACCAAAGCTCAAATTACTGGGATGATCCTTATTCATATCTTGGATTAAAAATCATCATCTCATGAGGGAGCAAAGCGAGTGTGAGAGATTTGGGCAAGTGATGCGAGTGATCAAGGTGGAAGTGATTTGCATAGATGAGAGGAGCGAATTGATGGGCTAAGTGGTAAATTACTTACTTACGTGACTAATGGAATATGGATGCTGGGCAGGGAGATGAAAGCAGATAGAGATCTTGGAGGTGAATTAATAGCTTATATTATGAAATATGGATATCGGGTGGGGGGAAGGTAATGCAAGCAAATGATTATCCAAAGAGACAGTGGATTTGACTTATTTACCTTGTCGCCTAGAACTAGGTTTTCCCCAAGGTACTTTCCTATAGTGCCACAAAGTGGTTTTCACTGATGGGCGAATTGATTTTTTCTTTACTTTTTTGCTTTTTTCATTTATTTTTTTTCTTATGATTTTTTTTTTTTTTTTAATCTTTTTCTTTGATTTTTGAAAACCAAAGACTAGGCATAAAATCTTTTCAGATGCATGATGTTTATGGGATCATCCAAAGGGTCTCCTTCAGGTGTAGCCAACTAATAGGCTTTTGATCCATATTTGGTAGTGATAGTATAATGTCCAAGACAATTAGGCTCAAAATTGCCTTTCTTCTCATGATCCTAGAGATTCTTCTTGTTGACATTAAGCAACAAACTAAGAGGGGGGGGGGTGAATCAGTTTGCATAAATTTTTTTGCAACATATACGACAAATCAAATTTGATAATTAACAATCAAAACATGAAACAATACCACATCAATATCACACATAACACCAATATTTTGACATGCAAAACCAGGTTAAGGGAAAAACCAAAGTTGGAACCTACCCACAATGAGATAATACCCTGCTAGGAGTAATTGAAATATTACAATGAGGAATGCACATGCATTCAGGCACACTGCCTAGAGCTCACTGCTCGAACAAGAAACTGAGAAAGACTACAACCTTAAGGGAAGTCTCACTACCTTACAGGAAGTCTCACTAACTTACAAAAACATTTAGACAACAATCTGGATAACATGAATTGTGAAAATAGCATTTGCATATGCTTGGATATAGTTCCGGTTAAGCACACAGTCTGCTCTACAACACTTCTCTTCTCTCCTTCACTTTTGAAAGATGAAAACACTTGTTCGCATATACAAATCAATCATACACTCACTCAAGGATCGCAAACTCTTGATCTTACATGATTATTACATTTATTTATACAAGACATCAACCTATATTTCAAGGTTGGCTAAACCCTCAATACAAATTATAAAATAATAACCTCACATGCTACAACAATATATGTAGACCAAAACAATGTTGACTAAGACATAGTCTAGACCCAAATCAACATTGCAAACACAAAACACCTCCAACAATTACGCCTTGATCATCCGCAACATGCTACAAAGACCAAGAATGCTACAAAGACCAAGAAAGTCACATAACATAAGAACATCATCGAACATCAGAGCTCAAGAATACCATCAAAATTGATTTTCAATATGAAATATTCACTTGTGGACATCCAAATTATGAACTAATTGAACTAAGGATACACATCAATATCCAAAACACATGCCATACATTTGTAACTAAAGATATAGAAATTTTGGAGCAATTCAGAGCACAAACTAGTATACTGAATAACATAAACAACTGAATATCAAACTCAATACTAGATCTCATAACTCAATTAGAACATCCCGCGAACCACTGCAAATTATTCTGAATCAACTAGAGATACTTATCTCAAAACTCATTAAACCGCATCAACTCAACTACAACACACTAACCAAGCCAACTCAATTAATTTGACTACAACACTAGAATACATAGAAGAATGTGTTGACATCAATGACAACACTTGATTCCAACAAACTCTTAGCTACATCCAACATTTTTTCCCTTTGGTATTTATGGCAACATATGAATGTGAAAGACAATCAATGCAAAGAAGGAAATTTTCCCTCAACAATCTCCATCAAAGTTCACAAGGACCAGCTCAAATAACTCAAATTATAAAACTCATAATTCTCTAGGGTTTTTCACATGCTTCTCTCTCCCTTTTACACCAATGACAAAGATTTAGGAATAGGATTCCCTCACCACAAATTTGAACACCAACACTAACTACTCCCCCTGAGTAGCAACCTCACTCATCAATCTAGATCAGAAGATATCTTTGTGAAGTTCACTAGACTGATGCAAGTCCATGCATCTTAGTTCTTATCAGGAGGGCCAATTACCCCTAACTTATCTCTGAGATACTCAAAAGTATCTTTAGGCAAAGTATTCGTAAATATATCTGCAACTTGTTCCTTTATAGATACATACTCTAGTCTGACTTCTTTCTCATTCACCTTCTCTCTCAAGAAATGAAAATTGACTGATAGATGCTTTGTTTTGGAATGCTGCACCTGATTTTTTGAAATATTGATAACACTTGAATTATCACAACATATAGAAATTCCTACTCATCATAAATAACTCCTATATCCTTCAACATCTATTTCATCCAAATAACCTGAGTACAATTGCTAGTAGCAATGATGTATTCAACTTCTGCAGTAGATAGAGCAATAATATTCTATTTCTTACTTTCCCAAGAGACCACCTTCTTACCCAAAAAGAATGCACCACTTGTAGTACTCTTCTGGTCATCAACATCACCTTCCTAATCAACATCTATAAAAGCACTCAAAGTGAAATTATCATTCTTAGAATACCATAAACCAAAATCAACTGTCCCTTTCTAATATATGAATATCCTTTTTATAGAAGTAACATGAGATTCTTTAGGATCAACTTGAAATCTAGCAACATGACACACAACATTCGTTATATCAGGTCTAGTCCGAGTCAAATATAACAAACAAAAAATCATAGATCCATATTTGGTCCGATTAGCTTTCAGAGAATCATCATCCTTTGTCAACTTACATCTGGTCACCATAGGTGTACCAATAGGCTTAGATTCCTCAAAACTAAATTTCTTCAACAGTTCCTTAAATACTTAGACTAAGATATGAAAATACCTTTATCCAACTGAGTAATTTTCAATCCTAGAAAGAATTTCATTTCACCAATCGTAGACATATCAAATTCATTCTGCATTTCTTTAGCAAATTTATTACATAGGCAGTCATTTCCTCCAAAGATAATGTCATCAACAAAAAATTCAATAATCAAAATGTTATTCTGATTAATCTTGAAATAAAGATTACTATCAATAGTAACTTTATCAAATCCAAGTTTCATCAAATACCTGTCCAATTTAGCATACCAGGCTCTAGGGGCTTGCTTCAATCCATACAATTCTTTCTTCACCTGAAAAACCATGTCCTTCTCTTTTGTTAGCAGAAATCCATCCAATTTCTCAATGTAGAATTCTTCTTCCAACTCACCATTAAGAAAGGTTGATTTGACATCCATTTGATAAACCTTGAAATCTTTATGAGAAACATAGGTAAGAAATAATCTAACAACTTCAATTCTAGCTACTATAGCAAAGGTCTCCTCATAGTCAATTCCTTCCATCTGTGAATAACCTTTACAAACAAGTCTAACTTTATTTCAAACAACTTCACCCAATCCATTCAACTTATTTTGGAATACCCATTTAGTTCCAATTATATTTTTATCCTTAGGTCTAGGAACGATAATCCATGTATTATTTTTTCTCAATTTGACTCAATTCTTCTTCCATAGCTTTAATCCAATTTTCTTCTTTACAAGCTTCATCAACACTTTTAGGCTTAATCTTAAAAATCAAACAAATTTCTTTAGCAAGTCTTTTCCTAGTCATCACACCTTTATTCTTATCACCAATAATATGATTTTCTGAATGATTCAACCTTACATACTTGGGAGTTTTAGGATTTTCTGGAATTTCAAGCTCTTGAACTCTTTCTTCTGCATTAGCATCTGCACCTTCATTCTCAGGCTCTTCGGAGTAGTTTGAACTTGATTTTGGGTTCCACTTGTATTCTGTTATCTAAACTGGCATCCTGATCATCAGAATCATATTAACAAGATCTAATCTGATACATATTACCTTCATCAACCTTCACATTAGCACTTTCAACAATCTTTCTCAATCTTTTATTATAACATTGATAGGCCTTACTTTTAGTAGAATAACCAAGAAAGATTTCTTCATCACATCTAGCATCAAAATTTCCAATATCTTCATCTCTTTTGATTGAGCATTTACTACTAAATTTTTTGAAATATCTAACAGAAGGAGCATGACCAAACCATAACTCATAAGGAGTCTTACTAGTACCAACTTTGGCATTTACTCAGTTAAGAGTGTATACTGCAGTACCCAATGCTTCTCTCCAAAACATATACAAAACATTTTCTTCAATCATCATGGTTCTAGAGGATTCTTGAACTGTTCTATTCTTCATTTTCACAACACCATTTTATTGTGGTGTCTTAGGAGTAGATAATTGTCTCTTAACTCCATGCTCTTCACAATATGCATTAAACTCACTAGAGCTAAATTTTCCACCTCTATCAGATCTCAAGCACTTTAGCTTCAAACCAGTCTCTGTCTCGACCATAGTCTTGAAAATTTTAAACTTCTCCAACGCTTCAGATTTATCCTTTAAGAAGGTAACCCACATCATTATTGAATAGTCATCAATCACCAACATGAAATACCAATCACCCTGCAAGCTTCTTGTTATAGAAGGACCACACAGATTAGTATGCACAAGATCGAACAATCCATTAGACTTATACTATTTTCTCTTCTAAGTAACTCTTTTCTACTTCCCTAATTGACATTCCTTACATACCAGATTAGAAGGTTGTTGGCAATTGACACTCATCAGATGGCTTCTGATGGTTGATTATTGGTTTAGGGTTGTCACTGATGGAAAATTTTCATGAGATTCCCATTCAGTAATCATGGATCTTGATTTCCAGAAGAGGATGTCAATTGGTAGCCAGTTAACCGATATTTCAGGTTGAACAAAGCAGTTTTGGCTAGGAAGCTTTCCGGTGATTGCGGAGCTATGAATCGTGTATGGGTTGATTGATCGGACACAGAGACATCATTTTATTGTTGTTTTGATGATCCAATCAAGCTGACATATGACTACATGTTACATTAGCAAACCAACTTGATAAATGATCTATTTTGTGATTGCAGATATATAAGACCGGTGTAGATGATATTTTTTGATGTATGGTATGGTTGTATGCGAGCGAGTGGTGATTTGGAATCCTTTGTAGCATAGTTTCACGTGTACATTCTTGATTCGATAGCTGACTGAGACAGTGAACAAGACAAAATAGAACAAAATAACAAAGGTGATACAATTAGTATATTTGGCACTTAATTGGAACTCATCCAAGAATTGTAGATGCTATTTTGGAGTTAATTTTTTGTAATTAATCATTATAATTAATCAGTAAGGCTGTGAGCCTTCTGAGGTTGTAGCCCTTATTGTATTTGAGTAGTGATCTCTAGGCAGTGTGCCTAAATGCTTGTGCATTTCCCATATTGTAATATTGTTTTTCTATTGACCATAGTGAAATAATATTGTGGGTTCAAATCCCACCGTGGTCTTTCCCATTTGGGTTTCCACGTAAAAATCCGGTGTTATGATTTTGTGGTCGATTGTTTTATGTTCCTACATTTCATTTTCATGTTTATGCTTCTAGTGGTTTAAAGTTGTCTGAAATTTGCTAATTGGTAAATCACTAATTCACCCTCCCTCTCAGTGATCCCCGATTCCAACAATTGGTATCAGAGCCTAGTTCCTCTAAGGAAGCTTAACCACTTGAGGAAGGTTCGGGAGATTGAATTAATGGATTCCAATTTTCAGAGATAGCTCAGTGTGGCACTTGAGGATCTTGATGCAACAATAAATGAGATTAGCTCCCTGAAGAGAAACCTGAATGCTGCTGATGATTTTATTAATGACTTGAAGGATCAAGTGAACACTTCAAGAGACAAGAGGAAATAATTGATGGACAAGTTGAAGGAGAAAGAAGATCAAATCATGGAAAATCAGGGTAAGGCTGATGAAGTTGTGAAGCTTGAGAGAGAGAATGTTGCATTGAAGAATGAGATGCAATCCATTGTGTTGAGGATAACTAAGGAGATTGATGACCAGAAGAAGAATGAAGAGAATCTGACACAATAATCGAAGGAAATAGATGATGAATGTTTCGGGCTTACCTATGAGAATGATCAGTTGAAGCTTGAGCTGACACAGTCAAGGAATAGTGGTGAAGAACTTGAAAGACAAATTGCTACCTTAAGAGATTAACTTGCTACTACTAATGATTACAAAGACAAATTCAAAGCTAGCTCAATAAGGCTTGATGAGATGCTGTAAAGTCAGAGACATGGAAAGGACATGCGAGGACTTGGATTTGAGAAAGGAGAATCCTCCAGATCTGGACAAAGCAGTGCAAAACCTGATAAGAAGAAGAGAAAGAATTCTCTGGCAAGACAACCTAATGTTCATAAATTCAATAGTAGATGTTTTACTTGCAACAAATTTGGTCATATGGCGAATCAATGCAGAAGTAGGATGAATAATGGAATGAAGAATATAAATGATGTTCCTACCTTTATCGGTTAGTGTTTCATATGCAATAATTTTTGTCACAAGTCAAATATGTGTAGAGCAGTAATGAATAACTTCCAAAACAAGAGATGCTATGCTTGTGGGATGTTTGGACATATCTCTAACCAGTGCAGGATGAGATGAAATCAAATGAACTTCTGTAGAATGTTGTTTGTCGTGCATGCAATAAAACTGGTCACATTGCAAAGTAATGAAGAAGCAGGAATAGTGCTCTGATAGACAAGAACAAATCAGATGAGAAGGGAAAGGCAAAGGTAGAAGAGATTAGAGACAAACATGAGAAGATGTGAGTCAAAAAAGATAAATCTAAAGAAAATAATGGTTCTGCACCTGAATCCGATGCAAGATCTTCATCCGGTAACTAGGGCTTTATACCTTAGGGGGAACTTTTCATGCAGATTCTAAGAATCCCCTCTTCAGTGATCTCCAATCAATTTCAGAAGGTTGCAGAGGCTTAAATAGTATATGCAGATGTTGTCTAGAAGTTTTAGTGAAGATTTGATGCTATAGTAAGCGACTGAATGAAAATCAAGGTAATCGGTTGCAACATTTATTACAATAAAAAATTAGGTTTTAGAAGATTAAAGGGGCATTTCAAAGCATCATTCATCACAATACGATCAAGAGAATAGTGCAAAAAAGAAGAGCAAATCAATTTGGCAATCTCAACAATGATTTCAGTGATTCCAAAGTGAATTTTTGTTCTTGGTTGTGAATTAAGGTATTTATCTATTTCAAGCTATCAATTTCTGCAAACCCTAAGTTTGAAATGACTTCACCTTTTGGAATTTCTACCCCTATTTTTGTGGAGATTAAGGATAGATCTTGACCTATTTTTAAGAAACATCCTTTTAAATCTGTTGAGGATGATCTTGAAGGTATATTTTCCTCTATACCCTACGATGTTCTTCACAATGAGGACATAAGGGAATACATCCACTATGATCTTATTGAAATCGGGAGTGCAGACATGTTGAACCTGTTAGCATCAATCAAGAAGGAAGACTGAGAAGAGGAGGGGTGAGTTAGTCTTCACTGGATCACAACAAATGAAACTTCAAAACATAAACTGATAGCTTGCAACAATAACAGATAAGAAAATTAACAACACAACACACAACACCAAGATTTTTGATGTGGAAAACCCCTGTTAAGGTAAAAACCATGGTGGGAACCTATCCACAGTAAGATGACACTCTTCAGTAGTATGCACATTGCCTAGAGCTCACTACTCAAAAGATATGTTGTCAGAAGGCTACAACTCTCAGGAAGGTCTCACTGACTTACAATATGATTCAGACTACAATCCAAAGGAAATGAACTGCAATGATAGCATCTACAAATGCCTGATGATAGTTCTGGTTAAGCACAACTGTCTTCTCTATAGCACCAATCTCACCTCAACACTTTACTGAATGATAACTCTCTTGTTCGCACAATCACCTCTCTCTAATATTGCAGAGATAATACCAACACACAAATTACATAAGCATCTCATCTATATATACAATTCATCAACCTTGATAACAAGGTCAGCTAAACCCTCAACCCTCAAATTACAATTACAAAAATTAAATCACACAATACAAAGATCAACCATAGGACCAATATTATGATTTACATTACATATCATGGACCTAATTCAAATTTCCAAATGATCAAATCCATCGGAAATCACACCAAGATCAACCGCAACACGCTACACTACCAGAAATACCACATAACACTGAAATCATCACCAGTTCATAGAAGTCACAAAAAAAACATGCAACAATCATTGAAGATTTCCAAAACAAATAGGACATGACTAGGAAACACCAAAAAGCACGTTATAATCATCCAGAATAGTTGCACCAACACCTCTTTTCAAATCTTCATCGGTCAATGTCTCAAAGCTCAAGAACACAACCAATCAACAACTGTCATGAAGAAAGATAACTTGTAGAGAACCAAATAGTGAACCATCTAAAATAAAGATACACAATATCATTCCAAACAATAATCCAAAGTCTCAACACAAGATCTGATCACATCGGAATATACCAGAGGAAATACCGGATTCTGCAAAACAGTGATCAACAAAACCAAACTACAAAACCGGATCAGAAACTCTTCCCAAACTCACCAGAATAAACCACAGGAATATGTTGACATAAATGACAACAACATATCCTAGAAATAAAAATGATCAACCAAAACCAACAATCTCCCCAACAATCCAACAATCTCCCCCTTTTGCATTGATGAAAACATATGAATGTGAAAAATAGTCAATGCAAAGAAAGAAGATATCACCAACAAACTCCCCCTAAGATCAAGATAGATAAAGAGGTTTTTCACATGTTCTCTCTCCCCTTTTGAAAGCAATGCCAAAGATCTCCAAAACATAAAATCAAACTCTCAATACAGAATCATGAATCTCTCCCCCTGGGATACACAACCAAATCATCATACTACTCCAACAGAGGAGAAAAACCAACTCATCAATCCAGATAAAAGAATAAGGCTTTGAATTCCACCAGATCGATGCAACTCAATGCATCTAATTCTCATTAGGAGGGGTGGATACCCCTAACTTGTCTCTCAAATAGACAAATGTATCTGCAGGCAAAGGCAAAGGCTTAGTGAAAATATCAACAATTTGTTCCTTTTTAGATACATATTCCAGCTTCACCTTCTGTTCACTAACTTTCTCTCTCAAGTAATTATATTTGATTGATATATGCTTAGTCTTTGAATGTTACATCGTATTCTAAGACATGTTTATAGGACTGGAATTGTCACAGTATATAACAGTAGGCTCATCATGAATAAATCTAATATCTTTCAACATTTGCTTCATCCAAACTGTCTGAGTGCAATTACTAGTAGCAACAATGTACTCAGCTTTAGCAGTAGATATGGATATTAAATATTGTTTCTTGCTAGCCCATGAAACCAACTTCTTACCTAAAAAGAATGCTCCATCGGTAGTACTCTTCCGGTCATCTACATCACCATCCCAATCCACATCAATGTAGGCACACATTATAAAATCATCATTCTTTGGATACCATAGGCCATAATTCATAGTTCCCTTTAGATAATTGAATATTCTTTTAACAACAGTGGCATGACTCTCCTTTGGATCAACTTAATATTTAGCAGCCATACACACAACATGCATAATGTCAGGCCTAGTCTGAGTAAGATATAGAAGTTCACCAACTATGGATATGTACAAACTCTGATTAGCTTTAGGAGATTCATATTTTTTAGACAATTTACAACCAGTCACCATAGGAGTTCCAACCAGTTTGGAATCATCTAATCGAAACTTCTTCAATAGTTCCTTCACATAGTTTGAGATATAAAGATACCTCTTCCTATCTATGTAATCTGCAAACCTAAGAAAAATTTCATCTCACCAATAATAGACATCTCAAATTCTTTTTGCATATCATCGAAAAACTTCATACTCATATCGTCATCACCACCAAAGATAATGCCATCAACAAAGACTTCAACAATCAAAATGTTATCATTTTCAATCTTAAAGTATAGATTACTATCAACAACACCTTTGGTAAATCCCAATTTTAGCGAGTACTTGTTTAACCTAGCATACCAGGCTCTAGGAGCTTGTTTCAATCCATAAAGTGCTTTCTTCACCTTACATACCATGTCTCCATCATTTGACAATGAAAATCCATCAAGCTGTTCAATGTAAAATTCTTCTTCTAGATCACCATTCAAAAATGTAGATTTGACATCCATTTGATATACCTTGAAATCTTTATAAGTAGCATAAGAAAGCAACAATCTAACAACTTCAATTCTAGCAACTGGAGAAAAATTTTCTTCATAATCAATCGCTTCTTGTTGTGAATATCCTTTGAAGACCAATCTGGCTTTATTTCTGACAACTTCACCAACTTCATTCAATTTGTTCCTAAAAACCCATTTAGTACCAATAACATTTTTATCCTTAGGTATAGGCACAAGTTCCCAAGTGTTGTTCTTTTCAATCTGATCTAACTCTTCTTCCATGGCTCTTATCCATTTTTCATCTTTATAGGCTTCACCAATATCTTTAGGTTCAACTTTAGAAATCAAACATACTTCTTCTGCAACTAACCTTCTTCTAGTCATCACACTTTTATTCTTATCACCAATAATTTGATTCTTAGAATGATTTAGTCTAACATATCTTGGAGTCTTCTGATTGTTCCGATTCCTAGGTTCCTGCACTTCATCACCACCAACAACAACATCCAGATTAATAGTCTCTACCAGATCATTTTGCTTAGGCTCTTTAGGCTGAATAGGAGCTAAAACAACATGTTGACCATCATCATAAGCTCTGATCTCCTTCCCAAGGCTTTCATCCACCTTCACATTTGCATTCTCCACTATCTTTCTCAGTCTCTTATTATAACACCGATATGCTTTTCTATTTGTAGAATATCCAAAAAAGATACTTTCATCACTTCTAGCATCAAACTTTCCAATAACTTCATCTATCTTGATATTAAATTTGCTACCAAAAACTTTGAAATATTTCACAGTAGGAATATGACCAAAGCAAAGCTCATAAGGGGTCTTATCAGTATCACCTTTGATATGAACTCTGTTAAATGTATCAATTGCAGTGCCAACAACTTCTCTCCCATAGACCTTTGGATCATTTCCTTCAATCAACATAGTTCTTGCAACATCCAGAATAGTACGGTTCTTCCTTTCAACAATCCCATTTTGCTGTGGAGTCTTAGGAGCAGATAGTTGTCTTCTGATTCCATGTACCTCACAGAAAAAAATTGAATTCACCGGAACAAATTATCCACCTCTATTAGATCTTAGACACTTCAACTTCAATCTGGACTCAGTTTCATCTTTAGCTTTGATTATCTTAAATTTCTCAAATGCTTCCGATTTTTCTTTCAAAAAGACAACTCACATCATTCTGGAATAATTATCAATTAGCAACATAAAGTATCTATCACCCTGCACACTTCTAACATTTGTAGGTCCACATTGGCCAGTATGCACAAGATCTAATAATCCATCATATGTATATCATTTACTCTTGAAAGAAATCCTTGTTTTCTTACCCAACTGACATTCCTTACATACTAGATTAACAGGTTTAACAATCTTAGGAAGATCCTTCACTTGTGTAGAACTAATCTTGATCAACAAATCAAAGTTTACATTGCACATTCTTGTATGCCACAACCAACTCTCATCTATCTTAGCAATCAAACAACTATTCTCACCAACATTCAAATGAAAAATGTTACCTTTAGTCTTAGTTCCAAATGCAATCTCTATACCAGAGGCATTCAAGATCTTGCATTTACCTTCTTTAAATTGTAGATCATAACCCTTATCAACCATCTGTCCAACACTCAAAAGATTATGCTTCAAACCTTCAACATACAAGATATCATCAGTGTTATGCTAATCATCAAAATACATAGAACCTCTCCCATGGATTACACATGCTTTGTCATCTCCAAATCTAACTATTCCACCATCATACCTTTTCATGCTTACAAATTTTATTTTCACCGCTTATATGATGTGAACAACCACTGTCAATCACTCATACACCCTTTTCTTCTACCTTTGGAGCCAAAGATTTCTTCTCAACAAAACATCTAGTGCAATCAATAGGCACAAGTCTATCCTCTTTAATGGAAATAAACACAACTTCATCTCCTTCTGATTCATCATCTGTAACACCTTCATCTACAACATAATAATAGTTCTTCTGGTTCCTAAACTTCTGGTTAAACTTACAAGGCTTATCATACTTTTCATGCTTCTCATATCTATCATTCCTATCATGCTTATCAAACTTATCATGTCTCTCATATTTAGCCATTCTCTCTAGGCATCTAGAAGCAAAATGTCCTATCTTATTACAAGAAAAACATTTCAAGGGTAACTTTCCATCATACTTACCGACACCTTTAGGCAATCTTCGAGCAATCAATGCTTCAAGCTCATCAATCTCTCTTTCTTACTATGCTATCTCTTTTCTTTCCCTTTCATATCTGGATATCTTTCACTCATCAGAATCATATTTCTGCTTACCGGATATCGACGCTGATGCTTTGAATGTTGTCTCAGACTTTCCATGTGATTCACCAAATTCGCTCAACTCAAATGCTGCAAGTTTTCCAACCAACACATCTCTTGTTACTGTAGTCACACTTCGGATCTCATCAATAGTGGCAACCTTGTGTTTATCAAAGATCTCATAACCTTAGCAAAAATATCATCTTCTTCAATCTTTCCACCAACAGATCTGATACCAAGGACAATTTCATTCACCTTAGCCATGTATGAATGTATGTTCTCATCAAATCCCATCTTCAATGTCTCATACTTTCCTTTAAAACTCTGCAACTTAGGAACTTTCACTTGACTATCACCTTCATACAGAATCTCAAGCTTATCCTATATCTCATGTGTGGTATGAAGTTCCATAACATTTGTCATTTCAGAATCAGTCAGGGCACTAAGTAATGCTTCCTTTGTTAGACAGTTCAAATAACCGGAAGACAACTGAGAGGGGGGTGAATCTGCTATCACCAGATTACAAAAACCTTAAGTAATTAAAAATTTAATACCAGAACCCAAAAGATCAATACCAGAAAGCATAAACCAATTACCGAAATAACATATATACTAATTAAGCACAAGCAACAATGAGAGAATAAATACCATCCACATGACACCAAGATTTGTACATGGAAAAACCGGTAAAGGGAAAAACCACGGTGGGAAGCCTACCCACAGTCAGATAATACTTTTGCAGTAAGTATGTGAATACAAATTGAGGGGCCTGCACTTGCAGGAAGGCCAACATCCTAGAGGATACTTCTCATTACAAAAAGGAGTCTCACTGACTACATAAAAATCTAGACTACAATCCGGAAGAGAGAATGAACTGCAATGATAACATCTCCTATGCTTGAATATAGTTCCGGTTAAGCTCAATACCGGAGGACTAAATCCTCTCACATAAACCCAACTTGATCACCAATGATTGACCAAATCCTCTGTATGAATGATTATTACATTATTCTCTCCTTACATATCCATACCATATTCCTCTATCCTCATATGATCTACAATGGGATCTTACATCATATATATACAAACCCTCGACCACAAACAATCAGGTCGACCACCAAACAATAAAGAAATTACATAATTACAAGAAATGTCAGCTTGAGACCAAACAAATAAAATCCAACCCATAAGACATCCCATAAACATATCAAGAAGTCCAAACAACATGTTACAATAAGCTGATCCATAACCTAGATAAACCATACTCAGTTTAGGTCCACACATGCTAAAGCAATGATCCCAATCAACCAAGTCTCAAACATGATCACCATCAACATCCTGAATCCCTACTAGAAGCTGCACCAACACCACTTATGCATAACATCAAAGATCTTCAACAAAGCTCTGCCGGTGAAACCCTCACCGGATTAACAAACCAAGCTTACCAACATACATGATAGCATCTGATCACCAAATCAAAACCAACTGACTGAACATGAATCTAAGTAGCATGAATAGAAGATCTAAGCCAATTCCATAAGCCAAAACATACTAGAGCATACCGAATCATCATGATCTAACCAACTAGAAACCAAACAGCTTACCGGGACCATAAGGATACCGGAAACACCCAAAACAACTAGTGTTGACATCAATGACAAAACATAAATGCAACACATAATCAATTCCTTTAAATGGCCAACAATCTCCCCCTTTGGCATTGATGGCAACACTAGATGTGAAATACATCCAAGTGCCAAGAAATGCCAAACAAATCTCCCACACAAGAATATAGAAATGAAGTTCTGATCCATATTCCCTATAAATGATATCTCAGTTAAGTTTTGAAAATTCATCCCCCTAATGTATATATCTCCTTAATTTTTTCACATGAATATCTCTCCCCCTTTGACATCAATGCCAAAAATCTGACAAAAATATCAAAGAAAAAACATAAACCACTGAATCACAAGGCTAACTACTCCCCCCTGGGGCTTGAGTAGTAGCATCACCACATAAATTTAGAATGAATAATCTCTGATAATGCATACCAGATTGATGCCAAATAGCACCAACTAGTTTTCTGCTGGAGGGGCAAAAATCCCTAATCTATCTCTGAGGTACTCAAATGATTCTTTAGGCAAAGGTTTAGTGAAAATGTTTGCAATCTTCTCTTTAGTGTTCACATAAACTAGTCTAACTTCATTTTCTTCCACCTTCTCCTTCAAAAAGTTATACTTGATAGATATGTGCTTTGTCTTAGAGTGAAATACCAGATTCTTTGATATGTCTATAGCAACAAAGTTATCACAGTGAATAACTACTAGTTCAATACAATGCACTTTTATGTCCTTCAACATTTGCTTCATCCATAGAACTTGTGTATAGTTAGTATTAGTAGCAACATACTCAACTTCAGCAATAGATAAAGAAGTACATGATTGTTTCTTGTTGATCCATGAAATAAGTTCCTTTCCAAGAAAGAAAGCTCCATCAGAAGTACTTTTCCAGTCATCAACATGTAGTGTCCACCCTTGATTTGACTTATTCTGGCTAGAGTTGACTTTTATATTATGCTTGATAGACTTATCTAGACTATATTTTGATGATTTGGATGATGATTACTCATGTGCTTCAATGAATTATGATTGATGTTAGACACTATTGGACATATGCTATTTTGATTATCTATATGGATGTTGGTACTATCATGATCGATCATGTGATTTGATGATATATGTACTCGATGGACTTTATATGCTCACTATGTGGGACATGGATTATTGATAGATTAGATATATCATGGTTTTGATGATGATTATGATTACACTAACCCTACTTCATGATTACATATGATGAGATGTGTTTGACTATTGTTTGACTGTCTTCATGATAGAGACAATTCCACATCACTCATTGCGAGCGGGATGTGTCGTCACGATTCTCTATCACTTGCCTGTTCTATATATGTATATGTATATGTGGTATTATCATTTTGTGGTTGCAGGATTTTGCAGGTACCAGACATCGAATCTACCTGGATTCACAAGGTTGAGCGTGTCTTTAGTTCCAATGGATTATGTGGTTCGGAGATGGCATGAGTTCCCCTCACATACTCTAGGTCTAAGTTGTTCACAGTGAGTAGTCAACGTCTTGGCATAATTCGCCATGTCAGTTGGTAAGCTTGGTCTTTTGGTATTGTGAGTTCATTTTTTGCCGGTTGATTTAATTGTGTATGTTAGAGTAATTATGTGGCTCTTGATGTGCAGTTTTATATTTGGCAATGTTTATTTTAATGTATTTAATTTATAAGTTTTGAATATTTAATTATTTGATATTTATATTTATTTGATAATTAATGTTTATTGATTTTATGATTATTTAATATTTGATAAGCCTTATTGATGTTTAATATTTATTTAATATTTGTGATTTAATCTTTAATGGTATTTGATTATTTAATTATTTATTTGACCTTCTATGGTTTGATATTTATTTGATATCTTACATTTATTTGGTTCTTTAATTTATTTTATTAGCTTTTGGTTTATTTGATTTTAATCCCCATTTGGATTATTTATTTACAGCTTATGTTTATTTAATAGTTTGACTTTTATTCATAAGTGGGTTGTATGAACACATTAAATTAAATAAAAATAAAACATTCCCACTTAGCTACATAGTTATATTTTATATTTACTTTACCTACCCTTTACTCTCATTGGTTAAATTCAAAATGGGTGAATAAATTATATTATATGGTGGGTTGGTAAAATATACTCCAAAATGGAATATTTTGATTGGCCGAGATTGAGGCTAGGGTTTTGGATTATTGTTGCTTTTTATTTTCATTCCCGTGAGGCTTTTCGGGTTGGTTGGCTATTCTCTAGAAATTTCTCCAGCAAGTTTTCTTCCTTGATTTTGGATTTCTTCACTCTTGGTTTTGGCTGGAGCTTGGTTGGATTTTGGTTTGGCTTGTGGGAGCTCTTTTTCAGCTACAAACCATCACACAGGTTGCAGGTTGGAGGCCTCTCCATTGGTTTCTTGTTTTGCTTTCAAAGTTTTGAAACTTGTTTGTTCTGTGTTTGATTTGTTTTAAAAAAAAGGATTTGGTTTATGCATTCTCTTTAGTCTTGTTGGATTTGGAATGGGTAGCCATGAGATTCTAGATTCTTTTGCTTGGTTTATAGTTCTGGAAATAATGCTTCCCGTGCATTGCCATGAATGTTCGACATGAGGAACGTCTTGCAGATTTTGTATATGTCTTGTATGAAATATATTAATAGATTTCTATTGTTTATTAAGGAGATTTTAACTTGGTAGATGAGTTCTTATGAAGATTGTGAATCTGGGAAAGAGGAGAGTCTTTGTGAGCTCCCAATCTGGCTCTGTCGTAGGGGAGACTCATAGGACTTTTTCCCTTCTCATTTCACTCATCCTCTTGTGTATGGATTTTATTTGTTATGTGGAATGTATTTTTAAATGTATTTGAGTCATATATTATGCTTTCTATGTTTTAGATCCAAGGTTGTTGAGTATTGCCTCAGTTTTGATAGTGCTGGAGATGTTCTTCCTCCAAAAGTCTACATTATGTTTTCAATTGCAGTACCTTGAGTAAATTTTATTATTTTATTTTGTTCACATATTCTTAAAAATCATTTTGTGCCGATTTCGACGAGTATAAATACATCATATTTGGCTGATTATATTTCAAGTAGTTTGATCCTGCACTTAAGCAGTTTTCTGTCGAAATTTACACTTTTTTTCTATGCACTAAAAGAATGACTATATGCACTAAAATAATCACCATATGTGCTAAAAGATCACCCATATGCACTAAATTATTAGTCATATGTGCCACATCAGAGAATGTATGTGCCATTTTGTGTATTTTTAGGGTTTTGTCTAGTTTGAAGTCTGTTTGATGTCAGTTGGATTTTGGGCCATACCAGAGGATTTTTGAGGGAATTTATGATCTTGTCTAATGTTGATTTATTATTGGTGATGTCTTTATATGATTTATTTGTGAGTTTTTTATGTTTTTTACGCCATTTGAGTTGTTTTCACTTCCTCTCTTGTTGATGCGCCGAGAGAGAGATTGAGATTCTTGTGATTTTGCTCCAGCAAGTGAATTGGCCTTGCTGAGACTATTTGATGACTCATTTCAGATTTTTATGGATTTTCTTATGGCCCTTATGATGTTTCTTTGGCCAAGAGGCTCACTAGTTTTGGTTCTCATGTGTGACCTTTCACATATTTCATGCTTATGAGATGAGATTGTTGGTTGCATATGCATTACTTATGATTTCAGATTCATGTATCTTCTCAGTTTTGATTATGGTTTTGGAGCCTCTTGTGATTATTATTGTTTGGATCCATGTTAGGGGGAGTGGGCTTCCTTGTGATGACCGCGGTCACAAGAGATAGGCTTGCATGAGGTTCCTTGTAAGGATGCATGAAGTCTAGACCACCAAGGCACATTGGAGTTTTTCGTGATTTGTAAATAAGTGATAACCTAATAATTGATGGGTTGGGTAGTTAGATTAATTAATAAGATACAAATTTTATTTGTGCCTCATGACTTAGTCCTAGGGAGGATGTTTTAGGACAAGCATGAGAAGGCCGTGAAGATGGCAAGCTAATCTCCCTTAGTCTCTCATAGGTTGAGATGACTCCACATGTCCATCAAGCTAGTGCCTTTTGTTATTATGTTATTATGTTATGAGGATGGCATGTGATGACACTCCACTCCTACATGTGTTTCCCCCTTTATTATTTATGATTAAGCTTATTATATGCATTTATGTCTTGATGAGTTTTACGCCTCTGGGAGTTCATTCTTGTTGTGTGTGTGAGTTCTTGCTTGAGAGTCCTTGTGTGGTTAGTCTCCTTGGTTATAGGTGCCAGCTTAGGTTTAGAGTATGTGTTGGGACCCTATGTCATCTCCTAGCACGGGGGGTGGTTCCATTGGCTCCACATGGTCGGGAGGTTGGTGCTTTTTAGCCATTGGGATGTTCTCTTGGATTCTTCTTGCTTGGATGTGGATTCTTCTTCATGATGTACTATGGATGTACCTTGTAGCAGAATTATGTAGTGGATAACATAGAATGCATGTAATGTAACATTATTGTATATAGTAGATGGATTCTTGTAGTAGAAAGAGCTATGCTCATGGTGTATTTAATGTACTCATATTTGTAAGATGAATCGTAGTTGGAAATTGGAATTTAGGGATATTGTATTTGTACTATTGTAGAGATGTGACCTTATGAATCATGGAAATAAGTGGATTATAGTTGGAATGAAATAGAATTGAATTATGGATTAGCTGTATTATTTCATGGAATGTTTAGAGGCTAGTTAGAATGTTAAATAATATTGAAGGAGGAATATTCGTAGATTAATAAGTGAATATGTTAGAAGATGTTATTTGGATCTAGTAAATAGGAATGATTCACATAGATGCATTGGTAGAAAGGAAATTATGCATATCATGAGGAATAAGTAATGTTGTAGGTTGCATATCTCATGGTTAAAGAATTAGAATATGATGCATTAATGAAGGTGAAATATACCTATCGTGTGTGTAGTAAGTTATTGTGGAAATGAATTAAGTAATGATGTTAAAGTACCCTAGAGAAAGATTATTGATGTTGTGTTATTTTGCTTGAGTTATTTGATGAAATGAGAAATGATGTATGTTCATATTGGTTAATTGGTTAATGAATGTAAATAGATGGAGATGTTATATGTTGCATTAGTTGTTATTAGATGTTAATAAAGAATTTTTTTTTATCTCCATTTGTATATTATTGTTTAGTTTCTTTAGGGTATTTTGGTGGGCATTACACAACATCACCTACCCAATCTGCATCTATGTATGCACATAAAGTAAACTCATCATCCCTAGGGTACCACAAACCATATTCAGATGTACCTTGCAAGTATCTAAAAATTCTTTTCACTACACTCTTATGATTTTCTCGAGGATCACTTTGATATCTTGATACAATGCAAAAATCATTCATTATATCAGGCCTAGTTTGAGTCAAATATAGCAGACCTCCAATCATAGACTTGAATCTTGTGGGATTTACTGGTGGAGATTCATCTTTCCTTGTCAATTTCTCACTTGTCACCATAGGAGTACTTACCGGTTTGGAGTCTTCCATACCAAATTTCTTCAACAACTTCCTAGCATACTTAGTTTGACAGATGAAAATAACTTTACCAGTCTGAGTAATCTACAAACCTAAGAAAAATTTCATTTCCCTAATCATAGACATTTAAAATTCATTCTCCATATTTTTAGAAAATTCCATGCACAACTTATCTTCACCTCCAAAAATGATGTCATCAACAAAAACCTCAATAATTAGTATATCATCATCAGTGAATTTATGATATAGATTATTGTCAGCATTACCTTTAGTGAAACCAAGCTTCAAAATATATTTATCTAACCTTGCATACCAAGATCTAGGTGCTTGTTTCAATCCATATATGGCTTTCTTTATTCTGCAAACCATGTTTTAATCATCTAAAAGTGAAAAACCACCAGGTTGCTCAATATAAAATTCCTCATCAAGATCCCCATTCAGAAAGCCACACTTAACATCCATCTGATAAACCTTATAGTTTTTATGTGCAACATAGGAAATAAATCACATTAGAGATTCAATCGTAGCTACAGGATAGCATTTGATCACCAAATCAAAACCAACTAACTAAACATGAATCTAAGTAGCATGAATAGGAGATCTAAGCCAATTCCATAAGCCAAAACATACAAGAGCATATCAGATCATCATGATCTAACCAACCAGAAACCAAACACCTTACTGGGACTAGAAGGATACCGGTAAACAACCAAAACAACTAGTGTTGACATCAATGACAAAACATCAATGCAACACATAATCAATTCCTCCAAATGGCCAACATCCTTCGCTCTGATGTTATATTCAGCTTCCTTAACCTCATTAGGAGTGGATGGTCCATTCTGAGGAACAACATAGGCATTCTTGGTAATCTTCCAGTAATCCTCTCCAAGACATTTCAAATGGACCTCCATCCATCTCTTCCATACAATATAGTTTCTTCCATCAAACCTCAGACTATCCTTCTTGAAAGGAATAGCTTGAGCTGCCATCTCAAATCTCCTCAAGCGATTAAGCTTCTACTAGATGATCTAGCTCTAATACCAATTGTTAGCATCAATCAAGAAGGAAGACTAAGAGGGGGGAGTGAATCAGTCTTCACCAGATCACAATAATTCAAACTTCAAAATATAAATTGATAGACTGTAGCAATAATAGATAAGCAAATTAACAACACAACACACAACACCAAGTTTTTTGACGTGGAAAACCCGGTTAAGGGAAAAAACACGGTGGGAACCTACACATAGTAAGATGATACTCTGCAGTTGTATGTGAAAATATTACAATAGAGAATGCACATTCATTCAGGAAAACTGCCTAGAGATTTGATGCAAGAGCACCAGTCTAGTTCTTACCGGTTGGGTAGTTTTAAGTGGAATTGCTTGAGAGCATGGCATTTATTCATGTCTGAGTGTTTAGCATTGGGGTTTTGGGTTTATGCCCTTGTGTTCTTGGTCATTGTTGTGTTTGAGTTTCATAGCTTTTGGCTTTTTTTTCAGTAAGATGTGGATCCTGGTATTGTCCTAGATGGAGAGTTGTTACTGGTTATCTTGTAGTGTGTTGAGTGAAAATGATTTCAGGTTGCGGTTGATCTCCGTGACTTGAGGATCGTTTGAGATGTTGCTTTAGTTCTTGGCTGATATTCCCAGAGGTCTATGCATCATTTGGAGATTGTTCTTAGTTATTGATCTGACATATTACCATTGCACGTTTCATGAACTGGTTGGTCTCTTGGGCCGACTTGATTAAGTTGTAATTATTTGTGGGTGGTATATGTGTAGCGTCCTAAAATTGTGACACTTGCAATTTTGACTGCATTTCGATCTTCACGATGGCAACGCAACACGCAACCTGAATGGAGACCCCAAAACTTGCTCACGACACTGAAAACTGCATTTTTCAAGCACCATTGGCCTGAACCTCCTTGCACCCCGCTGTCCCGGAGGTGGGACCAGAGCGCCCAACGCCCTGGTCCCTCAGGACCAGGGCGCCCAGCGCCCTGGTCCCTGGGTCCTATTTTGGGCCCGGTTTCCTAAGTGATATCGGGTCTTTTTGATTGCAATTTGGAAATATACTTCCCTGGTCGGCCTAAGGTCGGGAAAATCAGTCTATCAGCCCTAATTGACAAGTATATAAACTACATTTTTCTCTCTCATTTGCATATGAAGAGGATATGTGCAAAAGCGTGGAAACTATACTCAAACATTCAAGCATTCAAGCATTCAAGCAATTTATCATTTCAAGTCTCCATTCAAGGCTAAGTGTTGCATTCAAGTCAAGGATTCAACCATTGAAGAGGAGATCACTTATTACATGTTACATACTACAACATACAACATCTAAACCTTCGCACATAAGGATACCAACATCCTTAGAACAAGGTATTAGTACTTGTTTGTCATTACAGTCATTTACATTTACAACACTTGCTCATTTCTTGGTTAATTCCAAAACCGGGGTTTGACCTAAAGGCAAACCCCTAATCCCTAACCCCCCAATTGTCTTCGCTTTTCTGTGTGTAGGTTGCAGGTACGCAACTGAGATTGAAGATCTAGAATCCTTGTGCAGAGACGAACCGATCCCACTTCGTTTCGCGGATTTTTCGGAGGACCGTGGCACCGGGCGCCATCGTCCCGACAACTTTTTCTCAAATTTACAGGACAGCACCGTATCGACATTCTACTGCTAATTCCAGGTCCGCAGCTTCATCCTATAACCCGAACTCAGTTTATAAGCGAATCTTTATGACTTTCTATGCATGCTTAGCTTAATTTCCTTAATCAACATTCTTTACAAAAGAGGGTAGCCTTGCTTTCCTAACCCTTGAAATTCATTTAGCATCCAATCTTACATTGTGTGGGATTGAATCTTATGAGTTTCAACCCCTCTTTTGAATGTAAAGTCTCTCCCCTAAGTGAAAACCCATCGAATCCTAGCGAACCTCCCTTCTCTCTCCTCGGAGTTAGAAGAGGGGAGACCAACTAGGGTTCGACCGTGATTTTCCGCTTTACAATATGTATGATGGTTTGTGAATAATTTGAGGGAAAAAGAAGAAACATCAGAGAAGTCAGATCAGAGAAGTTAGAAGATCAAAGACAAAGCATTGAGACTGAGCAAAGATGTAGAACCGACTAGATTCTGATCTGGTAGGCTTGAAGGCTGGAAGGATGAGGTCCGGATTAGGGTAGAACCGGTAGACTGTTATCGGAGGCCAATTTTATATGAGGATGATTTGCGGATCTTGTAATTGCATTGTAAGCATTAATTGTATCCTGGATTGCGATCTAGCATGTGGCATGTATCATTCTTTAGATTGTAATAAGATTGATCCATATTGTTTACTGGTTATCTATTCTGTGTTGTTACCGGTTGTTCTTTCTGTTGTTTCTGGTACTTTGTTACCAGTTACCAGTATGCTTTGCATGGTTTATGTGTTTAGCTGCAAGGTTGGGTTGTCCTTCATTGGATCTCTTTGCCTTGAATGCCTCAAGATCACTGATCAAAAGATATATGCTCAGAAGGCTACAACCCTCAGGGAAGTCTCACTGACTTACAATATGATTCAAACTACAATCCAGAGGAAATTAACTTCAATGATAGCATCTACAAATGCCTAATCACAGTTTTGGTTAAGCACAATTGTTTGCGCTGCAACACCAAACTCACCTCAACACTTCACCGAATGATAAATCTATTGTTTTCACAATCACCTCTCTCTGATAATGCAAACATAATACCGACACACAACTCATCAACCTTAATAACAAGGTCGGCGAAACCCTCAACCCTCAACTTACAATTACAAAAATTAAATCACATGATACAAAGATCGAACACTGGACCAATATTATGATTTACATTACACAACATGGACCTAATTCAAATTTCCAAATGATCAAATCCACCGAAAATAAGGCCAAGATCAACCACAAAACGCTACACCACCAGAAATACCGCATAACCAGAAAATCATCACCAATTCATAAAAGTCACCAAAAACTCACACAACGATCAATGAAGATCACCAAAACAAATAGGACACGACTAGGAAACACCAACAAGCATTTTAGAATCATTGGAAATAGTTGCACCAACACCTCTTTTCAAATCTTCTATCACAACCCTCCTTTATCACTTTTGATTTGATACAATTTCTATTATATTATTTTTGGTTGAGCTATTGAAAATGGTTGAATAAATATTATAAAAGAATAAATAATGGACCCACATACACACTTGGAGAATATAATTCAAAAGGCATTATTTATTTTTATTTTTTTAATTTATTTTCCCACCCCCAATTATGGCACATGTTGTAGGAGGAATTAGAAGCTTCTAGAGGAATCTTCATTCTTTAATTCCCTTGCATGTAACTCCCCCACTAGGATATTAATCAATTTTGCATGGGTCCAACATTGGAAAAAGAATCTCATTCTTAATTAATTTCTCTAGATAGTGGAATTAAGGGATTTTTCCTATATATTGTATGCAAGTTTTCAAAAGAGGGAGTTGGTTATTCTTTGAAGAAAGTTTTCTCAGATAGTTTGTTTTTAGTAGTCATATTTTTCATTTGGAGAATAGTTAAGTTTGTTTTTTTGAAGAAATTTTTCCAAGCTTGCAAGGAAGGATCAAGGAAGGCTAGGCTTGAAGATTGGAGAGGATTCAACATCAAAGGCTTCTCCAGGTTCCCTCCCTTTTTGCATTTGTTAATTCCTTATGTAAAATTTTTATATTTTCAAAGGAAATATCTCCTCTTAGATTCTTTAGTTGAATATAACTTTCTGAAGGAAATCATTTTTTTAATTATTAGATAGACTAATTAGAAAGGAAAATCTATTTTTAATTAAAGAAATGCAATGATAAAAGTTTCTTTTCTTTTTAAAATGCAAATGTTGATTTCCCTTTTATTTGTTAATCTATTTAAAAGAAAGAAATCAAATTCTATTTTTTATGTTTTTTTGAAATCTAGAGAAGATCTTGAATAATAAAAAAAAGAAAATAAATCATGCTTTTCAACATCTCTATTCCTTTTTTTGAAAAACTAAAATTCTTTTATCTCTGTAAATAATTTCTTTTTCTATGCATATAATCATTTGTATTTAAGAATCTCGCTATGTGAAATAGTATATCAAATATGATTTCTTCTCAATGTTGTTGTATAAAACCCCTGTGGAAAATATTATCTTGTTATTTATTTATTTTCAGAAATCTCTCTTTGTGAATATCAATTTCCTAGAAATCTCATCAAAAATTTTATTATCTCAACATAAGGCAAATTTGTTGAATATGATCTCTGTGAAATCAAAAGTTATACATGTACCTATCTCTGAGGAAATTTATCTCTCTATTGTATTGCTGCCTCAAATTCAAGCACAGTGTATTTCCTTTGGGCTCCTGTGAGATCATCTGAAATAAATTTCCTCTATTATCTTCCATGCCTGTGAATAAATTCTTATTCTTATTTTTATAATAATATATATATATATATATATATCCCTCTTATATCATTAAATAAATTGGAATAAAAACCACGTATATATATATATATATATATATTATTAATTTATACAAAAAAAAATGATAATAAATAAATAAGATAAAGTAAGTTGTAAAGTCTTTTCGCACAAAAAAAATTTATTGAGCAATGTGCAGGGGGAGGTGGAGTTAATGTAATCGCCGGGGAAGTGGTACCCTCCACTACCCCTGCGGTCACTGTTATGGTAGTGGCCACAGGGGGAGTGTAGGGGCCCATGGTGTCCCCTCATCTCTACGGGCCTGCACCTACAGGTCCATAGGGGTGATGGGACCCGTGGCCCCCACTCCCCATTAACTCTTAAAACAAAGTTTCACACTTTTTTTTATTATTTATATATATATATATATAATTTGCAATTTAGAAATTGTTAATATTTTCTTTAGTTTAAATTTTAAGTTAGTAAATTAAACTTAGAAAAATTTATAAATAATTGGGATCATTGTGTAGTAAATTTGTAATTGTAAATTAAAGTATATAATTGGAATCTCTCAATCCATCTAAGATTTTTTGGGTTACTTGGTTGGTAATTTTAGGTTCATTAAAAACAATTAAGTCATATTATTATGATTTGATCCAAAATTGCCAAATGTCTAAACTAATTTCTCTTTTTGAACTAGTGACTCTATAATTAATTATTCCCATGGTAGGAATAAAACATTGCTTAATCTTGCATGTAAGTTACACTATTCTTGCATCATGCGAATTACTTATACATTAATTGCATTTATTGACGTTTTCATCATCTCTATGCAAGTTACACGTTTTTAATTATCAATATGCGAGTTTCGTAATTGTCATTATTGTGTAAGTTACATTTCAAGTTTGAAATATTAAATAGTTTAATTGTAGAAGGATGGTATTTTTATCAAGTGGTACATGAATGCCATCGAAGTAGTTATTTCAATTAATTAAACTTCGCAATGTCTAATTATGTACATTCATTTCATAATTATTTCAAGTATGATTTTTTTCATACCTTCTTAGTTAGAAAACTAAATAAAGAAAGTCGGAAAACCAAAACCTAGCAGCGTTCTGTATTTACGATGCCTCTGGGTCATGCTTACGGGTTATGCCATCATGTTGAACTACTGCACTTAATGCCTGATAAAGTTGCATCAACAACGTCTATGGCATCGTCCCTATAAATCATCGGGGAGTAATAAGGGACACTTGGAAGTTAAAATCCAAGGGGCGGGTAATCCCCATTGGATCGATAATCTAATAAGATAATCCTTAAATGATTTTACATCCGCTGAGTTAAACCATAGTAAACCCCCTTTAGGGTTGATTGAGTGAAATGATTTTATGAAATTCATTTAATCTCGAGGAGTTGTTGAAGATTGGAAATTGGGTCAAGGGTGACACTTATGATAGGTATTAGGATCTAGTTGTTTTAGGCCAGAAGCAATAGGCCATCTTGAGCCTTTGCTTAAGTGCTACCACCATGGGTAGCAACCGCAAAGAAACTGTCTAGGACATTGACCCTAGAAAGGGTTGCGTACCCACCAACTAGTTTACATCAAACCATAGATTAGAAAATAGAATTACATACTTTACGCCTTGATCCCATGCTGAAACGGGTATGTAGGCAGTCTAGGGATGGAGTTGTCCCTAGTACTCAGGTGTTCATGGATGTGGTCTAGGTTTTGGTAAGAAGAAGGATTGCGAAGAATCCTAATTCTAAAGATAAGTGTAATAAAAGAAAAAGTAATTCAATGCATACTCGGAAGGAATCCCATATGGATTCGCTTGACTTCTCGAGGCTTTAAGCCAAATTCTGAGGCACAATTTAAGCTTGTATTATGTTATTTTGATATCTCTTAAGGACGACGACCTTGGTGCACTCCTATTAGAGGAGCGTAGTACTTAGTGAGTGACTTAGGACTCGAATGGTCCTGATGAGTCTAAGTCTCTGGCCAGAGCACCTCCTATCCCAATTTGGATAGATGCCTACCCCGTATGGGTATATGCCTATCCCATATTGGATAGATGAAACCTTTTGTTTCGTATGGACAGATGCCTAACCCGTACGGTTAGATGCTCATCCCGGATGAATGAATGCCTAATCCAAATGGATGGATGCCCAGAGTTGCGATTGAATAAAAACAATGATTAAATTAAACAAAAAAAAAAGTGGTCAAATTTTGTTGGGTTAAGTAAAGTGGGTTATTACATCTTCATCGATGAACATCTCAAAGCTCAAGAACACAACCAATCATCAACTGTCATGAAGAAAGATAACTTGTAAAGCACCAAATCACAAACCATCTGAAATGAAGATACATAAGATTATCCCAAACAATAATTGAAAGTCTCAGCACAAGATCTGATCACACCAAAATATATCAGAGGAAATACTGAATTCTGCAAAATAGTGATCAACAAAACCAAACTACAAAACCGGATCAGAAACTCTTCCCAAACTCACCAGAATAAAGCACAGGAATATGTTGACATCAATGAAAACAACATATCCTAGCAAAAACAATGATCAACCAAACCAACAATCTCTCCAACAATCCAATAGAACTTTTACAACAACCATCTGCCAGACAGCTTGGGAAATCTCAAGCCAAAATATCAACATTTGTAGACCAAGGGTTTTTCTCAGTTTATGCATTTTCTGAATTTTGATGAGAAAGAATGGATCCAATTTGTACTTAGAAGAATCCATGATGAATTTATGTGGTTGGACAAGCCTCACAAGATTAACAAGAAAGCAATCCAAACCGTGACTTGTCTAAGTTCATTCGGTGAAGTCCCTAGCTTGAGAAAAATATCAAACAACACCGTGATTGCTGCCACAAGTTCTCAATTTGACAATAGATAGATGACCATAAGTGACATTCTAGAGCATGATGTGAAGTTTGCATCAATGGTGATCGGATACAAGGTGTACCAGTCAAGAAGAAACAACTCTGTCTCCATTACAACCATATACTCTTCCTATTTGATGTTAAAATAAGATAAGAGGTATGATTTGTGTATTGTCCTTTTGAACGAGTTGCTAAGAAATTTGAAGAAAATCAAATAAGACAAGAGGCACACTTTTAAATTTGGCACCCTTATCGTCTGTTTGTCTTTCTACTTCGTGAATGAAATCCCCGATGTTCAAGGGAAGGTCTAATGGGCCTATGATAGGCCGGTTGCTAGGAAAATCTAGGAAGGGATTATGGGGATTGGTGATGCCACAATGAGAATATATGCTCTTTGGGGTTATTTATAAACTTTCCAAGTCGCAATGAAGAGTAGAGAAAGAATCTTGAAGGAGATAGTGGAGAAATATGAGGAAACAATCTGCTTCATGGTTGATATGGACCAATGTTTAATGGAAGTAGTTGAGCCAAGGACTGTATGGATTTTTCCTATGGGATATCAAGTTGATGTTACTACCCGGAAGTCTATGCTCAACATCTGTTGAGTTAGCTAGTTGATGAGAAGGAGGTGTTGGAACAAAATGGACCACTGAGAGAGGGAGGGGTGAATTAGTGGTGATCAATAAAATTTTTTACCTTCTAAAGAACTAAGCATAAATAACATCAGTCACAAGACAATGAGTAGTAATATCAAACAAATGAACACACACACATAAGAAATACACCACATGACATCAGATGCACGAGGAAAACCCATGGTGGGGAAAAAACTTGGTGAGAAATGTTGCTGGAGTCTACTACTCCAATCTAGCCTCACAGGTAAAATAAATTACAATATTTAGGGCACCAACCCAAGGAGCACCAACCCTTGATATTTATGGGCTACAACCCAAAGGAGCACTAGCCGATAACTCTGAGCACCCACTTAGAGACTGCAATGAGTATAGATAACAAATACAAGTTAGATACCTTGTTGCAAATGAGGTTTTGCAACTCACAAAGAATCTGATCTTGAGATAGACTAAAGTCTTATCTGCCCTCTATCCTTAAGTTTCTATCTCGGTTCATCTTCTCTTCTACTCAGTTTTTTGTTTTCTGCTCTCTATCTATTTTCTTCTCTGATCTCTTCACTCTCTTTGCCCTCTACCTTTCTATTCTATCTACTCTTAGCTCTGCACCTTATATCTCAGGTCTCAACAACTCTTTATTGTACTTCCTCTATGTCTCTCCTCCTCTATCTTTGTTTGTTGTTCTGTATCTCTAACCTCTACTACTTTCTCTTCTCTTCTTTGTTTCCTTTTATTTTGCTCTCTATCTGCTCTACCCTACCTCTCTGTGTTGTCACCCTATAGCTACAATGATTCTACACCATGTTCTCAATTTTGCAACTACTCACAACACACTCTACTCTTTGCTTCACAACAACTTGTCACAATGAGTCTACTACAACTATCAAATCATATACACTACTCTTTTCTTCTCTTCACAGTTGCATTCAACAACCCCTACACAAGGTCGGTCAAATCATAAATCATCACTGATCAAACAAGATCTATTTTCCTTGTTGTCATGCCACATGGTCTGGACAATTTCCTATGCACCATGCAGATCGTTCATTCAGTTGGTCTAGTTGGCAATTCAAGTTTCAAGACCCACCAACCTGTATGTTTCATAGACTTTGAATCTAAGCTATTGATTAGATGGATTCAACTAGAAATCCTTGATCTCAGCCTTAATTGTGACGGTTCCACATGGCACATCACCATACACCTCATCCTAAACAATGAATCATTCTCTATCTGCTCTGCTACTTGTTCAAATTGTCCTCTTTGGATTGACCATCCACAATAAATGTCCCTGCTCTGATTTTTCTATTTGCCTCTGTGTCGGGTTGCTAATTTTAGTAAGCTCAATCTTTCCAGAAGATCTAATTTTACCATAGTTGATCACCTCAATCCCATAACCTGTCTGCAATAGAACTGCCATTAACGAATTCTTTAACCTCTGTCAACCTACCCAGACAAGATTGACAACAACCTCCATCAGATGCACTAACTTTGCAAATCTGATTTGTTCTACACATTAGGGAGCCACATATCTTCACTATCTTCATCCAAATCAGATGTTCACGGTTGGTCAAAATCCATGTGGACAATCAAGATTCTCAGATTGGTCAAACATCATACTATAAATAACATTCGTGTTATGCAGACATATCATACCTATCAGGTTAACAGTAAAACCTTATCCTGATCAACTCTATCAACTGGAATTATCATTCCTCATGTTCATCATGATAGCTATCTTGAAGTCGATTTATCAAAGCTTCATCGGTATAGCTTTAACTATTGGGTTAACACTTCTCCATTCCACCTTCACAACTTATCCCGATGATCATGCAGTGTCTTTTAGTTTCTTTTGTCGGCATGATGTATTGTGACAAGAAAAATCACCTTTGATTTCTACTATTGCCATAGACTATCCCAAATGAAGAGCCTCCAAGCCAAAATGACTACCTATTGGAATAGACAAAAACTATCCGCATCGAGAAAATATGCTAGAATGACAGAATAAGTCATTTCGATGATAGACAATCAACATCTCTTTATTGACATAGGATATTTCGAAAAGCATACTCCATGGTAACTAAGTACATTGACATAGGTAGCTCTGATGAGATAACTCACCTTTTTATCCTTCATCGCCATAGGTTATACCAAACCATATTCTCCATGTTGGCACTCTTCATCAACATAAGCTACCTCGATCACAAATCATCATGCTAAAATGACTATCATCGGAATAGTCATCACTATCCACATAGGCTAAACATGCTAAATCGATCAAACAAGTTAATTCAATGACATATCGTCTTCTCACTCTTCACCGGCATAGCTATCCTGAAACTCAAACTTCATGGTGTAAAAACTACATCGAGATAGGTTACCCTGATGAGAACCTCCATTGGAAAATCTAACAGTATCAGCTTAACATATGGACACTATCCCGTCAAAACAAACTATTCTGATGAACAAACATGAACCAACATCAGCGTAGCTAATCTGAAATCAAACTCCAAAGACCTCCTCAATATCAATATATGTTATTTCGTTGATCAAACTCTCTAGTGATAAATTGCATCGGCATAGATTATACCGATAAGAACCTCCATCAGGATAGTTTACACTGTCGACATAGTGGTAATTAGCTATTTTGGCTTCAATAGTTACTCCGACAGGTATCCTCGATCAGCTGGTCGATATAGCTATCCTAATAAGGCTTGTGCTACTTATTTGTCAGATCATAATGAGATTGGTATAAGACAATGGAGTTTTGCCAATATACATGATTTCTTGTTTTCACAACCTTAGCACTAGGACATCCAACAAGAACTTCATAAACAAATAATATGGCATTGTAGGAGTTTGCAACAATTCATCAACCTGATCCAATCAACCTAATCACCGTGATCTCTTCTACTACATCTACAACCTAATTGACATTCCTTTGAAACCTCATCATCCTGCATCAACTCTGCCAACATGAACTAATTTGTTCTTCATGAACATCTTAGAAACATCACTTCAGTCAAACTGAAACACCATCATGTCATTCATTCTGATATTCATTTGGGGCACACATCATCTACTACAGCTTCTTAGCCCTGCACACACACATTTTGACATCAATGAAAACTTCAATGCCAATAGGAGGAAAGATTTGGAACATTCAAGGAGAAAGACCTAGAATTGCACAAACAGTTCATTGCACCTGCTAGAAAAAGAAAAGTTTCAAAGATGGTTGAGGAAGTGGTAGTGCAGGTAGTATTTACCCGAGAGGAGGTGAAGCAGGATAAAGAGAAACATGCACAGATGGAGGCCAATGAGGAAACCAAAAATCCTAAGGCCGACTTGGTTCCCTCCAAGGATAAACCAAAAGAGACCAAGTTTGCCCCTGCTCTGGTGGCACCATCTTTAGGATAAAGCCCATCCAAAAAGGGAGTGTTGAAGAAAAAGGAGAAGTCTAAGGGGACTTGTGTTGTTGTGTCTCCGATGGCCTCTAAGACATAATCTAATGAGGAAGTAGGAAAAGATAAGAAGAAAGGTGAATTTGTAAGAGTGGTGAGGAAGTAGCAGTTTAGTGGAGACCAACAAATCAAGAAAGCCATATATGAACCTACCCCTACCGGAAGACCCAAGAGAGGAAGATAGGTCAAAACTCAACTTGACAAAGACTTTGAATCTGATGATTTGCAAGGTAAATACATAATTGTTCCTCCCTTGTCAACATACCAACTAATAGATAAAATAATTGTTGATGAAAACTTGAAGAATCTTGGAGCTTATTATGAACATATAGATGAGGTAGATTAGAGAAAGGTTGAAGAAGTTATTATTTTATACTTGTACAATTTTAGAAAAATATTGATTGAGCTAGAGAAGAGCACCTGTAAGGACCTATGCAACATTATTGATGCAAGGAGATTGACTGCTAGCAAAACAGATAAGGAAATGAAAGAAAGAGAGTTGATTAATGTTTGCACCTGTATCACCCAAGATGATGTCAAAATGCTCATTGAGGAAGCCAATAAGAAATAATTCAAAAGAAAAAATAGGGTAAACAGATTGATGATTGGGAAGGTGGAAGATGTGAGAAAGGAAACTAAAGATATATGGAGAAAAATAATTGTGAATGATCCTTTGTATAAAGATGAATTTAAGTCTTCTCAGCCAGAAGTAAAATAAGGTGTTTCTGGTGATCAGAAGGATGAAACTCAGATTGAGGGACATCCAAAAAATCAAGACCACACAACTATTGATGCTGAGACCAGTTATAATCCTTCGGTGGTGGACGATACTGAAGCAGTCCCTGAGATTCAAAAGGATGATATTGTACCAAGTGGCAACATTGGTGCACAAGATAAATAAGATGGAGTAGAGAAGAAGGACCCTATGAAAGAAGAGGTAAAAGTTATTTAGGTAGACAAGGGAAAAGGAGTTGTTGATCTGACAATTGACACTCCTATAGTATCAAGGACCCACCTCAAATCTCTATTAATCTAGATGGTCCTCTTAACCTTGGACAAATGTCTCCTGCTGAGAAGCTAATACTTGCAGTAGCTGTTCAAGATCAGGCTAGTTAGGATTTGGTAAAATCTGAATTAGAAGATAAAAGACTCATTTTGATGTATGTCGATGTTTTGCAAAAGTTGGCTTCGGGTGTACAATTAGATTCTAATGCTAGCCCCTTCGGTAAATTGTTACAATTGATTAATAGTGTAAATACCAGTTTTGATTCTTTAAAAAATTCCACTACTAAGCGAGTTTTGGATAGATTCAAGGAAGTAAGGACGTAGACATTCCAGAAGATGATTGAAGACAATAGAGTGAGCTTGAATAAAGGTCTGCGGGCTATTTCAGATGCATTGAAAGAAGGTGGTAAATTATATAAGTCTTGTCTAATTTTTCCCAAGTTCACTGTAGAAATAGATAAGCAAATAAGTGTTTGCCAGGGAAAACTTGCTGGTATTTCATAGTCTTTTGACCCCAATGTAGCTCTGACCAGCAGTGTTGAAGGATATATAATGGCTCTAAATAATCAAATCTCGAGCTTTGATGCAGATAAGGACAAAATTTTGAGAAGAGTTGGTGAACTCCAGTACCTGATTGCCCCCTAGTTGGACACCAGGTTGAGCAATAAGGTAGATTGTATGAAGGAAATGGACCAACCTATGTCATTTGATCTAAAGGAAGTAGAGATTCATGCAACTATATTGAGTGCATTAATTACAGTTTTGGGTAACTTGAAGAGTGGGTGGGACACTCACCTAGGATCTTTGAAGACCATTTTTGTTCACATTTTCAAGTATTTGTAAAGTCTCTGACAGGTATCTCTGTATATAAATTTTGGACAACACCCCATCTTTGGCATTGCTGTCAAAGGGGGAGAGAAAAGGTGAAAAATGTATAGTAGAAGAGTGTAATTACAGGTTTCAGAATTCTTTATCTAAGGGGAGCCTTAGAAATTATTTTTATTTAGAGTATAATTTTCAACACTTAGCCATTTTTCACGAGTGTTGCCATCAATACCAAAGGGGGAGATTCTTTGCAACTGACACTCATCCTATAGTTTGTGATGGTTTATTATTGGCTTAGGGTTGTCATTGATGGAAAATCTTCATGAGATTCCCATCTGGTACTCATGGTTCTTGATTTCCAGAAGAGGATGTCAATCAATAGCCAGTTAACCGGTATTTCAGGTTGAACAAAGCAGTTTTGGTCCAGAATCTTTTCAGTGATTGCAGAGCTATGAATTGTGTATGGGTTAATTGAGACAACATAGGGACATCATTTTATTGTTGTTTTGGTGATCCACATTTATCTTTTGTGATCCGGTCAAGCCGATATATGACTACATGTTACATTAGCAGGCCGACTTGATAAATGATCTATTTTGTGATTGTGGATATATAAGACCAGTGTAGATGATATTTTTGATGTATGGTATGGTTGTATGTGAGTGAGTGGTGATAAATAATCCTTTATAGCATAGTTTCACATGTGCATTCTTGATCCGATGGCTGATTGAGATAGTGAACATGGTAGAATAGAACAAAACAACAGAGGTGATGCAATTAGTATATTTGGCACTCAACTGAAACTCATCCAAGCATTGTAGATGCTATTTTGGAGTTCATTTACTGTAATTCCTCATTTTAATTAATCAGTAAGGTTGTGATCATTTTGGGGTTGTAGCCCTTATGGTATTTGAGCAGTGAGCTCTAAGTAGTGTGCCTAAATGCTTGTGCATTCCCCATATTGTTATTAGGACCCAAAGGCAACTGCGAGGGGGGGGTGAATCAGTTGTCTATTAGTTTCAACCCAATTATAACTTAATCAAACTTGATACATAATACCGTTAAACCAAACTTAATACTAGTTAACAGATTAATAGTTAATATCAATACCGGTGAAATTAATGCATGAAGTAGAAAGAGAAACAACATCCACAACACATAACACAGAGATTTGTACGATGGAAACCCTGTAAGGGGAAAAACCATGGTGGGAAACCTTACCCATAATCAGATTATACTACTACAGATAATATGTGTATATAAATGGGGTCTGCACATGTAGAAAGGCCAACTGCTTAGAGCTCATTGCTCAATCACAAAATATGAGTCACACTGACTACAATTGGATGATTGAATCCAATGATAATGTACTGCTCGAAGTAGCATCTCCAATGCTGGATTCAGTACTGGTTAAGCTCTGATTATCTCTTTCAAACCTTCCTTGAACCTTCTCTATGCTCTGCTTATATGATCTTCAATATTTGTACATACCATGTTACAATACCATAACCTTATGCATATCTTTTCATCTCACAATTGAGATCTTACGTATATACCAAAACCTAAGACCAAATGTGTAGGTCAACTCACTAAGAATATTACAATAAAATCAATTACAGATAAGTCAAGATGTGATGCACCATGTTGTCTCAACAATAATACCAATTGATTAAACCATCTCCATAACATGTCATGCTGATCTGGAATAGATAATGCGTGTCGGTCCATAACCTAGACCAATTTGCCGATAACAACAAATATGTCAACCCGATTAGACCAATAACCAAATCACCAAAACCAAGTGTCCAAACCATGTCTTTGACATAATCAAGTGATCTCTAGATGATAACAAGTCATCCTAAGTGCTGGTGAACAATATAACCTGTCGGTGAACCAAATATCGGTGACTGTGCATAAGTCACTGAACTTGCTGATGAACATAACCAAAGATCTCTAGAAGGATAAGTGTTGATAAGTGTTGACATCAATGACAAAACCAATGTAGCATATCCATAATACCAACAATCTCCCCCTTTGGCATTGATGGCAACACAAGATGGAAAAACCATCTAAGTGCCAAAGCAAAAATGCCAAAAGCCAATAACTAACAATCTCCAGAATAGATCAATACCAGAAATCAAAATACAAATGCAGAGAGTAAAAATCTCTCCCCTAATGAATAATCTCTCCCCAAAGGATAATGTTTGTTTTTCCATAGATATATCTCCCCCTTTGACATCAAATGCCAAAGCAATACAAATACCAAATACAGCCAGTTCATGGAACCAATTACAAATACCAACTACTCCCCCAAGAAGTAGCTCTCCTCCATCAAAGCCAGAAAGAGGTTTCTCTGTAAATTCTGTCGGTTTGATGCCAAGCATAAATTGTCTAAGTCTCTACCGATGAGGGTATAACCCCAAGTTGCTCTCTGAGATATTCAAAAGTTTCCTTAGGCAAAGGCTTAGTAAAGATATCTACAATCTGCTCTTTAGTATTCACATAAACCAATCTCACTTCTTTTGCTTCAACATTCTCTTTCAGAAAATTGTATTTGATAGAAACATGTTTAGTTTTAGAGTGAAATACCAGATTCTTAGATATATCAATTGCTGCTAAATTATCACAATAGATGATTATAGGTTCTTTTCATTTTACCTTTATGTCCTTCAACATTTTCTTGATCCATAATACTTGAGTACAATTAGTTGCTACTGCAACATATTCTGATTCTGCTATTGATAATGATGTACAACTTTGTTTCTTACTCAACCATGAAATCAATCTGCTACCAAGAAAGAATACCTTGCCGGTGGTGCTCTTTATGTCATGTACATCTCCTGCCCAATTAGCATTGGTGTATGCACATAAATCAAAATTTTCATCTTTAGGATACCATAAACCAAGATTTGTTGTGCCTTGTAAATACCGGAAAATCCTTTTCACTGCTGATTCATGATTTTCTCTTGGATTACTCTGAAATCTTGAAAAAATACACACTACATTCATTATATCAGGTCTTGTTTGTGTCAAATACAGTAAACCTCCAATCATAGATTTGTATCTTGTCGGATTAACAGGAGCTGAGTCATCCTTCAATGCTAGTTTATTAGTTGTAGTCATAGGAGTACTTACCGGTTTAGAGTTTTCCATACCAAATTTTTTCAGTAATTCCTTCAAGTACTTTGATTGACATATGAATATACCTTTATCAGTTTGTGAAATCTACAATCCTAAAAAGAATTTTATCTCCCCAATCATAGACATTTCAAATTCTTCTTGCATCTTGTTAGCAAAGTCCTTACACAATCCATATTCTCCTCCAAAAATGATATCATCAACAAAAACTTCAATAACCAAGATGTCATCATTAATCACTTTGAAATATAAGTTGTTGTCAACATTACCTTTAGTGTAACCAAGCTTCAAAAGATATTTGTCCAATCTAGCATACCAAGCTCTAGGAGCTTGCTTCAATCCATAAAAAGCTTTCCTTAATTTGCAAACCATATCTCTATCATTTGTCAATGAAAATCCATCACGTTGTTCAATGTAAACTTCCTCTTCAAGATCACCATTCAAAAATGCACATTTTACATCCATTTGATATACTTTATAGTTCTTCTGAGCTGCAAATGCAAGAAATAATCTAACTACCTCAATTCTAGCTACCGGTGCAAAGGTTTCATTATAGTCAATTCCCTCCTGCTACGAATAACCTTTACAAACTAATCTTGCTTTGTTCCTGATTACCTCACCATCTTCATTAAGTTTATTTCTAAATACCCATTTAGTTCCAATTACATTTTTGTCTTTAGGCCGGGGAACTAATGTCCTTGTATTGTTCTTTTCAATTTGCTCTAATTCATCTTCCATTGCTTTTATCCAATGTTCATCTTGACATGCTTCAATAAAAGATGTTGGTTCAATTTGAGGAATTAAGCATACCTCTTCATTTGTCAGTCTTCCTGCATCTTGTTAGCAAAGTCCTTACACAATCCATCTTCTCCTCCAAAAATGATGTCATCAACAAAAACTTCAATAACCAAGATGTCTTCATTAGTCACTTTGAAATATAAGTTACTGTCAGCATTACCTTTGGTGTAACCAAGCTTCAAAAGATATTTGTCCAATCTAGCATACCAAGCTCTAGGAGCTTGCTTCAATCCATATAAAGCTTTCCTTAATCTACAAACCATATCTTTATCACTTGTTAATGAATATCCATTAGGTTGTTTAATGTAAAATTCTTCTTCAAGATCACCATTCAGAAATGCACATTTAACATCCATTTGATATACTTTATAGTTCTTGTGTGCTGCAAATGCAAGAAATAATCTGACTGCCTCACTTCTAGCTACCGGTGCAAAGGTTTCATTGTAATCAATTCCCTCTTTTTGTGAATATCCTTTACACACTAATCTTGCTTTATTTTTTATTACCTTACCATCTTCATTAAGTTTATTTCTGAATACCCATTTAGTTCCAATTACATTTTTATCTTTAGGTCTGGGAACTAATGTCCATGTATTTTTCTTTTCAATTTGTTCCAATTCATCTTCCATAGCTTTAATCCAATATTTATCTTCACATGCCTTAATGATAGATTTTGGTTCAACTTGAGAAATTAAACATACCTCTTCATTTGCTAGTTTTCCTCTTGTCATAGCTCCTTGATACTTATTCCCAATTATCTAACTTTCAGAGTGATTCAGTCTTACATACCTGAGTGTGTTCACTTGCTACTGTTCTTCAGTCACTGTGGAATTCTCTGATGATGTCGGTGTGACTAGATCAACATTTTGTACCGGTGCACTCTGTATAGGTTCATTTGTGATTATCTCAACTGCTGGTTCAGAATCCATAGACCTTGAATTTTTTCTAAAGTGTTCATCTATCTTCACATTTGCACTCTCAATGATTTTATGCAATCTTTTATTAAAAAATCTATATGCTTTGCTCTTAGATGAATAACCAAGAAATATTCCTTCATCACTTCTAGGATCAAATTTACCAATATACTCATCTCTCCTAATGTAGCATTTGCTTCAAAATATTCTGAAGTACTTAAGAGTAGGAATATTACCAAACCAAAATTCATAGGGTGTCTTACCGGTTTCACCTTTGATGTGAACTCTATTGAAAGTGTAAACTGTTGTATTCACTGCTTCTCTCCAATACACA
Organism: Cryptomeria japonica; assembly: GCF_030272615.1. Taxonomy (NCBI): domain Eukaryota; kingdom Viridiplantae; phylum Streptophyta; class Pinopsida; order Cupressales; family Cupressaceae; genus Cryptomeria; species Cryptomeria japonica. The sequence continues at coordinate 631,038,017 of NC_081407.1, forward strand.
TGAGGTAGATTTGCTTCCGATATCATGCTTCTAGATGTATCTAGAATAGTTTTGTTCTTCCTTTCCACAACTCTATTTTGCTGAGGTGTCTAGGGTGTTGATAGTTGTCTTCTAATTCCATTCACCACAAAATGTATTGAACTCCTTAGATGTAATTTCACCTCCTCGATCTGATCTTAAACATTTGATTTTCTTACCGGTTTAATTCTCTATAAGTGCCTTGAACAATTTGAATTTCCCAAAAGCTTTTGATTTCTCCCTGAGAAAAGTAACCCAACACATTCTAGAATAATCATCAATGATTAGCATAAAGTATCTATCTCCCTATAGACTTCTTGTTCTTTCCGGATCACATAAGTCAGTATGAATTAAATCAAGAACATCATTGGTTTTCTCAGAAATACTCTTGAAAGTTGTTCTAACTTGCTTTCCCATTTGACATTCCTTACATACTGGATTACGAGGTTTTACAATCTTAGGTAAATCTCTTACTTCATTAGATGAACTAATCTTTACAATGCAATCAAAATTCACATGACAGAGTCTTTTATGCCATAACCAACTTTCATCAATATGTGTAATCAAGCATGTCTTTTCATTGTTATTAAAATGAAAGATATTACCTCTAGTCTGATTACTGGTTGCAATTTCCAAACCAGTTCTATTCATGATTTTACATTTACCATTTTTGAACTGTAGCTGAAATCCTTTTTCAACTAATTGACCAACACTCAAAAGATTATTCTTCAAACCTTCAACATAATAAACATTGTCAGTATTGTGCTTACCATCAAAAGATATAGTTCCTTTTCCTCTGATCAAACAAGCTTTGTCATCTCCATTGTCAGTATTGTGCTTACCATCAAAAGATATAGTGCCTTTTCCTCTGATCAAACAAGCTTTGCCATCTCCAAATATTGCTAGACCTCCATTGTAGTCCTGAAAAGATAAGAGTTTACTTTTATCACTAGTCATATGATGTGAACATCCAGAATCTATAATCCATTCATCCTTTTCTTCAATTTTAGCTGCTAGGGCCTGCTCTACCAGTGGAACAGTATGTGCCAGTTGATCTTCTATTATTGCAACAAAAGCCCATCCATTGTCTGCCTGTTCTTCATCAAAATCATCAGTAACTCCTTCATCAACATAATAACATGATTTGTCTCTATTCTTCTTAAATCTATATCTCTGATATTCAGGGTTAAGCTTATATGTTCTTTTAGCTTCTTCTCTCAATCTTGCATGTCTATCAGGACATCTAGATTCCATATGACCAAGTTTATTGCAGTTAAAACATTTAAAGGGTGCTTTACCTTCATACTTACTTCCAATAGGACCTTTAGGCATTTTCCTTGCAAATAGTGCTTCAAGTGCTTCAAGTTCTTCATTTTCCTTCCTGATGTCTTGAAGTTCTCTTGTATAAAGTGCTTTCCAATTAGATTTATCAGATGATGATGATGATGATGATGCAGATGATGATGCTTTGAAGGCTAAATCTGTCTTAATTGTAGTAACAGGACCAAATTCCTCAAGCTCAAATTTTGAAAGTTTTCCAACCAAGGTATCTCTAGATACTGATGTATTAGGCATAGTTCTTAACTCATTAATAGCAATTACTTTCATTTTGTATGCTGGTGGAAATGCTCTTAAAACTTTAGAAACAATTTCATCTTCATTTAAGGAACCTCCACAACATTCTATTCCCAAAATAATTTCATTAGCCCTTTCCATAAAAGCAAATTTTTTTTCATCTTCTTCCATTTTTCATATTTTCATACTTGACCCGGAAGCATTCCAATTTTGCAATTTTAACAGTGGTATCTCCTTCATTCAACATTTCCAAATTATCCCAAATAGCTTTAGCAGTAGATCGGTATGATAATCCCATGATTTGCTGGTCTGACAAGGTGCTCAAAAGTGCTTCTCTTGCTTTGCAATCATTCTCTTGATCCTTACCCAATGTAGGCGGATTAGGTTGATTCAGTGTAGGACCAACATAGAAATTTTGTGTAACATCCCATATGTCTTTTCCAATGCAATTTAGATGTGTCTCCATTCTAATATTTCATATACCATAGTTAGTTCCATCAAGTTTCATACCGTCCTTCCTGAAATAGTTAGTTGCCATAGAATCTCCTCAAGTAGTTAAACTTCTGCAAAAAGAGGACTTAGCTCTGATACCAATTGTTAGGACCCAAAGGCAACTGAGAGGGGGGGTGTGAATTAGTTGTCTATTAATTTCAACCTAGTTATAACTTAATCAAACTTGATACATAATACTGGTAAACCAAACTTAATGCCAGTTAATAGATTAATAGTTAATATCAATACTAGTGAAACTTAATGCATGAAGTAGAAAGAGAAACAACATCCACAGCACATAACATAGAGATTTGTACATGGAAACCTTGTAAGGGGAAAACCACGGTGGGAAACCTTACCCACAATCAGATGATACTACTGTAGATAGTATGTGTATACAAATGGGGTTTGCACATGTAGAAAGGCCAGCTGCCTAGAGCTCACTGCTCAATCACAAAATAGGAGTCACACTGACTACAATTGGATGATTAAATCCAATGACAATGTATTGCTCAAAGTAGCATCTCCAATGCTGGATTCAGTACCGGTTAAGCTCTGATTATCTCCTTTAAACCTTCCTTGAACCTTCTCTATGGTCTGCTCATATGATCTTCAATATTCACACATACCATATTACAATACCATAACATTACGCATATCTTTTCATCTCACAATTGAGATCTTACATATATACCAAAACCTAAGACCAAATGTGTAGGTCAGCTCACTAATAATATTACAATAAAATCAATTACAAATAAGTCAAGATGCGATGCATCATGTTTGCTCAACAATAATACCAATTGATTAAACCATCTCCATAACGTGCCGTGCTGATCTAGAATAGATAACACATGCTGGTCCATAAACTAGACCAATTGCCGGTAACATCAAATATGTCAACTCAATTAGACCAATAACCAAATCACCAAAACCAAGTGTCCAAACCATTTCTTTGACATAACCAAGTGATCTCCAAATGATAACAAGTCATCGTAAGTGTCGGTGAACAATATAACCTGTCGGTGAACCAAATACCGGTGACTGTGCATAAGTCACTGAACTTGCCAGTGAACATAACCAAAGATCTCCAGAAGGATAAGTGTTGATAAGTGTTGACATCAATGACAAAACCAATGCAACATATCCATAATACCAACAATTGTGATATTGTTTTTCTACTAGCCATAGTGGAATAATATTGTGGGTTCAAATCCCACCATGGTTTTTCTAATTTGGGTTCCATGTAAAAATACGGTGTTATTATTTTGTGGTTGATTGTTTTATGTTCCTACATTTCAGTTTCATGTTTATGCTTCCGATGGTTTAAAGTTAAGTTTGAAAAATTTGCTAACCGATAGATCATTAATTCAGCCCCCCTTCTCAGTGATCCTTGATTCCAACAAAGGCTTTATCAACTTTGGTAGATCTATTACTACTCTAGTATAACTTATCTTAACCATGCAATCAAAATTTACATGACACATCCTTTTATGCCATAATCAAATTTCATCAATCTGAGAAATCAAACAACTTTTACCACCAATATTCAAGTGAAATATATTACCTTTAGTCTATGTTCCTAATGCAATCTTAGTTCTAGAGCTACTCAAGATTACACATTTTCCATTCTTCAATTGCAAGTTATATCTCTTATCAACCATCTGACCGACACTCAAAAGATAATGCTTTAATCCTTCAACATACAACACATCATCAATATTGTGCTTACCATCAAGAGAAATAGAACCTTTACCACAAATTATACAAGCTTTATTATGACCAAATCTTACTAAACCACCATCATAATTTTCCAAATTCACTAGTTTACTCTTATCACCTGTCAAATGTTGAGAGAAACCACTATCAATTACCCATTCATCTTTCTCTTCTACTTTAGTAGCTAAAGCTTTCTTCTCATTAATGTAACTTGTAGAAGCTATAGTTACAGGATCATCTTATTTGATGGCAATGAACACAAATTCATCTCTTGAATTTCCCTTATCTGACTCATCATCTGTCATACCTTCATCAACAACATAATAATACTTCTTCTGATATTTAGGCTTATATGTCTTACATGGCTTCTTAGGATTTCTATCTCTTTTCGAACACCTTGATGCAAAATGTCCTATCTTATTACATGAAAATAATTTAAGCCGCAACTTACCTTCATACTTACCGACACCTTTAGGCAATCTTCTGGTAATAATTGCTTCAATATCCTCAAGCTCTCTTTCTTCATCTTCCATCTCTTTCATCTATTTCTCATATCTAGATACTCTTGTAGAAATTTCTCTTGGATCATATCTCTGCTTCTCAGAAATAGTAGCTTTGAATGCAGATTCAGTCTTAGGAAGGGAGTCTCCAAACTCACTCAACTCAAAAGTATCAAGTTTACCAATTAGCATGTCTCTTGTCACATTTGTCACTATCTATATCTCATCGATAGCAACAAATTTATGTTTATAGGTAGGAATAAAAAATCTCAGTACCTTGGCAACAATCTCTGACTCTTCTAGTACTCCACTGACACTTCTGATTCCACACACAAGCTCGTTTACTTTTTGCATAAAAGAGGTGATATTCTCATCTTCACTCATCTTGAGGTTCTGATATTTTCCTTTCAGGCTCTACAACTTAGCAATCTTTACATGACTATCTCCTTCATGCAAAGTTTCTAGTTTTATCCAAATCTCCTTTGCAGTCTCTAAGTCCATTACATTTGTCATCTTGGAATTTGGCAAGGCACTCAACAATGCTTCCTTCGCTCTGATGTTGTATTTTGCTTCCTTAAATTCATCTGTAGTAACATGACTGTTTTGTGGAACATTATATACATTTTTAGTGATCTTCTAGTATTCTTCTCCTATGCATCTTAAAGACATTACATCCACCTCTTCTAGAGAGTATAATTTTTTCCATCAAACCTCAAGCTATCCTTCTTGAAAGAAAAGATTGCCATCCCGATTCTTCCTCAGGCGGTCAAGATTCTTCTAGAGAATCTAGCTATGATACCAATTGTTGGCAATAGGCAGGAAAATGAGATGGGGGGGGGGGGGGGAGGAGGTGTGAATCAGTTTGCACAATTCTTTTTGCAACTTATACGATAAATCAGATCTGACAATTAACAATTAAAACATGAAACAACACCACATAAATATCACACATAACACCAATATTTTGACATGGTAAACCCAATTAAGGGAAAAACCACATTGGGAACCTATCCACAATGAGATAATACCCTATTAGGAGTAAATGAAATATTACAATGGGGAATGTACATGCATTCAGACACATTGCCTAGAGCTCACTGCACAAACAAGAAACCCAAAAAGGCTACAACCTTAAGGAAAGACTCACTACCTTATAAGAAGTCTCACTAAATTACAAAAGCATTCAGACAATAATCCAGATTACATGAATTGTGAAAATAGCATCTACATATGCCTGGATACAGTCCTGGTTAAGCACTCAGTCTGCCTTGCAACACTTCTCTTCTCTCCTTCACTTTCGAAAGATGAAATCACTTGTCCGCACATACAACTCAATCACACACTCACTCAAGGATCATAAAATATCGATGTTACATGATTATTACATTTACTTATACAATACATCAACCTATATTTCAAGGTCGGCTAAACCCTCAATAAAAATTATAAAATAATAACCCCACATGCTACAACAATATATGTAGACCAAAACAATGTCGACTAAGACATAGTCTAGACCCAAATCAACATCGCAAACATAGAACACCTCCAACAATTACACCTCGATCATCTGTAACATGCTACAACCACCAAGAAAGTCACATAACATGAAGAACATCATCAGACCAAAAAAACCTTAAATAACACACAAAATGATCAATGCAAACCACCAATACCCATAGAACACGATATAGAAATATTCACAGGAAACGTGAATTGCACCACAACAATTGCAACAACATGAATCATCAGAATCATCACCATCTCACCACTAGAGCTCAAGAACACCATTAAAACTATCTATTAACATGAAAGATTCACTTGTGGACATCCAAATCATGAACTAGTCGAATAGAGGATACACATCAACATCCATAATACATCCCATACATCCACAACTGAAGATATAGTAATTTTGGAGCAATTCAGAGCACAAACCAAAATATCAAATAACACGAACAACTGATTATCAAACTCAATACCGGATCTCATAACTCGATTAAAATATCATGCAGAGCACTAAAAATTATGCTGAATCAACTAGAGATACTTATCTCAAAACCCATTAAACCACATCAACTCAACTGCAACACACTGACCAAACCAACTCAATTAGTCTGACTACAACACTAGAATACAGAGAAGAATATGTTGACATCAATGACAACACATCATTCGAGCAAAATCACTAACATCCAACACTTTTGATTTTTCATAAGGACTAGGTCACCAAGTGAGACAAGAATAATGAGCAAAGTGTTCAATATGATGAACAATCCACACCCACAATTAGAATAGTGCCTCGTAGAAAGAGGGTAGAAATGAGGAGGATGGATAGAAATAAATGAACAAAAGACATATTTGCTTCCTATCCTTGTTCAATTTCCATTGCTATTATAAACCCAATTTATATATCATCATACTTGTTCAATGAATAGTTATGTTTCTTTAATAAGAGATAAAAATGGCATTATTATTGTTGTGTTTATGATTATCCTGTTTATGGTTGTATATTATCTTCTTCTTACTATATTTAGATATATTTTGGACATTACATAAGAATATTCATTCTTATTACTAAATTAAAATCATAAAACATACTTGAAATATTTTGGAGATGCCAAAGGATGAGAAAATAAATAAATTTACGCTATACTGTTATGTAAGCAATCTGAATTTTCAAGTAAATGCATTTCAATATATTTTTGGGAAACTGGCCAATTTCTAAGAAGAAACAAACTCCTTATGGGATTCAATAGATCCATGCTAATCTATGGATAAGGAAATTTGTTGTATGTGTATCTTAGGCATAACAAGAATGATATTTTGAGAATTTTTGCCGATCATAATACCCTATATATAACCTTTGGAACATATCTGGGTCAGCCATATGAGATTATATTTACCAATCATGTCTTAAGTTTTTGATGCATCAAAATTAGCCTAGGGAGCTTAATACAATGTTGAATTTGAAAACCAGGTATGTAGGATCTAATAACAAGTTACTATAATATTTTCTTTTTCACTAATTGCCTATTGACTAAATATAGTTAATATGTGAAAATATTTTTCAAACATTTTTAGAAGATTTCAAAAGCATATGTTGGTTCACCTATGGATCCAAGCATATATTTGGATGTTAGTTCACCTTCATAGTCACCATTAACATGTGAAATTATTTTATTGGAGTAGTAAACCTTCAACCCTTTCTTGATTTTTTTGGTTCTTTAAGAATTTAATTAGCTACCCAATACAAAATTCAACTTCATTTTCCAGATTTACATTATAATAAGGAAATATATACCTTTGTTCATAGGTCACATAATACAATTATATAGAGTTAGATATTTTTATGTATTATGTTTTATCTGGTGTAGCGTTGTAAATTGTACACCTTTATTAGTGTGTCCAATTTCACACTCTCCTAGCACCTATTTTAGTATTTCCCTTTCCTCTATGCATTATAGGACCTTTGTTGATTTAAATTAATATTATGGGTCTTATTCCATTATTACATCATCACACTCTTATTTGGGCCCTTAATTATAGGTGTTCCTTTTATTATTTTAATTCTAATTTAATCCCAATCTTACCCTAATTTCAAATCACAAAGAATATTTCTCATATCTACACATCTTGGTTTGAGTCACCAAGTCGGATTTAGCATTAGAATCATAATATCTCACATCCTTAGAAAATCAGAAAAAAGTTGGTCAGACCAGGTAGTATATTACTTGGTCCCAAACTTTTTCCCCTGAATTTTAGGATCTTAATTGGGTGGTCTTATCCTATTCAAATCTATCTCTGTGTGAAAATATATCAATCCTAAGTCATCCTAAAAGTGATTTTAATTATGAAAGTCCCTATATAAGGCATCCCTCTCAATTAATTTTCCTCATCTTATCATATGCTAACATTATCATCAATTCAAGAGAAATTCTTCTTCTTCAAGAGCAGGTCTAATTCAAGGAGCAACAATTACATCAAGGCATCTTCAATTTATGCTTCAAGAATGATTTCATGATAGATTTGATGTGATTTATGATTTTATTGCATCAACACATAAATGATTTATCCGAAGAGCATTGCATCACCTATTGAAGGTATAATGATTTACATTCAAGAATTTTAGCATTTCCCTCAAAAGGAAAGCTTTTCCAATTTAGTTACAATTCAATTTCCATTTAGGGTTAATTCTAAACCCAAGGTTTGACCTAAGACAATCCCCTATCCACAACCCCCTTTCTTTCCTCTTGTGTGGAGTTACAGGTACCTAGTGGAGTTGGGAAGATCACAACAACATCAACACCCAAAGATAAAGCATCCAACCAAATTATAGTAGAAAGTGCCTAGACCAGGGTGCTTTGGGGCACCATGGTCCAGACTAGGGCATTTTGGAGCACCATAGTCCTAGAACATGTTCAAATTTGGCAGGTGTCTTTTAGACTACATCAAAATTCAGATTTTCAGACTAGGGCGATGGGTGCTCTGGTCCTCTCAATTCAGCCCCAGATTTCAATTACAGATGCACAACAAAATTCCCTTCTCATATCTATGTTTGTTGTCTCAATTCAGTCATCTATTAGAGTGTTTTAGTACCTTTTTAGTCACTTTTCTTTGTTTCTTCAATTCAATTCTACATTCTCCTATTCTTGTCATATTCCCTTTCATAGTAGCAAAGGAATCGAAACCCTAAAAGTATTTTTAGATTCTCTTTCACAAGAGTTAGTCAAAGAGAATCACTCCTTTAGGTTCTTTTGTATTTAAATGTATGAATAAAAGTGGAGTTATTTCCTAATACTACTTGATTCCATTTTCATTCATTACATCTAGTATATAGAATAAATTACTTAAATATTTTTGATTTATGGTTGATGTAGATGTTGAAAAAACTCATTAAACAACTAAATGACAAGATTGGGCATGGAACAACTTTAATACGCTTTGTTGGGAAATTTTTTATATTTTAGGTTCTATGGTGAAGGATCAGGTACATTATGTATGCTTATTATTTCTACAAGTGGGTGATCACTTCACTTTCCTCCTAAAATTGCTAATAAAAAGACTCTCTAGATCTTTTAGTGGTAGGATAGTTGTGAAAAGTCCTTTGAAATTCCTTCTAGAACATAACATGTATATGAATATTCAAAACCTCTTCTTATACTTTGATTTCATTAGTATAGGTTGTCCTTTTCTCTACGAGTGAGATGCATTTTGTTACCAAACCTTGCTTCTACCCTTTGGAATGACTGCCATTCTTTCTTCCATACAACGACTACATTGTATTGTCCCATAAATGCTACTAAAAGACTATTTTGACCTAAAAAAGATCTCTAGGCCTCTTACCCATAAAGCTTGTTAGATGTCTTCTCATTTTATTATACATGCTTATGACCATGACTAAGAGAAATACATTGTGGACTGCATTTATTCTTGAACTATGGATCATCAACTCAAACTGCACTGTCATTCTTGAAAAATGTTGCTCAAACCCTTGTTGAAGATTTATCATTTGGGTACATTTACTATCCTTGAAGTTTGATTACTATTTTTGTCTATGACCCTATGCTGGCTGATTAACCTATCCCTCAAAATGCCTCCTAAATTCTTCTTTCTTATTGTGATATTATCTCTAAGCAATGAGTGCTCTTGATCATGGAGCTCAAGGTTACAAAACCTTCAAAGCTGTTTGGTTGTCTTGATCACTATGTAGTAATTGTAGCTATCTCAATCTCATTTTATCTACAAATGATTTATTTGTATGCTTGGTGTCATTAATAATGCATTCAAAACTTATAGGTTGTTGTCTTCCTAAGTTATAGACTGTGATTAAGGGTTTGTCTTCTTTTATCAATCATTGTTTCTAGCTCTTCCTTTCTTGTAGAAGATTAATACGATTGTCTTTTATTGTAGCAAGGTTGTAGTCACTTGATCTTTGTCAATTATTGTGCTGATAGTCACTTGATGCTACAAAACCTTTCTCATGACTGTAATTGTTGTGGGTATTTGCATGAAGATTGCATTGATGGACTATTGTGTTGTCATTGATGTCAATTATAACCGGTAATGATGTTGTTATGAAGTTGTTTTGCAACCAGTAGGTGAGCTAGTGATGGAAACTGGTATTACTTGAGAGGCAATGAGATCAACCGGTAACCCTACTTGTTGATGTGCTAAACCCTAATTGATGGAGCTTGGTGAATTGGTTGTATTGGTTTATGATCAAATGATGAACGGTAATGATTATGCCACATATGCATGTTGTATGTGAAGAGTTTCAAATGGTTTTTGGTGTGTAGAGATAACGATTTTATCTTGGGAATGAGTGAGTACATTGCATGAAGTGGAAACCGCGTGATGAGTTACAGGAAGCGATGAAGTGGTGATCAAGGAGCAGTCGAGGTTGTCTTGAATAATGTGCAATGATTGCTATGGAATCCAACAGTAATACTTGAACCGATTTGTTTATAATATCTATGAGATCTTAGGTTTATGATGTGTTACCGACCTATTGTTTTTCTTATAAGGTCGATGAGTTGTTTTGTTGTAGTGCTGGAAATTTTGGTTAAGTGCAAGTGTGATTGGTTGCTAAACTAGAAGGTGTATCTACAATATGTGTGAAGGTAGATAGAAGCATGAAAATGATCTGATCAAGCCGAGTAGTTTTATTCACCAGATCAACAAACCCATGTTGTTCTCTTACAATTACAACAATCAAATCCCATAATCGGGTAAGCTTTAACAGGCTTAGTGCTATCTAAATCCTCTAATCAAGTGATCCATTAGCTTGGATTTCAAATCCTCCACCAAGGTTACTCCTAATAGGGTATTGCTTCGAACAGGGCATTATAGACAATCTCTTAACCGGGTGGTCCCTAATAGGATCTGTTCCTAACAAGACTTTTTGTAAAGCTTTAACAGGCTTGGCTCCTAATAGGGCTAACTTCAGAAGAGTTCAGAATACTTGTGGGTATTCATCCCCATCGTGGTTTTTCCCATTTGGGTTTCCACGTCAAAAATCATTGTGTCAAGTGGTGAATGGTTTTTGTGATAATGTTTGCTATGGTTAATTTGCTTAACTGCTAAATCCACTTAGATATGATAAGATGATCAACAGTAATCCGAAATATGCTTTTACTATTGTTAGTAAAGTATTTGAATGTTTTTGTTAAATTTTTTTGAGAGTTTCAGAGCTGTTATACTATTATTCTATTATGACAGTCAACCAATATACTTGCCAGTGATATTGCAATTTGTAGTTCAGTGTTTGAACTAGTTAGTTCTAAGATTGACTTGTGAGATTGTTATTGAGTTTGGTGAAAGTTTAGTCAATTTTCCATCTACTAATTCACCCCCCCTCTCAGTAGTTGTCTGGATCCTTATTGATTCATCATACATGTCTTAGCCTAACAATCTGAGATAAAGATCTAGAAGAACATGATGAAGAAAGAAGGTCTGAATTTTAATAGGGAAAACTACAAAATATGGAGTGATAGGATGAAAATCTATATCAAGAGTCTAGGAAGTCAATACTGGGAACATGTTGTTACTCAATATGTTGCACCTAGTGGGACTATGTCTGATGATCAAAAGAAAGAGAAACAATAAAATAATCAAGCATTGAAGGCCATTATCAGTTCTTTGTTTGATTCAGAGTATGTTGATGTCCATGGTCTGGAGACTGCTTATGAGGTGTGGAAGAAACTTGAGGAAATTTATAGCGGTGATGAGCATGTAAAGATTGCCAAAGAAGAGAGTTTGAGAGGTAAATTTGATGACATGTGTATGGTCGAAGGTAAGAATATTCAACAATATGGTCAGAGGATCAAGGAGATAGTTGGTGAGATTAAGAGTGCTAGTGGTAAAGTGGAGGATGCCACAATGGTTAGTAAGGTGTTGAGAACCCTTCTACCGGTCTACGCTATCTGAGTTGCAGCCATTTAAGAGCTAAAGTCTATTGATAAAACTAAGGTAACTCTTCACTCCATCATTGGTAAACTTACTGCATTTGAATTAAATGGTTATGATGGTAGTGCTCAGAAATCCAAATCTGCATTTAGAGCTTCAGTTTCTAATCTGCCTATGAGGAAAAGTAGAGATGTTAGTCACAGTTATGAGTCTAGATCCATCAGAGAAGCTGATGATGAAGACAGTCTGATTGAGCTTAAAGCATTGTTGGCCAAGCGGTTGCCCAGAGGTACCGGTAAGTACAGAGGTAACTTACCTTTGTAGTGTTTTGCATGTAACAAGATAGGACACATTGTTTCTAACTATCCTAATGGTGACAATGAGCATAAGTGTGAGAAGTACAAGAAGTACAAAGGAAAAGGCAAAAGAGATTGTCTCATTGCAGTTGATGGTGGTATCATTGATGATGAATCTGAGGGAGATGCTAATGAAGACATTGTCTTTGTTTCCATTAAAGAGGAGACATCTGATCAAAAGGCATTAGTTTCTTGCATGGATTGTTCTGATGATTGGATCATAGATAGTGGTTGTTCACACTACATGACTGATGACCAGAGTAAATTTATTACTTTGAAGGAATTTGATGGAGGAGTTGTGATATTTGGAAATGACTCACTCTACATGGTAAAAGGAAAGGGAACCATTTCTGTTAATGGAAAGAGTAGTGCAGATGTTGTCTACTGGGTTGAAGGATTAAAGCACAATCTTTTGAGTGTATCTCAACTCAATGACAAAGGTTATCCATTGGAATTTAAGAATGGAATGTGTAGAATCTATGGGAGAAAAGGTGAACTGATTGCAGCTAGAAAGCAGACAAAAGGTAACTCGTTTCACCTAAATCCTAAAGTTGACAATTGTTTAATTGCTAAAGTAGATGATAGTTGGCTTTGGCATTAGAGATTTTGTCATATAAATTTTGATAACATTCTCAAAGTCAGTAAGTCCATGTCGGTAAGAGGTTTGCTCAGTTGGACAAACTAGTGAATGCTCTATGTAAGGAGTGTCAGTTAGTAAAGATGAAATCTTCAACTTTTAAGAGCAAATCTTTCTTAGTAGAACATTTGTTAGATTTGGTTCATACAGATCTCTATGGATCAATAAGAATTAAAAGTATTCAAAGGTGATAGATATTTTATGATCTTCACTGATGATTTCTAAAAAATGATGTGGGTCACGTTCTTGAAGGACAAAACAAAAGCCTTTAGTAAGTTCAAGGCATTTAGGGCCTTAGCTGAAAAGGAAAGTGGTAAGAAGATAAAGTGTTTGAGGATTGATCAAGGTGGTGAATTTACTTCAGAGGAATTCACTAGATATTGTGAAGACAATGGAATTAAGAGGCAACTTTTTGCACCAAGGACACCACAACAGAATGGTATTGCAAAGAGGAACAACCGGTCAGTTGTTGAAGCTGCTAGAATGATGCTAATGCAAGGAGGTGCAACAAAAAATTTCTGGAGAGAAGCTGTCGGCACAACTATCTACACTATGAACTAGATATTGGTAAAGAGAGGTAAGGATAAAACTCCTTACGAATACTGGTATGGTAGATCACCTAATGTCAATTATTTTAAGATTTTTGGCAAGTAAATGTTTAATCAAGAGAGGTGACTATGTTAGTATGTTTGAGGCTAAAAGTGATGAAGGCATATTTCTTGTTTACTCCATCAAGAGTAAGGCCTACAAATGTTACAACAATCGGACAAAGAGAATAATTGAGAGTGCTGATGTCTGAGTGGATGAGTGTCTTGAAGTTTCAGGATAAACCAGTGAGGAGAAAAAGGAAGATGAACCTTACATTTTGATTTTGGAACCAGAACTGGTGAAGCCAGAAGCTGGTGAAGTGAATGTTGTAGTACCAGTTCAACCAGAACAGTTAGATTAAGAAGAAGATGATGATATTAAGGAATAAGAACCTGAAGATAATGATCATGTTATTCCAAGTTATGTGAGACTCAATCATAATCCTGACTGAATTATTGGAGATAAAGATGTTGGAGTGTTAACCAGAAGAAGAATTAGAGAGAATTCTTACATGATCTCCACTATTGAGCCTAGAACTGCTAAGGAAGCATTTGGAGATGATCATTGGATTAAAAATATGGAAGAAGAGCTTGACCAGATTGAGAAGAACAATATATTGACCCCAGTACCTAGACTAGTGAATAAAAATGTGGTAGGTACTAAATGGGTATTCAGGAATAAACTGAATGAAGATGGAGTAGTAGTCAGAAACAAAGCTATATTGGTATGCAAAGGTTATGCACATGAATAAGGAGAATACTATGGTGAGACATTTGCATCGGTTTTTAGATTGGAAGGTGTTAGGACGCTACTTGCATTTGTAACATATAAGGGATTTAAAGTATATCAGATGGATGTGAAGTCAACATTTCTAAATGGAATACTGGAAGAAGAAGTATACATTGAGCAGCTAGATGGTTATGCTTTGACTGATGCAAAGGATATGGTGTGTAAACTACAGAAGGAACTATATGGTTTGAAGCAAGCACCAAGAGAATGGTATGAAAGACTACATTTATACCTGATGAGGATAGGTTTTCAGAGAACTAGTGAAGACAACAATATATATCTCAAATCTGAAGGAGATAAGGTACTGGTTAGTGAAGTGTTTGTAGATGATATCATATTTGGAGGCAATGATGACATGAGTGATGACTTTGTAAATGAGATGAAAAGTGAATTTGAAATGTCTCTAGTAGGAGAGATAAAATTCTTCATAGGTTTGTAAATTCAGCAGATGAAGAGTGGTATTTTTATCACATAGTCTAAGTATGTGAAAGAGGTATTGAAGACATTTGGAATGAGTGACTGTAAACCAATTGGGACACTAATGGTTACAGGTTGTAAACTATCTAAGGAAGATGATGCCGCATCTATTGATGAAAAAGAGTATAGATCAATGATGGGGAAACTACATTATGTTGTTCACAATAGACCAAATATTGCTCATGCAGTTGGTTTAGTTGCCAGATTTTAGAAGAATCCAAAGGAGACACACTTGATAGCATCTAAAAGGATATTCGGATATTTGAAAGGTACTATTGACTATAGATTATGGTATCCATATGCAAGTAACTTTGATTTGAAGGTTTATACAAATGCAGACTGGGCAGGTAATGTTGATGATAGGAAGAGCACAACCGGTGGTGCATTCTTTTTTGGAGGAAGACTTGTATCTTGGAGCAGCAAGAAGTAGAGTTGCATATCATAGTCCACTGTTGAAGCTGAATATGTTGCAGCGTATATGAACTGTACCCAGGCAATCTGGATGAAACACATTCTGGAAGGATTCAAGCTAAAGATTATAGAACCAGTAAAGATTTTATGTGACAACACCAGTGCAATAAATATTTCAAATAACCCGGTGTTGCATGCTAGAACCAAGCATATTGAGCTAAAATATCATTTCTTGAGAGAGAAAGTGCAGAGTAAAGATGTGTTATTGGAGCATGTATCTACTAAGGATCAACTAGAGGATATCTTTACTAAACCTTTGCCTACGAGTACTTTTGATTATCTTAGAGGTTAGCTAGGGGTTGTGCTCCTACATGAGGTTAATTGAGCAAGATGTGGAATACATCAATCCTAGAGCTAATTGAAGAATCTTGAAGAAGGATTGGTGTAGAGTGGAGTTATTCCACAGGGGGAGCATCAAGTTGCATATTGTTGATGTAGAACAATGAAGTTTGACACTGCATGTTTTACTTTCATTTTGGCATTACTGTCAAAGGGGGAGAAGAACTATATGATTATGGAGAAGGAAATTGTATGATTGATAGAGAAAAGATCTATAGCTAGTTACCAATTGAAGATGTGGAGACTCAGTTGAAGTAGAGTACATGGTAAAATATAAACCAAGATTCCTATACCTTTGTATGTGCATTAATCTCAATCATCACAATCAAGGGTGTTGATACTTGTATTTCCATCAATGCCAAAGGGGGAGATTGTTGGCATTTATATGAAGATTGCATTGATGAACTATTGTGTTGTCATTGATGTCAATTATAACCGGTAATGATGTTGTTATGATGTTGTTTTGCAACCAGTAGGTGAGGTAGTGATGGAAACCAATATTACTTGAGAAGCAGTGAGATCAACCGGTAACCCTACCTATTGATGTGATACACCCTAACTGATAGAGCTTGGTGAATTGGTTGTATTGGTTTATGATCAAATGATGAACAATAATGATTATGCCACATATGCATGTTGTATGTGAAGAGTTTCAAATGGTTTTTGGCATGTAGAGATAACGGTTTTGTCTTGGGAATGAGTGAGTACATTGCATGAAGTGGAAACCGCGTGATGAGTTACAATAACCGATGAAGCGATGATCAAGGAGTAGTCAAGGTTGTCTTGAATAATGTGAAATGATTGCTATGTAATCCAATGGTCATACTTGAACCAATTTGTTTATAATCTCTATGAGATCTTAGGTTTGTGATGTGTTACCGACCTATTGTTTTGCTTATAAGGTCGATGAGTTGTTTTGTTGTAGTGTTGGCAATTTTGGTTAAGTATGAGTTTGATTGGTTGCTGAACTAGAAGATGTATCTGCAGTATGTGTGAAGGTAGATAGAAGCATGAAAAGGATCTGATCAAGCAGAATAGTGCTATTCACCAGATCAACAAATCCCTATTGTTCTCTAACAATTACAATAGTCAAATACCTTAATTGGGTAAGCTTTAACAGGTTTAGTGCTATCTAAATCCTCTAACCAGGTGATCCATTAACTTGGATTTCAAATCCTCTATTGAGGTTACTCCTAATAGGGTATTGCTTCTAATAGTGCATTATAGTCAATCCCTTAACCGGGTGGTCCCTAACATAACTTTTTGTAAAGCTTTAACAGGCTTGGCTCCTAAAATGGTGAACTTCATAAGAGTTCAAAATACTTGTGGGTATTCATCCCCATTGTGGTTTTTCCCATTTGGGTTTCCACATCAAAAATCATTGTGTCAAGTGGTGAATGGTTTTTGTGATTATGTTTGCTATGGTTAATTTTCTTAACTTCTAAATCCACTTAGATATGATAAGATGACCGTCAGTAATTTAAAATATGCTTTTACTATTGTTAGTAAAGTATTTGAATGTTCTTGTTAAAAGGTTTTGATAGTTTTAGAGTTGTTATACTGTTATTCTATTATGACAGTCAACCGGTATACTTGACAGTGATATTGCAGTTTGTAGTTCAGTGTTTGAACTAGTTAGTTCTAAGATTGATTTGTGAGATTGTTATTGAGTTTGGTGAAAGTTTAGTCAGTTTTCCATCTACTGATTCACCCCCCCTCTTAGTAGTTGTCTGGATCCTTATTGATTCATCATACTATCAATTGTGTCTTCAATGGGCTATGAATCATAATTTTTGATCTCTTTACCATCAAGAGTCTTCTACTATTCTACATAAATCTTGTATCTCTCATTGTATACCTTTGTGAAGATATTTTTGCACTATCAAACTTCATTCTTTATTTGTAAGCTTTATTCATTGTCATATTGTCCTCTATGAACTAATTCCTTTGATGTTTTTAAGTGTTCTACAAAAAAAGGAAAGTGCTTGCAATATTGAGTTGGTTGCTCATATCCTTTCTCATTTACCAATAAAACCCCTAATACCTATTTGGTCATGAGAAAATTTAAAAAATTTAGGGAGGGATTCTTTCATGGCTTCTTTGTGATTGCAAATGATATCTAACCTCTGCTATTACCCTTGTCTACTCTATGCTCTTGGATCGAAGATGTGCCTTCATATTGAGATTACATTGTCATCTCTTTATGATGTTGAAATAAAAAAAATCTAGGTGATGACAATATGGACATATATATAGAGTGCAATGATGGCTCTATCTTAAATGATCATTATTCCATTATCCCCCTTCAGGGTCATTACTACCACAATGTTGCTCTATGACTTTTCTCTAAATGATATTACTTCACTACTCATAGGTATAAAATTTTCTTATGATGTCTTCAAGTATAAGATGTGCTTAATATATCCACAAGAGAGCCCACTTATTGAATTGGAAAACATGTCTATCCAAGTTAGACTGCATCACCTAGAATGGTTAATAGAACCAAATTTTGCACAAATTTGACTTTTCCTGATAGCTTATCAGTTTTTTTTTTTGAATTTAGAGAGTGAGAGAGGACTTGGCATTGCAATAATAAGATAGACAATAAATCCATAAGTTGATTGTGATTGATAATATTAGTCATACATTGATGACTAATGACAAAAAATAAATAAATCAAAGATTAATTTCCACACAAAAATGTGTCAAGATTCAAACTCAGCATAATAAAAGAAATGTAATAACTAGTTTTTATGTAATAAACTATTTCCTAAATTAAGCAAATGCTATGGGTTTATTACTAAACTAGTTTCCCCAAGCACAATGTGACAAGGAATGTATAGATGTTGACAAATTTGATGACCAATGTCCTCTCATTTTGGACAATCCACCTTCATATAATTATCATAATTTGTTGTTTCTTCTAGCTTGAAATTCTCTAAATCTAAATTGAAGGATAAATTCAATTCTTGACATGAACATATTTTTAAGCACTTTCATGATATTAATGACATGGAAAAAATAAAATTGTACAAGCAATATATCCCTAGCTATGGGTGTGGCATCAAATCTATACACTTATATACACCAGGGATGCCATGTTTCCTACAAAAGGTTGCTCCACCTTTTGCAGTGTTTGAAGGACAAATCCTACTAAGTTGAGATGGGTCACATAAGTCATTTTGAGTACAAGGATCATGATAATTATTGTTAACTTAAAGATTAATTATTGCAACTACTTCAAATAGAGGGCTCCGAGTCAATGGAAAATGGGATATACTATATAAAGGAGACCAAAATTCAAATCCTTTGTTGGCTCATAGTAATGATTGAAGGGGATTATTAAGTAGAAAATTGACATATATGACCTTAACTGGAAATATATATGGGCCTAAGAGACTTCCACATGCATGAAATATGGACTTATGCACTTACAATTTATAAACAATATTTTTTGGCTTTTCATTTTTCACGAGTATTTCCAAGTTGTATTGACCTATTTGATACAAGAAATTATTTCAACTTCATTGAGATGGAGACTTCAAAAGAAGGTATGTTTAGAAATAGTAGGTTTAGCTCTGAAACCATATCAGTAGACAAGTTTGTATAAGTATTGAATGAAGGATATACTTTTATTGTTTACCTTATGTTTTGGAATCCAAGGACAAAAGAAGTGGAAAATAGGCTCAAACGACATGTATATATCATTCAACCAATCCGAAATCAACACTAGAACTAGTTAAGTAAGGGTACAACAAAGGAAAAAAAAAAAAGATTTATGTGTTTGTGGCTGTCAAGATATAATAGAAATTTCTTATTAATCTTTTGAAATTTCTATTTGTAGTGTCGTAAATTGTACACCCTTAATTAAGGATGTCCAATTTCATGCTTAGGCTAGCACTCACCTTAGTGTGTCTCATTTCATTTTGTATTTTCAAGGTTCCTTTATGAATTTAATTATGAATTTAATTAAATCTAAGGTCCTCTCTCATCAATTCATATATTATAAAATTGGGCCCTTAACCCTAAGTGCGCCCCTTTTTATTTTCATTTTAATTAATGTTGATAAATTCCTAATTTTGATCTTGAAAGGACATTTTTGCTCACATCTAAACACCTTAGATCGACCCACTAATTTGGATTTGACTTTGTAATCACGATATTTTGCATGCCTAGAAATTTGGAAAAAAGTCGTTCAGACCATAACGACCACCACATCTGTCCTGACTTTTTCTCCCTGATTTTGGGAGCTTAATTTGGCAATATTATAATGTTCAAATCCTACTTTGTGTGAAATTTTATCAATTCTAAGTTGGCCTATGATCAAAATTAAAGTTAGTGTTTCATATATATAACCTTTTTCTTTCCTCATTTGAGGGATCCATTCACTAAGAAATTGAAGGAGACTCCTATGAAGTGAAAGTGCAATTTTTATGTGAGGCCTTCAATCAACAAATTCATAATTCATCAAGTCTTCATCAATATTTTTCAACATCCATGGAATCTTAGGACATTTTTAAAATATACAAAAACAATAAATCTTTTTGTCATTGATATCCTTATTATTGAAAATATTCAAGGGACATCACAACCTCCACAAATTGAAGGGCTTATATTTATCCCCTCAAGACTAATGTTCATAACTTATGTCATTTGATTTTGTAATGTATAGAATCATACTATTTAATATTTACCTTGCAAGGATGGTCAGTTAGCTGTCATGGAAAAGATTGCTAGTATTTATTCACCTAATTACTACTGGCAATGGTAAGATAAGAATGGTCTATCTTTTAAATGCTTATTTCTTGACAAAAAAATACATGCAAATTTATGACTACTTGAACTCACATAACTGCATAAACTATATTGTCCAAGCAATATTTAGATATCACTCTGATCTAGGATTTACACTTATATTTGAGTGTCTTTTGGTGTGATTCTATGATAATTTGGAAATTCAGCTCAAATTGTGCTAATTTTCATGCATTTCCACAATAGTTTCATAAGATTGCACAAACTATTAATAGATTTTACATCTTGTTTATGACCCTATGTTTTAGTACCTATGCCTATACATTGCAATGTTCATTTATCCTCAACCTTTATATTGTGTTCTATGTGTATATCCTAGTTAAATATCCACTCTCATAGAAGTTATCTATAAATTTTGGTTCCAAAAAGCCCTTTGAAGTTATGAACATCTCAAACAGTCATGTTTATCCTTGCTTTCTTCTAAAATTGTCTCAGATCATGATTCTTGTGTTGGATTTTATTTTTCATTGCTTCTTCTAGGATATGTTGTTGTCATTGATGTCAACATATTCCTGTGAGTTATTTTGGTGAGTTTGGGAAAGGTTTTTGGTCCGGTTTTGTAGTTTGGTTTTGCTGATCACTATTTTTGTAGAATCTGGTATTTCCTTCATTATATTCCAGTGTGATAAGATCTTGTGCTGAGATTTTGGATTATTGTTTGGGATGATCTTGTGTATCTTCATTTTAGATGGTTTGTGATTTGGTGCACCGCAAGTTATCTTTCTTTGTGATAGTTGTTGATTGGTTGTGTTCTTGAGCTTTGAGATGTTGACCGATGAAGATTTGAAAAGAGATGTTGTTGCAACTGTTCTAGATGATTCTAACATGCTTGATAGTGTTTCCTAGTCATTTCCTATTTAATTTGGCAATTTACATTGATCATTCAGCAATTTCTCCTTGAACCGGTGATAATTTGTGTGTTATGCAGTATTTCTGGTGGTGTAGCATGTTGCAGTTGATTTTGGTAGGATTTCCGGTGGAGGTAATAATTTGGGAATTTGAATTAGGTCCATGCTATGTAATTAATTGTTGGAATCCAAGAACACTGAGAGGGGGGGGGGGGGGGGGGTGAATCAGTGTTCTACGAAAAAGATGAATTTTAACCTTATTAAAATATGCATACACCAACCAGTATACCAGTACATATAGAATTGAAAGAAGTAAAGAAACCAATAAGCCAATCACATAAATGAATACCATAACACACATAATTATACATGGAAAACCTCAAAGAGGAAAAAAAATGATGGGATTTGTGACCCACAATATCAACTCATTGGCCATATGAAGAGAGATTACAAAATATAGGGGCCTGCACTTGCAGGAAGGCTTACAACCTAGAGTACACTGCTCAATCACAAAATGAGCCTTACTGACTACATACAAATCTAGACTACAATCTGGAGAAATGATTGAACTACAAAGATAGCATCTTTTATGCCTAAATACAGTTCCGATTAAGCTCTATCTATTCTAGTTTGAAACCCTAAACCCTTTACCGGAATACCCCTTTACATAAATATCCTTACATACATGATCTCTATCATATGTTTCACATTACATAACATTATGAT
This sequence comes from Cryptomeria japonica, assembly GCF_030272615.1. Taxonomy (NCBI): domain Eukaryota; kingdom Viridiplantae; phylum Streptophyta; class Pinopsida; order Cupressales; family Cupressaceae; genus Cryptomeria; species Cryptomeria japonica. The sequence continues at coordinate 631,060,272 of NC_081407.1, forward strand.
ATTCTCCTATCAATCCATTACCCAAAATAATCTAACCAACTGACCTATATACCCTTTACAATTCATCATGCCTTATGTCGGCTTACAAATATATTTACAATATAAATATACATGTCGACTAGATAACATAAAACATGAATATCAAAAACAATTGCTGATGCCAGATCCAAAAGATGATGGTCTCCAATACCGATAACCTGATTCTAAACCTTGTTGGCCTGTATTGTCGATAACTAAAGAAATCTATCCAACCTGTTGGTGCTGGTGTCGGTGCTAGTGAAGTGTCTGTGATGTGCTTGCCGAAACACAACTGAACTAAAATATGAAGCCTGAACAAGTTTCCATGTTGCCATCAATGACAACATATTGAAACCAACCAATTGAGTGTCAATTACCAACAATCTTCCCCTTTGGCATTGATGGCAACACTCATGTAAAAAATGATCATAGTTTCCAACTGCCGGTTCCATCTTGATCCTGCTCCCCTTGAGTTGAATATCCTGAATATTTTCCACCTATACTCCCCCTAATGTATACAACTCCCTCTTTTTATTTTTCACATCAATATCTCTCCCCCTTTGACATCAATACCATCAAAAATTCCAAAAAGAATACCAAAAACTGATATGAAGAATGAAAAATACTGTACAATGAATATCCCAAAAATACCTTACCGAAGCTAAATTTATTTGAAAATTTCTAGATAGGCCTTCTCCAAAAGCTCTAGATAAGTATCCCAAATAGATTTGAAAGTGTCAGAAATAGATACAAGTCCATGTAGCATATGGGCAATGACTCTTTCTCATTTAACTCTATCGGTGTGGGCTTACCAACCATATCTATACACTCCTTCTGATGTACACTTAATGAATCCAATCAGGGACTCACCAAACCTCTAAGACTTTTGACTCTTCTTATAATTTTGTCCTTTTCCCTCTCAAGAGAAAAAAATTGGGCTTCCAAAACCAAAATCTGACCATCAATGGATGTAGTTAATGAATTCAATCCATCAAAAGAATTGACTATACTTGTAATCTCCTCCTGAATGTCCTTAATCTTTTTATCTAACTTAGCTATGAGCAGACCTGTGTTACAACATACTCTATAGATATTTGTACACTTCCTTAAATAATTATCTATCAATTTCAACTTATCATTGGTTTCCTTCCTTTCAGACTCAATCATTTAATCAAATGTAGCTCTCTTTGCCTGTGTGAATATCTCCAGTGCTTGTCGGTTTGATATCTGCTGCAAGGACTGAAAATACTTTGAAATGTGTTTAGTGATTATCTTAAGCTTTCCAAATGGGCTCGCTTCATTTCCAAATTTACACTCTGGGACAAGTCTATGAAAAATAGTGATAGACTGATCAATAACACCTTTATCCATATATCCTTCCTTCATCATTTTCTGTGCAACCATCATCATGAGTTCATTAGAACTCATCTCGGTTATGGTTTTATTTTCAACTCATGAGGTGTCAATTGACAACAATGATGGACTGACTACCAGTTCCCTATCGTATTCCTCTTTCTTCTCCTCTGATGATTTAACCTTTATAGCTTCCTCACTTGCACCGGTGGCTTCGCCACATGGTGCAGTGTCAGTAACTGTCGGTTCCTCCCTAGGAACTTTATCCTCATCCTATACAATTTGATCTAGAGGACTGTTGTCCTCAACATTAGTAACCTGTTCATTATCAACCTTTACACTTTGTATTTTCCGATATCTGAACATTTGTCTATACATTTGTATCTACCAGGGGCTCAATTTCCACTATCTTAATGTTTTTTTAAAATCTAGGGTGAAGTACCCATAATACCTTTACCCTTCCCTTCAACTGGGATGTCTACAGTATCTATCTTAGATTCTGGTGAAGTATAAAAACCACAGTTCTCTTCAAAGAACTTAACCCATGCCTTGTGGGTCTCCTTGATTATCTCATTGACCCTTCCTAACATAAGACTAATTATTCTATGCTTGCTGTTAAAGATTTTCCTATCTACAACTTCGAGTGTCTTATCCATCTCCTTTGGAGCAATATAAATACAAACATATAACAAATCTGAATCTTTATATGCTTGTCCTCTTGCATTGCTGATAGTCTTCTAGCATCTAACATATCATACAATTGTGCCAGTATTTGGTCTTCAATTTCTAACAGGGTTCTTATAAATATCCAAATATAAAAAAATTGCTTCCTCTACTTCTCTTTGTTCATCATTATCTAAATGTTCGTAATAAAACTGTACATTCTTTAACATACCATCTTTAGTAATTTTATCAACTAACTCTGCACAAGTCTTTGGTGGAATAATAGTTACATTACCAGATTCAATTGCAAGATCAATGTCATCCTTCTTCTTCCTTCTTCCAGTACTAGATGGGGCTGAAGGTGTTTCTTTTGGTGCTTTCTTATGTTCCTTTACCTTGATAGTAACTTTCCTAACCCGTTTCTTCTTAGCCTCTACCTTAGTTTCTTCATTTTTCTTCCTTATTACCCTTTTGAATGCCAGGGTTGTGTCATCATCAGATGTAAACTTTGCTGCAATAGGCTCAATGAATATTTCTGGTTCTTTCCTCTTCCTACCTTTCTCTGGAACAACATTAATCAATGCTTTAATGTCCTGTGAAACTTTTTCAACAAATTTACTTGCCTTTCCTTCCTACTTCTCTCTCTTCTTCCGGTTGAACTCAGTTTCAACCTCTTGCTTCTTCTGTTTAGCAGTGCCAAAGGTTTTGATAGTTTCATCAATAGGTGCCTCAATTAGCATTTGTGCATAAGCATCAAGGATATGTGCATCAACTTCATAACCCATTTCCTCAATCCAAATCTTCTAGGGTTTTACAACTTCCATCAAAGTTTCATCTTTCTTGACCATGAAGCATAGTTCGGTTGAGTACTTCTCAACAATGTGCTTAGGAACCCTCATCCTAGAACTAATAGCCTTTTGAAATTCTTTAAAGTAACCCCATACTTTTTCATCTCTCTGACTACCCAATGTAGCAATAGACTGTTTTAATTACCTCCCTACTGGGATATTGAATGCCCATTTTCTCTTTCCAAAACTGGGAGTCTCATTGATGAAAAATAACATTAAACAAACAATTAGGTTACCATACCGGAAAGTTCCTTTCTTTTCTCCTTTAATCTTTCCTAGGTTAATCAATAATTCATCCAACATCCAACCACATAGATCTAACTTCTCATTCTCCCTCACCATTTTATGAGTTGTGTAAATGCAGGAGCTAGAAATAAAATTCAGTTAGGTTGATTGAGTTACCTTGTAACCAATGACCATACTACCAAATCTGATATCTATGTCAGTGATAGTAATTATTCTCATTGATTGTTTGTCTGATTTTGCACCGGTAAACTTGTTAACTTGATCATTTGAAACTTTCTTCTCTAGACATTTTCCAACCCGTGGTAAATTGGTGATTTCCCTAATGGCATCCTTCATAATCTTATATGGTCTATCCAACTAGATAAACTCTCCATGCACTCTTCTCAAAATATACCTAACAATTTCATCTTCAAATTCTGGAATATTCAGAATGCTGGTAAACCCTAGATCAACAATATGCTAGTATTCAGGTTTAATCTTTCCAAAATCTCCCATTAACTCATTCATGTATATGCTCTTGATATCAGTCATTCCCAAATCCTCAATATGATAGTGAATGTAGGCTCTTACATCTTCAACATACATGACTCCTTCCGGAACATAGGAAAAAGTGCCAACTGAATCTTTCAGGGTAGCAACATGCAAACATCGCTTGAAAATCGGCCTGGGATGGTCCTTGACCTCAACAACAGTCAGATATACAAAAAAATAGGTATAGATGATGATCTTGCTTCCATGATTGAAGATAAATACCCGTGAATTGCTACCGGTGAAAGACCCTAAAGACCTCTTCCAATCGTTGGTGAAATTTCTCAAGATGATATCGATCACACTGATTCACCTTAGACTTCCTTTGAATTTCTCAGAATTTCTCTGAATGAAAAGTGATCAGAAATGAAGTGAATTTGACCTTTTATCCTCCAAGAAACCCTAATCCACCATTGATATAAATTACTTCCGGTGAAAGATATCAGATCTCGGTTAAACATCTCCATGCTGGATAAGCATATCCAATGTCTGGAACATCTTCCAGAACCTCTTCCCGGGGCTTAAGCAATATTATCATGAATTTTTCCTACTCCTAAGGCATCTACCTCAGTTATTGGCTGAGATTTTTGCTGGTGTAGGAGCAACCTCCTTTGCTGGTTGAGTAACCAGAGCATTCCCATCTGCAGGTTGATCTCCTAACTTCTCAACCCATCTCTGGGTATGATCTTGATGGATTTCATTAACCTTTTCTTTCCCTTACTCATTTGATCCTCCATTACCAACCGGTGGATTTATGCTTCTACAAAATTTAGCAATATGTCCAACCTCATTACATGCGTAACATGTAACATTGTTCTTTTGAATTTCTTTTCTAAAACCGATATAATTTCTAGACCTTCACTAATCAGCCATATGTCCAAATTTTCCACTTGCATAACATTTAACATTCATTCTGCAATCTTCTATCTTATGTCCATACTTATTACATTTAGAACATTAACCGAGAGCAGAATCAGGGTTCTGATTTGCTCTATTTCTACATTGCCTAGCCATGTGACCAAATTTATTACAAACAAAGCATCTACCATTAAATTTATAAGTATTAAATTGCCTTATTGGTGCCTTATAGTTTTGATCTTCAATTGCAGTACCAAAACTCTATCCTTGTTCAAATCCAAGTCCATTGGAATCTCCATTCTGCCTTTTGTCTCTTCAATAACTCATCTAGTTGTGCCGAGCTAATCTTGAATTTTTCTTTATACTCACTTGCAATAGTCAGATCATCTCTTAAAATTATCATTTGTCTCTCAAGCTCATGTTCATTACTCTGGAATTGTACTAAATTAGTTAACATATCATTCTCATGAAACAACCTACCATATTCTTCAAATTTGTTCTTCAGAGATACAACAAGATTTTCTTCCTTTTTCTTCTGGTCTTCAATCTCCTTACACATTCTCATAGTTATAGCTTGCATTTCATTTCTCATGACCATGTTCTTCTGATTCAACTTCTGACACTATTCCTTAAGTGCATCTTTCTCTTCATCATCTTGATTGTGCAAAAATTCCTTCCTCCTAGCTTGAACAAATGACAACTCTCCTGTAGGACAAGAATGAATTCCTGAGTAGAATTCAATTCATCTTGTAACTTCATTTTTTTCATCCTTTCAGCATCATAATCTTCAAGTGCTACCTCAAGTTGTCTTTCCAAACTCATATCCATGGATTTTGGATTCAGGATCTCCCTCAAGCTATTAAAATTCCTTCAAGGCACAAGGCTCTGATACCAATTATTGGAATCCAAGAACACTGAGAGAGTGGGGGGGGTGAATCAATCTTCTACTAGAAAGATCAATTTTAACCTTATTAAAACATGCATACACCAACCGGTATACCAATACATATAGAATTGAAAGAAGTAATGAAACCAATAAGCCAATCACATAAATGAATACCATAACACATAGAATTATACGCGGAAAACATCACAGAGGAAAAACCACGGTGGGATTTGTGACCCACAATATCAATTCACTAGCCATATGAAGAGATATTACAAAATATAGGGGCCTACACTTGCAGGAAGGCTTACAACCTAGAGCACACTGCTCAATCACAAAAGGAGCCTTACTGACTACATACAAATCTAGAGTACAATCCAAAGAAATGATTGAAATGCAAAGATAACATCTCTTATGCCTGAATACAGTTCCGGTTAAGCTCCATTTGTTCCGGTTTGAAACCCTAAACCCTTTACCGGAATACCCCTTTACATAAATATACTCACATACATGATCTCTATCATATGTTTAACATTACATAACATTATCATATTATCCTATCAATCCATTACCCAAAATGATCTAACCAACTTACCTATATACCCTTTACAATTCATCATGCCTTATGTCGGCTTACAAAGATTTTTACAATATGAATATACATGTTGGCTAGATAACATAAAACATGAATATCAAAAACAATTGCCGATGCCAAATCCAAAAGATGACAGTCTCCAATACCGATAACCTAATTCTAAACCATGTCGGCATGTCTTGCCAGTAACCTAAGAAATCTATCCAACCTGCTTGTCGGTGCCAGTGTCGATGCCAGTGAAGTATCTATGATGTGCCCGCCAGTACACAACTGAACTAAAATATGAAGCTGGAACAATTTTCCATGTTACCATCAATGACAACATATTGAAACCAACCAATTGAGTGTCAATTGCCAACATGTAATTCATAATATTGGTCCATTGGTCGATCTTTGTATCATGTAATGTAATTTCTGTAATTATGAGTTGAGGGTTGAGGGTTTAGTTGACCTTGCTATCAAGGTTTTATGATTTATATATATAGGTGATATACTTATGTAATTTTGGTGTCACTATTGTGTCTACATTATCAGAGAGAGGTAAATGTATGCACAAGGATATATCATTCAGTGAAGTGTTGTGGTGAGTTTTGGTGTAGCAGGGCAGACAATTGTGCTTAATTGGAACTGTCATCAAGCATTTGTAGATGCTATTATTGTAGTTCATTCCTTCTAAATTGTAGTCCAAATCATAATGTAAGTCAATGATACTTCCCTGAGGGTTGTAGCCTTCTAGACATATATCTTTTGAGTAGTGATCTCTAGGCAGTGTGCTTGAATGCATGTGCATTCCTCATTATAATATTTTCACATACTACTGTAGAGTATCATCTTATTGTGGCTAGGTTCCCACAGTGGTTTTTCTCTTAACCGAGATTTCCTTGTCAAAATCTTGGTGTTGTGTGTTGTGCTATTAATCTTCTTATTTGTGATTGCTATGGTTTATCAGTTTATGTTTTGGAAGTTTAATTTGTGTATCCGGTGAAGATAGATTCACCCCCTCCCTCTTAGTCTTCCTTCTTGATTGCTGCTAACATCTTAAATTTTTTTTGGAATATATTGTCTTATATCTTGTGTTATATATTTTCTATTTATTGGAGGGAAAATTTGTAATATGAACCATTTTGCATCATGTGATTAATAGTTTGTGTGGACCCAACAAAAGATTAATTAACTCTTCCTAAATCTTCTGTTGATAATTTTTGTACCAACCATTGCAGAAATCCGATTTAAGTTTTTAATGTGACTAACACGTCATATTAGTCATTCTTAGCAGAGTGAGTTGCCTCTTTTCTTTTTCCAGAATAGATCATAACATGAAGGTTAGTGATCTGCTTTGGAGCTAGGTTGGCCACGTCCTTCGCCAGGCTTTAGTTTCTAATTTTTTGTTGACCGCCCTAGCCAGTCAAATGACTTAAATCCCATCAGTTGGCAGGGAAAGCTTATGCTTTCATGGGTTCACGATTTAGTTTTGTAAAGGATTCCTTCCCTTTGTGAAATGGCGAAGGGAAGGTATGTTTTCGCCATTTTGCGATGGTCAATTGATGTGGCGGGGTGCACTCCATGAAACAATGAAGACCTTATGGTTTTTGCAATTTCGCCAATGTTCAAACTGATGGTGGGGTCCACCCTGTGATACAAAGAAAAATCCTTTGGTGGGTAAGTGGTAGTATGGGGACAACTGGTAGGGCCAATTCATTTTGTGGGCCATCTTTCCAAAGGCATTTTTTGAGATAAAGGGGTCGTTGTGGGACGAATTTTGATAATGTGGCAAAAAAAGGGCCAATAATGTAAAGGCCTTCATGATATCACAAAGGTAGAGAGTAAAGGCGGGGTCCAATTCACAAAGCCACAAGCTCAGGAAGTGGTAACATAAATGGTTATTTCCATTTCATGGTAGTAAAGGCCAAAGACAAATGATAGGCCATGAAATGGTGAGAACGACCACAAAAGGAAGATGGCATCACTATTTCATAGCGATAGGGAACTAAGGCATTACTAGGCCTGCAAAATAGTAATTCTGTGTGACTAACATGTTGTATTAGTCGACACATCGTATTAGTCATTTTTGTTTCATAGGGTGAAAACATGAAGACTTTTTGGGCACTATGAAGCAACGATAGATAGGTGGACTCGACCTGTCACGTGACACATCTGTAGCTATGGATTTTCACTTAAAGAGGTTGATCAATGGCCATGTTTTTAACTCAGATTGAGCCCTTTGGAGGGATATGTAACACAATCTCGTGCATCCATTTTTTTGTGTACCCAGGATGATTGAGAAACTTAATTTCAAGCTTGCAGGGACCATTAAATTTTAAATGCTTTGCAGAGGTGGTTGTCAACCCGATGGTCAAGGTCCTTTTTTTGCTCGGTCGATGCCTGATTTTAGATCTAATCTTGATCCAATTGCTAGATCTTTGCGCCATTACTCTAGACTTGATGTGCAGGCCAATTTTGGATGCCACCCATGCCTCTGTATTATAGAATGAAGATATTTTTGCATGCATATGCCATCTCAGTGCATCATGCACATGGATTTTCCCCTTTCTATGGATATTTTGTTTCTCCCTAGGTGCTCGAAGATATTTTCAGATTGTGTTTTCATGCCATCAAATTATTCTTTGATTTGATCTTGATCTTTGATATTTTGTATCCTAACCCTAGGTGAGGGTTAGGGTTTCTTGAGTACAATCAATCTCAGTTATGCCTCATCTAATTTTTTAATTTTCTTAGCATCTTACCCCTTTTTTCTCTTACAGTAGTCTATGACTTGTGCAACTATAAATTATCTTGCCTTTGCATTAATAAAGTTTGCTTGTCTTACCTATTTTCAGTCTAAACATACATGTGTATTTTTACCTCTTTGTTTAGATACAATTTCTTCTTGTTTTCTCAACATCTATGATAGTATTGAATCCTCTTAGAGTGGCATCTGAGAACTTTTCTTATTCCCCTTGCCATTATTAATAATTCCAACCTTGAATCGGTCTTATAAAGCTAGATTTAGATAGAAAATAGTGTATCTTTTCAGTTGTTTTAGTGATGTTTAGTGTAGTTACAGGTGGGGGGGAGATCACATTTCAATTCAGGTGCAAGCCTTTTTTCCCTTTTTGTATTCCTTCTCCCCCCTTTCCCCTCAAGTATTAGATTAGTCTTTTAATGCGTTGGGTTGGTCCAACACCTGCATTTGAATTGACAAGGAATTCATCCTTCTTTGGAGATTCAATCTCACATCTAGCAAAGTCCCACATTTGGAGATTGATTCCATGTTTCACAAGGTTGGTGATAAAGTTTGGTCACCAAGGGTGCAAACTTTTATGAGAATAATTTTTGGCATGCCTAGTGGGACATATTGCATTAGCTTTGGTTTAGGCTTTCTTATCATTTGTTGATAGTTGGTGTGTCTATCAACAAACTTATCCCTTGGAGGCAACATCCTACATACCTAGCAACTCTACAACAAAATTTACTAGTCAAGTAGTCTAACGCTCTAAACAATTGAAGAGCTGGTGTGTTCTTTAGTTCATCTTGCCTTTGGAGGCAGTCACATTCAACACTAGGTGACCCCTAAAGACAAATTTAGGTTCTTATTCATGATCAGTCACCCTCTCATACCAGGAATTCAAAATAGGAGCATCTTCTAGAGGTATTTTTCTTTGATATTATGAACTTTCATACTCTAGAAGAAGAGGGAGTAGCTAAAGATTATGGCTATCCCTAGAATACATTCATTTGTCACCTTTAATGGTGGTAACCCCTTAGCTCTAGCTCAAAAAAGTGACATTCCAGTTGTAGCCTTAAAGGCTATCCCATTTTTTATTGGGGAAACCAATGTCACCCCTAATGAACATATTCAGGATGTGTCAATAATTTTCTCAGTGTTTGATGTCACTAAGGATAATGTTGTAATGAGGCACCTAGCTTCATCATTCAAGGGAAAGACCCTCCAGTGGTACAGGGGTCTATCCTCTAGTTCAATACATAACTGGGATGAATTAGGGGAAAGATTATGCAAGAAATTTGAAGACAAGAGTGACCCCTTATCACCAGTTGAACAACTAACAACCATAAAAAGAGCCCCATATGAGTTTATGAGAGACATTAACTATAGGTTTCAAAATACTTGGGATAGAATCCTTGCTTTGGTCAAACCATCTACTAATTGTGCCTTTTTATACTTCCTTAGGGCTCTAAACACTGATATAGTTGTAATGAAACAATCAATGGGTGGGGATAACCTTCTAGGAGCTTATGACACTTCTATCAAGGTAGAAAGGTGTTTAATTCAAGATGGAAAGTTATCTCCAAGGCCTCCAATGCCCTTATTCCCAGAGGCTCCTACACAACAACCTGCAATTGCATCAATTTTAACAACACTAGCATGCCAACCATGCACACCTGCACCACCTCCACCTTTAGAGATTCAAGAGCTTAAGACCTTCATGCAAAAGGTTTTGTAAGGATTTAACAATGAGTTGGCCTCAATCAAGAGGCAACAGTCTCAAGACAACAAGCCTTATCAACCACCAAATCAAGTCTATTAGAAAAACAAACCCAACAAGAGTAGAACCGATGGACACACCCTAGGCCTTTGACTAGCCTAATTCCTGCAACTACAAGTACCTCAGGAACACTTGTTCCTGTGCAATCTAATCATGATACTCAGGCCATTTGCAGGAATGAGGATGCCTCTCAAGCCTTAGTGGCACAAAGAGATTTTATTTTTAAAACTGGTAGGAGGCAAATTTTTGTGGTGTTAGCCAATCAGACAACACCCTATGGATAGAAAAATAGAGGAGCAAGAGAAGGTTGTTTTCTCATTATGGGATGAGCTTGCTTCCTTCTTTGAAGAAGAGGATATGCCTACAACTAAGCTATAGTATGAGACTGAACTAAGGATGTAGGAGTTAGAGGATGATTCCTTTTGGGATGATCTTGAGGGTTTTTGCTCAAGTTTTGACACCACACTGACATCTTCTTGTCAGTTGAATCAAGAGGGCAACAGGAAGATCTTACATTGCCAACATAGGCAATACATTTTGAGGAGCACATGCATATCTTAGAGGTGCCTATTTTGTCGCCAAATCAATAGAGCAAAGGGGAGGCCAATAGTGATTGCCTGAATATATCTCCTTCAAGGAAATGCCCTATTAGACATTTGTCTCAGACCTGCAATTCACTCCTTGCCATGCTTATTTATGAGCATGAAGTTGAGAATCATGAAGGAGAGCAAGTTTTTTTCACTCATCAAACTCAAAAGGATAAAATTCAAACATGGGTGAGTTTCTTTGCTCTCAGGTTTTAGCAGGCATTCCAATAGTTTGTTGGATGCTTATCAATTTTCTTTCCTTTGCTGGTTTTCAACAGGCATGAAGAGCATAGAGCCTGATAAAGAAAGGCAGCTACTTCGACAAGCTAGTCAGTGGCTTTGTTTAATTTCTTCTATTGGAAAGCATGTACATAGTTAGTTAGGTTTTTTGATTTCAATTGTATCCCTTCCAAGAAGTGCTTGTGCACACTCTGCTCTTTCATGGAATAGTAGAAAACTTTGTTTCCAGGTTGCAGGGGCATACATTATCTATTTTTGTTGCATGCTTTGACTCTATGCCCAATGGACACCTTAAGACTTCTAGTCTTTCCCAAAGCAAGCTTAGGGACCCCTCTGAGTCACCAGAAATGTTGGCAATTTTTGTACCAACCCTTGTAGAAATCTGATTTGAGATTTTAGTGTGACTAATGCATTGTGTTAGTCAGTGTGACTAACACGTCACATTAGTCACACTCAGAAGAGTGAGATACCTCTTTTCTTTTTCCTAAACAGTGCATAACACAAGGGTTAATGATCTGCTTTGGAGCCAGTTTGGCCACATCCTTCCTCGGGCTTCAATTTATAATTTTTTGTTGACTGCCCCAACTAGTCAAATCACTTAATCCCATTGGCTGGTGGGGAAAGCTTATGCTTTTAGGGGTTCATGAGTTAGTTTTGTAAAGGCTTCCTTCCCTTCATGAAATGGCGAAGGGAATGTATGTTTTTGCCATTTTGCGGTGGTTGGCTAATGTGGCATTGTCCACTCCATGAAATAGTGAAGACCTTATGGTTTTCATAGTTTTGCCAATGTTCAAATGGATGGCAAGGTCCACCCTGTGATACAGAGAAAGATCCTTTGGTAGGAAAGTAGTAGTACACTGACAACTAGTAGGGCCAACTCATTTTGTGGGCCATCTTCTTGAAGGCATTTTTTGAGATAAAGGGGCCATTGTGGGCCCAATTTTGATAACGTGGTGAAAAAAGGGCCAGTAGTGGAAAGGTCTTCGTAGTTTCACAAAGGAAGAGAGTGAAGGTGGGGCCCAATGCATGAAGCCGCGATCTTAGGTGGCACTAACATAAATGGTTATCATCATTTCACGACAGTAAAATCCAAAGACATGATAGGCCGTGAAATGGCGATAACAACCATGGTAAAATGAAGATGGCATTGTTGTTTCATGGTGATAGGGAACTAAGGCATTCTTAGGCTTGCGAAATAACAATTCCATGTGAGTAAAATGTCATGTTAGTCAACATGTCATATTATTCATCACTATTTTGCAAGGTCAAAACATCAAGACTTTCTGAGTGTTGCGAAGCAGCGATAGATAGGTGGACCCAACTTGCCACATGGCACATCTATGGCTATGGATTTTCACTTAAAGAGGTTGATCAACTCCCATGTTTTTAACTCAGATTGAGCCCTTTGGAGGGATATGTGGCATAATCTCATGCATCTATTTTTGCAGGCCTGAGATGATCGAGCGACCAAATTTCAAGCTTGCAGGGACCGTTAAATTTTAAATGTTTTGTAGAGGTGGTTGTCAACCCAATGGTCGAGGTCCTTTTTTTGCTTGGTTGATGCTCGATTTCAGATCTGATCTTGATCCACCTACTAGATCTTTGTGTCATTACTCCAGACTTGCTGTGGAGGCCAATTTTGGATGCCACCAATGCCTCTTCATTGTAGAATGAAGATGTTTTTTCCTGCATATGCCATCTTAGTGCATCATGCGTAGAGATTTTCCCCTTTTTGCAGATATTTTATTTCTCCCCAGGTGTGGAGATATTTTTAGACAATGTTTTCATGCCATCAGATCACTCTGATATTTTGTAACCTAACCCTAGGTGAGGGTTAGGGTTTCTCAACTACAGTCAATCTCAGTTATGCCTCAACTATAAAGGCAAATTTTGTAATTTTCTTAGCATATTCTCCTTTTTTTAATCTTATAGTAGTCTATGACTTTTGCAACTATAAATTACCTTGCCTTTGCATTAATAAAGTTTGCTTATCTTACCTATTTTTAGTCTAAACATATGTGTGTATTTTTACCTCTTTGTTTAGATACATTTTCTTCTTGTTTTCTCAATATTTGTGATAGTGTTGACTCCTCTTAGAGTCACATCTGAGAACTTTTCTCATTCCCCTTTCCATTATTAATAATTCCAACATTGACTCAGTCTTAGAAAGATGGATTTAGATAGAAAATAGTGTAGCTATAGGTGGATGGGAGATCACATTTCAATTTAGGTGCAAGTCTTTTTTCCCTTTCTGTATTCCTTCTTCCCCTTTTCCTCTCAAGTCTTAGATTAGTGTTTTAATGTGTTGGGTCGATTTGACACCTGCATTTGAATTAACAAGGAATTCGGCCTTCTCCGAAGATTCAATCTTACTTCTAACAAAGTCCCACATTTGGAGACTGATTCCATGTTTCACAAGGTTGGTGATCAAGTTTGATCACCAAGGGTGCAAAATTTTGTGACATCTTCCATAGGTTATGTTTTGTCTTTAATATTTATCTTTTGCCTCATAAACTCCTTCATTCACAAGGATGGTGTTGCAATAATGCATGAAAATAATAGTAGTATCAAGATAATCTATCCACATTAAAAGAAGTATGAAGACATATTGTTCTCCTTCATGGAGTTTCTATAATATCACAAAATGTTTTCTCGTTAGTTCATTTCATATTCCATGTATGCTTGACTTTATTTTTTAATGTTGTACCATTAAAATATTATTATTCACCACTATCAATTTTTTTAATATATGTTCCATGTATTTGTTTGAATGGTGATCATTTTGGGGATCCATGCATATTTCTAATTATCATTTACTGTGGACATTGTAATATTATCTATTACCATTGTCAATTTATTTGATATATATACTATATATTTGTTTTAAATGATGTGAGTTTCACATTCTCTCCTACATATCTTTAGTGACCATTTTGGGGATCCATGCATATTTTGAATGATCATATTGGGAGTTGATTTTAGCTTTGCATCTTGAAGTTATCATCACAAAATAAAACATCTACATCTTATATTTTGCATGATTCTTCTAGGTCACTAGCCATGAATGCTGGTTAAGTTCACCCAAATTTGGCATGCTTTTGAAGTGAATATTCTATTTCATATTTGGAAATATGGAAATTCTATTCTTTTTTAGAAGCATTCATTGACTCTCATTTTTCCTCCAATACCAATTCTATGACTTGTTTTAATATTCTTTACAGATTTAGATACAAGCTAACAAGGTTGGGCCCTAGAAGTTGCCCACTTGAAAAATGTTATTGAAAATTAGGCTAATGTTCCTTACGAATGCACATGTGCTACCTTCCATTTCTCATAGGTACCCAAATCCTCTCCAAGGATGTAGATGTGGTTGCAATCACAATGATCTTACTAGGACCATTATCAAGGTTCACATGGCTCTCCTCAACATAGATGTTTCATATTATACTTCTATGGATGTTTATATCTCTTTTGAGCACATAAATAACCTATCTTTTTGACAACTCAACTCCCTATGTTGATCTATCCTATTATATTCTCTCTATCATTATATGCTGCATCAATCCTTTTGAATTGTCAATAAACCCTTTGAGTTGTCTATTAATCTTTATTTTGTCCTTTTACACTATCATTGATATCAACAACTCTCTTGATGTTGTCACAAACTTTTTCTCATTCTCTACCAAAATAAAGGACTATTATGTGGTCTTTGTTATTGATCCTTTCTCAGGGATTCTTTTCTATTTGTGATATTAAAATCATCACCATCACTTATCTTTAAAAGCAATTGATCTTACACCACCTTATGTTCATCTTGTTTGATGTTGTCACAAACTTTTTCTCATTCTCTACCAAAATAAAGGACTATTATGTGGTCTTTGTTATTGATCCTTTCTCAGGGATTCTTTTCTATTTGTGATATTAAAATCATCACCATCTCTTATCTTTAAAAGCAATTGATCTTACACCACCTTATGTTCATCTTGTGATTGTGTGCACCCTTTTTGCTTATTTTACATTATGAGTGTTCCAGGCTCTTTATAGCTACAAACTCTATCTTTTATCTATTTTTTCCTTGTTAAAAAATTTCCATTGGAAATCATGTACACTTTTCGTGAAAGTTTCATTGTTCTTTCTTGTTGACTTAGTCAACACCTCCTTCAAGATTCATGACATGTGCTTCCTCCTGCCCCCCGTGGATCCTTGTCTCTGGCCGCTCTCCTATTCATTGAGAGCTTGAGCTTTTGGTGTAATGGCAGTGATGATTCCAATAATTGGTATCAGAGCATTGGGTTATGGGTTCGAATCCTAGAAGGCCTCCTTCATTCTGTTGGTGCGGAACCCTTAGTTAGTTATGAGGGGGAAATTGTTGACTTGGTCAGTACCTCCTTCGAGATTTGTGTCATGTGCTTCCTCCTTCCTCCCACAGATCCTTGGTTCTGGCTTCTCTCCCATTTGTTGAGAGCTTGAGCTTTTGGTGTAATGACAACAGTGATTCCAACACTTTCTATCCTGTGTTTTGTGACTTAGAGAAGTTGTTGTCCTTCATTTGATGATATAGGGTGTGTCTTTTCTTGTTATTAATGATGAATGCTACAATAGGTCATATAATCATGTTCTTGTACAATTGTTGCAACTGTTGGTTCACATTCATGCTATGCACTGGCCTATTATTAGAGAAATTGAGATATTGTTATCCTTTTTCCTTTCACAATATTTGTTTAAATACCTTTTCATTTTTCTAGATGCATTGAATTCATGTAATTTTTTGTTCATGTTAACATGTTTATCTAATACAAGAACTAGTATTTTTTCCATGCAAATCAAATTTCAATAGGGTATACAGGTGCTAAAATTTTTCAAGAACTATTCATTGAAAAAATCAATGCTTGATGATTTCACTTTCTATGAAGGTCATCATAAAGTTATGAAGGAAAAGAAATTGAGGCAACAAGATCAGAAACAACAACATGTATGGCTAATTTGGAACTGGTTTTTTATTATTTTTTGGGCAATTATCTAAGGTTTTTTTCTCCTGCATCTATTGTTAAAGTTGTAAACTATCATATGCCTTAGTTTTGCAACTTTTAGTTTATGAAGGTTCTTATGTTCAGAAGTTAAGTGAGTTTCCATGTAGAACTTTTACACCCCACATACAACTGAAATAACACATGCCAATATAGAAGGTAAATATTCATGTCACATTTTATTTTTTATGCATAGATGTACATGGTAGCATTATATACTAAACATTTTGTGAAATTTAAAAAAATTAGATCAGATATGACGTTGGTGGTTTTGGTCCATTTATACTATGTAAATGAAATGTAATAAGTTACTTATCTTTTGTAAGCATACATTCATCAGATTCACGTGGGTAAACCCAACCCCAACTATACCCTAGCAGGAATTGAACTAAGGTGTGCTCTTTGTTAATTTATATTTCTCACCAAGTGGACTTCAACCTTGTGGGTAAAAAAATACAACTTTGAACTAATCTTTGATTTTTCAACAACAAAAGGCGTATTCAATTATTCTCAAGATAGCCATATATTTAGTCATAGTAGTGGGTCTGTTGCAGAATTATTAGCATCATAGTATTACCTCATGCCTCAACAAAATTTGGAAAACCCAATTTTAACTTGGACTTGGTGACACGGAAAAAAAATCAGCAAACCTCGACAAGTTTTAAAAATAAACTTAAATTCAAACCTTGGAAAAAACTTGGTGTATAGACTATGGTTTGAGTTGCGAGCATGGACTTAGAAAGTACCCATAGAGTTGTACACCCTAAATTAATGATCCATAAGTAAGTGGATGGGTTACTTGAGGCCCTCTACAACTTGAAATTTTAATGAGTTTTGCATATATGAGCAACATCATTTGATTATTTATGTTATATCCTTACACTTCATTTCTATCTTTCAGACTACAAGAGAAACATGAATAATATGAGATGCTTCTTGTTCGATTGAATCTTTTCTATCTTTCAGGATATAGGAGAAACATGAAGAATATGGGATGCTTCTTGTTTGATTGAAACAAATTATTGGGCAATTGCATCTACAAGTGGTCATTCTAGATATGGCATGTTGAAAACACTACAACTCCAACATGTTCAAAATTAAATATTTCCTTTTAGTTGTCCTCTTAAAAATATGTAGTTAAATCAAGGAGCTTTTGTGCTACACCATTAAACTTGGTGGAAATGTATAGTATAGAGGAGTTTGGGCCAGTTTAAGTACTTAAATATGAGGTTGTAGTGTTTTAGAAATTAGTTCAATATTCAATAATGGTTATGATGAATACTAAGAGGGGGGGGTGAATTAGTATACCAAAAAATAGTGTAAACAAACTTCTAAATAGTTTAGCAGATAACTGGTACAACAGGTTCACTAATAAACTGGATAAGATACATGCAAACCAAATAGAAAACAAAGCATTCACCCACAAGAGAACAATCACCATAACACAAGATATTTGACATGGAAACCCAAATGGGGAAAACCACGGTGAGCAGAAACTCACAAGTAACTATCTACAGAATAGAAACCAGACCGGTTAAGGTCATACAATGTTCTTCACTAGAACAGATCCTCTTAGGAATCTAGATCTCTGTTAGGAGCTAAGTCCTATTAAAGACTACCTTGTTAGAGGATTTCAGATCCATTGTTGTGAACCACCTTGTTAGAGGATTTACAAAGGCTTTGTTGGGCCTACCCTGTTAAGGGTTTCAGACTTGTCAAAGATGTGAGTAATCAACAAGTGAGTGATATAGCTAATAGCACAGTCTGCTTAATTAGATCCTTGATAGCTAATTTTTAATGCATTTCAACATTACTTCAGTCTTCAATATCTCCACACTCTATCTCTTCACACGGACTTAATCTTTTCTACAAAGGTCACACATAACCTTTTCTGTTCTATCTCTCATACATTATCCATGCAAACCCTAGATATGATGTCCTTATAAAGGAATCTGATTTCATGTCAGTCCAATAGGATTAGACTACAAGTTCATAGGTTCAATGCATCTAGACACATTTGGTAACACGACACAAAATCAATGCCAAAGTGTCGGTGGATGATAACTCATCACACATTACAGAAATACCAGTTGGTAACTCATCACAGAGTAATACCGATTAACACAATATACCGATTACCGGTTTGTCAAAAATGAAGACTGGTAGATCATAGTGTTTTGATCAAAAGTTAACTACCACTTGGGTCCTTCATACGCTTGTGATCCTTGAACCGCTTGAGGTCTCCATACCACTTGAGCTCTTCGAACCGCTTGGGGTCTCCATACCACTTGAGCTCTTCAGTCAATCTATGACCGGTAAACATCTTCTGCAAAATATCAATAGTCTAAAGACTATACATTACACAATACAAAATACCGGTTGGAACAATTACCAGTTGAGTCATAACTCTTACATTAAGAAAGTGTGTGTCTATCATAAAGAAAGTGTGTGTCCATCAATGACAATCAAAACATCATCAAAATGCCAACAGGTTATGTCGTATCCATGATATGTTTTTTTGGTTGTGGAGAAACTCCCACATCATTTTGTAAGATACATAACATTGGAAATAATTAGAATTAATATGGTATTTCTAGTCAAGTTAGTTTGTTATGCTACTTTGTTGAGTGTTTTGCAAGAAATAAAATATTAGAAATAATTACAGTGAATATTGTATTATTGCTATTTGGAAACATTGAATGTTGAAAACCACAGTAAAAAAATATTTAAAATAAATTTATTTTTTTTGAGACATTTTTTCATATTGTCTCTAGAAAGGCAATACTTGTTATTTAAAGACATTGTCTCTCTAGAGACAATATGTCTTTAAATCCCAACTATTGTCTCTAAAGAGAAAAAAATACTTTTGTTTCATATTGTCTTTATAGAGACAATTTTTTAACACTATAATTTGAGACACTCACTTAAAGACAATATTTGAGACAATACACAATTTTTTTTGTCTCAAGCTAAGGAAATTTCACAATTTTTTTTGTCTCAAGCTAAGGAAATTTACTCAAAAATTGTCTTTAACCACCCCTCTATGTAGTAG
Organism: Cryptomeria japonica; assembly: GCF_030272615.1. Lineage (NCBI taxonomy): Eukaryota > Viridiplantae > Streptophyta > Pinopsida > Cupressales > Cupressaceae > Cryptomeria > Cryptomeria japonica. Next base: position 631,079,678 of record NC_081407.1, read on the forward strand.
TGTAAGGAAGAGGTAAGAAAATAGGAATATGAGCCTTGCTCATGAGAAACTCAAGGATATGTACACATGCATACCTTGTGTCCATTCAAATCCACCTTTCCTCAAAAACTTTGACTAACTATGTAGAAAATGGAAATAAGCTTTGAAAAACTCACCCATTCAATGAGTGAGACTAACAAACACATTAATGTAGCCTTGGGAAAAGTGTTTTGATAGTATAGGGGCTTGCAAACTATTAAAGTAACTAAAAAAATATAGCATGGATATAGACAATAAAGAGGCATGAAGGATGAATGTGTCCATTGATTTTGAAGGGCTCGGGGAATCTCAAAGAGACTTCACTATACATGATGAAATTCACTAGCAGAATCATACATTATAAGTATGATTAGCAAAACATATTGGTAAAAACCCCAGACACAGTGAACAAAGAGAAGAACCTACAAGTTGGTTAAGAGAAGTCAAGTAAAGAGAAAGTCAAATATGCTTAGTGTCATTCTTAACTAATGAGGAAAGAAAGGGATTTGCCATAAAATTAGAATGATTGAAGGATTCATCCACAACAACTTGGGAGTAGCCTTTATTTGCCAACACATTTGCAACCTTGTTTGCATCTCTAAAGCAATGAAGGAGATGTTAATAGTGAAATAATGGAAGGAAATCCCAAGATTCTTACCAAATGTAATTAAACTTCTATTTAAGAGCTTCTCTTCTCCTAAATACAGAGATAGAAATTTGGGAATCCCCTTCAATGATAAGCCACCTCACCTTATAATTCATCTCTAGTTGAAAACCTACTACTATAGCCCTTACTTCAAACATTTTATTTGTGTCATTTGGATCTTTAGAAGAAAGAGCTCCAACAACCAACCCCATTGAGTCTCTAAGAACACATTCTACCCTCGAAATGCCAAGGTTTCCTTTTGAAGCCCCGTCAAAGTTTAATTGGATAAAATCTTTATCAGGGAGCTTCCATTTGATTTCTTTTTTATTAACTTTCTTATGATAATTGTTAAGAGGACTCCCTTTGAACATGAGGGATAAAGATTTCCATTCTAGGAGGATCCTATCATCCTTAGATGAAAATAAATAGTCATTTTTCTTCTATTTGATAGTATATGTATTCACTTATTCTAAAATTGATTTTTCAATTCTCAAAAGAACATAATCTAGAGAATTTATTTCATTCCTAAATATGCGCTTGTTTCTTTCCCACCAAATATTATATGTTAGGATGGATAGAGCAACCCTCCAAATTGTAACAAAGAGCTTTGGTGGAGAAGAGGCTATGATTCAAATACTTCTAAAAAATCATAATGGAGAGGGGAAATCCAATGAAGTTTACCTAGTAGCCATAACCTATAGGACTAAGCAAAGGGGTAGTTCAAAAGTAAGCGATTTCTAGTTTCAGATTCTGACTCACAAAGCATACAATTAAATATAGAAGCAATCCCTAAGTGAGAAAGTATATCGCTGGTTAAAATCTTTCTTTTTAATACTAACCAAGAAAACGAACCCACCTTAGAAAGGCTTCAATCTGACCAGTACAAGGAAAAACATCTTATCTTTGTAGTCGATCTAGGTTTAGTGATCATCTTGTACCCTTGTTTGACTGAATAATTACCTGAAGGAGAAGGAGACCAAATAATGCAATCTTGAGAGTCTTTAAAATTCACAAACCTCTAATTGAGTTCCCTTTGGATAATTATTCTTTGGTCTACAAGAATAGGAGCAATAGAGAGGTCTTTTTAGTGAGCTAACCTCAACCCATTACAGATTCACCCCAAGCTTCTTTGAGGAAGGCCTTTGACTAAGCTAATGAATTCAAATTATTTAGGGGAGGAAAACCATTCCAAGAGTCCTCCCCAAAAAGGCTTTCCTTCCATCATGAATGACCCAAGTTAATAAAGGAAGAGATACCTTTCTACAATCAACCATGGCATTCCACATTTGGGACCCTAAAAATAGATTTAGGGGTATGAAGATCCTTTCTGGGTCATTAGAGTCCAAATATTTTGATCTCATGATTGTTGCCCATTTATAACCTTGTGGTTGGAAAACATTTTGCAAACCAACTTTGTACCTAAAGCCACACTTCTATGTTCCATATTGTGGATGATCCTCCAATAGATTTGGGTGTAGATACCTTCTCCCAAGATAGAAGATGGATTTTTTCTTTGGGGTATTTATTATCTTTACAAAGAAATATCTTAAGTTTAGAATCAATGTCAACCAAAAATCCCTTAGGTATAGGAAGAACTAACATGATGTAGTTAGGAATGGTAGCTAAGACATATTTGATTACGAGGAGTTCGTCTTCTAGGGAAAGTCAAGTGTTTTTCCTCAATGAAACTCTATTCTAGATTGGGTTTGAAATTGTACACCAAAATGATATTTTGTTTTTCCCTATAAAGAGAGAAATGCCAAGATATTTACTTAGGAGAAATTCTATTTGAAACCAAGAAACTTTGATAACCTTTGAGATACACTTGAAGAACAATTATAAAAAAATATCTTTGATTTGGCAACATTAATTTTATGACCTGTGTCTTCACAATACTTCTCGAGCACTAATTTGATGGTTTGAGCCCCTTTCATAGTGGCTTCACCAAATAAAATTGGACCATCAACAAAGAGGATATGCATAATAGCAACCTTTGAGCGAGGGATTTTGATTCCCCTCCATAATTGAAGGTGGTGTTTAGCAACAATAGACCGATTGGGAGCCTCAACTGTGATGATGAATAAATAAGGAGATAACACATCACCTTGTTTGATACCTTCAGATGAAGAAAATAAACCACATGGTTGCCCATTAAATAGGATGGAAAATTTGACGCTTGAAACACATGAAATGATCCACTTACTCCATTTGATTGAGAATCAAAATTTTAGAAGCACTTGCTCTAATATTTTCCAGTTGATTCTATCATATGCTTTTAACATATCTAGTTTTATAACCATGCTTTCTAATTTATGTTCTTTGATAGAGTGAAGAACCTCTTGGAGAAGAAAAGCATCCTCAGAATTTTCCTTTCCATAAACAAATCCTCCTTGCTCTTCTAAGATTATTTTAGGAATTAGCTTCACAAGTTTGATTAAAATAGCCTTGGTAAATATCTTATAGATTATGTTGCAAAGTAAAGTAATTATAATAAAAATCCCAATCCACATTTAGAACATCAAACTTACATTTGAATTAAACTTTGTCTTTTGTAGATGGCTATAATCCTCTATCTTTTTAAATAGATTGAATGATTTATATACCCCTACAAATGGCCCCGTCATGAAACAAGCCTACTAATGAATTGATTTCTTAAGATCTTACAGATTTTTTATTTTTGTAGTTGTTCAATCTAATAGATGAAATAATTGAAAAAATGCAAAATATAATCTTTATATTTATTATTTATACAAGGATACCCTTAGAACCACATAGAAACTTATAATCTATGATTGGGTACACTATACAAAATCTTGGTGATCATTCCAAGAAAATGAAAAAATTACAAAAATACAACCATTTTTAATAAAAATTATGAGAAACTCTTTTATTTAGGTATATAATTATAAAACTATAGTATTCTCTTGTCTTATAATTCCAAAGTCACTATTTTCTAGTGACACAATCAAGACCTTCAAGTTTCACGTCCAAGGCTAAGGGTTGGCTCCCTAAGCCTTTCTCGAGCCAAAATCCATAGTAAAAAGTAAGCCTCCAATTTGGATTTTAAATAATGGTATCCCATTTAAAAACGAGCACCCATTATGCTTTTAAAAATGGTTTAAAAGTTATTTTCATTAAAAAATAAATAAAATTTGGTTAAAAAGGAGATGGGATCCCATTTCTTAAAAATGGGACCCGATTCTTTTCTTATCATTATTTTGAACTTTTTTTAATAAAAAAAAATTTTAAATAATAGGATCCTATTTTTAAAATTTAGGCTTGGTACCCCAATTCATAATGGAATCTCATTTTTAACATAAAGGGATCCTATTTTTACTAGTATATTTTTGTGTTTTTGGTTAAGTCTTTCCACCGGAAGTAGACTCAAATTCATCCTTTTACCCTACACTAATATTTCTACCTCATCATCACTCTCTCATTTATCTCAATCTCTTTCCCCTAATATTTAGACTTGTCTCTCTACCTCTCCCTCCCTCTCTCCCTTTCTCTTTGTGATTCATTATAACTCTCTCTCCCTCCACCCTTCCATCCCTACTCTCAATCTTATCTCTCTCTCCCCAATCACTCTACATATCTCTTTATATATCTCCTTAATGCTTCTCACACTCTATCTACCTACCTCTCCCTTCCACCATCCTTTCCTCTCTATTTGTTTATATTTTTAAAGATCTTTGTATTTTAGTGAAACAAATCCATCCTATCTAGCCTATCCTTCTTCTAAGATTTCTTATTCATAATAGGGTTTCTTAGATCTATACTTTCATGATATCTGCATCTCAATTATATATTTGAAACTCTTTACATGAACAATTATTCATTGATTTTATATTTTTGCATATTTTTCTATTATCTTAAATGTGAAATATGTTGATTAGGTTGAAAGAACCAAAATATTGAGGGGGGGTGAATCAATATTCCCACAGATATAAAAACTTTTCTCAAATTTTAATCTTCCACAAAGATATCAATATTCATCACACAAACTTAACATATATAAAACAACAAATGAAGAATAAACATGAAGAACATAACCACAAGACAAACACCAAATTTTATACGTGGAAAACCCGAATGGGAAAAACCATGGAGAGTGTTAAATCTTAGGAGAATATAACTGGTTATATGGTGTTTACAAAAGGGGTGACTCATTGCTAGGTGGCTCACTATTGGACTGCTCATTGCAAAGATACAAAGGAACGACTCACTACCAGAATGCTCACTACAATAGAAAAGGTTGAATTGAAAATGATTGAATCTCTAAATGTATATAATTAGTTTGAAGATTAAGCTTAGATTTCAATTTACAAACTCTTACAATAGATCTGATTAGAGATATCTATACAATTATTATGTAGTGGATCTGGTGAAGGACTACTGCACTACGCAACACTGTCTGTCTTTTCTATCTGCAACTCACACTTCACACACTACTACCTTCACTGCTAACTCTCTTTCGCATATCTCATGAACTTCCTTAATCTCTTTCTCACACACACCTTCATACCATACCATGTCATACCTCATGCTACTATATGTGTGTGTGTGTGTGTGTGTGTATGTATATATATATATGTATATATATATATATATATGTATATATATATATATATATGTATATATATGTATGTATATATATATATATATGTATATGTATATACACACACACATATATACATACATACATACAGATATACATACATATATATATATATATATATGTATATATATACATATATATACATGTATATATATATATATATACATACATATACATATATATATGCATGTATATATATGTATATATATATATATATACATACATACATATACATGTATGTATATATATGTATATATATATATATATACATACATACATATACATGTATGTATATATATGTATACATATATATATATATACATACATGTATATGTATGTATATATATACATACATGTATGTATATATCTATATATACATATATATCTATATATACATATATATATATATATATACATATATATACATGTATGTATATATACATGTATGTATATATACATGTATGTATATATATATATGTATGTATATATATATATATATATATATATATATGTATATATATATATATATATAGGATGGCATAGATGCAAAATAGTGTGTCAGCCAAGCTCAACATGTTAGCAAGAAACTCATGTCGGCCTTCATGTAGTGTCCACCCTTGACTTGACTTGTTTTGATGAGAGTTGACTTTTTTTTCATGCGTTATAGACTTATCTCAACTATTTATGATGATTTGGATGATGATTATTCATGTGTTTTAGTTACGTATTGTGATGATAGCCATTATTGAGCATATCCTATTTTGGATGATTTATACGATGTTGATACTATCATTATTGATCATTGATGCAGGAGCGTCTGATGGTGTAAGGGCAATCCTGCATCACCCAAAAATATTTTTATTTTTTGTTGTAGCTTCTAGATTCTCCCTTTCTTATTTTAGCAATTTATTCATAGTCAAATTTGAAACCCTTAGAGGCTCTAGATGAGCCCATAAATTGGTGGAAATCCAAAGTAGTTTGCCTTTAGGCCCTACTTTGCGCCACGTTTCAAGAGCTTTCTGAAAAGGTAGTATCATTGAAAATCCGATAGTTAGATCAAAAGTTACGGCTGCCGAAAGTTGAACATTTATTTTTCTAAAAGTTTCCAGTTATCAAATTTGGCTTTAGTGAAATTATGTAGTTTCTTGTTCTTGCGCTAGTAATCCACCAAGTTTCTATTGCAAATGTAATCTTAGCTCCTAAGGAAAGAAAGTATATTTAAGACTCATATTTGAGGAAAATAGTTTAGTTTTTGGAGTGGAGTTTTTGAGAGCTTTAGAGTGGGGAGATTGTATTATGGGAAGGGTATTTTCTAGAATCTGTAAGCTGCATGTGTGGCAGTCTGTGAGGTTTTAATCCTCTGAAATTGTAATGCATGTAGTGCATGTTGGTTGCAAATAATAGTAAAATCTCTTTTGTTTCTCAATTGTTGTGTTTTTATGTTTCTTAGGTTGTTCCCTCATCAATCATGTGATTTGATGGATACTATATGCTTACTATGTGGTAGATTATCGATAGATTATATTGATCATGGATTTGATGTTGATTATGATTACACTAACCCTATTTCATGATTACATTTGATGAGATGCTTATGAGATGTGTTTGACTATTGTTTGACTGTCTTTGTGATAGAGACGATTCCACATCACTCATTGCGAGCAGGATGTGTCCTCGCGACTCCCTATCACTTGCTTGTTATGATATATATATGTATATGTTGTATTATCATTTTGTGGTTGTAGGACCTTGTAGGTACCAGACATCGACTCCACCTGGCTTCACAGGTCTGAGTGTGTCTTTAATTCCAATGGCTGATGTGGTTCGAAGATGACACAAAGTTCGCCTCACTTACTCTAGGTCTCATATGTGCACCAAGTGTCATAGCATCTTGGCATAATTCGCCACGTCAGTTAGTGAGTTTGATCTTTTCATTATTGTGAGTATGTTTAGAGATGGTTGATTTATTTGATTATGTTTCGATTAATTATGTGATCTTTGATGTGTGATTTTATAATTAATAATGCTTATTTTAATGCATTTAATTTATTGGCTTTGAGTATTTAATTACTTGATATTTTATGGTTAATTATTTTGTGTGATTTTAATACTTATTTGGTATTTATTGTTTAATATTTATTGAGGTTTGATCATTCATTTGATATTTAATTATTTATTTATTCATTTAATGTTTATGGTTTAATTACTTATTTGGTATTTAATGTTTATTTATTTATTATTGATTTATTGTTTAATTGGCATTTATTTATTTATTATTTATTGTTTATTAGTGCTTTAATACTTTAATGTTGATTGATATTTATTGGTGGCTTTTAATTTATTTATTTAGCCTTGGTTATTTTACATTTATTTATTTAGGCGGCTTTTATTTTATTAACCTTGGCAACTTGTATTTAATTATTTAATTGGTTTTATTTTAAATGGCCCTTAGATATTTAATAGGGCATGGTCATTATTGTTTGTGCATTGGTAATCAATACTTTATAATATCTTATTACATTTCTCTTGTTAGTTGTTACTTGGTAAATAATATTTTATATAAAAATAGCTCTTTCTCTCATTACAAGAGTGAATGAGTTTATTATATTCCCCACCTACCATTAAAAGCTATTGGCTTGATTATTTATGACATTATATTTAATTTAATTTAATTAATTAATTAATTTATTTATAGCTTATGTTTATTTAATAGTTTGACTTTCATTTCCTAAGTGGGGTGTATAGACACATTAAATTATAATAATAATAAAACATTCCCACTTGGCTGGATAAATGTATTTTATATTTACTATACCTACCCTTTACTCTCATTGGCTAAATTCAGAATGGAGAATAAATTATTGTAACTAGGAATTCTAGAAAAGGCATCAGAGCATACAAATTAGCCAACCACGAAGACTAAAATGCAATGAAAACACTCCTAACACATTCAGCAAAGGCATGGAGACAAGATTCTAAAACTGAAATGAAACCCAAAATGTCAGAATCTCCTTCATTGTTCCTTCATTGTTCTTCTTTCTCCTTCAAATTATGTGGATGTCACCTACAAATGCAAGTGAAAATGAAAGAAAGTTGATGACAAAATGATAGCAAATTAGATAGCATAAGGATAGTTGAAGCATGGTTTTAAAAGATTGATGAAAGAGACCAACTTATAGAGAAATTGGTAAAATCATGAAATTAGTATGAAAGAGGATGAGAAAAGCAATTTGATTTGAAAATGGCAAATTGATTCGAAAAGAGAAGGCTTATGAAACCTTCTATGTCATGACTATGATGAATTTCCCATGTAAGGTGTGAGGACAAGTTGCTATGTCAAGAGTTATGATATGTTGCTATTTTAACACTTATGATGAATGAGAGAATCATGCTTCCAACTTATGACAAAGGAAGCACAAAAATAGGAGCAACTAGAAGAGGATAATTAGATGGAAATTAGGAATTAGGAAATTAGGAAAATTAGAAATGATGAAATAAAAATTAGGTGAATTAACTAATATGTTTTCATTCATTAATTAATTCACAAAAAGGGAGGAAATTCAATTTGCCAATTAAATAAATATTTAATTATGACAAGAGGAGACTTAGGATTAAATAAATAAATTTATTTAACCTCGAAGACAAATGATGAATAGGATTAAATGAATAAATCATAAAACCTTAGAAGATGAAATATAAATGAAAGCACTATCAATTAGGTTATGACAATAAGCAATTAATGTAGGTTCGATCATGATTTTGGTTGATAAAGGACCAATGTTGATAAATGACTGATATTGGTTGACAAAGATGAATTAAAAATTGACCAAGATTGACAAGGAGATTAAATTGATAGGCGCCAATTGATGAGGACCAATGACTAATCGAACCAAATTCATGAGAGATGATAAATGATAGACACCAATTGACAAGGACCAATGACTAATCGATCCAAATTGATGAGAGATGATGATTGATAATAGATTAAACATGATCTAGGATGACTGATAATTGATCCAAGATGATAGGAGATGATAAAGACCAAGGACAAAACCCTAATTTGACGTGGAAAAGGGTTGACAATGTCCAAATGACATGATAGGATTGATTACAACAAAAGATTGCAATTTGAAGATGATGTCGATAAGACCTAATTGAAAATGTAAGAAACACAGTTGAAGGGGGAAAAAATACAGAAGAATGAAAAGATGTCAACAAATGATAAAGATTGAATGCATGACGTAGAAGAAGTGTTAATAAGATGTGAAAAACCTAAAAGAAGGTTACATGAACATGTTAAAGTGTGGCACCACAAGCGTCAACCATTTTTAGATGCCTACATTTTTCCCCTCTTTGAGACAATGTGATTATGAGTGTTGTTTCAAAGAACAAAGAAGACATATGCCATAGACAATAACAAAATATATGCATGCCCCCTCGAGGAATTGGCTGGAAAAATCCTGAAAAGTGGCCAATTAGTTGAAAATAATGCTAGGACTAGACCATGATGACTTCAAGGACTGATGAAAGAAATGTTAGTAAGCAGAAAATGGATGAAGAACAATTAGTGGTGAGGAAAACTTGGTTTCACAAATGCACATAAGTAGTTGAGAACCTTTATTTAATATTGCAAAATGAATGAGATGCACCATGGCAATGAAGGCTAGGGCAATAATGCAATCCCTTTGCGTAAAGAAGACATGTTGCAGACAAAGAATGAGTCAAAAAAAACCTAAGACATTACATGTGTCAAGGGTCGAGGTATGTGCGGCGTTCATAGAGTGAACATACTTATCACAGACACTGAAGACATACTTGCCCCAAAATGGTATGAAATACTCCACAAACAGAAAACCAAAACCAAAAAGAGGACCATGAGCCATCCCGGTCACTCTAAATCACTCGGTGAAATCATTGAGCAACATAGGAACATGGTCAAAGCCAAAGATAAATCAATAAAAAGATAAGACTTACAGATTCAAACAAGTCAAACAAACATTCTGATCTTTGTTGCCAAAAGTTGAAAATGTTGATAGGATGATCATGCTATCCTATTTTAGGGAATGAAATTAAGGTCATTTGGATGGATGGAAAGTTCTTGAAGATGTGTGTCTTTGCTGACCTTTCATAGGGGACAAAAGGATATAAGGACCTAAAATGGATGGAAGAGATGAAGGGGAAGGTTTATGTTTGGATTCAGGTTTAGGGATACTGATACCTTGAGAGTGAGTTGTATAGCTATGACCATTAAGATTTTCTTTAAAATGGAGGGGTTCTTTCTCTTGCAAGTCTACCCCTTTTATTTTATGATCCGTATGATACTCATTTCTCTGGGAAGAAGATGTCACTCTATTATGAAGTGGATGCGACATGGAAGGAATGATGGAATCATGAAGTGGATCAGATTGGACCAAAGCAAAAGAACACATTGTGCATGTAGGGGGTTCATGAACATCATGCATCGATATGTTAGAATCATAAGGGGGACCAGGATCAGGATCATTAGGAGGATCAAGATCAATGATAGACTTAGCATGAGATGGAATGGGAGGACTAATGGGATCATCGAAAGAAACAAAATCTTGAGGGGTATATGGAGGATCAGGACATGAAGATGGATCAACAAGGGGATCTTGTGGAGGACATGAAGCTAAAAGGATAATTTGATCTTGACAAGGAGGAATATCATTAGATTCCACTTTCAAGGTACATTTCTCTTGAATTTTAATGAGATCATTAGGAAAAATAGAAGGGACATCTTGGTCTTGGTCAGGGAGTGGAATGTCAATGGAATTTGAAAAGGTGTCATGTTCTTGGATATGAATAGGGGGATCATCAAAGGAAATGAGATCTTGGTTAAATGGATTAGGCAATGGAAAAGTTTTAGGGTCCTGATCTTGATCCATTTGAAAACTTATTTCTTCACGGTCTGAATCATCCTCTTGACATAGGGTTGGACTTTGGACATGCATGGGGGATTTCGGAAAGGAATAAATGATTTGACATGAGGGATAAACTCTTTATGGGAATCTCTAAAAGAGAAGCATCTCATGGCATTGAATCTTGCATTTCCAAATAGTACAAGGGATTTGTATAAAGACATAAATTAGCATGTCTTTCTGTTGCAAACAACCCTTGCGAGGATCCATTATTAGGTGTATCATTTGGAGGTGATGGTGGAATTGCTCTTATGAATCTTTTGGAGATCATAGGGATGGTTCTTGTGAAGCTTCAAAAGGTGTAGGAATAGATGCCACTGGAGATTCAATTTGCTTATGTGGGAGTGAGCTATTACTAGACCTAGGTTGAATTTGTTGCTGATATTGGACAAGTGGAATTTCTCTCTTGTTTTGAAACATGATTCTGGAATTGATTTATTTCAACTTATTGTGGGACACAACTTGCTTGCTCACATGCTAGGGCCCATTGTAGGTGTGCATCAGTTACAAAAGATTGATGCTTAGGACTTGAGGCTAGGTCTCTTATAATGTTTGGGAGGTATTTTTGAGGATTTATTAAGATTGCTTGGTTCAAAAATTCCACAAACCTAGGATTGTTCATTTCCTCAATAACTTCAGAATCTATGTATGATTCGTGATCTGAATCTTCCTTTTCTTGGAAATCCGATAATTATTGAACTCAAATATAACCTAAATCTGGATAAAATATGTGTTGACCATCTACCAAGGGTCTTTGTGGGTAGCGATCTTGACTTAACTGATTTGAATAAAAAATAGGTGACATATTCGTTGGTGGCATTGGTAAAACATTGCCACATCCTGGTTGCAAAATTGATTCAAAGTTTGGAGGTGGTCCTAATTGAATGGTTCCATACTCTCGTGGCATGTTTGTAGGTGGACCAACATTTGGATTAAAGTTTGGTTGTATGATATTGCCTTGTTGCTTTGTTAGGTAGAATTGTGATTACCTTGGATTAAAACTTGATTGCATTGTGTAATTCTTTACACCTATCATCAGTTGATATGTCAAACTTTGTTGCATCATAGGAGCTTGGAACTTTGTTTCAATAGACATGTCACTATGCAATTCAATATTTTTGGGATTTTGGATTTTAAGGATGTAATGAAATGCAACTAATGCAACCTAAGGATGATAATGAAACTTATGATTTTGGTCTTTTGGATCTTTAGAATGACAATGGAATGCAACTAAGTACAACTTAAATGATTGACAATGCAACATATGTTTTTGTTGTTTTGCAAGATTTAGACAAACTTTTTGAAATGCAAACCTAAAGACTCAACCTTGGGAAATTGAGATGAAGTCTAGACCTTAGTAGGACAAGGATAAAAATACAATGCACAAACGACAATGTCACACCTATACACTTGGATACTAAGCTAGGTTTGACGAAATGATGTCGACAAAAGGAAAAATTTTGGACAAGGTCAAGACTCCTTAACAACAACTTAGGGTTTAATTTAGAGTTTTGATTTTGCAAGCTTGACAAAACCTTATTTTGAGACCTAATGGAAGAGGACAATGATAATGACAATGACCTAGGGTATGGACCAAAGATATGATATGAAAAAGATGTCGAGATGTGTTATAACTTGGAGATATGAAATGATACAAGACCAAGCTAAGACAAAACTAGGGTTTGGACTATACAATGATACACTAATGTGATATGGATATGTGAGGACCAATGACTTTGGAAATGCAAAATGCAACTTAGGCAAAGACCTAATTTTGGGATGATGATAATGAAATGAATACTTAGGAAAATGAAATGAGGATTCTTGCAATGAAATGGAATAAAATGAAGGGTAATAACAATATGTCCTAAGACCTAAGTTTAAACTATGCAAACCTAACCCTAAGTGACATGAATTTTGAAACTAGGATATCCAATGTTTTGACAAGCCATGTTTGTAAAATCTTTGCAAATTGTTGGATGAATAATTGGACAAAAATTGGTTTGAAATTTGTTTTGAAGTTTGCTTGGACAATTAAAACTTGTTTTTGACTTCTTGAATGTTGTTTGAACTTTGAAAACAAGATTTTTTATGACCACTTGTGACAATTGTTTTTAGTAAAAAAATTTACAAGCAAAGAAGACAAGATGTTTGTTTAAATTTGACCCAAGACAATCATGCACCTTCAACAACATATCCTATGGCTGGCCAGGACAATATCCGTTGAATCCTCTAACCATAAAATACAACATTTAGCTGGATAGCTAGATGCTTGGTAGAACTAGCTCCCTCTTATATTGCACTCACTTTTCTTGTATACGAAGCCTCGAGTTCAAGGGGAATCACTTCCCAAGAACTTGCTATCTCTAACTGAGGAGTACACGAGAGGTGTATTTGGCATGCATGTATCACAACACCTGAGGCAACAGATAGAAGGTTTTTGGTCTCTAGAAACAAAGGGTTCTAGTTAGGGCATCCGTTCAGGTGGACATAGATCTTCCAAATTTAATCATCGCTATGACATTTGAACATCCATTGTATACAAATTTATTTTCATCCACAATTAATTATAGTGGTTCAGAAGAGGTTCATCTTCAACCCCATCACCACTTTGGATCATTCCCTCTCACCAATACTTGTACGAGATGCTAGGAAAATCGGAAGGCAGGCCCACTATCTAAAGGCTAAAACACGCAAACGAAACAAAGTCAGGCATGACAAACATGGTGTTCATTAACCTTAGAAAATCAAAGTGTGCAACTACTCTAAAAATCACAATCACTCAATTTTGATAAGATTCTTTGATCGTGTCCTACAACAAAGAAATTAGTATTTTCAATGAAATATTTTGCCCACGAAAGACAATATGTTGCGCAAATCATCAATAAAATGTCCAATTCATACCCTTACTTATAAATCTAGATGAAGATTGTGGGGTTAATTTTAACACCTTATGAATTGAAATGAGAATTTGTTGTTCATTTAGTCCCCTAATTAGACTATGTGATGATTCATTTTGAAACCCTTAGTAGATTGTAATGAGACATTGTTGTTGATTGACCTCTTAATTAAACTATGTGAGGAATTCTTGTTCATTCAAACCTCCTAATTAGGCAATGTTAAGAATTGTCATTCATTCAAACCTCCTAATTAGGCTATGTGAATAATTTTTGTTCATTGCAAGTTAAGAAATCTTGCATAAATCATTGTTTAGACTCCATAAAACCCACATGCAACAATATATCCTCTCATAAAATCTGCATGCAACAACAAATTAGTTCAAAATATTTGCATGCAACAATGGATTAGTGCAAAAAATTGGCATGAAACAACAAATCAACACTTGAAACCTGCATGGAACAAGATATTGGCACCAAAAACCTGTATGCAAGAATAAATCCACACATAAAACCTGCATGCAAACATATATCAACACATAAAACTTGCATGCAAATATACGATGCACAAAATTGTCAGATTTATGTGTTCATGTCGAGTTCACCAAAAAATGTAACTAGGAATTTAGGAAAATTCATCAAAGCGTACAAATTAGCCAACCACAAAGACTAAAATGCAATGAAAAAACTCCTAACACATTCAGCAAAGGCATGGAGACAAGATTCTAAAACTGAAATGAAACCCAAAATGTCAGAATCTCCTTCATTGTTCCTTCATTGTTCTTCTTTCTCCTTCAAATTATGTGGATGTCACCTACAAATGCAAGTGAAAATGAAAGCAAGTTGATGACAAAATGATAGCAAATTAGATAGCATAAGGATAGTCGAAGCGTGGTTTTAAAAGATTGATGAAAGAGACCAACTTATAGAGAAATTGGTAAAATCATGAAATTAGTATGAAAGAGGATGAGAAAAGCAATTTGATTTGAAAATGGTAAATTGATTTGAAAAGAGAAGGCTTATGACACCATCTATGTCATGACTATGACGAATTTGCCATGCAAGGTGTGAGGACAAGGTGCTATGTCAAGAGTTATGACATGTTGCTATTTTAACACTTATGATGAATAAGAGAAGCATGCTTCCAACTTATAACAAGGGAAGCACAAAAATAGGAGCAACTAGAAAATGATAATTAGGTGGAAATTGAATTTAGCAAATTAGAAAATGAGGTGGAAATTAGGATTTAGGAAATTTGGAAAATTAGGAATGATGAAATAAAAATTAGGTGAATTAACTATTAAGTTTTCATTCATTAATTAATTCATGAAAAGGGGGGAATTTCAATTAGCCAATTAAATAAATATTTTATTGTGACAAGAGGAGACTTAGGATTAAATTTATTTAACCTAGAAGAGAAATGATGAATAGGATTAAATGAATAAATCATAAAACCCTAGAAGATGAAATAGAAATGAAAGGACTATCAATTAGGTCATGACAATAAGAAATTAATGTAGGTTCGATCATGATTTTAGTTGATAAAGGACAAATGTTGATAAATGACTGATATTGGTTGACAAAGATGAATCACAAATTGACCAAGATTGACAAGGAGATTAAATTGATAGGCGCCAATTGGTGAGGACCAATGACTAATCAATCCAAATTGACAAGAGATGATGAATGACAGATGCCAATTGATGAGGACCAATGATTAATCGATCCAAATTGACGAGAGATGATGATTGATAACAAATTCAAGATGATCCATGATGACTTATAAGTGATCCAAGATGATAGGAGATGTTAAAGACCAAAGAAAAAACCCTAATTTGACATGGCAAAGGGTTAACGATGTCCAAATGACATGATAGGATTGATTAAGACCAAAGATTACAATTTAAAGATGATTTCAACAAGACCTAATTGAAAATGCAAGAAACACAACTAAAGGGGGAAGAAATGCAGAAGAATGACAAGATGTCAACAAATGATAAAGATCGAATGCATGACATAGAATAAATGTTAATAAGATGCGAAAACCCTAAAAGAAGGTTACATAGACATGTTAAAGTATGGCACCACAAGCGTTGACCATTTTTAGATGCTTACATTTTTCCCCTCTTTGAAACAATGCGATTATGAGCATTGTTTCAAAGAAAAAAGAAGACATATGCTCTAGACAATGACAACATATATGCATGCCCCCTCGAGGAATTGGTTGGAAAAATCCTGAAAAAGAGGCCAATTTGTGAAAAATAATGCTAGGACTAGACCAAGATGACTTCAAGGACTGGCGGAAGAAATGTTAGTAAGCAGAAATTAGATGAAGAACAGTTAGTGGTGAAGAAAACTTGGTTTCACAAATGCACATAAGTAGGTGAGAACCTTTATTTAATATTGCAAAAAGAATGAGATGCACCATGGCAATGAAGGCTAGGGCGATAATGCAATCCCTTTGCGTAAAGCATACATGTTGCAGAAAAAAAATGAGTCAAAAACAACCTAAGACATTACGTGTGTCAAGGGTCGAGGTATATGTGACGTTCACAGAGCGAACATACTTATCACAAACACCCAAGACATACTTGCTCCATAATTCTATGAAACACTCCACAAATAGAAAACAAAAACCAAAAAAAGGACCACGAGCCATCCCAGTCACTCTAAATTACTCGGTGACTTCATCCTGCAGCATAGGAACATGGTGAAAGCCAAAGATAAATCTATAAAAAGATAAGATTTGCAAATTCAAACAAGTCAAACAAACATTCTGATCTCCATTGCCAAAAGTTGAAAATGTTGATAGGATGATCATGTTGTCTAGTTTCAGGGAATGCAACACCCCATCTAAGACAAGACACAGTCTAGTTTCGAGTATACTACACCTTGTATAAGACCCATGATAATTTTGACAAGAGTACTAATAATGCTGATGTTGTTGATTGATACGACAACTTTTATCAGTTTGAATGCTTTCTCGGTTGAACAATTCATCTATTAATGCGTGATTTTGTCAAGCACAGTGTTTATGTGTTTCTGTTTGACATTTACTCAAATGCTTGTCTATGTACAAAAGGGACAGTTTATCGGCAAAATAAAACAAAAACGATTGGTTATGTACAAAAGGAACAATTTATCGACAAAATAAAACAAAAGCGATTGGTTATGTACAAAAGGGACAGTTTATAGGCAAAATGAACAAAATCGATTGTTTTTGGATTTTTGATGTTTTCTGATTTTTAGGGTTTTTTGAAATTTTTATTTTTTGTGCTTTTTTTTAGTACATTATTTTCTTTTTCGGGATTTTTTCAGGACTTTATTTTCTTTTTTAGTGATTCTTTCAGGACTTTATTTTATTTTTTCAAGACATTTTATTATTTTTTGGATTTTTTGAGGACATTATTCAATTTCTTTTGGATTTTTATGATTTTGCTCCTAGTGTCTAGCAAGGCAAGGAATATGATGGGTGAATAAATAGGCTTGCTGAAATGTTGGTGGATAGAGGGAAGACAGAGGCCTTTTATTATGGAGACAACACAAATGCAATTTTCAAGGGCTATTGTGTGATGGGACAAGAGACTGGATATGACAATGTAAATAAGTGACATGGTATAAGGGACATGTCAAGAGGTTTTGAAAAACATGTTTTTCATTTCACGTCCTTAATGTCCTTATGATAGACTGAAAGCCAGGAATAAGATGCATGACATTAAGGAACATCATCAACCTTGTTAAGATCAAAGGTGGAAAAGGGAATATGGACATGAGGGATGATAATGGAAGGTATGATAGGGATACAATAGGATATGACAAATGATAGGATAAGTGAAGGGTGATAGGACATGATAGGTTAGCATAAATGGAACCTACCACCAAGTGTGAAATATAAGAAGTTCATGGATTACACATGACGCCTGTTTGCTAGGTTTTCATCATGGTACTTGCCCAAGGTGCTTGTTTGCCAGGTTTTCACCAAAGGACAAATGATTGCTCTTTACTTTTTTGTTTTCTTTTTCTCTCTTTCTTTTTGTATTTTTTTGACTTTTCAAAAGAAAATGGACATATGATAAGGGATGGAAGGACTCAAGCATCTTTTTATTTAGATAGTAGCCTTTAAACTTGCGCTATAATGGACCATGGCTATGAAAGGTATGCCCAAAGACATTGGCATGATAATGGCATGGAAATGAGATGGGACTAAGTATTTAGGCCAAGGATTGGATAGGATGGATGAAAGGATGGAAAAGAGGTGCTGGATAATGGATAGGGTATTGGAAGAATTGGGATTGAGGGGATGGAAATGCTGACAAGATCAACATTGGCACACACCTTGAGGGGTGGTGGATTGATGGAGGAAAAATGGATCTTAAATTTTGAGATTTGGATAGAGGAATAGCTAGGGATTTTGGGACATAAGGGCCCAAAATGGATGAAGGAGGTGATGGAGGAATAGATTTGAAAGGTTTGGATTGTGGAATAGCAATTTTGGATTCCAATTCAGATTTTTCTTTACACTGTTATTCTTCAAGGAGCCGCTTAGGAATCCACATGGTTTTTGATTTTTTCAGGTTTTTGTGGTTCCTTGGAACACATCGCTTGCACAAGGGATTTAGGAAGCCATATAGATTTTGAATTTTATTTCCTTTTCTTTTTGGATCATATTTTTCTTTATTTTGACACACCGATTAGATTGGACATGTTGATCCTTGACTGTATGTGGATTATTGGACTTATGACTTTTATGCTTGGCATCCAAATTGCTTGAAGAGGGAAAGGAATGTGTGGATGGATAGAAATGAAATGAAGGTCATTTGGATGGATGGATGTTCTAAGAGATTTTTGCCTTTTCTGACCCTGCATAGGGGATGAAAGGATATAAGGACCTAAAATGGATGGAAGAGATGAAGGGGAAGGTGTATTTTTGGATTTGGGTTTAGGTATACCAACGCCTTGAGAGTGAGCTTTATAGCTATGACCATTAAGATTTTCTTTAACATGGAGGGGTTCTTTCTCCTGAAGGTCTAGCCCTTTGCCTTTATGATCCATATGATACTTTTTCCTCTAGGAAGAAGATGTGAGTCTACTATGAAGTGGATGCGATATGGAAGGAATGATGGAATCGTGAAGTGAATAAGATTGGACCATGTTAGACAATTCAAATAACTAGAAGACAACTGAGAGGGGGGGGGGGTGAATCAGTTGTCACAGATTACTGAAAGCATTAGGAATTTAAACTTTAATACCGAAATAGCAGTTAATCCAATTAAGCATAAAGAATAATCATAGAGTAAAATCCATCCACACAACACCGAGATTTGTACATGGAAAACCCGGTAAAGGAAAAACCACAGTGGGAAGCCTACCCACAGTCAGATAATACTTCTACAGTAAGTATATGAATTACAATGAAGGGGCATGCACTTGTAGGAAGGCCAATAGCCTAGAGCACACTGCTCATCACAAAAGGAGCCTCACTGACTACATATAAATCTAGACTACAATCCGAAGAAGTGTTGAACTGCAAAAGATAGCATCTCCTATGCTTGAGTGCAGTTCCGGTTAAGCTCAATACCGGAGGACTAAATCCTCTTTCACAAACCCAATTCGATCTCTAATTATTGACCAACTCCTTTTCCTGAATGATATTACATTATTCGCACATTACATTCCTTGACCATGACCTCTTACAATAACCATGATGATCTACAATGAGATCTTACATCTTATTTGTACAAACCCTCGACCATAAACAATCAGGTCGGCTACCAGATAATAAACCAATCACATAATTACAAACCATGTTGGCCATAGACCAAAAAAAATAATATCCAACACATAAGACATCTTGAAAACACAACAATAGGTCCTATCCACACGTTACATTAATGTGATGGACTTGAAAAGAACTGAGAGGGGGGGGGGGGGGGTGAATCAATGACACCAAATAAAACATTACTTCAAACACTAATCGGTAGATGAACTTAACCAAGCATTTAAACAAAATACATGCTATCCAAAATGATATAACAACATCCACAAAAAGTAAAGCATCCACTATAACACAAGTGTTTATACGTGGAAAACCCAAATAGGTAAAAACCATAGTGAGATGGAACTCACAAGTTAACTATCTGCAACAATAGATAACTGATCGTTTAAGGTCTACAAAGTACTCTACTAGGAGTGAATCTTGTTAGAGATCCCAAAGCTTGATTAGAAGCTTATACCCTATTAAGAGTACTACCCTGTTAGGAGTAACCTCATTGGAGGATTTGAGGATCCAAACTAATGGATCACCTTGTTAAATGATTTGTACAATGAAGCTTGTTAGAGCTTACCCGGTTAGGGGATTTGATTCTATTGTAATGATTAGAAAACAACAAGAATGGTTTGATCTGTTATGAGTAGCACAATACTTGCTTGATCAGATCCTTCTAAGTACATTC
Source organism: Cryptomeria japonica (assembly GCF_030272615.1). NCBI lineage: Eukaryota > Viridiplantae > Streptophyta > Pinopsida > Cupressales > Cupressaceae > Cryptomeria > Cryptomeria japonica. The sequence goes on from NC_081407.1 coordinate 631,100,248, forward strand.
AACATTGCTCTTCATCTTAACACTTATCTCTCTTCAACAAAAGCTTTCACTCTTGATGCATATCAGTATTCGCATAACATCATAACCATACTCATTCTCTATGTGTTTCAGATGATTCACTAAGATGTCTTAAAATAGACATTTAAATCTTATGTCGGCCTAAGGAAATCAAAACACAATTTCCTAGGTGCAGTGTATCTATACAAGTGATCAAAACTCATCACAAAAATGACTGCCAATAAGTGGATGTTGGTAACTCATCACAAAATCAGATACTGGTTAGAACAGTCAATACTGGTTGGAACAAAACATGTGAACCATTGTCCTAGAATCTTCCACTTGATCTCCATATTCATCTTCATCTTCATTTTGATGCTGACATAGTGTAGCCACAGGTTGTCTCTTATGCACATACCGGTTGACACAAAGTATCGGTTATAGATAAACCTTAAACATACCGGTTGACAATGTAAACCAATTGAAGTTACACCGGTAGTCAATGTAATCATTTGTGTATGTGAGAGTGTTTCATCAATGATAACAAGTGATGAATACATTACAATCATCATCAAGCCAACATAATTTTAGTCCATAACCTAAATCAACCAAGACCAAGTATAGGTTCACACGCTTCAACAATGATCTGCAAATGCCAAGTCTCGAACATGATCACCAACAACATCCTGAAACTCCATCCGAAGCTACACCAACACTAATTATGCAATACATCAAAGATCTTCCACCAAAATATTTGCCAGTGAAACCCTCATCGGAAACATAAACCAATCTTCTAAGTAAGCAGGATATCATCCAATCATCAGACCAAAACCAACTGACCAAATATGAGTATTAGTATCATGAACAAGCCAATTCCATCACCACATTATACCAGAGTCTACCGGATCATGCCGAATCCAAGTTACCCAAAAACTACTCAACCTACTGGGACCAGAAGGGTGCCGGTAAAGCATCCAAATAGCTAGTGTTGACATCAATGACAAAACATCAATGCAACACGTAATCAATTCCATCAAATGGCCAACAATCTCCCCCTTTGGAATTGATGGCAACACTAGATGTGAAAAAAATTAGAGTACCAAGAAATTCCAAACAAGTCTCCCCCTATGGAAGACAACCAACAATCTCCTACATATAGCTCTGAATAACAATGTATCAAAAAAGTCTCCCCCTTTGAATAATATCTCTATAAATTTCTAAATTTCTTTTCTTTTTCACATCACTATCTCTCTCCCTTTGACATCAATGCCATAAATCTGACAAAAATATCAAGGCAAAAGCATAAGCCTCTGAATCTTAAAGATGACTACTCCCCTGAGCAGTAGTATCCCTCATCAGTGCCAGAATGTATAGTATCTCTGATAATGCATGCCAGAATGATGCCAAACCACATCAATCAAGTCTCTACCGAAGGGGCAAAAACCCCCAATCTATTTCTCAGGTACTCAAATGATTCCTTGGATAAAGGTTTAGTAAAAACATCTACAATCTATTCTTTAGCATTCACATAAACCAGTCTAACTTCATTTTCTTCCACCTTCTCCTTCAAAAAGTTATACTTGATAGATATGTGCTTTGTCTTAGAATGAAATACCAGATTCTTTGATATATTAATAGAAACAGAGTTATCACAGTTAATAACTACCAATGCATCACAATCTAGTTTTATATCCTTCAACATTTGCTTCATCCATAAAACTTGTGTACAATTAGTTGCAGCAACAACATACTCAGCTTCAACAGTAGATAAAGAAGTACATGTCTGTTTCTTGCTGATCCATGAAACCAACTTCTTTCCAAGAAAGAAAGCTCCACCAGAAATACTTTTCTGGTCATCAACATCTCTAGCCAATCAACATCTGTTTATGCACATAAAGTAAAGTTATCATTCTTAGGGTACCATAAGCCATATTTTGATGTACCTTGCAAGTATCTAAAAATCCTTTTCACCACCACCTCATGATTTTATCTAGGATCACTCTGAAATCATGAAACAATACAAACAACATTCATAATGTGAGGCCTAGTCTGAGTCAAATAAAGTAGACCTCCAATCATAGATTTGTATCTTGTAGGATTTATCGGTGTAGAAACATCTTTGCTTGTCAATTTCTCACTTGTAACCATAGGTGTACTTACCAATTTAGAATCTCCCATTACAAAATTTCTTCAACAATTCCTTAGCATATTTAGTTTGATAGATAAAAATACCTTTGCCAGTCTGAGTAATCTGCAAACCTAAGAAAAATTTCATCTCACCAATCATAGCCATCTCAAATTCTTTCTCCATATTCTTAGAAAATTCTATGCATAATTTGTCTTTACCTCCAAAAATAATGTCATCAACAAATACTTCAACAATCAGTATATCATCATCAGTTATTTTATAATATAAATTACTATCAACACCACCCTTAGTAAAACCAAGCTTCAAAAGATATTTATCCAACCTTGCATACCAAGCTCTAGGTGCTTGTTTCAATCCATATAAAGCTTTCCTTAACCTAGAAACCATATTAGTATCATTTGATAGTGAATTTTTTTTAGGTTGCTCAATATAAACTTCCTCATCAAGATCCCCATCCAAGAATGCACATATAACATCCATTTGATAAACCTTGTTGTTTGTATACGAAGCATAGGCAAGAAATAATCTTACAGCTTCAATCCTAGCTACCGGTGCAAAATTTTCTCCATAATCCTTCCTTCTAAGAATATTCTTTATAAAACAATCTAGCCTTATTCCTTATAATTTGACCATCCTCATTCAATTTATTCCTATAATCCCATTTAGTTCCAATTACATTTTTATTTTTAGGCTGGGGAACCAAAGTCTATGTGTTATTTTTCTCAATATGATCTAATTCTTCTTCCATAGCTTTTAACCAAAATCCATCTTTACATGCCTCAATTACTAATACCGGTTCAACTTGTGAAATTAAACATACCTTATTAGTTGCCAGTATTCTTCTTGTCATTACTCCATTTCTCTTATCCCCAATGATTTGATCTTCAGAATGATTCAATCTCACATACCTAGGAGTCTTCTGACTCTCTGTTCCTTTTCCCCGTTCTTCAGTTACTGTAGAATTCTCTGATGTTGCCAGAGTAATTGGTTCAACTCTCTATTCCGATAAAGGTGCTGCCGGTTTAGATATAACCATTTCCACTACCGGATCCTTCTCATAAATTTTGATTTGACTTCTGTTTAGCTCATCTACTTTAACATTAGCACTCTCCACAATTCTCTACAATCTCTTGTTATAACATCTATATGATTTGCTTTCATTAGAATAACCAATAAATATGCCTTCATCACTTCTAGAATCAAATTTCCCAATAGCATCATCTCTCCTGATATAACATTTACTACCAAAAATTCTGAAATACTTAACTATAGGTGTATTTCCAAACCATAATTCATAAGTTGTCTTACCGGTTTCTTCTTTGATATGTAATTTGTTGAATGTGTAAACTTCTATACAAACTACTTCTCTCCAATAGATATGAGGTAGATTAGCTTCCATCAACATTGTTCTAGCAGTATCCAAGATAGTTATGTTTTTCCTTTCCACAACTCCATTCTGCTGAGGTGTCTGGGGAGCAGAAAATTGTCTCCTCCTACCATGCTTCTCACAAAAGTTATTAAACTCACCGGATGTGAAGTCTCCACCATGATCTGATCTCAAACATTTAATCTTCAATCCTTTCTCAGTTTCTACTTTAGCCTTAAAAATTTTAAACTTTTCAAATGCTTCAGATTTTTCTCTCAAAAAAGTAACCCACATCATTCTAGAATAATCATCAATGATTAGCATGAAATATCTATCACCATGAAAACTTTTAACTCTAGTAGGGCCACACAAATCAATATGAATAATATCAAGAACATCATTTGATTTATCTTGTATACTCCTAAAAGAGGTTTTGACCTATTTACCCATTTGATATTATTTACATATCGGATTATAGGGCTTCATAATCTTAGGTATATCTCTAACAACCTTAGTTGAACTGATCTTCACAATGCAATCCAAATTCACATGACACAACCTTTTATGCCTTAGCCAACTCTCATCAATCTATGTAATCAAACATGTTTTCTCACCGGAGTTCAAATGAAATATGTTACCTTTTGTTTGTGTACCGGTTGCAATCTCCAAGCCAGATCCGTTAATGATCTTGTATTTTTCATCCTTGAACTGTAATTGAAATCCCTTATCTACCAATTGTCCTAAACTCAAAAGATTATGCTTCAAACCTTCAACATAATTAACATTGTTAGTATTGTTCTTACCATCCAATGATATAGTTCCTTTTCCTTTAATCATACATACCTTGTCATCTCCAAATCTAACTAGTCCACCATCAAATTCTTGCAAAGACAAAAAATTCCCTTTATCTCTAGTCATATGATGTGAACAACCACTGTCAATTACCCGTTCATCCTTATCCTCAATTTTAGTAGCAAGTTCCTTCTCCTCAGGTACATTATCTTCCAGTTCCAGATCATCTTCCTTGATAGCCAAGAATACCCATTATTTCTCATTGCCGGATCCACTAGTAGAGTCTTGTGCCTATTCATCATTTGAATTAGTAATGCCTTCCTCATCCGCTATGTAGCATGATTTGTCTCTATTTTTTTTGAATCTATATGCATTCTGATATCCAGGGTTAGGATTAAATGATCTTTTAACTCTCTCTTCAAATCTTGAATTTCTTTCAAGACATCTAGATGCAAAATGGCCAATCTTATTACATGCAAAACATTTAAAAGGTGCTTTTCCTTCATACTTATTTCCTATCGGTCCTTTCGGTACTCTTCTAGAAAATAGTACTTCAAGTTTCTCAAACTCATCATCTTCTCTCTTCACATCTTCGAGATCTTTTTCATATAGAGCTTTCCAGTCTTGCTTACCGGTTGTAGATGTAGATGTATGAAAAGAAGGTTCAGTCTTCACAGCTCGAGAAGATCCAAATTACTCAAGCTCAAAAGTAGATAGTTTCCCAGCCAAAGTATCTCTGTTGACAGATGTATTACCCATTATTCTCAACTCATTGATAGTAGTAGCCTTCATTTTGTCAGCTGGTGGTAGGGCTCTCAGGAATTTAGAAACAATTTCATCTTCACTCAGAGTTACCACAACATTGAATTCCCATAACAATCTCATTTTCCCTTTCCATGAATGCAGTAATCCTTTCATCTTCTTCCATCTTCAGGTTTTCATATCTCACCTGGTAACCATCAATTTTAGCAATCTTCACTGTAGGGTCACCTTCATTAAGAGTTTGCAACTTATCCCATATAGCCTTTCCAGATGATTTGTCTATTAATCCCATTATTTTTTGATAAAAAAGTGCACACAAGAGGGATTCTCTTGCTCTACAATTATTCTCAAGCTCCTTGTCCAGGTTTGCCGAAGGAGGATTACCAGATCCTGGATTATAGGGTCTGACACCATTTTGTGTGATCTCCCAAATCTCCTTGCCAAGACATCTCAGATGAGTCTCCATCTGAATTTTCCATATTGTATAATTTGTTCCTTCAAGCCTCAATATAACCCTTCTAAAGATAGCTCCAGAAGAACTGGATGAACTTGAACTATTAGTCACCATAGGATATTCCTCAAGTGGTTAAGCTTTCTGCAGAGAGGACCAAAGCTCTGATACCGATTGTTAGACAATTCAAATAACCAGAAGATAACTGAGAGGGGGTGGGGGTGAATCAGTTGTCACATATTACCAGAAGCATTAGGAATTTAAACTTTAATACTAGAATAGTAGTTAATCCAATTAGGCATAAATAATAATCACAGAATAAAATCCATCCACACAACACCAAGATTTGTACGTTGAAAACCTGTTAAAGTAAAAAACCATGGTGGGAATCCTACCCACAGTTAGATAATACTTCTACAATAAGTGTGTGAATTATAATGAAGGGGCCTTCACTTGTCAGAAGTCCAATAGCCTAGAGCACACTGCTCATCACAAAAGGAGCCTCACTGACTACATATAAATCCAGACTACAATCCGGAGAAGTGTTGAACTGCAAAAGATAGCATCTCCTATGCCTGAGTACAGTTTTGGTTAAGCTCAATACTAGAGGACTAAATCCTCTTTCACAAACCCAATTCAATCTCCAATGGTCAACCAACTCCTCTAGCTGAATGATATTACATTATTCGTACATTACATTCCTTGACCATGACCTCTTACAATAACCATGATGATGTATAATGAGATCTTACATCTTATTTATACAAACCCTCAACCATAAACAATTAGGTCGGCTACCAGACAATAAACCAATTACATAATTACAAACCATGTTGGCCTTAGACCAAAACATATAATATCCAACACATAAGACATCCTGAAATTATAACAATAGGTCCTATCCACACGTTACATTATTGTCGGTCCATAACCTAGATCAACCGAGACAAAGTATAAGTCCACACACTTCAATAATGATCTCCAAATGAGAAGTATGGAAAATGATCACCAACAACATCCTGAAAATCCATCAAAAGCTACACCAACACCAATTATGCAATGCATCAAAGGTCTTCCACCAAAAGCTCTGTCGGTGAAACCCTCATCAGGACCAGAAACCAGTCTTCTAAGTAAGCATGATAGCATCCAATCTCAGAACAAAACCAAATGACCAAATATGATTATGAGTATCATGAACAAGCCAATTCCATCACAAGATTATACCAGAGTCTACCAGATCATGCCGCATCCAAGTTAACCAAAAACTACTCAACCTACCGGGACCAGAAGGGTGTCGGTAAAGCATCCAAATAGCTAGTGTTGACATCAATGACAAAACATGAATGCAACACATAATCAAATCCACCAAATGGCCAATAGACCAAAGTGGAAGAACCCATTGTGCATGTAGGGGGTTCACTAACATCTTGCATAGATATGTTAGAATCATGAGGGGGACCAGGATCAGGGAGAGGATTAGGATCATTAGGGGGATCAAGATCAATGATAGGCTCTACATGAGATGGGATGGGAGGACTAATGAGATCATCAAAAGAAAAAAGATCTCGAGGGGTATATGGAGGATTGGGACATGAAGATGGAGTAACAAGGGGATCTTGTGGAGGACATGAAGCTAAAAGGATAATTTGATCTTGACAAGGAGGAAGGTCATTAGATTCCACTTTAAAGGTACTTTGCTCTTGAATTTTAATGGGATCATTATGAAAAATAGAAGGGATATCTTAGTCTTGCTCAGAGAGTGGAATGTCAATGGGATTTGAAAAAAGGTGTCATGTTCTTGGATAGGAATAGGGGGGTCATCAAAGGAAATGAGATCTTGGTCAAATGGATTAGGTAATGGAAAAGTTTTAGGGTCTTGATCTTGATACATTTAAAGACTTATTTATTCATAGTTTGGATCATCCTCTTGACATAGGATTGGACTTTGGACATGCATGGGGGAGTTTGGCAAGGAATAATTGATTTAACATGAGAGGGATGGAATTTGTATGGGACTCTCTAAAAGAGAAACATTTGGTGGCATTGAATCTTTCATTTCCAAATAGTACAAGGGATTTGTATAAAGAAATAAATTAGCATGTATTTATGTTGCAAACAACCCTTGAGATGATGCATTATTAGGTGTATCATTTGGAGGTGATGGTGGAAATTACGCTTGTGAATCTTTTGGAGATGATATGGAAGGTTCTTATGAAGGTTCAAAAGGTGTAGGAATAGATGCCACTAGAGAGTCAATTTGCCTATGCAGGAGTGAGCCATTGCTAGACATAGGTTGAATTTGATGCTGATATTGGACAAGTGGAATTTTTGTCTCTTGTTTTGAAATGTGATTTTGGACTTGATTTGTTTCAACTTGTTGTGGGACACAACTTGCTTGATCACATGCCAAGGCCCATTATAGGTGCGCATCAGTTAGGAAAGATCAATTTTAAGGACTTGAGGCCAGGTCTCTTATAATGTGTGGGAGGTATTTTTGAGAATTGCTTAAGATTACTTGGTCCAAAAATTTGACAAAATTGGGATTGGTCATTGCCCCAATAACTTTATAATTTGTGTATGATTCATGATCTAAATCTTCCTCTTCTTCAAAATCTGGTAATGATTGAACTTGAATATAACCATAACCTAGATGAAATATGCATTGACCATCTACCGGTCTTTGTGGGTAGGGACATTGACTTAACTGATTTGAATAAAAAATTGGTAACACATTCATTGGTGGCATTGGTAAAACATTGCCACATCCTGGTTGTAAAATTGATTCAAAGTGTGGTGGTGGTCCTAATTGAATGATTCCATACTCTTTTGGCATGTTTGTAGGTGCACAAACATTTGGATTAAAGTTTAGTTGTATGATATTGCCTTGTTGTTGTGCTGGGTAGAATTGTGATTTCCTTGGATTAAAACTTAATTGCATTGTGTAATTCATTGGACCAATCATAGGTTGATATGTTAAACTTTGTTGCATCATAGGAGCTTGGAATCTTGTTTCAATAGACATGTCACTATGCAATGCAATATTTTTGGAATTTTAGATTTTAAGGATGCAATGAAATGCAACTAGTGTAACCTAAAAGGATGAGAATGCAACTTATGCTTTTGGTCTTTTAGATCTTTAGAATGACAATGAAATGCAACTAAGTGCAACTTAAATGATTGACAATGCAACCTATGTTTTTGTTGTTTTTCAAGATTTAGAGAAACTTTTTGAAATGCAAACCTAAAGACTTAACCTTGGGAAATTAACATGAAGTCTAGACCTTAGTAGGACAAGGACCAAAAGACAATGGACAAATGACAATATCAAACCTATATGCTTGGATACTAAGCTAGGTTTGACAAAATGATGTCGACAAAAGGACAAATTTTGGATAAGGTCAAGACTCATTAACAAAATCTTAGGGTTTAATCTAGAGTTTTTATTTTACAAGTTTGACGAAACCTGATTTTGAGACCTAATGGAAGAGGACAATGATAATGAAAATGAACTAGGGTATGGACTGAAGATATGATATGAAAATGATGTCAAGATTTGTTATGATTTGGAGATATGAAATGATACTACAAGACCAAGCTAAGAAAAAACTAGGGTTTGGAATATGCAATGATAAGCAAATGTGATATGGATATGTGAGGACCAATGACTTTGGAAATGCAAAATGCAACTTAGGCAAAGACCTAATTTTGGGATGATGTATGAGAATTCTTGCAATGAAATTGACTAAAATGAAGGGTAATGACAATATTTCCTAAGACCTAAGTTTAAACTATGCAAACCTAACCCTAAGTGACATGAATTTTCAAACAAGGATATCCAATGTTTTGACAAGCCATGTTTGTAAAATCTTTGCAAATTGTTGGATGAATACTTGGAAAAAAGTTGGTTTGAATTTTTTTTTGGACTTTGTGTGGACAATTGAAACTTGTTTTTGACTTGTTGAATGTTGTTTTAACTTTGAAAACAAGGTTGTTTATGACCACTTTTGACAATTGTTTTTAATTCAACCTTTTACAAGCATAGAAGACAAGATGTTTGTTTAAATTTGACCCAAGACAATCATGCACCTTCAACAAAATATCCTATGGATGGCCAAGACAATATTTGTTGAATCTTCTAACCATAAAATACAACACTCAGTTGGATAGCTAGACGCTTGGTAGCATTGGCTCCCCCTTATAGTGCACCCACTTCTCGGGCATACCAAGCTTTGAGTTCAAGGGGCATCACTTCCCAAGAACTTTCTATCTCTAACTGAGGAGTACATGAGGGAAGTCTTCGGCATGCTCGTATCACAATGCCTGAGCCAACAAATAGAAGGATTTTGGTCTCTACGAACAAAGGGTTCTAGTTAGGGCATCTGTTCGATGGACGTAGATTGTCTCTATGATATTCCAGCACCTTTTGTCTACAACTTTCATTGCATCCATAGTTTTTTAATAGTGGTTCGGAAGAGGTTCGTCCTCAACCCTGTCACGACTTTGGTTTGTTCCCTCTGACCAGTGCCTGTGCAAGGTTCCATAAAAATTGAGAGGCATGCCCACTATCTAAAGGATATAACACATAAATGAAATAAAATTAGGCATGGCAAACATGGTGTTCATTAACCTTAGCAAATCTAAGTGTGCAACTACTCTAAAAATCACAATCACTTAGTTTTGATAAGATTCTTTGACCGCATCCTACACCAAAGCAATTAGTAGTTTTAATGAAATATTTTCCCCAAGAATGCCAATATGTTGCACAAATCATTAATAAAGTGTCCAATTTGTACCCCTACTTAGAAATCTAGATGAAGATTGTGGGGTTAATTTTAACACCTTATGAATTGAAATGAGAATTTGTTTTTCATTTAGTCCCCTAATTAGACTATGTGATGATTCATTTTGAAACCGTTAGTAGATTGTAATGAGAGATTGTTGTTGATTAACCTCCTAATTAAACTATGTGAGGAATTCTTGTTCATTCAAACCTCGTAATTAGGCTATGTTAAGAATTGTTGTTCATTGAAACCTCCTGATTAGGCTATGTGAATAATTTGTTGTTCATTGCAAGTTAAGAAATTCTTCATAAATAATTGTTTAGACTCCATAAAAGCCACATGCAATGATAGATCCTCTCATAAAACCTACATGCAACAACAAATTAGTTCAAAAAACCCGCATGCAACAATGGATTAGTCTGAAAAACTTGCATGCAACAACATATTAGAACCAAAACCTACATGCAAGAACAAATCCACACATTAAACTTGCATGCAAACATATATCAACACATAAAACTTGCATGCAAATATAAGATGCACAAAATTGTTAGATTTACATGTTCACATTGGGTTCACCAAAAAATGTAACTAGGAATTTAGAAAAAGGCATCAAAGCATAAAAATTATCCAACCACAAAGACTAAAATGCAATGAAAAAACTCCTAACACATTCAACAAAGGCATGAAGACAAGATTCTAAAACTGAAATGCAAACCAAAATGATGGAATCTCCTTCATTGTTCCTCCATTGTTCTTCTTTCTCCTTCAAATTATGTGGATGTCACCTACAAATGAAAGTTAAAATGAAAGCAATTCGATGACAAAATGATAGCAAATTAGATAGCATAAGGATACTCAAAGCATGGTAAAAAAAGATTGATGAAAGAGACCAATTTATAGAGAAATTGGTAAAATCATAAAATTAGTATGAAAGAGGATGAGAAAAGAATTTTGATTCAAAAATGGTAAATTGATTCGAAAAGAGAAACCTTATGAAACCTTTTATGTCATGACTATGATGAATTTACCATGAAAGGTGTGAGGAAAAGTTGCTATGTCAAGAGTTATGACATGTTGCTAGAGGTTTTGGAAAACATGTTTTTCATTTCATGTCCTTATGTAAGATCAAGATCAAGGGATAAAAGGAGTGTATGGACGATGACAGGATATGGACAAGATAAGCTAGCTCAAAAATGGATAAAGGATATGAATAGGATAAGGATGTGATAGGCTAAGGAATAATTATGAAAGGTTGCAATAAGCCAAGGAATATGGATGAAGGGTTGTAATAAGCCAATGGATAATGATCAAAAGCTATGATAGACTAAAAGATTCAAATAGGATGCATGACATTAAGGAAGATCATCAACCTTGTCAAGATCAAAGGTGGAAAAGGGAATATGGACATGAGAGATGATAATGAAAGGTATGATAGGGATACGAAAGGATATGAAAAATGATAGGATGATAGGATAATGAAGTGCAATAGGATAATGAAGGGTATGATAGGATAAATGAAGGGTGATAGGACATGATAGGCTATCATAAATGGAACCTGGCCCCAAGTGTGAAATGTAAGAAGTTCATGGATTACACATGATGCCTGTTTGCCAGGTTTTCATCATGGTACTTTCCCAAGGCATCTGTTTACCAGGTTTTCACGAGAGGGCGACTGATTTTTCTTTACTTTTTTTGTTTTCTTTTTCTTTTTTTTTTTGTATTTTTTGTATTTTTTTTGACTTTTTGGAAGAAAATAGACATATGATAGGGGATGGAAGGACTCAAGAATCTTGTTATTTTGATAGTAGCCTTTAAATTTGTACTATAATGGACCATGGCTATGAAAGGTATGCCCAAAGACATTGGCGTGATAATGGAATGGAAATGAGATGGGACTAAGGATTTAGGCCTGGTATTGGATAGGATGCATAAAAGGATGGAAAAGAGGTGTTGGATAATGGATAGGGTATTGGAAGAATTGGGATTAAGGGGATGGAAATGTTGGCAAGATCAATATTGGAACACACTTTTAGGGGTGGTGGATTGATGGAGGAAAAATGGATCTTAGATTTTGAGATTTGGATAGAGGAATAGCTAGGGATTTCAGGACATAAGGGCCCAAAATTGAAGGAGGTGATGGAGGAATAGATTTGAAAGGTTTGGATGGTGGAATAGAAATTTTGGATTCCAATTCAGATTTTTCTTTACACTTTTGTGCTTCAAGGAGCCACTTGGGAATCCACATGGTTTATGATTTTTCAAGCAGTTGTGGTTCCTTGGAATGCATCGCTTGCACAATGGATTTAGGAAGCCATATAGATTTTGACTTTTCTTTCTGTTTCTTAATGGGCCTTTGGGGCCTTTTAGATTTTTATTTTTCTTTTTGGATCATATTTTTCTTTATTTTGACATGTCGATTAGATTGGACATGTTGATCCTTGATTGTATGTGGATTGCTAGGCTTATGACTTTTATGCTTGGCATCGAAATTTATTGAAGAGGGAAAGGAATTTGTGGATGAATAGGAATGAAATGAAGGTCATTTGGATGGATGGAAGGTTATTGAAGATGTGTGCCTTCACTGACCCTGCATAGGGGATGAAAGGATATAAGGACCTAAAATGGATGGAAGAGATGAAGGGGAAGGTGTATGTTTGGATTTGGGTTTAGGGATACCAACACTTCAAGAGTGAGTTGTGTAGCTATGACCATTAAGATTTTATTTAACATGGAGGGTTTCTTTATCCTGAAGGTCTACCCCTTTTCCTTTATGATCCGTATGATACTCTTTTCTCTGGGAAGAAGATGCGAGTCTATAATGAAGTGAATGCGATATGGAAGAAATGATGGAATCATGAAGTGGATCAGACTGGACCAAAGTGGAAGAACCCATTGTGCATGTAGGGGGTTCACTAACATCTTGGTTAGAATTCTGAGGGGGACCATGATCATGGGGAGGATCAGGATCATTAGGGGGATCAAGATCAATGATAGGCTCTGCATGAGATGGAATGGGAGGACTAATGGGATCATCGAAAGAAACAAGATCTCGGGGGGTATATGGAGGATCAGGACATGAAGATGGAGGAACAAGGGGATCTTGTGGAGGAAATGAAGCTAAAAGGATAACTTTATCTTGACAAGGAGGAAGATCATTAGATTCCTCTTTAAAGGTACTTTGCTCCTGAATTTTAATGGGATCATTAGGAAAAATAGAACGGACATCTTGGTCTTTCTCAAGGAGTGGAATGTCAATGGGATTTGAAAAGGAATCATGTTCTTGGAGAGGAATAGGAGGATCATCAAAGGAAATGAGATCTTGGTCAAATGTATTAGGCAATGGAAAATTTGTAGGGTCTTGATCTTGATCTATTTCAAGACTTATTTCTTCATGGTTTGAATCATCCTGTTGACATAGGGTTGGACTTTGGACATGCATGGGGGAGTTTAGCAAGGAATGAATGATTTGACAAGAGAGGGATGACCATTGTATGGGAATCTCTCAAAGAGAAGCATCTGGTGGCATTGAATCTCGCCTTTTCAAATAGTATAAGGGATTTGTATAAAGACATAAATTAGGATGTATTTCTGTTGCAAACAACCATTCAGAGGATGCATTATTAGGTGTATCATTTCGAGGTGATAGTGGAAATTACTATTGTGAATCTTTAGGAGATGATATGGAAGGTTCTTGTGAAGCTTCAAAAGGTGCAGGAATAGATGCCACTAGAGAGTCAATTTGCCTATGCGGGAGTGAGCCATTACTAGACATAGGTTGAATTTGATGCTAGTATTGGACAAGTGGAATTTTTGTCTCTTTTTTTGAAATGCGATTCTAGACTTGATTTGTTTCAACTTGTTGTGGGACACAACTTTATTGCTCACATGCCAATGCCTATTGCAGGTGTGCATCAGTTACAAAAGATCGATTTTTAGGACTTGAGGTTGGGTCTCTTATAATGTGTGGGAGGTGTTCTTGAGGATTGTTTAAGATTACTTGGTCCAAAAATTCCACAAACCTGGGATTGTTCATTGCCTCAATAACTTTAGAATTTGTGTATGATTCATGATTTGAATCTTCCTTTTCTTGGAAATCTGGTAATGATTAAACTCAAACATAACCATAAACTGGATGAAATATGTGTTGACCATATACCAAGGGTCTTTATGGATAGGGACCTTGAATTAACTAATTTGAATAAAACATTGGTGACAAATTCGTTGGTGGCATTGGTAAAACATTGCCACATCCTGGTTGCAAAATTGATTCAAAGTGTGGTGGTGGTCCTAATTAAATGATTCCATACTCTTGTGGCATGTTTGTAGGTGGACCAACATTTGGATTAAAGTTTGGTTGTATGATATTGCCTTGTTGTTGTGTTGGGTAGAATTGGGATTGTCTTCGATTAAAACTTGATTGCATTGTGTAATTAATTGGACCAATCATCAGTTGATATGTCAAACTTTGTTGCATCATAGGAGCTTGGAACCTTGTTTCAATAGACATGTCACTATGCAATGCAATATTTTTGAGATTTTGGATTCTAATATGCAATGAAATGCAACTAATGCAACCTAAAAGGATGAGAATGAAACTTATTCTTTTGGTCTTTTAGATATTTAGAATGACAATGAAATGCAACTAAGTGCAACTTAAATGATTGACAATGAAACCTATGTTTTTTCTATTTTTCAAGATTTAGACAAACTTTTTGAAATGCAAACCAAAAGACTCAACCTTGGGAAATTGTGATGAAGTCTAGACCTTAGTAGGACAAGGACCAAAAGACAATAGACAAATGACAATTTCACACCTATACGCTTGGATACTAAGCTAGGTTTGATGAAATGATGTCGCCAAAAGGATAAATTTTGGATAAGGTGAAGACTTCTTAACAACAACTTAGGGTTTAATCTAGAGTTTTGATTTTGCAAGTTTGACAAAACTTGATTTTGAGACCTAATGGAAGAGGAAAATGATAATGACAATGACCTAGGGTATGGACCAAAGATATGATATGAAAATGATGTCAAGATGTGTTATGACTTGGAGATATGAAATGATACTACAAGACCAAGCTAAGACAAAACTACTGTTTGGAATATGCAATGATAAGCCAATGTGATATGGATATGTGAGGACCAATGACTTTGGAAATGAAAAATTCAACTTAGGCAAAGACCTAATTTTGGGATGATGATAATTCTATGAAGACTTAGGAAAATTAAATGAGGATTCTTGCAATGAAGTTGACTAAAATGAAGGTTAATGACAATATTTCCTAAGACCTAAGTTTAAACTATGCAAACCTAAACCTAAGTGACATGATTTTGAAATAAGGATATTCAATGTTTTGACAAGCCATGTTTGTAAAATCTTTGCAAATTGTTGGATGAATAATTGGACAAAAATTGGTTTGAAATTTGTTTTGAACTTTGATTGAACAATTGAAACTTGTTTTTGACTTGTCAAATGTTGTTTGAACTTTGAAAACAAGGTTGTTTATGACCATTTGTGACAGTTGATTTTAATTCAACCTTTTACAAGCATAGAAGACAAGATGTTTGTTTGAATTTGACCCAAGACAATCATGCACCTTCAACAACATATCCTATGGCTGGCTAGGACAATATCTATTGAATCCTCTAACCATAAAATGCAACACTCAGTTGGATAGCTAGACACTTGGTAGCACTAGCTCCCCCTTACAATGTGTTGGATATTGTTGGCATGTGATGAACCGACATGATGATATGATGGTAATGCATGTTGTCATTGATGTCAATAAGTGAAAGTGAACCAGTATGCAGACTGGAAGAAGACGGTGAACCGGTATGAAGATATGTAGTGAATCGGTGTCGAGGTTTCACTAAGTGTGACTACCAGTTGGTAGTCTCAGCTCTAGGGTTTCCAGTTTGACAATCCAGCTTGTGTGATGCAACCGAAGACATCCTGTGATGAGTTAGCTAAGAGATGTGAATGAGATCGAGGTGCCACATTAGTTTTGTGCATGTGAAGGATTTTCATGAGGATCTTGCATGAGAAGATCGACTACATTAAAAGTCTACCTCGAGAATGAACATTCTTCTTGGCGGTATGAGAAGAAAGCGTGATGAGTTATTGATTCCCATATGCGGTGAAGAATGAATGATGCAGATTGTCTTGTGATCTGTTTGAGATTGTATTTCTCTATGCAAAGTGTTTGGATGGTCAGGATTAGACCGCCTATATTGTAAACCTAAATGCTTAGGGTTTATGCTACTGACCTAATTGTTGTCTATAAGGTCAATGATGTTTGTTATTGTTTGTGGTTGGCAAATGTTGTGTGTGTATCCAAGTGATGAGATACTTGCCAAACCAGTAAGAGGAAAACTATAGAGTGTGATTGTAGAAGAGAGAAAATGAAAAGGATCTACCTTGGCATGTAGTGCTGTTATCAGATCAGAGTTTTACCTATTGTCTTCTAACCATTTCAATAGTTGGAAAATCCCTTTATCGGGTAGCTTTAACAAGATTATTGTAAATCCTTTAATCGGGTGACTCAAGATCATTGAGTTCTTCAAATCCTCTAGCGAGGTAACCTTTAACAGGGTTTCAACCTTTAATAGGGTATATAGCCATCCCTTAACTGGGTGATCTTTAACAGGATCGGTTCCTAACAGAACCTTATTGTAATGTCTTTAACCGAAGTAGGCATAATCACTAAAACAAGCTTGTGGGTATTCATCCCCACCATGGTTTTTCCCATTTGGGTTTCCACATGAAAAATCTATGTGTCATGAGTTGTGCATTTTTCATGTGATGATTAAGTATTCTGTGTTTTAGTGATTATGCATGCAGAGCTAATAGGTTATGGTATTATTGGTATACCACATGCATATGTTTATGGGTGAAGTTGTTATCAAGTATTGAATGTATTTGAAGTGATTAGATTTATCAGTTTATGTTGTCTGAAGTCTTACTATGTTTAACCGACATTGCCATGGTTAAGTTCAGTGATGAAGACAACCGGTTGGTATTGTTTTAACTTGATAAGTTGTTGAGAAATTTTTTGTCTATACTGATTCACCCCCCCTCTCAGTACCAATTAGGGTATTTGATGTTCATCATTATTCATCACAATGCACTCACTTCTTGGGCATACCAAGCTTCAAGTTCAAGGGGCATCACTTCCCAAGAACTTGCTATCTCTAACTGAGGAGTACATGAGAGGTGTCTTCGGCATGCTCGTATCACAACGCTTGATCCAATAGATAGACAGTTTTTGGTCTCTACAAACAAAGGGTTCTAGTTAGAGCATCTATTCGGATGGACGTAGATCCGATGAATTTAATCGTCACTACGCCATTCACACACCCGTTGTCTACAACTTTCATTGCATCCACTATTATTTATAGTGGTTTGGAAGAGGCTCATCTTCAACCCCATCATCACTTTAGGTCGTTCCCTCTCACCAATGTGTGGGCGAGGTGCTAGAAAAATCAGGAGGCAGACCCACTTTCTAAAGGCTAAAACATGCAAATGAAATAAAATCAGGCATGGCAAACATGGTGTTCATTAACCTTAGAAAATCAAAGTGTGCAACTACTCTAAAAATCACAATCACTCAGTTTTGATAAGATTCTTTGAAAAATCAAAGTGTGCAACTACTCTAAAAATCACAATCACTCAGTTTTGATAAGATTCTTTGACCACGTCCTACACCAAAACAATTAGTAGTTTCAAAGAAATCTTTTGCCCATGAATGCCAATATGTTGCACAAATTATCAATAAAATGTACAATTTGTACCTCTACTTAGAAATATAGATGAAGATTGTGGGGTTAATTTTAACACCTTATGAATTGAAATGAGAATTTGGTGTTCATTTAGTTCCCTAATTAGACTATGTGATGATTGATTTTGAAATGCTTAGTAGATTGTAATGAGAGATTTTTGTTGATTGACCTCCTAATTAAACTATGTGAGGAATTCTTGTTCATTCAAACCTCCTAATTAGGCCATGTTAAGAATTGTTGTTCATTAAAACCTCCTAATTAGGTTATGTGAATAATTTGTTTTCATTGCAAGTTAAGAAATCCTGCATAAATCATTGTTCAGAATCCATAAAAGCCACATGCAACAATAGATCCTCTCATAAAACCTACATGCAACAACAAATTAGTTCAAAAAACTTGCATGCAACAATTGATTAGTGTAAAAAACTTGCATGCAACAACAAATCAACACTTGAAACCTACATGCAACAACATATTAGCACCAAAAACCTGCATGCAAGAACAAATCCACACATAAAACCTGCATGCAAACATAAATCAACACATAAAACTTGCATGCAAGTATAAGATGCACAAAATTGATAGATTTACGTGTTCACGTCGGGTTCACCAAAAAATGTAACTAGGAATTTAGGTAAATGCGTCAAAGCATACAAATTAGCCAACCATGAAGACTAAAATGCAATGAAAACACTCCTAACACATTCAACAAAGGCATGAAGACAAGATTCTAAAGCTGAAATGCAAACCAAAATGTTGGAATCTCCTTCATTGTTCCTCCATTGTTCTTGTTTCTCCTTCAAATTATGTGGATGTCACCTACAAATGAAAGTGAAAATGAAAGCAAGTTGATGAAAAAATGATAGCAAATTAGATAGCATAAGGATACTCGAAGCGTGGTTTTAAAAGATTGATGAAAGAGACCAATTTATAGAGAAATTGGTAAAATCATGAAATTAGTATGAAAGAGGATGAGAAAAGCAATTTGATTCGAAAATGGAAAATTGATTCGAAAAGAGAAGGCTTATGACACTTTCTATGTCATGACTATGATGAATTTCCCATGCAAGGTGTGAGGACAAGGTGCTATGTCAAGAGTTATGACATGTTTCTATTTTAACACTTATGACGAATGAGAGAATCATGCTTCCAACTTATGACAAAGGAAGCACAACAATAGGAGCAATTAGAAGAGGATAATTAGGTGGAAATTGAATTTAGCAAATTAGAAAATGAGGTGGAAATTAGGAAAGGAAATTTGGAAAATTATAAATGATGAAATAAAAATTAGGTGAATTAACTAATAATTTTTCATTCATTAATTAATTCATAAAAAGGGAGGAAATTCAATTAGCCAATTAAATATATATTTAATTGTGACAAGAGGAGACATAGGATTATATAAATAAATTTATTTAACCTAGAAGAGAAATGATAAATAGGATTAAATCAATAAATCATAAAACCCTAGAAGATGAAATATAAATGAAAGGACTATCAATTAGGTCATGACAATATGCAATTAATGTAGGTTCGATCATGATTTTGGTTGATAAAGGACCAATGTTGATAAATGACTGATATTGGTTGACAAAGATCAATGATAAATTGACCAAGAATGACAAGGAGATTAAATTGATAGGTGCCAATTGACGAGTAGCAATGACTAATCGATCCAAATTAACGAGAGATGATGAATGACATACATCATTCGATGAGGACCAATGACTAATCGATCCAAATTGACGAGAGATGATGATTGATAACAGATTCAAGATGATCCAGGATGACTTATAATTGATTGAGGATGATAGGAGATGATAAAGACAAGGGATCAAGCCCTAATTTGACATGGCAAAGTGTTGACGATGTCCAAATGACACGATAGGATTGATTACGACCAAAGATTGAAATTTGAAGATGATGTCGACAAGACCTAATTGAAAATGCAAGAAACACAGTTGAAGAGGAAAGAAATGCAGAAGAATGACAAGATGTCAACAAATGATAAAGATCGAATGCATGACATAGAAGAAGTGTTAATAAGATGCGGAAACCCTAAAAGAAGGTTACGCAAACATGTTAAAGTATGGCACCACAAGCGTTAACTATTTTTAGATGCCTACAATTATAATATATGGTGGGTTGGTAAAATATATTCCAAAATGGAATATTTATATTGGATGAGATTGAGGCTAGGGTTTTGATTATTATTTTCTTTTCTATTTTCATTCTCGTGATGTTTTTGGGGTTGGCTATTCTCTAAAAATTTTTCCTGCAAGCAATTTTCCTTTGGCTTTAGATTTACACTTGGATTTTGGCTGGAGCTTGTTTGGATTTTGGTTTGTCTTTGTGGGGAGCGCTTCTTTAGCTACATTCCATCACTTCTGGTTGCTGGTTGGAGCTTGAGCCTTTGTATTATTTTAATTTTAATGGCTTCCTTGTATGTTTTGTGTCTGCACATTATTTGCAGGAGATGGGTTGAAAATAATATTTATTCAATGGTTTTCATATAGTTTTGGAAATAATATTTGGGGAGAAACTTTATATTATATGGTGTTTTTGTATAGTATCTAGAAAATATATTTTTGGTTTCCTGAGAATGTCGTTCATGGCTCTGTACGCTTTCTGAGAAATGGTTCTTCCTATCTGAGAACTTATTTGGTTGTTGGGATGCGTTAGAATCCCCTTTCTGAATAGGATTATCCTATGTGTGTTTTGTTAGGTTGTTCAAAGATTATGTAAGGCTTTATTATGGTTTATTTGTATGTTTTACCATGAGAAAAACTTTGATATATTTTGATTTATACTTGGTTAGATTTTATTTCGTTTATGCCCTTTTATTCCTTATTTCTAGGCGACCTTATTGGTCTTTGTTTCGTGAGATTTGGTTAAGTGTATGATTTTATATGTTTGCCGAAAGTTTTCTGTTAAATTTATGTATTTGCATTGTTTTAGCAAAAGCGCTAACCTGACGCGTAAACGTGCTAACCTATTGCGTAAACGCACTAACCTGTTGGGTAAAAGTGCTAACTTGTTGCGTAAATGTGCTAACCTGTTGTGTAAACATGCTAGCATGTTGGGCAAAAGTGCTAACCTATTGTGTAAAAGCACTAACCTATTGTGTAAAAGCACTAACCTATTTTGTAAAAGCGCTAACTTAGTGGGTATGTGTTTTTCAAAGATTTGCTTATTTTGATTAATTTTTTTGATTGAATTTTTGTACAAGTGACTTTATTTTGGCCTACTGATATTTTCCAGATTTGGCTTTGATCAGTTTTGATGTATTTTGATGGTTTTATGTATATTTACCTCTCCATGTCTTTGTGGATGTTTTAGAATCTCTCCATGTTGATGAGTCATGGTTGATGAGTAAGTTATATCACTGTTTTGGGACCATCAAGTGGATTGGCCTTTTTGTGATGTTATCTTCTTATTTGATGGTAGATTTTATGGCAAATTTAATGGCTTGGTTATGTTGGCATTTGCATGAAGATTGTATTAATGATATGTTATGTTGTCATTAATGTGAATTGAACTTGTAATGATATTGCTGATATTGTTGGTATTGTTGATATTGTCTTGTAATCAGTAGGAAGAACTTTGTGAAGGATATTGTAAACCAATATGTAAGTTTGTGAGTTGAACTGATAAACCAGTGTATAAGGTTAAACCCTTTCTATGTTATGTAACTGGTAAACCCTATCAGTTGTTTTTTTTCTAAACCCTGACCGATTAAGGTTGTTGAATTGGTTATGTTGGTTTATGATCTGATGGTGACACATAAGGTCATTGTATGAAGGCAAGTTCAATTGTTTTGGTGCGTTTGTTTATTTGTTTGTTTAGGGAAGGAGCAAAGTGTATTGCATCTATTGCAAAGCATGTGATGAGTTACTAAGCTCGATGAAGTGGTAATCAAGAAGCGGTTGAGGTTTTCTTGATTGATGTGTAGAGATTGCTATGTAATCCAACAGTCATACTTGTACCGACTTGTTTGTAATATCGACGATGAGGATCAGATTTTTGTTATGTTGACCTAATTGATTTGTATTTAAGGTCGATGAAGTTGTTTTGTTTGGTGTTGGCAAGAGTTGGTTGAAATCAGTTGAGTGTGTGGTTTCCGAACCAGAGAATGAGTCTACAGTTTGAGTAAAGGAAAATAAAAGCTTAAATGGATCTGATCAAGCAAATGTAGTGCTATTTAGACAGATCAAGAAGCTCCTATTGTTTTTTGACAACTACAACATAATTGAAATCCCCTAACTAGGTAAGCTCTAACAAGCTTGGTTACTTATTAAATCCTCTAAAAAGGTGGTCCATTAGATTGGATTCTCAAATCCTCTACTGAGGTTACTCCTTACAATGTATTTGCTTCTAACAAGGCATTTGTAGTCAATCCCTTAACCAGGTGATTCCTAATAGGATTAGTTCTTAACATGACTTTTGTAAAAGCTTTAACAGGCTAGGCTCCTAATAGGGCAAACTTTAGAAGAGTTAAAATATTTTCTTGTGAGTCCCATCTCATCATGGTTTTTACCTATTTGGGTTTTCCATGTATAAATACTTGTGTCATGTGGTGAATGTTTTTGTGGTTATGATCTTATTGTTGATTTGAATTTTTTTGATAAGGCATGATAACTGGAAGCATTGAGAAATGAAGTATGTTGACATATGATGAAGCATTTGGATGTTTACAAGTGGAATGTTGTTTATTGTTAAGTTGTTGTAATAGTCAACCGGTATTCTTATGAGTATTGATCTTGACAATGGTATTTCATTGATAAGTTTACTTTGAGTGATTGAGTCTGAGTTTGGGAAGTTTGTATCAGTTTTTCTATTTATTGATTCACCCCCTCTCTCTCAGTAATCTATCGGATACTTATTCTTTCATCATACCATCAATTGGTATCAGAACGATCTCAAGTCCTCTAAGGTCTAAGCCTAACAACTTGAGGAAAAGATCTGTTGTCCAAAGTTCAATAGAGAAAACTATAGGATATGGAGCGATAGAATGAAGATTTACATCAAGAGTTTGGGAAGTCAGTATTGGGATCATGTAGAAACTAAGTATATTGCACCTACTGGAACTCTAACTAATGATCAGAAGAAAGAAGAACAAGAAAAACATCAAGTATTGGAGGCTATTATCAATTCCCTGTCTGATGCTGAATATGTAGATGTTCATGGTCTTGAAACTGCATATGAAGTATGGAAAAAACTTGAAGAGATTTATAGCAGTGATGAACATGTTAAGATTGCTAAAGAAGAGAGTCTAAGAGGAAAGTTTGATGACATGAGAATGTCTGAAGGTGATAATATCCAACAGTATGGTCAAAGTATAAAAGAGATAGTCGGTGAAATTAAGAGTGCAGGAGGGAAAGTGGAAGATGCCACAGTAATCAGTAAGGTTTTGAGAACCTTGCTACCGGTCTATGCTATTCGAGTTGCAGCTATTCAGGCGCTCAAGTCCATTGACAAAACTAAGGTAACTCTTGACTCCATCATTGGCAAGCTTACTGCTTTTGAACTAAACGATTATGATGGTAGTATATAAAAATCTGAGTCTGCACTTAGAGATTTTATTTCTAACCCATTTGTGAGAAAAAGTAGAGATACTAGTCATGGTTATGAATCTAGATCCAGCAGAGATGTTGATAATGAAGATAGTTTAGTGGAGCTTGAAGCAGTGTTGGCAAAGCAGTTGCCTAGAGGCACTGGTAAATATAGAGGTAAATTACCTTTAAAATGTTTTGCATACAACAAGATTGGTCACATAGTGGCTAATTGTCCTAATGGTGAAAATGAACACAATAGAGACAAATTCAAGAAGTATAAGGGCAAAGGCAAGAGAGATTGTCTTATTTCTATTGATAGTGGTATCATTGATGAAGAATCTGATGATGATGCTAGTGAAGATATTGTGTTTGTATCTATTAAGGATGAGATATCAGACCAGAAGGCATTAGTATCCAGGATGGATAACTCTGATGATTGTATCATTGATAGTGGTTGTTCACATCATATGACTAGTGATCGGAGCAAATTTATTTCCTTGAAGGAATTTGATGGCGGTGTTTTTAGATTTGGCAATGACTCACCCTACATGGTTAAAGGTAAGGGAGTTAGTTCTCTTAATGGGAAGAGTAGTGTAGATGATGTCTATTGGGTTGAAGGTCTAAAGCACAATCTTTTGAGTGTGGCGCAACTCAATGACAAAGGATACCCCCTGAAGTTTAAAAATGGTGTGTGCAAAATATTTGACAACAAAGGTGAATTGATTACAACTAGGAAACACACTAAAGGTAACTTGTTTCATCTTAATTTTAAAGTTAGCAACTTCTTTATTGCTCAAATAGATGATAACTGGCTTTGGTATAGGAGATTTTGTCATATAAACTTTGATAACATTGTTAAAGTGAGTAAGTCCAAGACAGTGTGAGGTTTGCCTCAGTTAGACAAACCGGTTAATGCTCTTTGCAAAGAATGTCAGTTAGGAAAGATGACTTCTTCAACTTTCAAAAGAAATTCCTTTTCAGTGGAGCAGTTGTTAGATTTGGTTCATACAGATCTTTGTGGACTGATAAGAACAAAAAGGATTCAAGATGATAGATATTTCATGATTCTCACTGATGATTTCTCAAGGATGATGTGGGTCACATTTTTGAAAGATAAGATTGAAGCTTTTGGTAAGTTCAAGGCATTCAGGGCCTTAGCTAAGAAAGAGAGCGCTAAGAAGATAAAATGTCTGGGGAAAAATCAAGGCGGTGAATTTACTTTTGAGGAATTCACTAGGTACTATGTGTGTGTGTGAAAAGTGAAATAAGTCTGTAAGTTGCAAGGCACAATACTTCAATTAAGTCATTACATGTATGGTTAGACAGATATAAGCATGAACAATAAAACCACAACACATCAACTAATTGCCTTCTAAAAGATGTGAGTATAAGATTGCTCTCAGATTTGTATAAGCAATACTAGTGACTAGACTACACCAAGACAAAGGATTTAATCTATATGAGCATAAGATTAAGCTAAATGGATGCAAGATGGATGAATAGATTAAAGCAATATGGATTCAAGCAATCATGAGTAAACTAAATATGCAAATAATCTCAAAAAGCAAGCACAAAATCTTCAATGACTCCAGAGCAAAAACTGTATAATAACAACAAATCTCTAGGGTGTTTTGAATGAGAGATGAAGGCTGAATTTATAGAGAATCACAAGAGAGATCAAGAAAAAGCACAATTTAGGATTCGTTGAAATAATTGAGAAATCAGATTCGGTTAACCTTGAGATAGATTCCAATTATATCTTAATTGAAATGCATTCAGATTATAAGTTCGAGTTGCATTGGTGATAGAATTAATTAATTCCATGCACTTGTGATAAAAATAGGTGATTCCATGCGATTCTTTGATTTATTCAAGAAAAGAGTCTTTTCAATGCAACTGAAATTCTTTTTCTCAAAAGCTTTGAGTTCTAATTTTAGAGAATGGTTAATAATTCAATTAAATTTTTTTTCTTATTTCAAGTTAATCTCAATTTAGAAGAAGAAATAATATCTCAAGTTTGATTTCTCTCAATTCAATTCTTTTATTCTATTTTCAATTTAACTCTTGCTTTGCATATTGATTCCTCTTTTGTAATAAATTAAATCCCTTTTTTGCATGATTAAATGACAAATTTATTAATTAATTAATTAAATATGCTAGGATATTTAATAGATTAAATAAGATAATTGATCAAAATGATATTCTTGGAATGATTTAATTAATTAAAAAAATAGTTAATTAATATTGAGTTATTGATTTGCCATGTAATATTTGATGATTAAAGAATTAATAATGTGCTCAAGATTGATTTAATTGCCTTTGGTTAGGACCTTGGTGATGTTGTTGAGATTAGGGGCCCATGGTTTAGGTGAACATTTTAGGGTATTACATTTTCCCCTCTTTGAATTAATGTGAGAGAAACGCATTGGTTCAAAGAATAGTTGATGTCTAGGAGATACCAGTTCTAAACTTGATTGATCACGAACCAGATGAAGAGCAAGGTGTTTATCTTGTTTTGAGGCGATGAAGCTGAACAAAGTTGATTAAAGTGATATCGATCCCGAACTTGATTGAACTAGGGCCGATAGAGAGAAAAGATGTCGAACTTGAACTTGATTGATCAAGAAGTGGATCTTACTGATCTAGAACTTGATTGAACTAGACAATGAGCGGAGATAGAATCGATCTTGAACTTGCTGGATCAAGACATGATGAGCGAAGATAAACTGTCCAGCTTGATTTAATGCGATAAAACTGAACATCTACTTAGATTGAGCATGTGATCAAAGATACTCTTTAAACTTTTGATTGAGTTTAAACAAATAATCAGCTTGATGTAAATTGATGAAACTGATTAATGTTAAGAGATTGATTTAGATGAAGACAAATATCAGCTTGATTTGAAGCGATGAAATTGATATGCCCCTAGTGATTGATTTGATTCAAATGATCGAGAGATCTCAACTTGATATGAAGCGATGAAGCTGAGATGCCCCTTAGCAATAAGAATTTGATTTTCTTTAGTTGAAAAATATTTTTTGCTCGACTTTTGATGAAGATTTGAAAAAATTTCTCGACTTTGAAGATGTGAGGTCATTAGGTCATGAGTATGCCCCCTCGGGAGAGAAATCGAAAGATAGCGAGGGTACATGATGATTATAGGCAATTTGTAGTGATGATAATGACTTAAGCACAAATGATTCAGAGGAATTTGTGAAAATTTCATGTTGATTGATGAGAAATTGAGTGCAAAGTTGATTTGTAGAATAAAATTGAGATTCAGTGTTGATTCATTAGAAAATGAGCTCAATTTGAAGAAAGAATGGGCTTTTGATGAAAGCACTAAGTGGTCCAAATTGTATTGAAATTGACTAGGAGAATGATCTCATATTTCAATTTCAATCCCAAAAATGGAATCAGGACAGGCAAATTAGCTAAGGGTACAATTTTCATGTCCATCGGAGCAAGTTGAAAAATTAGGGTTTTGGCTATATAAGGGGTGGAAGTGTCATTTTCAATTCATTTTAACCCTCTAAGTTTGAAAATTCAATAAGCCTTATGTGAAGAAAAATGGTGGTTCCCACACAGGAGCATTGATTCGAGCACCAGAGATGACATAATCGACCTTGAAACTATGAGCCAACGGTAAGTATCCAATCTTAAGCCTCTTAATCATTTCATTTTTGAATTTTTTTGTTGATTTTTTGAGTTTTTAGCCATGTAAAAGTCAGTCTCTGTCGATTTGTCATGCAAGATGACATCCTATGTCGTATGACAAACTGCTTTGTATTCTTTCATCATTTAAGTCCACTAGTTTTGTCATTTCATACCTACCCTTGTATCGTACGAGCTTGTGTAAAAGAGATCATTTTGTCATTCAGAGGCTTGTTTTGTGTCGTTTTAGAGTCTTTTGTTATCCTATACCCAGTCTTGACTCGTACAAGTTTTTGCCTCTATTGTGTTATGTCGTTTGAAAAATAGTGAGCATTTTTGGGGGTGCAAACTTGAAAATTTGATTTTGCAATTGATTGTTCTGGATTTGCGTGATGTTTTACTTGTCTTATAGCATAATTTGAAATGTTTTCTGATGATCTTTTGTTTGATTCTTGCAGGTTTGACTACCTCACATTATTTTCAAATGTGTCTATCCTCCTACTATGAGTCTAGTGCATGAGTTATCTGATATAGACAAAGCACATATTGATTTGTGCGGATTTACTCACCTTTTACAGATGCCAGATATCTGTGTGAATCACGGGATGCTCACCGCACTTGTTGAGAGATACCATTCTGAGCATAACACATTTCATTTTCCAGTTGGGGAGATGACTATCACTCCCAAGGATGTATATAGGATTCTTCGGATTCCATTCGCTGGGGATAAGGTGGATTATGATTCAGCACAATGTCCTAGCCTACTAGCTCTGAGGTAGGTATTTCATGATGTAGACATTCTTACACGGTCTATCAGTTGGGATGACATGATGGCTAGGTACAGTGATCAATTTCCACTAGCATGCATCTTAGCAAGGTTCATCAATTGTTTTCTTATACCGGATAGGGGACAACATGGTTTCTTATGCGGCTAGGGCAGGATGCTAGAGAGACTTGTGGAGCACCCTCAAAGATTAGGATGGGGTTCTTGTATTCTAGCGCACATGTATCATGAGATGCATGAGGTGGTTTACTGAGAGGGGAAGAGTATGGTTGCAGGGGTTTAGATATTACAGGTATGGGCTTGGGAGTACCTCCCACTTTGCAGACCGATTGTGGATGATTGCAGAGATCCACAAGAACCTATCGTATATAGATACTCTAGATATGTTACTTAGCCCCATCTAGGAAAGACAGAGTATTGGAGGTGGTAGCTAGATGATCTTATAGTTGTCATATGGAGACCTTATATGGTTCTTGAGCCTTAGGATGACTGGAGAGCTATGCGCAAAGACCTTTTCATGACTCGGCCTCTCATCGGCAGATCGGTGACAGTGGTTGAGCGGTTTGTGGTTACTCGAGTGATGAGGCAGTATGGTAGACCTTAGGGGATCTCGCAGGATTTTACTACATACACGCATTATGCAGAGGAGGAGAGATAGGGATGGGGACCTAGGTTATCATACACCTTGGGCATGCAAGAGTTGACAAGATTATAGCAGCTCAGGTGGGACTATTTAGAGGATATTGCAAATGTGGGGGTATTTCCCCAATACAGGGATTGGTTCTAGCAGCATCCATTCCCTAGATTCACAAATCCGATGGAGCAGTCACCTCTAATAGAGGAGATTGAGGATGATGCCCCTGCATAGGCACAAAGAGTTGAGGCTCTAAGGCAAGCAAGTAGTGATCCTAGTGCTAGCAGCAGTAGGGTACCAGCTGATGGTAGGCACCAGCAGAGAGGAGAGGGTGGATCCCTAGGGACTATTGGTGTCAGAATGAGTGGAGCTAGGGTACCAGAGGGTGGAGGTGAGGAGGAGCAAGTAGCTCCTAGGTAGGTGAGACAGAGGATAGATGAGCAGGGGGTGATGGAGGTGGAGATGGAGGTGGCGAGCCTGCGAGGGAGTAGGGGGCAGATGTAGCACGGTCGATGAGAGCACGTTTGGCAGGTTTGCAGTCATAGTTGATAGTGGCTCAAACACATCTTGTAGAGCAAGACCGACAACTAGCAGACCTTAGAGCAGAGAGAGATCGTTAGTAAGCCTGATGAGGTTGGTGTGTTCTTACCAGTTAGCTTAGATGTATGTTGACCAAAGATGATTTCGGGTTGTGGTTGATCTCTGTGACTTGCAGATCATTAGAGGTGTTTCTTTGGGCCTTGGCTGGTATTCCCGGAAGTCCATGCATCATTTTACAATTTGGAGATTTTTCTTAGTGATTTGAGTCAACATGTTACCGTTGCATGTTTCATGAACCGATTGGTCTTTGGGCCGAATTGATTGAGTTATAATTATTTGCAGATGGTATAAATGGAAGTTTGTGAATCATTTGAAGAGAGAGAAGTTAGAAGATTGAAGATAGAGCTTTAAGATTGAGCGAAGATGTAGAACTGGCGAGATTCTGATTTGGTAGGAATGAGGCCAGAAGACTGAGGTCCGGATTAGGATAGAACTGGTAGACTGTTACCGAAGGCTGACTTGATGTGTAGATAATCTATGGATCTTGTAATTGCATTGTAAGCATTGTTTGTATCCTAGACTATGATCCAGCATGTGGCATGTATAATTCTTCAAATTGTAATAAGATTCATTCACATTGTTTACCGATTATGTGTTCTGTGTTGTTACCAGTTGTTCTTCCTACTGTTTTTGGCACCTTGTTACCAGTTACCAGTATGCTTTGCATGGTTTAAGTTTTAAGCTACAAGGTTGGGTTGTCCTTCATTAGATCTCCCTACCTTGACTGTGTCGATTGATTAGATAGAATATCTCATCATCTAAAAAAAAAAGTTTTCACAAAACCAATAAGTTAAAAGACTAGATGATATAAATATGTGTATTGAAGTGAGGATTTATGCATTTCATATGTAGGAGTTGTAATGATACCATAGTGTCTTTATTTGGTTTGGTAAGATAAAAGTTTTTGCTTTGAGTAGGGGATGTGTGGCCTTGAAGAAATTGTTTCCCTGATTAAACAAATGGATTAAGAAGGATGTTACCTCCTTATCTTATTTGAATTTTAAGAAAGTGCTTCCTTCACAAATGCTAGTGAGATAAAATGATAAGTAGTTGTATGAATTTGTATTGGGTTTCTAAATATCAATTTTGTTGGCCATTTTTTGGAATTGATTATGTGTTGCATTGATGTTTTGTCATTCATGCCAACACTAGTTGTAGCTATTTGGATTCTTTACCAACACCCTTTTGGTCCCGATAGGTTGAGTGGTTTCCGGTTGATTTGGATCTGGCATAATCCGATAGGCTCCAATATAGTTTGGTTATGGAATTAGCTTGTTCATGATACTCATGTTCATATTCAGTAAGTTGGTTTTGGTCTGGTGATCAGATGCTATCCTGGTTACTTAGAAGCTTGGCTTCTAGTTCCGGCAAGGGTTTCACTGGCAGAGCTTTTGATGAAAATCTTTGATGAATTTCATAAGTGGTGTTAGTGTAACTTCTGGTAGAGTTTCAAGATTTTTTTGGTGATCATATTCGAGACTTGGTGGATGGAGA
This sequence comes from Cryptomeria japonica, assembly GCF_030272615.1. Taxonomy (NCBI): domain Eukaryota; kingdom Viridiplantae; phylum Streptophyta; class Pinopsida; order Cupressales; family Cupressaceae; genus Cryptomeria; species Cryptomeria japonica. The sequence continues at coordinate 631,131,049 of NC_081407.1, forward strand.
TCATTGTTGTAGCGTGTGGACCTATACTAGGTCCCGGTTGTTCTAGGTTATGGACCGCTTTAATGAAGTGTGTGGATTGGACTTCATGATATGTTTCAGGGATGTCTTATGTGTTGGATATTATATGTTTGGTCTAAGGCTAACATGTTTTGTAATTATGTAATTATTTTATTGTCTAGTAGCCAAACTAAATGTTTATAATCGAGGGTTTGTATATATAGATGTAAGATCTCATTGTAGATCATATATGGTTATGGGAAAGGGATGTAATGTGCTAATAATGTAACATCATTCAGGCAGAGGATTTGGTCGATCATTGGAGATTGAATTGGGTTTATGTAAGAGGATTTAGTCCTCTGGTATTGAGCTTAATTAGAACTCTACTCAGGCATAGGAGATGCTATCTTTTGCAGTTCACCACTTCTACTGATTGTACTCTGCATTTCTATGTAGTCAGTGAGACTCCTTTTGTGATGAGAAGTGCACTCTAGGCTATTGGCCTTCCTGCAAGTGCAAGCCCCTCAACTGTAATTCACATACTTATTGCAGAAGTATTATCTGACTATGGGTAGGCTTCCAAGCATGGTTTTTCCCTTTCCTGGGTTTTCCATGTATAAATATTGGTGTCATGTGGATGGTATTTATTATGTGATTATTGTTTATGCTTAATTAGTTTAACTGCTATTCTGATAATCTTTGACAACTGATTCAACCCCCCCCATCTCAATTGTCTTCCAGATATTTGAATTGTTTAACAATTGGTATCAGAGCTTTGGTCCTCTCTGCAGAAAGCTTAATTGCTTGAGGAAGATCCTATGGCGAATAATAGTTCAAGTTCATCTAGTTCATCTGGAGCTATCTTTCAGAGAGATATTCTGAGGCTTGATGGAACAAATTACATAGTATGGAATATTTAGATGGAGATTCATCTGAGATGTCTTGGTAAGGAGATTTGAGAGATCACACAGAATGGTGTCACACCTCATAATCTGGCATCTGGCAATCCTCCTCTAGCAAAATTGGATAAGGAGCTTGAGAATGATTGTAGAGCAAGAGAAGCCCTCTTGTGTGCACTTTTTGATCAACAAATAATGGGATTAACCGACAAATCATCTGGAAGTCTATATGGGACAAGTTGGAGACTCTTAATGAAGGTGACCCTATAGTGAAGATTGCTAAACTTGAAGGTTACTAGGTGAGATATGAAAACCCAAATATGGGAGAAGATGAAAAGATAACTGTATTCATGGAAAGGGTAAATGAGATTGTTATGGGAATTCAATGTTGTGGTGGAACTCTAAGCGAAGATTAAATTATTTCTAAAGTTATAAGAACCCTAGCATTGGCTTACAAAATGAAGGCTACTGCTATTAATGAGTTGAGAACAATGGCTAATGCATCTATGAATAGAGGTACCTTGGTTGGGAAACTATCTGTTTTTTAGCTTGGAGAATTTGGACCTATTGGAGCTGTGAAGTCTGAAGCTGCTTTTCATGCATCTACATCTGCACCCAGTAAGAAAGATTGCAAAGCTTTATATGAAAAGGAATTGGAAGATATAAAGAGAGAAGATGATGAGTTTGAGCAACTTGAAGCACTATTTTCTAGAAGAGTACCTAAAGGACTGGTAGGAAGTAAGTATGAAGGAAAGGGACCTTTTAAATGTTTTGCATGTAATAAGATTGGTCATTTTGCATCTAGATGTCCTAAAAATAATTCAAGATTTGAAGAAAAGTTAAAAGATATTTTTAGCCTAACCCTGGATATCAGGACAAGTATAAGTACATAAAAAATAGAGACAAATCATGCTACATAGCAGATGAGGAAGGCATTACTGATTCTGATGATGAACCAACAGAAGACTTTTCTAGTGGTTCTAACAATGGGAAGGAATGGGTGTTCGTGGCTATCAAGAAAGATGATCTAGCACTAGAAGAGAATGTACCTGAAGAAAAGGCACTTGCTGCTAAAATTGAGGACAAGGATGAATGGGTAATTGATAGTGGTTGTTCACATCATATCACTGGAGATAAAGGGAACTTTCTATCTTTGCAAGAATTTGATGGCGGTTAGTTAGATTTGGAGATGACAAAGCATGTATGATCAAAGGAAAAGGAACTATATCATTGGATGGTAAGAACAATACTGACAATGTTTATTAAGTTGAAGGTTTAAGGCATAATATTTTGAGTGTAGGACAATTAGTGGACAAGGGATTTCAATTACAGTTCAAGGATGGAAAATGCAAAATCATTACCAAATCTAGTTTGGAGATTGCAACTGGTACACAAACAAAAGGTAATATATTTCATTTGAACTCTGGTGAGAAGACATGTTTGATTACACATATTGATGAGAGTTGGCTATGGCATAAAAGGCCATGTCATGTGAAATTTGATTGCATTGTGAAGATCAGTTCAACTAAGGCAGTTAGAGATAGACCTAAGATTATGAAGCCCTATAATCTGGTATGTAAAGAATGTCAAATGGGAAAACAAGTTAGAACCTCTTTTAGCAGTATACAAGATAAATCTAGTGATGTTCTTGATCTTATTCATACTAATTTGTGTGGCCCTACTAGAGTTAAAAATTTTCAAGGTGATAGATATTTCATGCTAATTGTTGATGATTATTCTAGAATTATGTGGGTTACTTTTCTAAAGGAAAAATCTGAGGCATTTGAAAAGTTTAAAATCTTTAAGCCTAAAGTGGAAACTAAGATAGGATTGAAGATTAAAAGTTTGAGGTCAAATCATGGTGGATAATTAAAATCCGATGAGTTTAATAAATTTTGTGAGAAGCATGGTATAAGAAGACAATTTTCTGCTCCCTGGATACCTCAGCAGAATGGAGTTGTGGAAAGGAAGAACAAAACTATCTTGGATGATGCTAGAACAATGATGATGGAAGCTAGTCTACCTTGTATCTACTGGAGAGAAGCAATGAGCACAACGGTTTATACATTCAATAGAGTACATATCAAAGGAGAAACTGTAAGACACCTTATGAATTGTGGTTTGGCAATACACCTACAATTAAGTACTAGAATTTTTGGTAGTAAATGTTATATCATGAGAGATGATATCATTGGAAAATTTGATCCTAGATGTGATGAAGGCATATTTCTTGGTTATTCTAATGAAAGCAAGGCATATAGATGTTATAACAAAATATTGTAGAGAATTGTGGAGAGTGCTAATGTGAAAGTAGATAAGCTAAACATAAGTCAAATCAAAGTTTATGAGAAGGAACCGATAGTGCAAATGATTATATCTGAACTAGTAGCACCTTTACTGAAATAGAGTGTTGAACCAATTACTCCAGAAGTATCAGAAAATTCTACAATAACTAAAGATCAGGGAAGAGGAACAGAGAGTTAGAGGACTCCTAGGTATGTGACATTGAATCATTCAGAAGATCAGATCATTGGGGATAAGAGAAACGGAGTGATGAGAAGAAGAAGATTGGAAACTAATGAGGTATGTTTAATTTAACAAGTTCAACCGGTATCAGTAATTGAGGCATGTAAAAATGAATATTGGTTGAAAGCTATGAAAGAAGAATTAGATCAGATTGAGAAAAATAACACATGGACTTTGGTTCCCCGACTTAAAAATAAGAATGTTATTGGAACTAAATGGGTTTTTAGGAACAAATTGAATGAGGATGGTCAAGTTATAAGAAATAAGGCTAGATTGGTTTGTAAAGGATATTCTTAGAAGGAAGGAATTGATTATGGAGAGACTTTTGCACCTGTAGCTAGGATTGAAGTTGTAAGATTATTTCTTGCCTATGCTACTTATAAGAACTACAAGGTTTATCAGATGGATGTTAAATGTGCATTTTTTAATGGGGATCTTGATGAGGAAGTTTATATTGAGCAACCTGGTGGTTTTTCACTATCAAATGATACAAATATGGTTTGTAGGTTAAGGAAAGCTTTATATGGATTGAAACAAGCACCTAGAGCTTGGTATGCAAGGTTGGATAAATATCTTTTGAAGCTTGGTTTTACTAAAGGTAATGTAGATAGTAATTTATATTATAAGATCATTGATGATGATATACTAATTATTGAAGTATTTGTTGATGACATTATTTTTGGAGGTGAAGATAAGTTATGCATAAAATTTTCTAAGAATATGGAGAAACAATTTGAGGTGTCTATGATTGGTGAGATGAAATTTTTCTTAGGTTTGCAGTTTAATCAGTCTGACAAAGGTATTTTCATCTATCAAACTAAGTATGCTAGGGAATTGTTGAAGAAATTTGGTATGGGAGATTCTAAATCGGTAAGTACTCCTATGGTTACAAGTGAGAAATTGACAAGAAAAGATGTTTCTGCACCAATAAATCCTACAAGATAATAATCTATGACTGGAGGTCTACTTTATTTGACTCAGACTAGGCTTGGCATAATGAATGTTGTTTATATGCTTTCAATATTTCAAAGTGATCCTAGAGAGAATCATGAGAGTGCGGTGAAAAGGATTTTTAGATACTTGCAAGGTACATCTGAATATGGTTTGTGGTACCCTAAGGATGATAACTTTACTTTATGTGCATATACAGATGTTGATTGGGTTGGAGATGTTGATGAATGGAAAATAACTTCTGATGGAGCTTTCTTTCTTGGAAAGAAGTTGGTTTCATGGATCAGCAAAAAATAGTCATGTACTTCTTTATCTAGTGTTGAAGCTGAGTATGTTGTTGTTGCTACTAACTATACACAGGTTTTATGGATGAAGCAAATGCTGAAGGATATAAAGGAGGACTGTGATGCACTGGTAGTTATTCACTATGATAACTCTGCTTCTATCGATATATCAAAGCATCTAGTATTTCATTCTAAGACAAAGAACATATCTATCAAGTATAACTTTTTGAAGGAAAAGGTGGAAGAAAATGAAGTTAGACTGGTTTATGTGAACATTAAAGAGAAGATTGTAGATATTTTCACTAAACCTTTGCCCAAGGAATCGTTTTAGTACCTGAGAGATAGATTGGGAGTTTCTGCCCCTCTGGTAGAGACTTGATTGATACGGTTTGGCATTAGTCCGGTATGCATTATCAGAGATACTATTCATTCTGACACTAATGTGGGGATGCTACTACTCAAGGGGAGTAGTCAGCTTTGTGATTCAGTGGTTTATTTTTTTGCTTTAATATTTTTGTCAGACTTTTGGCATTTATGTCAAAGGGTGAGAGATATTGATGTGAAAAAGGAAAAGTAAAGGGGAGAGATATTGATAGTGGAAGAAATACATGTATATTTTAGAGCTTTATAGAGATATCATTCACAAGAGGATTTTGGTGTTTGTTTTAGAACCTCATTGCTACATCTATATATGGGAGATTGTTGGTTGTCTTCCATTGGGGGAGACTTGTTTTGCATTTCTTGGTACTTAGATGTTTTTCATATCTAGTGTTACCATCAATGCCAAAGGGGTATATTGTTGGCCATTTGATGGAATTGATTATGTGTTACATTGATGTTTTGTCATTGATGCCAATACTAGCATTGATGTTTGGATGCTTTATCGACACCCTTCTGGTCCCGGTAGGTTGAGTGGTTTCTGGTTGATTTGGATTCGGCATGATCTGATAGGCTCTGGTATAGTTTGGTTATGGAATTAGCTTGTTCATGATACTCATGTTCATATTCAGTAAGTTGGTTTTGGTCTGGTGATTGGATGTTATCCTGCTTGCTTAAAAGCTTGGCTTCTAGTTCCAGTGAGGGTTTCACTGGCAGAGCTTTTGATGAATTGCATAAGTGGTGTTGGTGTGGCTTCTAGTAGAGTCTCAGGATGTTTTTGGTGATCATGTTTGAGACTTGGCAGATGGAGATCATTGGTGTAGAGTGTGGACCTATACTGGGTCCCTATTGGTTTAGGTTATGGACCAGTTTAATGAAGTGTGTGGATTGGACTTCTCGATATGTTTCGGGGATGTCTTATGTGTTGGATATTATTTGTTTGGTCTAAGGTTGACATGTTTTGTAATTATGTAATTGGTTTATTTTTTGGTAGATGACCTTATTGTTTATGGTTGAGGGTTTGTATATATAGATGTAAGATCTCATTGTAGATCATAGATGGTTATGGGAAAGGGATGTAATGTGTGAATAATGTAATATCATTCACGAAGAGGATTTGGTCGATCATTGGAGATCAAATTGGGTTTATGTAAGAGGATTTAGTCCTCTAGTATTGAGCTTAACCAGAACTATACTCAGGCATAAGAGATGTTATCTTTTGCAATTCACCACTTCTCCGGATTGTAGTCTGGATTTCTATGTAGTCAGTGAGACTCCTTTTGTGATGAGCAGTGCACTCTAGGTTGTTGGCCTTCCTGCAAGTGTAGGCCCCTCAATTGTAATTCACATACTTACTATAGAAGTATTATCTGACTACGGGTAGGCTTCCCATCGTGGTTTTTCCCTTTACCGGGTTTTTCATGTATAAATCTTGGTGTCATGTGGATGGTATTTATTATGTGATTATTGTTTATGCTTAATTGGTTTAACTTCTATTTCAATATTAATGTTTTGGGTTCCAGTATTGAAGTTTTAATTTCTCATGGTTTCGGTAATCTATGACAATTGATTCACCCCCCCCCCCACTCTTAGTTGTCTTCTGGTTCTTTGAACTATCTAACAAATTTTCCATAAAATGCTGAAAAATACATAGTCTATGAATGATAATAATCAAGTAATGGTAGGAAGTGTGTTTGAATAGAATGATGCATATATATATGGAATTTGTGTGATATTAGATGAAAGAGGAAATTAATTTTTTGCAAGTAGGGCTATGATATCCTTAATTTAGATAACTAGGAGTATATTAGGAGATTGCTATTGGTAAGAGGTATGGATGTGAGTAGAAATTGATATCAAAATTTTGGCTTAAGTAATGAGACATATTTTCTTGTTTCAATATATGATTGACTAAATTGCTTAATGATTTTATGAAGAGAATTGTAATTTTCTATATGCTATTGGTTGCGCATAGAGATAAATGATGTATGGTATAGCTTACTATCAAGTGATTAGTTGAAGTTCTAACCTTTTTTTTTATTATAACTTGGTTAATATGATCATGGTATAGATAAGATATCTTGAACACTAGTCATAGTATGAGTGTATTCCTTGTGCGTGTATGAGTACATTAGTCTCCTTATCACTTCCTAACATATGTTATCTTCTGTAAAGAATAAATGACTAGACTTTTGTACAAGATTGCATTGCTTTAAAGATGATGTAAGGGATATGGATATATGAATAAAATAAAGGTCTTAAATATATGGCGTGTACTCTCTAACACATTTAGGGGATTGTACCCTTAGATGTTGTGCAACGGTTACTCCCTTTGGTGTGACTAATGGTCAGGTATGCAAACTGAACAAAGCCTTATATGGTCTGAAACAAGCACCTAGAGCATGGTACGAAAGATTGCACTCTTATTTAATCAAGATTGGTTTTATAAGGACAAGTGAAAACAACAATATGTACATGAAGAAAGATGAGGACAATGGAATACTGATCTCAGCCATATTTGTTGATGACATTATATTTTGTGGTAATGACTCCTTATGCAAGAAATTTGGAAATGAAATGTGCAAAGAATTTGAGATGTCACTAATCGGTGAGATAAAGTATTTTATAGGTTTATAAATATTGCAAATGAAAGATGAGATTTTTATTACTCAATCCAAGTACATAAAGAAAATCTTGAAGAAATTTGGAATGGGGGATTCTAAACTAGTAAGTACTCCTATGGCTACTAACTGTAAATTATCAAAGAATGATGAATCTGCATTTGTTGATTAGACACTTTACCAATCTATGATTGGAAAATTGTAATATGTTGTGCATAGTAGACCCGATATAGCACATGCAGTAGGTATTGTAGCAAGATTCTCTACAGATCCCAAGGAAACCCATATGACAACAATCAAGAGAATTTTTAGATACTTGAGAGGCACTGAAGATTATGGCTTAGTATATGAAAAGAGAAATAATTTTGATTTAAAAGTTTATACTGATGCTGATTGGGTAGGAAACATAGATGACAGGAAAAGCACAAGTGGTGGAGCTTTCTTTTTGGGAGAAAGACTAGTAAGTTGGCTTAGCAAGAAACAAGGATGTATTTCTCAATCTACAGCAGAAGCTGAATATGTTGCTGCAGCATTGAATTGTACCAATATAACATGGATCAAACAAATATTGGAAGGTATAAATGAGAACGTTACTAAGCTAGTAACTATATTCTGTGATAATACTAGTGCCATTAACATTTCAAAGAATCCAGTGATGCACTCTAAGACAAAGCATATATCTATAAAGTATCATTATCTCAGAGAAGAAGTTCAAGAGAAGAAAGTTGTGCTGGAATATATCAGTTCAAAGGAGCAATTAGCAAACATCTTCACAAAGCCACTACCAAGGGACACTTTTGAGTATCACAGAAGCAAGTTAGGGGTCCTACCCCTATCTTCTACTCACTAATCGAGTTCGGTGAAAGCATCAATTCGATGAATCTACAAAATATTATGTGTGGATTGATGTTGATTTATGCACTTTAGAAGGTTTTCTAAAGGTGTGCGAGAAAAATGAATAGAGACAAGTTGATCTGACCGAGACTGAGATGTTACATAGTAAAGAAAATCACTTCACAGAGGAAGAAATCATGATTTAGTTCTTTTACTTTTTAGCATTGTTGTCAAAGGGGGAGAAGACTAAATGGTTGAAAGACTAAATGGTTGACTGCATGGTAAAGCCCTAAATGATGGAAATAACAAAAGACTAATGATAGGGGGAGTAGATTGCAAAATGGAGAAGAGTTCAGAAGACAACATATCAAGGATAAAAGGAGAAGTCTAACAACAATCTGAATCCAAATCAATTTGAATATCTTGTTGGTATTACCATTTAATTGTTGGTTTTGCCATCAATGCCAAAGGGGGAGATTATTGGCATTACAGTAAGAAAGATTGTTGATATTCAATAAGGATATTGAGAAGGTTGTTGAAGATTATTGATATAACTGAAGAAGGATGATAACTATCTTTATAACATTATTTTGTCATTGATGTCAAGAAATTGATTATTTGATTCAGTATGATGTTGCCATATCTTGAGAAGATTGATTAGAAGAGAATTAAGATGTCGGTAAAAAACACAGAAAGAATGTGATGAATAAAGGGAGGAATAAGTTATTCAATGGGCAACTATTACCGAGTTAGAAAATGATGAGATCGTGATGTTTAGATTGTTTTGATATCCTACATATGTTGTTGATTGTAAGGTTAATACTATACTATGCAACCGAGTAATGAACCTAGTCGGTAAACCCTAAGGTTATCGATATCGGTTAATGAAGGCGAAATGTCTACCGAGTAAAGTTTAGTATTTATCGAGTTGCAATTGAGTTATGACAGTGCACATGGCATGGATAAAAGCATTATTTAATGAAGGACAATGATTAGCTAGAGATTTATAAATGATTGGTATGTCGTGCATGAAGTTTGTTAAGGATCTATGGCAAAGGAAAATTGGCAAGAAGATCTACAGTGCAAATTGAACCGCAATAACCTTATGCAAGTTCCAAGAAGGGAATGCAAGTCCCTAGGTAAGGTAAAACATTTTCAGATCGGAAGGATACATTGAACCTGGTCAAGTTTGAAGATTTTATGGCTAATATTGATCATGGGAAATGTGATCAAGGAGATTTAGCAGTTAGCAATTGTTTATAAATAAGAAATTGTTAATAAACAATATATGCGGGCAAGTGTATGCACAGGGATGCTACATAGTGATTACTAAGCATAGAAGCTTGAAGATATGTTTGAATAACAGAGTAGAAAGCGTAGTAGAGGGACAAGATAAGTCATATGACTAGATTGTTTTGAGCAAAAAAGGAATCTGCTTTAGCATTTTAGATGTGAAGTTGCAGATAGATTTTTAGTACTGTTATTTTGTAAGTGATAGAAAATCTCTTAACCGAGTGGACTTAACAGTCTTATATGTAAACCCTCTAGCAAGGTAACATTCTAAGTGAGTGTTTGAAATCCTTTAACAAGGTCACTTCTAACAAAATGAAGATCCTAACAGATCTAAGGGAAATCCCTTAACTGGGTCACATCTAGCAATGTGTTTGTAATCTTTAACAAGATTTGTTTTTAACAGAGCATACTCTAGAAGAGTATATTTCTTAGTGGGTCCCAAATCCCACAACGGTTTTTCCCTATTTGGGTTTCCACATTAAATTTGGTGTTATGAGTGTTATTATGATTATGTGTTCATAAGTTTGCAGGTTTAGTAGTTTTTGGTTAAGTTGCTAAAGTATAAGTTACCGAGGTTGAATCTGTTGATTTTATGGAAGTTTAAGTTTTTATGATTCACCCCCCCCCCCCCTCTCATCTTGTTAGCTATTGGCATCAACTCTTTACATTAAGTATCAGAACTAACAGGATGGTGGAAATTAGGACATTTGAATGCCATGAATCTTGTTCTTTTAAATAGATGGATTATATATGTTTGGTTATCGTGTGTTGTCCTGAATATATTTGACCTAAAGAGGCTAATTTTTGAGAAATTTTCCCTCATTTAGGCGTATTATATGATTTCTTCAATAATATAATATGTGCATATGTGTACGATATTGTGTAAAATGTATATCTCTCTCTTTATTTGTGTGCAACTAGATGTCAAAGGAGTGTTACTATGAATATTGGTGTGAAATATAGTGATTTCTACTTATTGATGCTTAACTCAGTGACTAAAATTATAACTTTGTTTTGCAAAGTGTGGTTAAAATGAAGTCGCCTTGAAAATATTTTAACAATTTAGTGTACATATCATATATAATAGGAGTTGGTGCTTCGTTTACGTTTTGTGTAACATGTTTATTTCAAATAATTGAAGCATAAGGAGGTAATTTTGTAGTCATTATCTTGCTTGAGCTAGAAAATATTATAATATGTTTATGTTAAAAGGAAGCTTTTAATTAATGTGTGCTAGTTGTCATCCCAACTCTTATGACTTCCAAGAGTAAGTCGAGTCTAAGGGGAAGGGGATGTAGTGTCCACCCTTGACTTGACTTGTTTTGATTAGAGTTGACTTTTATTTCATGCGTGATAGACTTATCTTGACTATTTTGGATGATTTATATGATGTTGATACTATCATTATTGATCATGTGATTTGATGGATACTATATACTTACTATGTGATAGATTATCGATATATTATATTGATCATGGATTTTATGTTGATTATGATTACACTAACCCTATTTCATGATTACATTTGATGAGATGCCTATGAGATGTGTTTGACTATTGTTTTATTGTCTTTGTGATAGAGACGATTCCATATCACTCATTACGAGAAGGATGTGTCATCATGACTCCCTATCACTTGCCTATTATTATATATATATGTATATGTTGCATTATCATTTTATGGTTGCAGGACCTTGCAGGTACTAGACATCGAGTCCACCTGACTTCATAAGTCTGAGAGTGTCTTTAATTCCAATGGCTTATGTGGTTTGGAGATGACATGAGTTCCCCTCACTTACTCTAGGTCTAAGATGTGCACCAGGTGTCATAGTGTCTTGGCATAATTCACCACGTCAGTTAGTGAGTTTGATCTTTTCAGTATTGTGAGTATGTTTAGAGATGGTTGATTTATTTGATTATGTTTAGATTAATTATGTGATCCTTGGTGTGTGATATTATAATTAATAATTCTTATTGTAATACATTTAATTTATTGGCTTTGAGTATTTAATTATTTGATATTTTATGGTTATTTATTTTGTGTGATGTTAATACTTATTTGGTATTTATTGTTTAATATTTATTGAGGTTTGATCATTCATTTGATATTTAATTATTTATTTAGTTATTCATTTAATGTTTATGGTTTACTTACTTATTTGGTATTCAATGTTTATTTATTTATTGTTTAATTGGCATTTATTTATTTATTATTTATTGTTTAATAGTGCTTTTATATTTTAATGTTGATTAATATTTATTGGTGGCTTTTAATTTATTTATTTAGTCGACTTTTATTTTATTAGCCTTGGCAACTTGTATTTAATTGGTTTTATTTTAAATGGCCCTTAGATATTTAATAGGGTACGGTCATTATTGTTTGTGCATTGGTAATCAATACTTTATAATATCTTATTATATTTCTCTTGTTACTTGGTAAATAATATTTTATATAATGTTAACTATTTCTCCTGTTACAAGAGTAAATGAGTTTATTATATTCCCCACCTACCATTAAATGTTATTGGCCTAATTATTTATGAGATTATATTTAATTTAATTTAATTTATTTATTTATAGCTTATGTTTATTTAATAGTTTGACTTTCATTTCTTAAGTGGGGTGTATGAACATATTAAATTATAATAATAATAAAACATTCCCACTTGGCTGGATAAATGTATTTTATATTTACTATACCTACCCTTTATTCTCATTGGTTAAATTTAAAATGGGAGAATAAATTATAATATATGGTGGGTTGGTAAAATGTTTTCCAAAATGGAATATTTTGATTGGCTGAGATTGAGGCTAGGGTTTTGATTATTGTTTGCTTTTTATTTTCATTCCCGTGATGTTTTTGGGGTTGGCTATTCTCTGAAAAAATTTCCTGCAAGCATTTTTCCTTTGGCTTTGAATTTACACTTGGATTTTGGCTAGAGCTTGGTTGGATTTTGGCTTGTCTTTGTGGGGAGATCTTCTTCAACTACATTCCATCACTTTTGGTTGTAGGTTGGAGATTGAGCCTTTGTATTATTTTTATTTTAATGGCTTCCCTGTATGCTTTGTGTGTGCACATTATTTGCAGGAGATGGGTTGAAAATAATATTTATTCAATGGTTTTAATATAGTTTTGGAAATAATATTTGGGGAGAAACTTTATATTATATGGTGTTTTTGTATAGTTGTTGGAAAATATATTTTTGGTTTCCTGAGAATGTCGTTCACGGCTTTGTACAATTTCTAAGAAATGTTTCTTCCTCTTTGAGAACTTATTTGGTTGTTGGGACTCTTTAGAATCTCCTTTCTGAATAGGATTATCCTATGTGTGTTTTGTTGGGTTGTTTGGAGGTTCTGTGAGTGTTTATTCTAGTTTATTTGTGTGTTTTACTGTGAGAAAAAATTTGATATATTTTGATTTATAGTTGTTTAGATTTTATTTCATTTATGCCCTTTTATTCCTTATTTCTGGGCGACCTTGTTGGTCTTTGTTTCGTGAGATTTGGTTAAGTGTATGATTTTATATTTTTGCCAAAAGTTTTCCGTTAAATTTATGTATTTGCACTGTTTTAGCAAAAGTGCTAACTTGATGCGTAAACGCGCTAACTTATTGTGTAAATGCGCTAACTTTTTGCGTAAACGTGCTAACCTGTTGGGTAAAGAGCTAAGTTGTTGGGTAAAAGTGCTAACATGTTGCGTAAACATGCTAACCTATTGCATAAACACGCTAACCTATTGGGTAAAAGTGCTAACATGTTGGGTAAATGCGCTAACCTGCTAGGTATGTGTTTTTCAAAGCTTTCCTTATTTTGATTAATTTTTTTGATTGAATTTTTGTACCAGAGGCTTTATTGAGGTCTGTTGATATTTTCTAGATTTGGCTTTAATTAGTTTTGATGTATTTTGATGGTTTTATGTATATTTACCTCTCTATGTCTTTGTGGATGTTTTAGACTCTCTCCATGTTGATGGGCCATGGTTGATGAGTAAGTTATATTGTTGTTTTGGGACTAGCAAGTGGATTGGCCTTGTTGTGATGTTATCTTCTTATTTGATGGTAGATTTGATGGAAAATTTAATGGCTTGTTTATGCCTTTTATTTATTGGCCAAGAGGCTCATTTTTTAATTTTTAATGTTGTTGTAGCCTTGCGTATGTTGCAATAGTATGTGTGGATGTTCTTGGCTGCATATGTATGTTATATTTTCATGTTTTATTATGGTTTAGAGCCTCTTGTGATTTATTGTTTGGCCATGTTAGGGGGAGTGGGATTCCTTGTGATGATCGGGGTCATGAGATATAGGCTTGCATGAGGTTCCAGTTGTTCTCAAATTCTGATCCCCTTCTTATCCCCTTTGATGAGAAAGAATAACTCTATGTGTAAATGCAGAAATCAAGGAACAAGAACCTTAGAGCAACATATGACAAGGTTTTAATAACCTTCTACACTTCGAATTTATCCAAAGTTCAGGCGAGTATACCTTATGTGAATACTTTCACACTTTTAAACAAAATCCACAGTAACCATTGTCCAAAAACCAGTGGATCTTATCGCCTTAAACAAGAAACTAAAAAAATATAGGAAAACTTAGGCTCATTTTCAATGTTGATCCTCAAGAGATTTAGAAAAGAAAACCTTAACAAATACCAGTGCCTTTATCTGGGCTACAGAGTCATCTATTTTAAACAAGAATTCCAGAATGAAACATATCCATGCATCTCAATCACTTTAGCTTTTATCAATTCCATACATGCCTGACATGTATGAGAATCCTCCCATGTTATACTAAACAGTGTTCATCAAATTCAAAGTTCCCAATAAATAACCTACTGATAAAGATATTTCTCGCGTATTTAATTCCCCTCTTGAAGAAGAAAGCTAAGAAACATATATATTAAAATTGCATTACAATCCTTGTTCAATTGATATAACCCTAAGTTACCCAAATGAAACCAGTAAAATATTCAAAAGAACACCAGAAGACAACACAAATTCTAGGCTCAAAGTTAATGGTCTATATATTTATATTCAATCTAGAAAATCTTACAAAACTGAGATAATTTTCTGTAAAACACTTAGAAAAAATGCAGATAAATTTCTGTAGAGTTTCTTTACAAATTCTTGTGATGATTTTTTCATTGTCCTGGTATCCATTTATAAAAGCATGGATGCATACAAGCTTCAGACCCTTTTGAGAAAGTTTGTTACAAACCAAATTACTCTCCAAGAAACGGTTACATGTTCTTTTCAACATCTACAACTTCTTTCGCCTTTTGTTCTGTCGTAACCTCTTCTAACTGCTTCAGAGCATCTTCTTTTTGTCCCACATAATTGTCTTTCCATTCCTGAAAAACATCATCACTTGGCCAGAGAAAACTAACAACCTTCTGTTTCATGTCTTCTAGCCTTTTCCAAGTGACTCTTAAATGTCCAATTTCTGTTTCTATGAAACTGTAATGAGATTTCACCTTTTTAGTCTCTTCAATTGTTTGGACAAATAGAGAGTTGTCATCAGTTTTGATAATTTGATTGATCCTTAAGGACAAATTATGGTCCACCTCTTTCAACTAGGTCTTCTCTTATTTCAACTGAATTGGACCAATAAAACCTCCTGGAAACAATTCAAATTTATGATCCGAATATTCTTTTCTATAAAGCTGGGCTTTTCTTTTCACACCTGCCCTTTCCTCTGAGAGAATATTCATCTCTTTTATAAACTCACTGGTAGACCTTAGAGTGTCATTCTCCTCTGCATCTGGATGAGATGAACACATGAATTCCAACTCCTTACCTCTAGGCATCCATTTATTTAGGATTGGTTCCAAAGTGGCTTCATCTTCTCTGAATTTGATCATAACCTCCAGAATCTTTTTCATATTTGAGTATACAATGGAGGTTTTGACTAAGTCAACAAACTTCAAGATTGTAGCTTTCACCTTTTCCTCATATTTGTTTGCATACAAGGTTTGAGCTTGTTTCAACCTTTCCAACTCATGTTGGACATTTTCATGTGATTGGGAACCAGAAGGCATAGGAGAAGGGGGGTATTCTATAATGGGACTAGTAGGAGGGGGTCTTGCTGGAGAGGAGGCTATCATGAGTGTAGAGGATTCACTTGGATGGTGCTGACCTGCCAACTGACTCTGGAGTCTAGTAATGATGCTATCCTTGTTGGCTATTCCTTCTTTAGCCTCATTGTAGGCCTTTAAGATAGTCTCCAACTTCAATTGGAGATTATCTCTTTCTTGTACCTCTTTCTCTACTACTACCACATTGAACTTTGCAGTTTCCAAAACTGTGCTTGTAGCTTCCACTACCCCTGTATCTTGGACTCTCTTAACAATCATGCTTCTTAAGAGGCTAGAGTCTGATGCATTTTTCCTCCTTTTGTTCTCATCCTTCTTTAATGACCACATGATAAGAGCAACATCATCCTTGTTGAATGTCACTCCTTCCATAGGCTTTGTTTCCTTCCTTACTGCATCAAGCACTAGAGTATCAACTATATCCCATTCAAGGAGAATTAACACACCAGCCTTTGCTACCATTTCTCTTCCTTTCTTAGGGGTGATAGTTTTAAAGTCTTCCATCATTCCTTGCTTTATCTCTTCCTCCACCTGAGTTGTATCTCTGATAGGCTGTTCACTCTTCCTCTGTTCACATCTGACCTTGAATTTCTCCATGTTTTGCTTCCATACAAATTGCATGAAAGCTCCTGTTGTGACAAAGTTACCGTCAGCCAAAAATTCATCATTGGCTTGCTTAACAGTAAGGTCCAATTCTTGGCCTTGTAGCTCACCTTCGATCAAATTCATTTCAGCACTAGGTGGCTCTTCAGGCATTCCCTCTTGGGTCTCTTCATAGGTATAGGCAATCTCACTGAGACTCCCTAACTGTAATAATTGTTCAACCACCGCTTGCTCATCTCTAATGTGGATAGGGGACTGAGATGGAGAATATTGAGGTTCATTAGTTTCAACTTCGTTTTCCACTCTTTGCCTTTTAGGGGAATCTGAATGTCAATGACATCTTCAATTTTCCTTTTCCCTTTTGAAGTGGAAGGCTCACCTATCACTGGCATCATCACAGTGTACTTTGACTTCTTATGCATTACATAGTCACCAGGTGGGATAGCCTTAGAAAAGGTAGACTTAGCCAAGACCAACTTAACCTTATCAAGATCATTTTGCATTATGGCCTCCCTTTTTTCTTTTAAGGTATGCATGAGGTCTTCAAAATAGAGAATCAAGAATTTGATTTTCTCCTAAAAAGGGTTGAAGCTAGAAAGAGGATCATAGCTACTGTCAAATTGATGGATAAAATCAAGTGCCTTCTTGTATGCAACCCACTTATCCTTCCTTAGTTCCTGCTCATCTAAGATGAATTCATTTTTGATTAAATCTTTGGGGAACTAAAACTGGTGAGGCCTACCTCTACACATTGCTCTCTTTCTGAACATGCCATTAAAGAAGTCCTCAGGGTTTGCACATCTTGAAACTGCAGTTGACATCCTAATTCTTCAAAATATTTCCATCCACCCTTAGTGATTACAAAATGGTGGGCCATGGTAATAGTTGGGAAGATGGTCCCTTTACCCCTATTGGTTAGCTCTGCCTCTTGCACTCCTCCAATTTGTCTCAATACTTCTGCAATCCCTATCTTTAATGGGACCTGATAGGGTAATAAATAGGGGGTACCTCTAAATCCATACACTCTGAAGATAGTAGACACAGGGTACAAATACATGTCTCCCCAATTGTGAACAATCTTAATATCCTCTGCAAACTCCTTAGGTCAGAGGAATTTCAAAAGAGCCTTAGGAATTCTAGGGTTTTCTCTGCATAAAAGAATTCTAATTTTAGATGCAAAGCATCTATCAAACTTCAAAAAACTGGCATCTTCTTTATCCCAGGATAAAAGAGTGCTCCAAAGTTGAACAAGTATCTCTTCCTTATCCTTTATCTTGATCAATTCCATTTCCTTTGCAAAGTAATCAGCACCTTTGAACAAGAACATGTGTATTAACATGGAGTACCATCCAAACGGTCTATCCACCTTACCATTTTTGATCCCTACTAGCTTTTTATGAATTGCATCAGCAAGGTATGAGGCATAATCAAATGTTATTGCTTGGGAGGGGTTTATAATTTGTGCAATCATTAACATGTAATGTGTTGGCATATTCTTTTCAGCATCCTCTCCAAAGATCTTACATAATGCCCAATACATACCCTTAGCTCTCAGAGTGAATAAATTGAGGGAGAATGGTTCCATTGTGCTGGGGCCTACAACTGTTAACCCCCCTATCATAACAAATAATTCTTTCAATGGGCCACTCCTAAGATGATCCCTCTATGCATTGTAAACCTGGGCTAATGACTCGAAGTCAATAGGCTCTAAAAAATTGGAGGCCTCACTGAGTTTAAACACTTTCCTGAATTCATCTTCATTTATTTCAATCAAGATTGATCCCTTTATATTCCTGATGCATCTTGCATAATTCTGTGCAATTAGGGTCAATAGATCTACATCCATGAAAACACCTGGGACCACAAGCTTTCCTACATCCAGTTCCCATATGCTATTCAAAGAAGCTGGGGAATGTCTCTACCCAAAACTGACTTTGAACAGTCCTAAACCTGGTATTCCTATTTTAGGGTCCCTTAATCAATTGCCTTTATCATATAGGCCATCCCCAATTTTTAGATGAGGGTTCTTTGGTACTATCTCTTTGGCCTTAGCCTCGACATTGGTAGACATGGTTAATTGCTCTAAAAAATCATCACAAATGTTCCTGTCCTGATAATTAACTTTTCCTGTCAACTCTCTTCTTGGTGCCATTCTGAACAAGCAACTATACCACTAGAAACTAGCATAGACCTCTAATGATATAATTCACACAACAATATTTGGAAACAGACCAGAATTATCAAGAAAAGCACAAAAAACATGATTATTCGCCTGAAGAGAATCACTCCGCACCAATTTGCTCTGCAAAAAACTTCGATGAAACAATACTAACAATCAAGTTGATGTGGACTCAAAAAGACAAGTTGGCATTGAAATTTTTAGAAATTAACTCCGCATGCTTTGGCTTTCTTTTCAGAATTGAATTCACCAAATCGAATTCAAAACTGGCTCCAATGGGTCATAACTTCTCTGAGTCTTTCCTCTGTTTTGCTCTTTCTCTATTTCGTAGTGCATAAAACCTTTGCATTTTTCCTTCGCAAAGCAACGCTGGCCGTTGGATCACAAGAACTTACCTTATCTTTATCTCCGTTTGATCTCTCTGCATTAGTGTCGGGCCCTATCTCCTTTTTGCAACTTCATGGGCTTTAACACTCATGCACTTTTCCTTCGCAAAGCCATGCTAGCCGTTAGATCATGCTCAAAACACCCGGTCTTTAACTCTAACCAGGATCGTCAACCTCACTAACTAACTGTGCCTCATCTTGATGGCTAATGGTTTTCGCCATTTCGTAGAGGTTAAGCTGCAGGCATCTTCGGGCCATGAAACAACGAGAACCGTTGGATCGACCACGAGATGAATACTTTTTAACAAGCTTCAAACCTTTTAAGTGGACCCTTTATTCAGAAATCACTTACTCTATTTATTTGTTGGTTAATAAATGCCACGTGGCAGTCGACCATTAGCTATGGAAACTCCTCTGGATTCCACCCTAAATCTGCCACGTGTTCTCTTTACTATTCCCACATAACTGTCGGTTACACTTAGGTGGGCCCTCAACTACCTTTCAGAGCCATGTGGCATTTGACACATCACTATCAAGCTCTACGAAATGCAGCAGCTATCATGCCACATCATGCCTTTGTGTGATTTCCACTTGTCTTTCGCCGTTTCGTGAACATTAATCTTCATTTGGCTTGTAGCCACGAAACCATGAGGATCATTGGATCAAAACAGATCTGGTCAGCTTTTAACTTCGTGCCCTGTTTGTCCTTTGGGCCCCACCGGCCTTTTCGCCATTTCGCGATGACTAACTTACTAGCATCTTACCTTCACGAATCCACATGAGCCGTCAGATCTCAGGAACTTGATCGTTGTTTACTCTTTCTATGGCAACCTTTCCCGGGCCCACTGCAGACCGCCAACTGAGCATCCCATCACTGCTCTGTCATCGCTAGCTAGATCTACTACCTTTCCCGCCACCTTAGTGGGACCCACCACCTTTTCGCTACTTCGCAAAAGGTAGAACGTGCGCATCTCCCAACCACGAATCAACGTGAGCCATTGATCTTTTTCCAACCCAATCACTCTTTAACCAAGGAAGATTGCTTGTCTCTAGGACCCGCCACATGTTTTCACTGCTTCGTAGAACATAAACCATGTGCATCTCGAGCTAGCGAATTAATGTGAGCCATTGGATCACCATCAAGATGCAACTCTTTTACCTGATGGTCAGTCCAGCTGGTCAGGCCCACCAATGCCTTTTGCTACTTCGCGATCGGTAACTTATGAGCATATTAGCTTAATGAAACCACGCACACCTTTAGATCAAAAGGAACCTGCTCACCTTTTAGGCACCCGATTAAGAAATTAAAACTTTAGGAAAGACATAGAAGGATAATGCGCTGATAAACTTGCCTAGGAAAAAATTAAAGAAGGGGGGGGAACACTTTTCACGACCAATGGACCCTCCTTTAACTGAATAAAGTAACATAGAAATAGAATTATAAGGGTTTTTCTCAGACACAGGAGTGGTTTAAGACTTAAACCCTAAACCCTTATTTGGACCCAAAGCAATTAGAAGTAACAAGGCCATACCAGACTCAAAAATTTTCACAAACTTAGTCAATTATGGGAAAAGAATACCCATTTTTTAAACAGTGATAACAGTTCCTTGTAAGGATGCATGAATACTAGACCCCAAGGCACATTGGAGTTTACCATGATTCATAAATAAAGTGATAACCTAATAATTGATGGGTTGGGTATCTAGATTCATTAATAAGATAATAAATTGATTTGAGACTTGTGACTTAGTCCTAGGGAGGATGTTTTAGGATAAGCATGAGAAGGTCATGAAGAGGGTAAGCTAATCTCCCTTGGTCTCTCATAGGTTGAGATGGCTCCACATTTCCATCAGGCTAGTGCCTTATGTTATTATGTTTTGAGGATGGCATGTGATGACACTCCACTCCTACATATGTCTCCCTTGATGATTTATGATTATGCCTTGTTGGAAGCATTTGTGTCTTGTTGAGTTGTATGCCTCTACGAGTTTACTCTTGTAGTAATGCATGGGTTCTTGCATGAGAGTCCTTGTGTGGTTAGTCTCTTTGGTTAGGGTGTCGGTTTAGGTTTAGAGTGTGTGTTGGGACCTTGTGTCATCTCCTAGCACAGGGGGTGGTTCCTTTGGTTCCACATGGTTGGGTGGTTGGTTCTTTCTAGCCATTGGGATGTTCTCTTGGATTCTTCGTGTGTGGATGTGGATTATTCTTCATGATGAATATGGATGTACCTTGTAGTAGATTTATGTAATGAATATAATGGAGTTCATGTAATGTAATATTCTTGTATGTAGTAGTTGGAAATTAGGATTATGTCATAAATTGTAATAAGACATTAGAGATGTAATTGTATTATTGTAAGGATGTGATCTTATGTATCTTGAAATAGAAATGGAGTTGCATTATGATTTAATTGTATTATTTTATGACATGAGTTAAGGATGTATAATAGAATGTAAAAAAAAATTGGATTAAAAGGTATTGAGGCCTTAGAATATAGCTAATAGGAAATGGATTGATTTGCATAGTAATGGAATGTATATCATGCTAGATGAATAGTAAATGACTTTTATATGATGAATGCCATGCACTTGTATTGAAAGTAATGGATTTATAATGTTATATGTTTGTAAGTTATTAAATGAACTCTATGATTGAAGGATTAGTGTGATTTTGTGCTTGCTCATGCTTAAGTAAATAAATAAGGAAATATAGTTTATACATTATAAGTAGATAATCATAATAGATGGAATGAGATCATGTTAATATTAGATGCGATTGAAGAAGTAAGTTTAGATGGATTAGTAAAGATGGATTATACCCATGCAATAAGATTGCATTGTCATGGAAAAGGATAAAGAGCATGTGGATAGGGAATGATGGGTTAAAACACATTTGGTTTTGGTGCATAAAATGAATGTAGGATTAAGGGGTTGTCTTGCATTTTTAAAAGAAGAAATGTAATATGCTAGTAGAATGATAGTACGTTATGCATATCATGATGGATAGATAATCTAGTAGGTTGTATATCTCATGATTAGGAAATTAAATATGATGCATTTATTCAAGATGGAATATATTTGTCGTGTGAGTGGGATGGCATTATAGAAGTTAAATTAAGTAATGACATTGAAGTACCCTAGGGAAAAAATAATGGTGTTATGTTATTTCCGCTTGTGTTAATTAATAAAATGTGTAATGGTGTGTGTTCATAATGGGTAAATGGTTAATGAATGTAGTTAGATGGAGATGTTATGTGTTACATTAGTTATTATTAGATGTTAATAATAAAAAAATATCTCCATTAGTATGTTAGATGTTTAGTTTCTCTAGGATATTTTGGTGGGCATTACACTTCACAAGATCTCTACACACTTCCCTTCTCATACCTCATTTTCCAATGCATATGCCAAGATTATCGAAGTGGGGCAAGGTCATCCGGACCCAAGAATATTTGACCCATTATAAGAAAATTAAGCTTAATATCTCTAAACTATAGACCCAAGGTGTACCTGTAATGCCCCGCCAGGAACCCTAAAGGAAGCAACACAACTAAGCAACTAAAGGGTGAATTTTTTATTTTTTTAAAAAGAATTAAGTGCATTAATTATCACATTGCACATTTATTAACATAGCGGAAGTCTAACACATGATTTCCTAAGGGTTACCAATGAAGATTAATTTGCAATAATAATAACAACGTCAAGGTTAATCCAATTATCCATCTAGTTAGGAACTTAATTGCTTTTAATTAAAACATAATCATAAAAATAAATCCCACAATGAAAGATTTAAAGTGTTCCAATACATTTACTTTCCATGGTTCATTTACACATAAGAATAAAGATACTGAATTAACATACATTCAAATGAATTAATATTACACTAATCAATAATTACATGGCTTCCAATAGTACAACTGAATACATAAGTTATAATGCCAAGGTTACATAGATTTCTGAAACAGCGACCACATGGTCTCAAA
Organism: Cryptomeria japonica; assembly: GCF_030272615.1. Lineage (NCBI taxonomy): Eukaryota > Viridiplantae > Streptophyta > Pinopsida > Cupressales > Cupressaceae > Cryptomeria > Cryptomeria japonica. The sequence continues at coordinate 631,154,069 of NC_081407.1, forward strand.
AGTACAATAATCATGAACATGAGCTGGTACACGAATCACAAACCCAGATACACTAGTGAAGCCTTTCCTCGCCTAAAGGTACAATCAAGGATATCCGATGGGAAGTGGCACTACCACCCGACCATGTGATCCCAAAATGGAACCACCCCACCGTGCTAGGAGATAGTAGAAGACCCTCAAGCGAGTAAAACAAGACAAGTACGACAGTACAACATGACTCCGCAAAATTCATGTGACTCAACTCACAAACACTAGTGACCCTAAGGAGAGAGTGTCATTGCATGGCTTGAGGTGGTTACCCTAGGTAGGCCTCCATAGGTCCCAGCCCCCCTCTTGGGTTATCTCGGTAACCTCTCCCAAACCCCCGGCTCTATCTAAACATCATGCATACACTACCAACCCCTTCGTGAAGACAAGGTGGTAGGTTTGCCATTCCAGACCTTCTCACAACATCCTGAGCCTATACAAGCACTCAACCATGTGCGAGACACATTATCTTAATTTAATATTTCAGCTACCCACCCCCTAATCAATTATTAAGTTATCACTTCTTAACTGACTTTCAAGGGGTTATCCTACCATCCTCTTTGGGTGCGACCCCCACTTGAAAGCCACTCTCTCTCATAGGACACTAATAGGAAAGGTCTCTCTAAGAGAACTCTATGGCGAAACTGACAACCATATCTAATCCTGACAAAACTTTAGGTGAAGGGTACACAATCAATAACCCAGGGTTGACCTCTGAAATAAAAACACTTAATGGTTCATGACAACGGGGTTACCCAACAACACCCGACTAAGGGTATACAATCATTACGACATGACGACTACTTAAGGTAAGAAATGCAATGTAAATAAAATTGTATCAAACTATCATTTATTTTAAAGATCCTATTTCAGGCAATCTTTTTGATACAGTGAAAAACATTAAACATTTGCAGTTATAGATATTTCAGCAAAATAGAAAATACAACTATGTTAATAAAGGAAATTCAAAGTCATCATTTGTCCAGTAAGGCTACATTTAACCACTTTATTACATTATTAATAAATTAATACTATTATTGTATATAACAAATTATATATATATATATATATATATATAATCAATTAATAAATTACCAATATAAAATTTCAATACTAAAAGTCTAGCAATATTACTTAATACAAAAAAAATTACGTATTAATAATCTTAATTTTCTAAATTTATTATTATTTATATATTTTTTTTATTAAAAAAATTAATTAAAAAAATTACTTAATAATAAAATAATCATTTAAAAATATAATTTAAAACTATATTTAAAATTTACTTATTTAAAAAAAAACTAAAATTAAAAATAATTTAAAAAAAAAAAATATATTAAATCAAAAAACTAGGCAGTGGGTTCGGCAGCAGCCTGCTATCACAACCATGTGATAGCAGTGCATTGTACTGCTATCACATGTTTGTGATAGAAGGACAGTGAAGCCTGCTATCACAAACATGTGATAGCAACTTCTAGCTATTGGGGTAGCATGGCCGGGTTGAGCCTGGCTCCCCACCATGCGACCCAAAATAAGCATAAAATCAATTTAAAAAAAAAAAATTAATAAAAATTTAAAATTTACAATACACTTTTAAAATAAGCAAAAAAAAATTAAGTTTTAATTTTTTTTTTTTAAATACCAATATAATTTCTAAACACAATTTTAACTGCTCATCATCAGAGTAGTGAACTAAATTAAAAAAAATACAAAACTAATTCCTTTTAAACTATAAAAAGAAATTTATTCACTGGTTAAAAAAATAACAATTACCCAAAACAAATTTCAAATCTTTCTGTGACAAACAGAGACTGGTAAAAACCAGAAAAGTTTTAAACCCAAAATCAATAGAGCCAAATTGGTTGAACCTTTCCAAATAAATCTAGCAACAAAAGAATGGAAAAGGGAAATATAACTCTATTCCTCATTTCATTAAAATAAACTACCAGAAGAAAAACATAGGCTGGAAGCACATGAGGGTAATTCTGGCAAAATTTTGCCAGCCTAACCCCTGTGATTGAAACTTGAAAACAAAACATTTAATCATAAACAAAATCAAAACTCAACTAGAAATGGAAGACACGACCATATTCTATTTAATTTTTTTTTACAAATACACACCAGAAACTACAGAGAGAGGAAGAATATTTGAGCTAATATTAAAAACAAATAAACAGGCAGAAGCTATCCAACCTTGGAAGCTTTCCTGGAATATCTTGAGGAAGAGCTCATGCAACCAGATATCCACGCCAATCCTTCCTTCCAGATCCTTATTTCCCCAGCATGCATCCAAGAAATTTTAAAAATTTCTTCCCACAAACTGCCGCCTCCTTCCCATGAACTCCCAAAAAATATATTTAACCTAAACTTTTTAGGTTGAAAATATTTTTCCTCTCCAAAAATATAATATTCCATTTAAAACTAAAAGGATTTTATTTTATTTTCTAATTTCCACAAAAAGCAAATGAAAAGTGCAATTTCCCAAAAATCATTACTTTCCTTTTTTTTTTTTTCTTTTCTCATGCCCATTTAATTAACTTTCTAAAAAAAATATTTAAGGAAAGTAAATTAACTTTATTTTATTTAATTCTAATTTATTTTTAAAATCTAGAGAACAATAAATGCATTTAATTTTATTTATTTTCCCACTAAAGTTTAAATAAAATTATATTTCTAAAATAATGCAAATTGCTACTAAATTTAATCACTTCATTTAATTAATTAAATTCATAATCACTAAAGCATTATAATTCATAAATTAAATATGCTAACTATAAAGTGATGCTATAAACTCAAATAATTAATCTAATCTACTAGGGCGCACAAACCGAGAAGACCCAAACAAAGACTATGAAAAAGTCAGACAAACCAACTCGACAACCGAACAAAACAAAAAGGGCAACCGATTGACGACACACACAAGAGTGTAACTGAGGTACAATTAGGGTCAACTACTACGTCCTCCACTCCCATCGGACAAATAAGGCATGCTCAGACCTGTGAAGCCAGGTGGAGATGATACCACGTACCTACTTGGTACTTGTACCTGCAATATCCTGTATCATCGAACCACACATGCATATATACAAATATAGAATTCATGACATAGACATTGATGGAGGAGAATCATGACGCTCCCTGTCTCATCGGAGTGAGTGAAGGAAAATCATCCCCTCTCATCCAATACACTCGCAAACAGACAACATATAATTACATATCGCATAGATAAAGTAAAGTGTTAGTACATAACAATAATCCATAAAATACCACAAATCACAAGTACTGAAATACTATAAATAAAGTATGCATCCCATATCCAGATAAAGCATGAAATAATATCATATAAGTCTAAATAACACATAATGGTAATGTATCCACTGAAAGTAAACAATAGTAAAATATGAGTCTAATAAGTTCAATCGAGGAGGGGTACTACAGTACCAAGGATATCGCAACACAAAACTCAAAGAGATACTACTGATATGATCAAAACAACTAATACCAAGACACATAACTAATAACGAGATCAATGAGAACTCAAAATTCTGGAACAAGGATCTTCCAGAGATTACCACATTATATTGCCTCCATCATACTAAATCATAATGTCTATCCATAGCAACAACATCTATCTATAACAAAATAACTGCACATACTAACTGTACACAACATCTAGACTGGTATCTAGACCAATTCGGGCTACATATATTATCCAGTCCAAACTGGATAGCTAGTTTGATATCAATGATAACAACATCAACAATATTCACACAAGTCTAACAATCTCCCCCTTTTTCATTGATAGCAAAACATATCCAAAACATAACTGTGTACACCTTCCCCTTACTCACGCAACTCCTCAAATCGAAGAAACTACATTCATTTTTCCCCCTTTTGACATCAAGGACAGAGGATGTCTTTGACAAAAATGAATGAAAAGCAAAAGGAAGAAAAATATAATATATACAACTGCAAAAATGTGAGAACCTGAACACTGCATCAGAACCTTTAGTTGTTTTTCTTCGGAAAGATTAACTTGAATTTCAACTTTAGATTCGAAAGAAGAACTTCCCAAGAATGTATGGCTAGTTTAATGCTAATTGAAAGGCTTCTATACTCTATGAACAGATCAACTACATGGGAAAAACTATCCAGAGTAGATGGGTCTGCTTATACTCAATTGCATTTCCAAGCAATGCTAAAAAGTGCTCCAATTTGGCCTCAACAATATCCTTAACCTTCCAAAACATGTTTGCAAAGTCTTCTCTCTGCCTTTGCAACAATGAGAGTTTATATTGAAGAGAATTAATTATTTTCCTCTTCTCACCATCCTTATCATTCAGAGAATCAAAGGATTTACATAGGGTTGTCAGCTCATCTTCAATAGAATCAATTTTTATTTTGTGCTTCACTGTAGATGTCGGCCAAGAGATACAATACCTATAGACTCTACTAGAAATACAAATATAGTTCATCAATTCCTCAATACATGTTGATAAGATCTTTTTCAAATTAACACATTCATTCAATGAGAAACTGCATATCCAAACTTTTTATTTGGCTGATTGCTCAGAGAACTTCTTCTTTAGAACTCAATTCAGAGATTCCAAAAGCAGATTACTAGTATCTTCAAGGCTCATGTTGTTCTGAATAAAATGATTCAACAAAATGCTTTCAATTCCATCTGAATCGACTAAATTCAATCACATCACACCAATCTTCTTGATTCTATCCACACTATCAACCAATTTCAGCAAATTAGATTTGTCATTTGATTCTTTAGCTTCCTTCTCTACAACAACATCCAGATCTCCTGTAGTGATGCAGAGGCTAAGGGTTCACACGAAACTCACCTTGGACATATTTCACAACAATGGGTTCCTCCCATCCTATCACTCTTCTCAACCTTCAAATAATATCAACGGGTTACTATACCTTAATAGACCACAAACACCAACATTGAACAACACATAATTTAAGGAAACCAAACATGGCATTGACTCCTACAACCCACTTGGCACCAATCTGACTCTTGTACATTGAGAATGAATTTTATTGATAGACAAAAACACAACCAAGGTTCCTAAGCCCCAAGATCCCTTTGAGATTTACTTAAAGGAACCCCACACAACATTGACACCCTTCTCACTTGGCTCACAATGAGAACGAGCTTCTACAATGACCTCATTTGCAAAGAGGATCTGACTGAACATTAGGACTGAGACAATATGGAACAAAGGGGATAGTCATCAATACAAAATAATACTTCACCGAGGGTCTTCCAAGAACTACTAATGATTGAAGAGGACCTTTCCACTTACCTCTTAGATAGAAAAACCCAACACTAACTTCCTTCCTAACCTTGCAAAGTGTAGGAACTCAATTTACTGCCATACTGTGACAGTCACAACCCCTTCCTTAGGACAATCACTTTATTCCATTGTTTCTTGATTTCTTGGCCTTTCCACTCCTCGGATTATGGTTGGAACACTTTTCCACACCCCTCACTACCTTCTACTAGTCTCTCAAAACCCTCTTTGCATTCAAAAACTTTCAAAACATCAACAATTTGATGTTCATGACAGTTTGATTTTCAATATGAAAGGCAGAAAAGCAGTCATTCATAACTTTCCCAAGAATAATCATGAATAAAATCTCTCTAGTAAGATCTTATAATTCCTAGTTAAAAAAAAATTATCCAAGTTATAGCCAGATCTAACAGTTGAAACAAAAATTGCAAGGGTTTTACCAAAACGGGTAACCCTAGTTAGGGTTTTGGCAGTTTTAAGGAAACTATGATTTCTCCTTCAAATAGCAATGAAATCAAATGCCACAAACACTAAAATGAAGTTAAATCATTTCCCTATCATATCCAATAGCTTTTTGATCAAAACAAATAACTTTCACTATGAAAGGAAAGAAATATCAGACTGCAATATTCAGACAAACAGTAATAATTAAGGAAAACGTGAACATTTTATTGATTTCTTTCTTCAAAACACACCATCCAAACTTGATTCAACCCCTCACACTCAAATATATAATATCTACATCCAAAAATGACCCCCAAACGGACTCCAACTAACTCTAACCACCCATTTTGCATTTTGACAACTTTTTTTTGTATTTTTTGCATGACAACTTTTTGTCAAGATGACAATTTTTGACCAACTTGTCAATGTGACCACAAAAAATGATGAATGACCCCCAATACATGCCAAAATGGACAATATGAGTCCAATTACACCATTTCTACTCATCATGGGCATTTTTTCAAACTTGGCCATGTTTGACCTTATCAAGACCTCATAGGTCACTATGAGCCTAAATGGCTTTTGTAGCCATAAAAAGTGATTTGGATTGACTCCAAATGGTCATGAGGACCTTACATAGATTTTAAAGCATATTACAACCAAAGACAAATTTAAAATACTTCATGAGGCATCTAGATGAGTAGGTGCTCTTTCACCATCCAGCTATAAGGGATTCCAGATCATTAATCACAATAACATCTTCTTCCTTGCTTCTCTTTTGCTTTGAAACACTAACAGGAACAAACTGTCTCCTTTACTTCTTTCTGGAGGAGGAACCTCCAAAACCAAAAATGAAAGATACAAATACTGGGACAACACCCCACTTGTCCAAAAATGCGTTAAAATAGGTATCACAAGCTTCCTCTTTATTATTCAGACTATTCAAATATCTAAATATCTGCCTTGTAATCGAAACACCAGACTCCCATATGACATTATCTTTTGCCAAAAGGGATCCCAAACAGTACATAGACAAACTTACAAGCAATGACCCAAACCAAAAAATCATAATTCTTCTCTTTTGTCATCTTGATATCCTCTAACAACAATTATTTCAATAATTCACACAGGTTGAATGATTTTTTTTCATTGCAAGCATATGTGCCATATATACTGCAATTGTCAAGGCGGCACCTTTCCTATTTCTAAAATAGATTTTATAAGAGATGTCGTAAGAAACATACCTCACCAAAGGGTTGATGATGGTGTTAATGATTAAATCTCACTGATCACCCTTTACACTGGTTAGGGCTTCCACTTCTCTGTTCAAGATTGACTTCGTTTCCATAACTTCTCCACTATTGCACAAGCTGGTGATCACATAAATAACTTCCTTTGTGATTAGATAGGGTTGATCCAACACGATGTTCTCATCCCACACATGGCTAAGGATCATCCTAATAAATTTTGCATCATCAAACCAAGGGAATTCTAATCAAATATTTAATTTTTTTCTTTCTAATCCTTTTACCCTTTGCAGCTCAACATCTCTGATTTTCTTCAAGTTAAATTCATCTAGGAGAACCTTGTCCAAAATCTAAAATTCCTCACTACTAGATTCTCCAATGATCAATTTTCCTTCCATGATTTCTTGCACTACTCACTTTTCTACTTCTCTACTATTCACAATAATCTCAAGCACAAATAATTGATATGAAAGAATGAATTCAAAAAGATGATACTTATCTTGCCTAGAACACTTTCTTAGGGTTTTGCCACCAAGAACTATCTTTTTGATGATTTCAGCAAAAATTCCTCTGATTACCGGATAGCACTTAAAACAATGTCATGTCAGATCAATGACATGATCTATTCAAATAGGGAGGATAAAAGAATTTTCTTTCAAAACAAACTCCCCCTAACCGAAATCTCTAAACTTGGTTACTAGAGGAAGAGGTGCTTGCACCAGATTTTGGTACATCAAGCTTGCTTCATTTATTCTCACTCTTCTTTCTCCAGACCAAATTTTCTTTCTTTTTTGATTCACCATACTTCATCACACTCTTCTCAAAATATTTATCCTTATTTCCACTTCTGCATTGATTAGCATAATGTCTGGACTGTTGACATTTGAAACAACCGATAACTTTCCTTGCAGGTCTTATCGGATGTGATTTGTGTCTGCATTAATTAGCCTTATGTCCATAGTTATTACAAATGTAATAGTATCCATGAAAGTTGTAATGCTTATTGTTTGCTTCAACTGGACTATAATTATGATTTATAACATTATTTATACAAAGACTTGCTTTATGTCCAAACCTCTTGCAACTATAACACTAAATGCTTCTACAATTTATTGCCTTATGTCCAAATTTATTGCATTTAAAATAATAGCCATTAAAAGATGGTTACATTTGTGCATTAGGTTGTCAAACCGATGGTATTCTTGCATTAGAATTTTGATTCTGGGATTTTCTTTCATCTTTTGCCTTTTTCTCCACTTCAACATTGATTTGTTTTCTTTCTTCTTTATCATTCTAATCTGAACACATACCGGGTTGGAAACCAAGTCTGATTTTGTCTGAATTAACTTATTGCATGTTGATCAAATCTTCCAAGAGCTTACTACTATCAAGGATCTTATTTTCTACCTTAAGATTCTTCATCTCCTGCTCAAGATTTTCACATTTCTCAAACTTCTACTTTATTACATTTCCTTTAGGAATTTCTCTGTCTTGTCTTTTTCCTCAATCTTTTACATCGGATCTTTAATAGTATCATTAATTGCTTCAACTAATTATTAACCTCCTTATCCCTTAGTTTGAACTTCCATATTTTCTCTCTCAGCTTTTGCACATATTCATTTGCTATCTTCACATTCTCTTTCAATTCTTCATTCTTTGATTCAACACTTTCCAAATCTTCAAGAGTTGTCTTCAAATATTCATCCATATGAAAATATTTGGTCATGCATATAGGTGCCATGATTCAACCAACATGGATCTCCCTCAAGCGATTAAGCTTCCAAGCAAGGGACCAAAGCTTTGATACCAATTTTTGATTAGGTTGAAAGGAACACAATACTAAGAGGGGGGGTGAATCAGTATTCCCACATATATAAAAAAAATTCTCAAACTTTAATCTTCTACAAAGATATCAATCTTCATCACACAAACTTAATAGATATAAAACAACAAATAAAGAATAAACATGAAGAACATAACCACAAGACAAACACTGGATTTTGTACCTCGAAAACCCAAATGGGAAAAACCATGAAGAGTGTTAAATCTTAGGAGAATATAACTAGTTATATGGTGTTTACAAAAGGGGTGGCTCACTACAAATATGCAAAGGAACATCTCACTACCGGAATGCTCACTGCAACAAAAAAGATTGAACTGAAAAGGATTGCATCTCCAAATGCATATGATCAGTTAAAAAATTAAGTTCAGATTATAATTTACAAACTCTTATAGTAGATCCAATTAGATATCTTTATACAACTATCCTGCAGCAAATCTGATGAAGGACTACTGCACAATGCAACACTATTTGTCTTTGTTGTCTAAAACTCACACTGCTACCTTCATTGTTAACTCTCTTTTGCATATCTCATGAACTTCCTTAATCTCTTTCTCACACACACCTTCATACCATACCATGTCATACCTCATGCTACTATCTATATATATATACCAGAGGGTACAAATACCAAATAGTGTGTCAGCCACACCCAACACGTTAGCAAGACACTCATGTTGGCCTCTGCAAGATCGCTACATGCTTCCCTTTACATACCTCATTTGCCAGTGCATATGTCAAGATTACCAAAGTGGGAAAGGGTCATCCATACCCAAGAATATTGACCCATTATAACAAAATTAAGCATAATATCTCCAAATGATATACTCCACGCATACCAAGGATATTGCAACACAAAAATTGAAGTGACACTACTGATGTGATCAAAACATCTGATACCGAGACACAACTAATGTCAAGATCAATGAGAACTCAAAATTATGGAACAAGGAACTTCCAGAGGTTACCACATTATATTACCTCTATCATACCACATCATAACGTCTATCCATAACAAAAGAACTACACATACTGATTGCACACACATATGGACTGATATCCAGACCAATTTGGGCTACATATATTGTCCGATTTGAACTGGATAGCTAGTTTGACATCAATGACAATAATATCAAAAATATTCACACAAGTCTAACAATGTATTTTAATTACCCTACCCATCCTTGGCAACCACATTAGGGTCTTATTTTAACATTTGATACATCATTGATATTTCTACTTTTTCAATATAAAAGCACACATATTTTTCATTTAGTTTTTTTCCTTACCTCGCCTCTCCCTCTCTCTCTATATATAGCTATCTATCTCTCCCTCCCTATCCCTCACTCTTTCTACCTATATTTCTCCCTTTCTTCCCCCTATACCTTATCTACCTCATATATATCTCTAGATATCTCTCCCTCTTTCTAACCCTATCTCTCCCTCTCTCTCCCGCTATTACTTTTTCTTTCTATATATCTGACATAGTCAAGGAAAGGAGATCCAATGAAGGACAACCCAACCTTGCATCTAAACACATAAACCATGCAAAGTATACCCGTAACCAGTAACAAGGTGCCAGAAACAGTAGGAAGAACAACTGGTAACAACACAGAAGACATAACCAGTAAACAAGGTAAATGAATCTTATTACAATATAGAAAATTATACATGCCACATGCTAGATCAAAGTCTAGGATACAAACAATGCTTATAATGCAATTACAAGATCCGCAGATCATCCTCATATCGAATCGGATTCCAGTAGCAGTCTGTTGATTCTATCCTAATCCGGACCTCAGCCTTTTGGCCTCAGTCCTACTGGATCAGAATCCAGTCAGTTATACATCTTCGCTCAGTCTCAATGCTTTGTATTCAATATTATAACTTCTTTGATGTCTTCAAATGATTCACAAGCTTCCATATATATACCACCCCACAAATAATCACAAGTTAATCAAGTTGGCCCAAAGACCAACCGGTTCATGAAACGTGCAATGGTAACATGTCAGCTCAAAGCACAAAGAACAATTTCCAAATCATAAAATGATGCATCAACCTACGAGAATATTGGCTAAGGCCCAAAGCAACACCTCAAAGGACCTGCAAGTCATGGAGATCAACCGCAACCCAAAATCATCTTCGTTCAACATACAGTTAGGCTAACTGGTAAGAACACACCAACCTGGACAATACCAAAATCCGCATACTACCGAAAACAAAGCCAAAAGCTATGAAACTCAAACATGATAACAGCCACAAACACAAGGGAATAAAACCAAAACCATAATGTTAAACACTCAAACATGAAGAAATTCCATGCTCTCAAGCAATTCCACAGAAAACTGCCCAACTGGTAAGAACTGGACTAGTGCTCCTACATCAGACTCTTGGGGTTAATTGAAAAGTGAGTCCCATCACTTGATCTAGTTCGACAATCGGTCAGTAGGTACTTGCAATTTCCTCAAGGGATTCAGTGATCTAACCACAACTTCTGGTTGCCCCTCCATGATGATCTATTGGTACAAACTGCAACCTCCCTCAATCGGTGATTTGTTCAAGTCTCCACCCACTAACATCCTCAAGGTCAAGCTCTAGGAACGGCGGTCTACCTAAAAACCTTTCTCTGCCTCACATTTGGTAATCTGAACAAGTCCACAAGTTTTCTCAATCTTCTTTCCAACCAACCAGTGCACCAACAACACTCTGTCCAATAACAAGTTCACGAACCAACTCTAATACCAATTGATGTAGCCATAACTGGTGAAAACCCTCAAAAGAATCAACCGGCTTATACAACAAGAGAGACAGTGAAAGAAGTAAGAGAACATAAAAAATTCATATGAACATATTATATTTAAGTCATAGAACTTTTGGCAGTCATCCGGTAATCATCAGATTATCATCAAAGAACATCTGGTAGTTAATTGGTTACATGCAAGCTTCAAGCCAGCTACAATCCAATCGAGACTCTAAGAATCAACTAGAGCACAACATGTAAATCTCAATCCTTATTCTTAGTTATAATTCCTCTACCCTTACAAATGATTACATAACATCATATTTATACCCGCCGGAATATATCTAGGTCGGCCTCAAAAGATTACATTTACCAATGCAGGAAAATGAAACTTGTAATTAGGTCAGCCCTAAGATTTAAGAAATCCTTCCGAAAAATAACAACCAAGTGATGTAGATTAGCAGGAAGGCCGGCCACACACCAAGTAACATCTAACAAGACACAAGATGGATCCACATGCCAAGAATCATGTTGGTAATGAAGGAAAGCCAACCCGTAAGCTCAAGAACTATCTCGAAAACCCAGAACAACCAACCAGAAGCGATAACTGATCGGAGAAGAACCCAATGAACTAGAATTAACCACATGAAACCACCAGGAAACTGCAAACAAGATCTTGCACGAAGAACAAGCAACTACTGATACATATTGAGAAGAATACTAAAACTGCACAAAGAACTAAACAATAACAAAACTGAAAGGAAATATTTTTGGTTGATGTAAGATTTCTCATCAACTGGGGATGCTCCTTCATCAATATATCCACTTATATCTCTAGTTATGTCCCTCTATCTCCCTATGTTTATCTATATCTTTATCTCTCTATATCTCTATCTCCATATCTCTATCACTCATACACAAAGTCCCTATTTCTCCCTCTCTATATCTATCTCTACATAGATATCTTTTCCTCTATGTCCTCTCTCCATTGTTCCCTCTTATTGTATTCTCTACTTCCCATCTATCTCTTTCTCTCCCTATCTATCCTTCTATTTATATATCTCTTACCCTATGTATCTATATCTCTACATATTTCTCTTACTCATACACACACACCCACTCCCTATTTCTCCCTCCCTCCCTAGCATCATAAATCAACAATTATTTGATCCGACAATAATGGGTTACACTTTTTGCCCAAACTTGACATTGAAATTAGCATTTTTCTCTAGATATTCACTTTCTAACACTTATAGCAGCTAAACCATCAAGAATTTAAAGATGAAGAAAACCACTAATTTGTGAGATTTTTAATGTAGATTCTAAATATATGGTTTTTTTCAAAAAAATTAGAAATAAATTGTGGATACTTTTCCATGAATTTTAACAACTACGTACTCGGGGAGACATGGTAAGGGAGTTGAAGAAATCTTTGTAGAAAAATGGTGTAATTATAAGACAACGAGAGAGATTGGTGGATGGTATAGCGGAGAAAACTATGGAATCTATACTTGTTGAGGATATCATGACGATTAACATTTCAAATGCGGTGGATGATGACATTGATTTGTGGGAAGACTTGGTGGTTATATACAGAATCATTGGCCCAAAATTAAATATGAAGATGATCAAGGAGTGGGTGGAAGAAAGTTGGAAGTCACTTGTCATTTTAAAATTTATTCTCAAAGGTTTTTTCATAGCCATATTCGTAGAGAAGCAAGAGAAGGAGAGGATTATGGAATATGGTCTATGGATGATTAATGGATGTCCAATCCACATGCAACCTCGGTGTCCAAATTTTTACCTTGTGAAAATGGACCCATATGATAAGCCTATCTGGTTAGGAAGAGGATTGTTTGGAGAAAATTGATAGTTCTCTTGGTACCATGTTAGGAATAGATGAAGAATTGGTGGAAAAAAATTCATACTTATATGATAGGATTCAAATAGCAGCCATTAGAAGAACTCTTGATAGAATTTGTTTAATGTTGGAAAGTAGGAAATGGGTGGAACAAATAGAAGTGGAAGAAATCAAGAGGTTTTTCTTGCGGTATGGTAAGAGGAATCATATGGAAACCAAGTGTAAAGTTAATATTAAAAAAATTGAGAAATGGATCCCTAAGGGGAGATAGAAGGAAACAGTTATTAAAATAGTTATTTCAGCATAGGCCCCTAATAAGGTGAAAGAAGATGTCTCTATAAAGGACTTGAAACAAAGTGAAATTGGGAATCTGCCATTGGTTCCTATTTCGGCGAGTTCCTCTAAGGATTATCTAGAAAATATAGGCAGGGATATTGGTGATAACTATCTGGCTTTAGGATTTTTTGATACAGAGATGAATTTAGAATTTGGTTATGAAGGTGATTCAGGTATGGAAGATGAACTAGATATTATTGATACTCGATGCCTTAGTAAATTTGCAAATATTTTGTTGGGGAGATCAAAAATAGGTAGAGGAAGGAGGAGCAATAAACAATTAAGGGAAGATAGAGAAAAAGAGAAAGGAATTATTAGTGTGATCGACTTTTTGAAGAAATCCAAGGGAGCTAAGTCCTCCCTTGGAGGCCAATGAAAACCATGACATGGAATGTTAGGGTCCTATTGGTCCCTGACAAGAGATGCTTGGTTAAATGTTGAACAGAACTTATGTCTAATGGTGTGGTCCTTATTCAAGAAACAAAGCTCAATTCAGAGAAGACGACAAATTTTTAAAAATTCTATGGAAAATGGAAAGGTTATTTCCAGGAGGCTTGTGGCTCATCCAGAGGTTTAGGTATCTTATGGAACCCACTTGTGGTGGATGTTAATATTATCACTTCTTAGACCCATTGGATGCTTTGTAACATCAAAGATATTTCAATTGGGTAATAATTTCCACTCATCAATTTGTATGGTCCAACAAAAATAGAAGACAAATCCAAGTTGTGGATGGAGGTGTGCAGACAGATTGATCAATTAGATAGGGAAAATATTATTATAGTGGGGGATTTCAATGCGATCCTTGATCTTAATGAAAAGAGTGGTGGAATATCTAGGCTCAATAGAGATGGAAGACTTTAGGAGGTTTTTATTGGACAACAATTTAATTGTGTCATTCCTAAGAAGGGAAAATACATGTGGATCAATCATAGAATGAATTTTACAAATATTTCAAAGAGATTGGACTATTTCCTAGTGGGTGTTGTTTAGTTGGTTGGCGTTCAAGATATTTCCACAAGCATTCTCCCATTCTCCATTTCTAATCATTTTCCTGTTCAAATGGATGTTGATATTGGTTCAAGGAAGTTTAAGGGATACTTAAAATTCCAAAGCACGTGGTTGTGGGATGATTCCTTTTTTTTTAGCATCAAAACATGGTGGGAGGAGAGTGATGTCTTTAAAGATATGCCTAGATTTTGTTTTGTCAAAATATTGCATTTTTTTGAAAAACCAAATTAAGGAATGGAACCAAAAAAATTTCAAGAATATATATTCGGAAAAACTACTAATTGAGGAGGAGGTGAAGGCCCTCAATAAGAAAGTAATTTAGAGGGGCATGTTCAATGAGGATTATGAAAAGGAAAAGGAGCTGAAAGCAAGGTTAGTAGAACTATTGGCAAGGGAGGAAATTTATTGGAGAGATAAGTATAGGGAAATATGGATTGTTGTTGGGGATCATAACATGAAATATTTCCATTTGTTAGTAAAGGCTAGAATAGATATCAATAGGATTGATGTTGTCAAAATCTAGGATGATAGTTGGTGTGTCAATGCAAAAGGCATTGGAAGAATAATAGTTCAACATTTTTAAAACTTGTTGGGGAAATCAATTGGATGTGATAGAAATATTTGGGACAATATGGTTGGGGTCATCAAGGAAGAGGTTTCGTTGGAAGATAATGAGTTCCCCTCACAACCTTTCTCACTAGAGGAAGTTAGGAATGCTACCTTTATGTTGCACACAAACAAGGCCCCAGGGCTAGATGGCTTGATGGTGGAGTTCTTTTAGAAATGGGAATTTATGGGTAAGGATATTCTTGGAGTAGTTGAGGATTTTAGGAGAGAGGAGATTTGTGAAGGACATTAATAATACAATTATTATTGTGATCCTGAAGAAATAGAATTGTGAAACCATGGGTGACTATTGGCCAATTTCTCTTTGCAATTCATTATATAAGATCATTTCCAAAGCAATGGTGAATAGGCTGAAGGTGATCCTAAATAGGCTTGTTTCTGAAGAGCAAAATGGATTCACTTCAAGGAGAGAGATCATGGATAGTATCATCCTAGCTTTTAAGACTATTCATTCGATGCATTCGGGGAATATGAAGGCAATGATGGTCAAATTGGACATTATAAAGGCCTATGACAGAGTTATCTGGGACTTCCTTATTCTGGTACTAAGATGGTTCAGATTCAACAAGTGATGGTTGGAATGCATTCATTTTTTAATATCATTGATGAAGATCTCTATTTCGGTGAACAGTTTCATTAATCATTTCTTTGATACCACGAATTGATTCAGACAAGGAGATCCTTTATCTCCATCTTTGTTCGTGTTAATGGCAAAATGATTGGAAGGGACATCAGGGAATGTTGTAAAGAGGATAGATGGCTTGGTATTAAAGTGCATGGAGTATTGGATCCTAGTACCCACTCTCAATTTGTAGATGATAACTTGCTATTTGGAGTAGTATTGGTACAAGAAGCTCAAACGATGAAATTGGTTCTGGATGAATATTCAGAAACATTGGGATATATCATGAACAAAGACAAATTTTAGATAATCTTCATCAACTTCTATAAGAAAGCCCAAAAGAGACTTGTAGGCATACTAGAATTTCAGATTGCCACATTCTCGATCAAATATCTCAGGGTGCCTTTGTTCTTGGGAATAAATAGAACTTCTTTGTGGGAGGAAGTCGTTAATAATTGTCAAAAGAAATCCCTTAGATGAAAGAACAAGTGGTTGTTGCAAGAAGGGAGGATTCTAATGATTAAATTGGTTCTCTGTACAGTATCAATGTATGTGATGTCTTGCTACGGTATATTAGTGAGAGTCATCAGTGTACTGAATAGTTTCCTGAATTTTTTTGTGTGGGAGGGCTCTAAAGAAGAAAAGAAAATTCCACTCATCAATTGGGATACAACATGCATGATTAAGCAGGAAGGTGGTGTTGTCTTGAGAAAAATGAATCTCCAAAATCTAGCTCTCTGGGCTAAATTGGTCTGAAAACTATATAAAACTCGAGGCTAGATTTGGTGCAAGATTATGAAAAATAAATACTTGGATTCAAATGATCGGGAAAGGATCTTCACAATAGTGAATTCTTATAGTGGATCCAAAATTTGGGAAATCAAAAGAATCATCATAGATCACGTCACGTAGAAAATTGGTAACAAAAGAAAGGCCAAGTTCTGGAGAGACTCTTAGAATCAGGAAAAGGCTAATGATAGTTTCTTCGAAGAGGAGTGGATCAATTATCTAGAAATCAAAATGGGTAAGTGGGTTTCAAATTACATACTCCCTCCTAAGGAAGGATATCTACAAATTTAGTGGAAACTGATAGGAGAAGGGATCGGTGAAGAAAATTATTAGAAACTCTTGGAGATCCTACTCAACCAGAGAATAGCCTTAATGGGATAGGAAGATGAAGTAATATGGTGTGCAACCAAAAGAAGAGAATACAAGGTGAGTCTGGTATATTTTATGCAAAGGAAGAGGAGTAGAGAGGTGAGTTGGCTAGCGATGTTATGTTGGGATAAGAGAGTGTTGTCGAGACTTGGAGATTTTTTATGGATATCTCTACATGGGGGAATCCTTATTGGAAACAGGCTAAAAACTATAGGCACTGGATTTCCTAGTGTATGGTTGATGTGTAGAAATAATGAGGAGACATCTAGTCATTTTCTACTATGGTGTCCCTTTTTGGTTGCTTGTTGGGATTGGTTCTAGGAATTATAGGATGGATGACCGCTAGAAATTATAATCTTTTTGATTTCCTGATGGTCTAGCCTATTGATAGGGCTAATTCCAAATGGGGTGACATTTGGGTAATAGGTCCCTCAATGATTGTTTTGAATGTTTGGAAGGACCAAACGAATGAATATTCAGGGAAGAATATTTTCTTGTAGAAAATATAATTAGAAGGATAAAGGAGGTTATTGTAGAGGTCCTCAATAGTAATCTACACTTAAAAAATGTAAAGAGGATAACCAAATGGGACAAAGATATGGAAGAGACGTGAAAAAATATGATCTCAGGTGAGATAAGGATTTATTTCTCTTAGTTGGCCAGGAAGAACATCTCTTGGGAGGCACCCAAAAAGGACTATTACAAATTAAACTTCGATGAGGAAAGTAAAAGTAACCCAAGGGAGGTCTATTTTGGGGCCATTCTTAGATATGAATCCGAACATTTGGTGTTAGAAACTCAAGGATTCATGGGCATTGCTACTAAAAATGAACCTGAGATGAAAGATTTAGACACAGGATCGGACCTTTGTTTGGAAAAGTGGCTCATTAAATTAGAAGTTGAAGGGGATTCTAAAATAGTGGTTAACGCGGTCATGAAATCCAATATTCACAATTAGAGGTTGGGTCAATGGTTGATTGACATCATGAGTAAATTGAAGAAGTTCTTTGATTTCTCTATCTCTCATATTTATCATGAAGGCAATCAAGTGGCAGATTGGCTAGCCAATGTAGGGATTAGGAGTCAGATTCCTGACTATTGGAAATTGTTGCTGCTAGGATATGTTGTCATTGATGTCAACATATTCCTATGTTACTGTATTGTAGAGAGTTGTTTTGGTGATCCGATGATTGCAGAGAGTTGATCTAGTTGGTTTATCTATTTGATATGCTGAATCAACTAGAGATACTTGATTTAGTGTTGATTTCATGATGATATGTGGTGATTTGACCAGGTTATGGATTCCAGTATGAGGATTGTTTTTTCAGTGTTCAGTGTTGTAGTGTTCTCGTATTTGATCTATTATTCTTTGGAATGATTATATCTTGAATTGTGGATTTGGGAGAGTGTTTGGGATGTTCGTGTGTATCTTAAATTCATATGGTTCATGATTTGGTGCTCTGCAAGTTATCTTTCTAGTCTCAGTTGTTATTGTTGAGTGTTCTTGAGTATCAACATGTTGATCGATGGAGATTTGATTAAGTGGTGTTGGTACAGCTATTGTGGATGGATCTAATGTGCTTGTTGGTGTTCCCTAATCATTTCCTATTTGTTTTGGTGTTCTGCATTGATCATTGTGTGTGTTATTCAAGATCTTATGGGTCTTATGATATTCTTCATGTTAAGCAATATTTTCGGTGGTGTAGCATGTTGTGCATGATCTTGGTGAGATTTATGGTGGTGTTGCATGTTCAGTGGAGTTGATTTAGGTCCATGTTATGTTGTCATGGCATTGTATTCGTCTGGTGGTTATTTTATGTACCATGTGGTGTAATTTTGTAATTAGGTGTTAAGGGTTGAGCCGACCTTGTAGTCAAGGTTGATGATTTGTATAAATTTGTGTCATATTCATGTAATTAGTGGATAGGTGTTGTGTTTGCATTATCAAATAGTGGTGTGTGTGAAGTGTAGAGAAAAGTGTGTTGCAGGGAAGACAATTGTGCTTAACCGAAACCGCCATCAAGCATTTGGAGATGTTATTCTCTCAGTTCATCTAAACCAGATTGTTGTCTAAATGTTCTTGTAAGGTAGTGAACCTTCCCTGAGGGTTGTAGCCTTTGAGGTTATTATATTTTGAGCAGTGACCTCTAGGTAGTGCGCCTGAATGTGTGTGCATTCCCCATTGTAATATTTTCACATACTATTACAGAGTATCATCTTATTGTGGGTAGGTTCCCACTATTGTTTTTCCCTTAACCGATTTTTCCACATCAAAAATCTTGGTGTTATGTATGTTGTTGTTATTGTGTTTATCTTTGTTCTTGCTACAGTTAAACAAATTTGAAGTTGTGCTTAAATTGTTTAATCCGGTGAAAAATAATTCACCCTCCCTCTCAGTTTTCCTTCATTATTGTTTTCAACACTAACAAATCAGTGGATAGGACTTGTTTGCACAATGATTTTAGGGCAATTATCATGAAGGATGAATTTGGTCTCCCACAAGCTGGAATTGGATAAGTATATGGATATGACCTTCACAGTGGTAAGTGGGCTAGTGGAAGGGGTTTGGGATAGCCAACGCCACAGAAAGATTAAGAAGGACCCAAATTTTTCCAATTGGAGGTGGGAATTTCTGAATTAAACTAAATGAATCACAAGTAAAGATATGAAGGACTCATTGGATAGGGAGAAATCAAAATGGAGGATTGTTGGCAGATTCTCTCAGAGTCTCATGAAGCAGACAATTTCTTTAAATTTTGCCTTTCTCTTCGGTTTTTCTCAAGTAGATGACTTCGGGTTCAAAGGAAAACATGGCAATATTTGGAGTTATCTACAAATGTGAAACTCGAGTGGAATTATATGAAACTCTTGAAGACCAAGTGAATTATCTCTTCAATAAGGCCAATGACAAGGAGAAGGATATGGTGAGTTAGATCCTTGGGTATGACTTTTGGAGCAGGGGCCATGTTCATAAGGAGGAGGTGTATTGCAACCTATTTGAGTCAATAGTCCAAATTCTAGGCTAAACTCTTAATGCATTTGTATTATCAGGAGAATGGTCTGAGGGGAGAATGATGAATGTGTAAAAACAATATTGAACGAGATCAAAGCCATGCTAGATTTTGGGAAAATGATTGGTTATTTTGATCTCACTACTAAAGGAAAGATGACTAAGATGAAGAAAGCTTGGTCGATCTACAAGGCTAGGGTCAGGAAGGAGAACAACCTAGACAAATTCGAAGCTTTCATGGTAGACAATGAGGATCTCCTATCGGAGGGAATGGTGGGGAGGTTTGTGGCTGTGGGGAAGGGAATTGCTTACTTGTATCACTGAAATGGTTTTAGACCCTGTAGTAGCTTATATATGTTCTGCTAGAACTATGTAATTTATTTTGTTGAATCAATACAAGGGTACTGCCTCCTAGGCAGAATTAAAAAAAAAAACTTTTAACAACTAAATTTTTATAGTAATTGACATTTTTCAAAAGTGATGTTTATTGTGTCATGCGTAAGATTTTTTATATTAAGAGAAATTATAATTTTTAAAATATAGATTTGTCACACAAATTATGGAAATTTTGTCATTGTTTTCTATTGCATATATTTTAGTTTAGTTAATTTTAAGTCATTTTAATTTGGACAGAGGTGTATTATGTCATGAATAATTTATTTTTGCATGCATTTGAATTAACTTCTTTTTGTGTTGAAATGAGGATGTCAACACCTAGGGAAAAAAATTACAATTTTTATTTTCCATTTTCCTATTTTTCCATGTGTGAAGCAAAGACCTTAATGCTTGATGAAAAACGTACATTCATATGAAATAAAAATAAACATATTCAAAATTATAATTTTTGGAAATCTTATAATAAGGACTACATACTTACAAAACAAAACTTCTAAATGAATTCATTTGACCCCCCAAAATGTAATATTGAGGCAGGAGCATCCCCTGTTCATAGCAATCTTGCATCAACCAAAAATATTTTCCTTTCTATTTTTCTTTATGTTACAGTTTCACTTTTCCTTTCCATGTGTCCCATTTTGGCTCACATGGAGTTGGATTCTACTTGAAGACTTGATCATCTTTCTTCTTTCCTGGCTGCATCACATTTGGATCATTTTCCGACAAGATATCGCTACCAGGTTTCATGACAGTTTCCTGTTACCAGTTTCCTTTGTTACTGATTGCCTGGACCTATTTTGGCGATCTACCAAAACCTATTCTGAAGCTTGAGGAGCCTTGGGCGTTGAATCTGATGTCTTTTGGCATGTGGCCAACCTTTTCCCATGATCTACGTTTCATCCTTTGGATTTTTTGGAGGAATCTCTTGGTGGAGGCCAACCTGTTATGTTAGGTCTTGTTCTTTGGGTTTTGATCCCTTTTCAGGCCGACTGGATCCTTTGGATCGATATATATTTGTAATTATGCTTTAGAATGTTATGAATAAGGAATGAAGTAGCTAGTCTGAGCATAGAAGATTGATCTTTTGATTCAAGGTACTGGTTATGACCTATTCTACCAGTCTTGTGAGTCGGTATGTTGTAACCTAGCTGTTATCGGTTGGATGTAATCAGATTTTATACAATAAAATTACCTATTATGTATTGCCTCCATCATATCTGTGTGTTTTCATTGTGTTTACTCTTGCTAACTAGTCTGGATTGATCTCTTTGAGGTCCCTCCTCACTAATGATTGTATCAAGTGGTATCAGAGCAAAGTTTCATTTTGGAGGTTGCGTATCCTGAATTTATTGTTGTGGGGTGGTGGATTGTGGATCTAACCTACACTTGCAGAGGACTAGCATGAACGATGGCGTGAAGAGGAACTAGGAATGGTCGAGCATGTGGGAATGAAGACCTTGTTGTGATGGCGATGTTGCGAGAAATAGCAGCCTGGTTAGAAGCCATGGATATAGCCCAGAGAAGAGGCTGACATATTGAAGATGTGAGTGAATTTGAAGGAGAAGAAGCCCCGACAAAACAAGAAAACCCACCAACAGTTGATCCAGATGAGGAAAGGTTTTTGAGGGTTTTGAGTAGGGCGAATACTAAACCTCATTTTACCCCACTAGAATATGATGGGAAGTTAGATTCAGATGAATTGATGGATTGGATCTCAGAGATGGAGAATTATTTTGATTTTGAAAACACTGCAAAAGAGAGGAAGGTGAAATATGCCTATACCCGATTGAAAGGTCATGCATCTCTTTGGTGGGAGAATTTGTAGGTTGATAGATAGAGAAGAGGTAAAGAGAAGATTAAGACATGGGATTGGATGATTGCTAAGTTGAAATCAAAGTTTGTGCCAACAAATTATCAATTGGATTTATTCTACAAGTTGTAGAATTTGAGATAGAAAGAATCTAGCGTGAAGGAGTACACTAAAGCATTTTACAGGTTGAACATCAGATTCAAACATGTTGATGATGAAGTTGAACAAGTTGCAAGATATTGGAATGGATTGTGGAAGTCTATACAGGATGAATTGAGTATGACCAAATTGGAGAGTGTTAAAGAGGCTTACCAGTATGCTTTAAAGGTTGAAGTGAAGTTGAACAAATGACATGAGCAGACACAAAGAGGTAGAGGTGGAAGGTTTACCAAAGGAATATTTCAAGGAGGAAGAGGAACTAGTACACATCAGAAAAAGGACAAGGAAGTGAGTAAAGAAGGAAATTCATACCGGAAGGATGATAGAAATCCCTATCGGAGGAGAGAATCAGATGGTTATCGGAATGAGAACTTTGGAAGACAGGACAAAAGGAAATTTTAAGGAAATTGCTACAAGTGTTGAGGAGAAGGACAATGTGCATTCGAGTGAAAGAAGATTGAAAATATCGAAAGAGCAGCAATGGTGGAAGAAAAGCCCACCAAATTAGATAATAAACCAGAAAATGGAGAAATATTGATGATGAGGAGTGCTTTGTGTCATACCGGAGGAGATGAAGAGCCTTTACAAAGGAAGAATTTGTTCTAGACTAGATGTAAGGTATCTGGTAAGTGTTGTAAAGTTGTTATTGATAGTGGTAGTTCAGATAATCTTGTTTTAGAGGAGATGTTAAATAAGTTGAAATTGGAGAGATTGAAACACCCTAAGCCTTACCAGATAGCATGGATTCAAGATGAACATAAGTTGTTAGTAAGTGAACAATGTTTGGTGAAATTGAAAATTGGGAATTATCATGATGAAGTCTTGTGTGATATTATGCCTATGGATATTTGTCATCTTTTGTTGGGTAGACCTTGGCAGTTTGACAAATAGGCAGTACATGATGGGAGAAAGAATACATACACTATTGTGGCCAATGGGATGAAGTAAACCTTGTTGCCTTTGGAGGAACCCTTGAAGAATGAAGTCTGTATGAATGCTAGAATATGTTTGGTAGATGGAAGGAAATTTATGGATGGACTAAGACATGAGAATGTGTGTTTTTCCTTAATTCCTAAGAAGACTAAGAGACCGGAATCGGAAGGAGAACACCCAGAAGAGATAAGATATTTGCTGACAGAATATGAGGACATCATTTTAGATAATGTACCTGATGGATTGCCACTTGTGAGAAGTATTATTCATTGCATGGACTTAGTTCCCGGAGCTAGTTTTCCTAACAAAGCTACACACTGGTTGACACTAACAGAAAATGAATAACTGAATAGACAAGTGCATGAGCTATTGAAAAGGCTTGATCAGGGAGATTCTGAGCCCTTGTGCAGTACCAACAGTATTAGCACCTAAGAAGAATGGAGAGTGGAGAATGTGTACCGATTCAAGAGCAAAAAACAAGATCACAATGAAGTACCGGTTTCCTTTGCCTAGGATGGATGACATAATGGACTATTTGAGTGGAGAAAAATACTTTACAAAAATAGATTTGAAGAGTGGATACCACCAGATCAGGATCAAAGAAGGTGATGAGTGGAAGACAACATTTAAGATAAATGAAGGACTATATGAATGGTTGGTGATGCCTTTTGGATTGACTAATGTGTTAGATGGTTCAAATAACTGGAAGACAACTAAGAGGGGGGGTGAATTAGTTGTCACAAATTACTGGAACTATTAGCAATTTAAAATTTAATACTAGAACCCAAAATACTAATACCATAATGCTTAAACCAAATACTGGAATAGCAGTTAAACCAATTAAGCATAAACAATAATCACAGAATAAAAGCCATCCACATGACACCAAGATTTATATGTGGAAATCTTGGTAAAGGGAAAAACCACGGTGGGAAGCCTACCCAGAGTCAAATAATAATTTTGCAGTAAGTATGTGAATTAAAATTGAGGGGCCTACACTTACAAGAAGGCCAACTTCCTAGAGTGCACTTCTCATCACAAAAGGAGCCTCACTGACTACATAAAAATCTAGACTACGATCTGGAGAAGTGTTGAACTACAAAAGATAGCATCTCCTATGCCTGAGTACAATTCCAATTAAGCTCAATACCAGAGGACTAAATCCTCTTACATAAACCCGATTCGATCTCCAATGATCGACCAATTCCTCTTCTTGAATGATATTACATTATTTGTACATTATATTCCTTGACCATGACCACTAACCATAACTATAATGATTTGCAATGAGATCTTAAATCTATAAATACAAACCCTCGACAATAAACAATTAGGTTGGCCACCAGATAATAAACCAATTACATAATTACAAACCATGTCAGCCTTAGACCAAACAAATAATATCAACACATAAGACATCCTGAAAATACATCGAGAGGTCCAATCCACACGTTACGTTAAATCCGGTCCTTAACCTAGATCAACCAGGACCCAGTATAGGTCCACACACTACAACAATGATCTCCATCTACCAAGTCTCGAACATGATGACCAACAACATCCTGAAACTCCACCAGAAGCTGCACCAACACCACTTATGCAATTCATCAAAGATCTCCATCAAAGATCTTCTTATACCATGCTTCTTTGCTTTTCCTATACTTATACTTGTTCTGATATCCAGGGTTAGGCTTAAATGATCTTCTAACTCTTTCTTCAAATCTTGAATTCCTTTTAGGACATCTCGATGCAAAATGACCAATCTTATTACATGCAAAATATTTAAAAGGTGCTTTTCCTTCTAGAAAATAGTGCTTCAAGTTGCTTAAACTCATCATCTTCTCTTTTCATATCTTCTAATTATTTTGTATACAAATCTTTCCAGTCTCGCTTACCGGTTTTAGATGTAGATGTATGAAAAGCAGGTTCAGACTTCACAGCTTTAGAAGGTCCAAATTCTTCAAACTCAAAAGAAGATAGTTTCCTGACCAAAGTATCTTTGTTGATAGATGTATTAGACATATTTCTTAACTCATTAATAGCATTAGCCTTCATTTTGTAAGTCAGTGGTAGG
This sequence comes from Cryptomeria japonica, assembly GCF_030272615.1. Classification (NCBI taxonomy): domain Eukaryota; kingdom Viridiplantae; phylum Streptophyta; class Pinopsida; order Cupressales; family Cupressaceae; genus Cryptomeria; species Cryptomeria japonica. The sequence goes on from NC_081407.1 coordinate 631,179,673, forward strand.
GCTCTTAGGACTTTAGAAATAATTTCATCTTCGCTCAGAGTTCCACCACAACATTAAATTCCCATAACAATCTTATTTACCCTTTCCATGAATGCAGTAATCCTTTCATCTTCTTCCATCTTTAGGTTTTCATATCTCACCCAGTAACCATCAAGTTGAGAAATTTGACCTGTAGGGTCACCTTTATTAAGAATCTCCAATTTATCCCATATAGCCTTTCCAGATGATTGGTCAGTTAATCCCATTATTTGTTGATCAGAAAGTGCACACAAGAGAGCTTCTCTTGCTCTAAAATCATTCTCAAGCTCCTTGTCCAGGTTTACCAGAGGATGATTGCCAGATCCAAGATTATAAGGTGTGACACCATTCTGTGTGATCTAATAAATATCCTTGCCAAGACATCTCAGATGACTCTCCATCTGAATCTTCCATATTGTGTAATTTGTTCCATCAAGCCTCGGAATATCCCTTCGAAAGATAGCTCTAGAAGAAATGGATGAACTTGAATTGTTAGTCGCCATAGGATCTTCCTCAAGTGGTTGGACTTTTTGTAGAGAGGACCAACGCTCTAATACCAATTGTTAGATAGTTCAAATAATTGGAAGACAACTGAGAGGGGAGGGGTGAATCAGTTGTCAAAGATTACCAGAACTATTAGCAATTTAAACTTTAATATCAGAACCCAAAACATTAATACCAGAATGCTTAAACCAAATACCGGAATAGCAGTTAAATCAATTAAGCAGAAATAATAATCACAGAATAAAAGGCATCCACATGACACCAAGATTAATATGTGGAAAACCTGATAAAGGGAAAAACCATGGTGGGAAGCCTACCCACAGTCAGATAATACTTTTGCAGTAAGTATGTGAATTACAATTGAGGGGCCTACACTTGCAAGAAGTCCAACAACCTAGAGCGCACTACTCATCATAAAAGGAGCCTCACTGATTACATAGAAATCCATACTACAATCCGAAGAAGTGTTGAATTGCAAAAGATAGCATCTCCTATGCATGAGTACAGTTCTGATTAAGCTCAATACCAAAGGAATAAATCCTCTTACATAAACCCAATTCAATCTCCAATGATCAACCAATTCCTCTTCCTGAATGATATTACATTATTCGCACATTGCATTCCTTGACCATGACCCTTAACCATAACTATAATGATCTGCAATGAGATCTTACATCTATAAATACAAACCCTTGACCATAAACAATTACGTTTGCCACCAGATAATAAACCAATTACATAATTACAAACCATGTCGGCCTTAGACCAAACAAACAATATCAACACATAAGACATCCCGGAAATACATCGAGAGGTCCAATCCACACGTTACATTAAAGTCAGTCCATAACCTAGATCAACCGGGACCCAGTATAGGTCCACATGCTATAACAATGATCTCCATCCACCAAGTCTTGAATATGATGACCAACAACATCCTGAAACTCCACCAAAAGCTGCACCAACACCACTTATGCAATTCATCAAAGATCTCCATAAAAGCTCTATCGGTGAAACCCTCGTTAAAACCAAAAACTAAGCTTCTAACCAAACAGGATAGCATCTAACCATTAGACCAAAACCAATAGACTAAATATGAGAATGAGTATCATGAACAAGCCAATTCCATCACAAAACTATATCAGAGCCTACCAGATCATGCTGGATCCAAATCAACCAAAAACCACTCAACCTACCGAGACCAGAAGGGTGTCGATAAAGCATCCAAATAGCTAGTGTTGGCATCAATGACAAAACATCAATGCAATACATAATCAATTCCACCAAGTGGCTAACATAATGCACTGAGTACTTTCATGAGGCTGATGAATGAGGTATTGAAAAAATTCTTTGTTAAGTTTGTTATTGTGTATTTGGATGACATTCTGATTTTTAGTAAGACAAAAGAGGAGCATTTGTTTCAGTTAAGACAAGTTTTATAGAGATTGAGAGAACAAAAGTTGTTGAGCAATATCAAAAAGTGTAATTTCATGAAGGGTGAGTTAGTCTATTTGGGATTTGTGATATATGAGGATGGTTTGAAGATGGACCCTGAGAAAGTGAAAGCACTTGTTGAGTGGCCTACACCGGAAAACATTGGAGAGGTAAGATCATTTCATGGATTGGCTAGTTTTTACCAGAAGTATCAAAAATTTCAGTTTAGTTTGTAACCCTATGACTGAGACCATGAGAGGAGATTAGAAGGAATTCAAGTGAACCATCAAAGCAAACAAAATTTTTGAATTGTTGAAGTAGAAAGTGACTAAGTAGCTTGTGTTAGCTTTACCGGATTTCAATAAAGTATTTCAAGTGGATTATGATGCAAGTGGAACAAAAATAGGAGTAGTCTTGAGTCAAGAAGGAAGAGGAGTAGCCTATTTCAGTGAGAAATTGAATGATGCCCAAAGGAGATATTCATTGTATGATCAGGAATTTTATGCCATAGTTCAAGCCTTGAAGAAGTGGAGACACTACTTGTTGCCTAAGGAGTTTTTGTTGTATACAAATCATCAAGCTTTGTAGTATTTGAACAGTTAGAGTAAGTTGAATCAGAGACATATCAGATGGGTATAATTCTTGCAGAGTTACACCTTTGTGTTGAAGCATAGAAGTGAGAAGTCTAATGAAGTTGTTGATGCATTGATTAGGAGAAGGAATTTGTTGTCAAAGATGAGAGTGACAGTATTAGGATTTGAAGATTTGAAGGCCTTGTATGATGAAGACCCGGATTTTGCAAAACCTTGGAAAGCATGTAGGGAACCGGTTATGGTTGACAGGAGAAAATGGTTGGATTATTTCATTCAGGATGGGATGTTATTTAGAGGATTTCAGTTGTGCATACCTAAGATTTCCATGAGAAAGAACCTAATAAAGGAGAAACATAGTGGAGGACTAGCTAGACATTTTTGAATTGACAAAATAGTTGCATTGGTGAGTGAGTAGTACTTTTGGCCCTAGATTCATAAGGATGTTAAGAGACATGTGCAAATTTGTAGAGTTTGTCAAGTTGCAAAGGGTATTATTCAGAATGTGAGATTGTATAAATCTTTGACAGTACCGGTAAGACCTTAGGAGGATATAGGCATGAATTTTGTACTTGGATTGACTAAGACACTGAGAGGGAATGATTATATATTTGTGGTAGTGGATATATTTTTGAAGATGACTCATTTCATACCTTGTAAGAAGACATTAGATTCATTGCATGTAGCAGACCTATTTTGCAAGGAAGTGGTGAAATTGTATGGAATACCTAAGAGCATAGTTTTAGATAGAGACAGTAAGTTTGTTGGTTATTTTTGGAGAACACTTTGGAAGAAGATGAAGACATATTTGAAGTTCATATCTACTTTTCATCAATAGAATGATGGACAGATAGAAGTTGTTAACCGAAGTTTAGGAAACATGTTGAGATGTTTAGTGGGAGATAAAACCGGAGGTTGGGATTTGAATCTTGCACAAGCAGAGTTTGCCTACAATAATTTAGTGAATAGAAGTATCAGAAAAATACCTTTTTAGATAGTTACTAGAGTGCATCCTAGAAGTTATCAGAATTGAGAGACATTAGCAGTGAAGACTAGAAGAGTTCAGAAGCAGAATATTTTACAGATCACATGGCAGCATTGCATATTCGGGTTAAACAACACTTAGAAGACACAAATAGAAAATATAAGGAGAAGGTAGATGAGAAGAGGAGACATAAAGAATTTGAAGTTGGTGATGAAGTGATGGTATATATGAGAAAAGAGAGATTCCTGGTTGGAACTTATAATAAGTTGCAGATGAAGAAGTTTGGACCCTGTAAGTTTTTGAGGAAGTTGAGTTTTGGAAATGCATATCAAGTGGAGCTACCAGATAGTCTAAGTATTTACCTTGTATTCAACATTGCAGATCTCCATGAGTACCATGAACTAAATTTTGGTGAGGACAATGTTGCAAACTTGGAGAAACAGTTGCCCCAGAAAGAACCGGATTAGATTGAAGAGGTTTTGGATAGTAGGATTGGGCGTAGTACCCAAAACAATTAGTATAAGGAATATCTTGTGAAGTGGAAGAACATACTAGTTGAAGATTCATCTTGGATTTCTCAGGCAGAGGTGAACCACCTTGGTTTTCCTTTGACCCCTGCAAAGTGAGAGACTCACTTTTTCAATAACTCCAGATGTCTGATGCAAGAACATCCCCGGTTCATAGCAATCTTGCATCAACCAAAAACATTTTCCTTTCTGTTTTGCTTTTTGTTGCAATTTTAGTTTTCCTTTCTGTGTATCCCAGTTTTGGCTCATTGGATCCTCTGGATTTGGATTCTACTTGAAGACTTGATCATCTTTCTTGTTTCCTGATTGCATCACATTTGGATCATTTTCTGACAAGATATCACTACCGGTTTTCATGGCAGTTTCCTATTACTGGTTGCCGGGACCTATTTTGGCGATCTACCAGAACCCATTTTTAAGCTTATGGAGCCTTGGGCATTGATTCAAATGTTTTCTGGCATGTGGTTGACCTTTTCCCACAATCTATGTTTCATCCTTTGGATTTTCTAGATGAATCTCTTGGTGGGGGCGACCTATTATGTTAGGTCTTGTTCTTTGGGTTTCGATCCCTTTTTGGACCAACTGGATCCTTTGGATCGATTATATATATTTATAATTATGCTTTAGAATGTAACAAACAAGGAATGAAGTAGCTATCCTATGCATAGAAGATTGATCTTTCTATTCAAGTTCCCGGTTGTGACCTATTCTACCAGGCTTGTGAGCTGGTATTTTGTAACCTAGTTGTAACTAGTTAGATGTAATCATATTTCATGCAATAAAACTACCTGCTCTGCATTACCTCCATCATATCTGTGTGTTTCCGTTGTGTTTACTCTTGTTGAATGGTCTGGATTGATCTGTTTGAGGTCCCTCCTCACCGGTGACTGCATCAAATATAAAAGTGGTTTTTTTTTAGCATTCTGATAAATACAAAAAAGACTCCATTACAAGTATGATTGAAGAGTAGAGGGGTTCTATCTAGAGTGGTTTTATCTAAGAGACTTTGATGTAAGCCTCTTTAATTAATTATTTCAAAAGGGACCTCTCAAGGCTTAAATTATTATATTTTCTAAAAAATATGTGATTTCACCAAAAATCAGGATGTACCAAAGTATGTAACCCACTATTATGGGATGACAAGGCTAGCCCACCATAGGCACACAATTCATGAAGAAATAAGATCGAAAATATAGCTAACATAGAAACATCTAAATTACAAAAATAATCAAGCTCCATTACCAATAGGTAGAGAGATATAAAGATGAAAATTGAGATAGAGAGGGAGAGGAAGAGATAAATAGAGGGAAGAGGAAGAGATAAATAAAGAGAGAGAAGAGGAATAAAGATCTAGGTAGAAGAGATGAAAATATATATAGAGGGAGAGATAGATATATAGAAAGATAAATTTAGAGATAATAAGATATATTAGGGTAAAGAGAGATAGAGAGAAAAGGAGACATGTAAGGAAGCTAAGTACTGGAACAACTTCCTACACTAATCTTGAGAGGAGGGTAATGCAAAACTTCTATAGATATTTATAACAATTATAGAAATTTAATAAAAAATAAGCATAAATTGTTGGCCATTTGGTGGAATTGATTATGTGTTGCATTGATGTTTTGTCATTGATGTCAACACTATCTTTTTGGATGCTTTACTGACACCCTTCTAGTTTCGGTAGGTTGAGTGGTTTCTAGTTAACTTGGATCTGGCATGATCCAACAGGCTCTAGTATAATCTGGTAATGGAATTGGTTTGTTCATAATGCTTATACTCATACTTGATCAATTGGTTTTTGTCTAGAGATTGGATGCTATCCTTCTTTCTTAGAAGTTTGGTTTCTCGTTTCGGCGAGGGTTTCACCGGCAAAGCTTTTGGTGGATATCTTTGATGAATTGCATAAATCATGTTGGTGCATCTTCTGATGGAGTTTTAGGATGTTGTTGGTAATCATGTTCGAGACTTGGCATTTGGAGATCATTGCTGAAGCATGTGGACCTATACTTGGTCCCGGTTGATCTAGGTTATGGACCGACATTAATGTAACATGTGGATATGACCAATTGTTGTATTTCTGGATGTCTTATGTGTTGTTATTACTTGTTTGGTCTAAGGCCAACATGGTTTGTAATTATGTAATTAGTTTATTGTTTGGTGGATGACCTGATTGTTTATGGTTGAGGGTTTGTATAAATAGATGTAAGATCTCATTGTAGATCATCATGGTTAATGTAAGAGGTCATGGTCAAGGAATGTAATGTGCGAATAATGTAACATCATTCAGGCATAGGAGTTGGTCGATCATTAGAGATCGAATTGGGTTTGTGAAAGAGGATTTAGTCCTCCGGTATTGAGCTTAGCTGAAACTATACTCAGGCATAGGAGATGCTATCTTTTGCAGTTCAACACTTCTCCGGATTGTAGTCTAGATTTATAGGTAGTCAGTGAGGCTCCTTTTGTGATGAGAAGTGTGCTTTAGGTTTTTATCCTTCCTACAAGTGCAGGAGCCTTCATTATAATTCACATACTTACTGTAGAAATATTATCTGACTGTGGGTAGGCTTCCCATAGTGGGTTTTCCCTTTACCAGGTTTTCCACATACAAATCTTAGTATTGTGTGGATGGATTTTATTTTGTGATTATTGTTTATGCTTAATTGGATTAACTGCTATTTCAGTATTATTGTTTTGGGTTCTAGTATTAAAGTTTAAATTGCTAATTCTTCCGATAATATATGACAACTGAGTCACCCCCCCTGCTCTCAGTTGTCTTCCAGTTATCTGAAATGTCTAACAATTGGTATCAGATCTTTGGTCCTATTTGCAAAAATCTTAACCACTTGAGGAAGATCCTATGGCAACTATCAGTTCAAGTTCATCCAGTTCTTCTGGAGCTATCTTTTGAAGGGATATACCAAGTCTTGAAGGAACAAATTACACAGTATGGAAGATTCGGATGGAGACTCATCTGAGATGTCTTGGCAATGAGATTTGGGAGATCACATAGAATGGTGTCACACCCTATAATCCGGGATCTGGAAATCCTCCTCTGGAAAACCTGGACAAGGAGCTTCAGAATGATTGTAGAGAAAGATAAGTCATCTTGTGTGCACTTTCTGATCAACAAATAATGGGATTAATAGACAAATCATCTGGAAAGGATATATGGGATAAGTTGCAGACTCTTAATGAAGCTGACACTACAGTGAAGATTGCTAAACTTGATGGCTACCGAGTGAGATATGAAAACTTGAATATGGAATAAGATGAAAGGATTAATGCATTCATGGAAAGAGTAAATGAGATTGTTATGGGAATTCAATGTTGTGGTGAAACTCTGAGTGAAGATAAAATTGTTTCTAAACTCCTGAGAGCCCTACCACCGGCTTACAAAATGAAGGCTACTACTATCAATGAGTTGAGAGCAATGGCTAATACATTTGTCAACAGAGATACTTTGGTTGGGAAACTATCTACTTTTGAATTTGAGGAATTTGGACCTTCTGGAGCTGTGAAGATTGAACCTGCTTTTTATGAATTTACATTTGCAACCGGTAAGCAAGACTACAAACCTTTATATGCAAAAGAATTAGAAGTTATGAAGAGAGAATATGATGAGTTTGAGAAAATTGAAGCACTATTTGCTAAAAGAGTACTGAAAGGACCGATAGGAAGTAAGTATGAAGGAAAACCACCTTTTAAATGTTTTGCATGTAATAAGATTGGTCATTTTGTATCTAGATGTCCTAAAAGGAATTCAATATTTGAAGAAAGAGTTAGAAGATCATTTAAGCCTAACCTTGGATATCAGAACAAGTATAAATACAAGAAAAACAGAGACAAATCATGCTACATAGTGGATGAGGAAAGCATTACTGATTCAGATGATGAACCGACAGAAGACTCTGCTAGTGGATCCGGTAACAGGAAGGATTGGGTGATCCTGGCTATCAAGGAAGATGATTCATCACTGGAAGACAATGTAGCTGAGGAGAAGGCACTTGCTTCTAAAATTGAGGACAAGGATGAATGGATAATTGATAGTGGTTGTTCACATCATATGTTTGCAAATAAAGGGAAGTTTCTGTCTTTGCAAGAATTTGATGGTGGACTAGTTAGATTTGGAGATGACAAGGCATGTATGATCAAGGGAAAAGGAACTATATCATTGGATGGTAAGAACAATACTGATAGTGTTTATTATGTTGAAGGTTTGAAGCATAATCTTTTGAGTGTAGGACAATTGGTAGATAAGGGATTTCAATTATAGTTCAAGGATGGAAAATGCAAAATCATTAATAGATCTAGCTTCGAGATTGCAACCGGTACACAGACAAAAGGTAATATATTTCATTTAAACTTCGGTGAGAAGACATGTTTGATTACACAGATTGATGAGAGTTGGCTATGGCATAAAAGGATGTGTCATGTGAATTTTGATTGCATTGTGAAGATCAGTTCAACTAAGGCTGTTAGAGATATACATAAGATTATGAAGCCCTATAATCTGGTATGTAAAGAATGTCAAATGGGTAAACAAGTCAGAACCTCTTTTTGGAGTATACAATATAAATCAAATGATGTTCTTGATCTTATTCACACTGATTTATGTGGCCCAACTAGAGTTAAATTCTTTTATTGTGATAGATATTTCATGCTAATCATTGATGATTATTCTAGAATGATGTGGGTTACCTTTTTTAGAGAAAAATCTGAAGCATTTGAAAAGTTTAAAATCTTTCAGGCTAAAGTGGAAACTGAGACAGGATTAAAGATTAAATGTTTGAGATAAGATCATGGTGGAGAATTCACATTCGGTGAGTTTAATAACTTTTGTGAAAAGCATGGTATAAGAAGACAATTTTTTGCTCCTTGGACACCTCAGCAGAATGAAGTTGTGGAAAGGATAAATAGAACTATCTTGGATGTTGCTAAAACAATGATGATGGAAGAAAATCTACCTCATATCTATTGGAGAGAAGCAATGAGTATAGCAGTTTACACATTCAACATAGTACATATCAAAGGAGAAACCGGTAAGACACCTTATGAATTATGGTTTGGCAATACACCTACAGTTAAGTATTTCTGAAATTTTGGTAGTAAATGTTATATCAGGAGAGATGATACTATTGGGAAATTTGATCCTAGATGTGATGAAGGCATATTTCTTGGTTATTCTAATGAAACTAAAGCATGTAGATGTTATAACAAGAGATTGCAAAGAATTGTGGAGAGTGCTAATGTCAAAGTAGATGAGCTGAATTGAAGTTAAATTAGAGTTTATGAGAAGGAACCAACAGTGGAAATGATTATATTTGAATTGGTAGAACCCTTATTGGAATAGAGAGTTGAACTAGTTACTCCAATAGTATCAAAGAATTCTACAGTAATTGAAGAACATGGAAGAGGAACAAAAAGTCTAAAGACTCCTAGGTATGTGAGATTGAATCATTTTGAAGATCAAATCATTGGGGATAAGAGCAATGGAGTGATCATAGGAAGAAGAATGGCTACTAGTGAGGTGTGTTTAATTTCACAATTTGAACCAGTATCAGTAATTGAGGCATGTAAATATGAATACTGGTTGAAAGCTATGGAAGAAGAATTAGATCAGATTGAGAAAAATAACACATGAACTTTGGTTCCTCGGCCTAAAAATAAAAATATAATTGGAACTAAATGGGTTTTTAGAAATAAATTGAATGAGGATGGCCAAGTTATAAGGAATAAGGCTAGATTGGTTTGTAAAGGATATTCATAGAAGGAAGGAATTGATTATGGAGAGACTTTTGCACTGGTATCTAGAATTGAAGCTGTAAGATTATTTCTTGCCTATGCTGCTTATAAAAACTACAAGGTTTATCAATGGATGTTAAATGTGCATTTTTGAATGGGGATCTTGATGAGGAAGTTTATATTGAGAAACCTGATGGTTTTTCACTATTAGATGATACTAATAGGGTTTGCAAGTTAAGGAAAGCTTTATATGGATTGAAACAAGCACCTAGAGCTTGGTATGCAAGGTTGGATAAATATTTTTTGAAGCTTGGTTTTACTAAGGGTGGTGCTGACAGTAATTTATATTATAAAATCACTGATGATGATATACTGATTGTTGAAGTATTTGTTGATGACATTTATTTTGGAGGTGAAGATAAATTATGTATAGAATTTTTTAAGAATATGGAGAAAGAATTTGAGATGTCTATGATTGGTGAGATGAAATTTCTATTAGGTTTGCAGATTACTTAGACTGACAAAGACATTTTTATCTGTCAAACTAAATATGCTAAGGAATTGTTGAAGAAATTTGGTATGGGAGATTCTAAACTGGTAAGTACACCTATGGTTACAAGTGAGAAATTGACAAGAAAATATGTTTTTGCATAGGTAAATCCTACAAGATACAAATCTATGATTGTAGGTCTTCTTTATTTGACTCACACTAGGCCTGACATTATGAATGTTGTTTTTATTGTTTCAATATTTCAGAGTGATCCTAGAGAAAATCATGAGATGGTGGTGAAAAGGATTTTTAGATACTTGCAAGGTACATCAGAATATGGCTTATGGTACTCTAAGAATGATAACTTTACTTTATGTGCATATACAGATGTTGACTGGGATGGAGATGTTGATGATTGGAAAAGTACTTCTGGTGGAGCTTTCTTTCTTGGAAAAAAGTTGGTTTCATGGATTAGCAAGAAACAGTCATGTACTTCTTTATCTACTTTTGAAGTTGAGTATGTTGTTACTGCTACTAACTGTACACAGGTTTTATGGATGAAACAAATGTTGAAGGATATAAAGGTGGATTTTGATGCATCGGTAGTTATTCACTGTGATAACTCTATTGCTATTGATATATCCAATAATCCGGTATTTCATTCTAAGACAAAGCACATATCTATCAAGTATAACTTTTTGAAGAAGAAGGTGGAAGAAAATGAAGTTAGATTGGTTATGTGAATACTAAAAAATAGATTGAGGATATTTTCACTAAACCTTTATCCAAGGATGCATTTGAGTACATGAGAGACAGATTGGGGGTTTTTGCCCCTTTGGTAGAGACTTGATTGATGCGGTTTGGCAACAGTCCAGCATGCATTTTCAAAGATACTATTCATTTCAGCATAGATGTGGGATGCTACTACTCAGAGGGAGTAGTCAGTTTTGAGATTCAGAGGCTTATATTTTTGCTTTTATATTTCTGTCAGATTTTTGGCATTGATGTCAGAGGGGGAGAGATAGTGATGTGAAAAAGATAAAGGAATAAAATGATAAATGTCAAAGGGGGAGAAATCTGAAAAGGGAGAGATATTGATATTCAAAGCTAAATGCAGGAGATTGTTGGTTGTCTTCCATAAGGGGAGACTTGTTTGGCATTTCTTGGTACTTAGATGTTTTTTCACATCTACTGTTGCTATCAATGCCAAAGGGAAAGATTGTTGGCCATTTGGTGGAATTGATTATGTGTTGCATTGATGTTTTGTCATTGATGTCAACACTATCTATTTGGATTCTTTACTGACACCCTTCTGGTTCTGGTAGGTTGAGTGGTTTCTAGTTAACTTTGATCTGACATGATCTGGCAAGCTCCTATATAATCTAGTAATGGAATTGGTTTGTTCATAATGCTTATACTAATACTTGATCGGTTGGTTTTGGTTTGCAGATTGGATGCTATCCTGCTTTCTTAGAAGCTTGGTTTCTGGTTCTGATGAGGGTGTCATCAGCAGAGCTTTTGGTGGAGATCTTTAATGAATTGCATAAATGGTGTTGGTGCAGCTTTTGATGGAGTTTGAGGATGATGTTGGTAATCGTGTTTGAGACTTGATGTTTGGAGATCATTGTTGAAGTGTGTGGACCTATAGTTGGTCCCGGTTGATCTAAGTTATGGACTGGCATTAACGTAACGTGTGGATAGGACCTATTGTTGTATTTCCAAGATGTCTTACGTTTTGTTATTACTTGTTTGGTCTAAGGCCAACATGGTTTGTAATTATGTAATTGGTTTATTGTCTGGTGGCCAACTTGATTGTTTATGGTCGAGGGTTTGTATAACTAGATGTAAGATCTCCTTGTAGATCATCATAGTTAATGTAAGAGATCGTGGTCAAGGAATGTAATGTGCGAATAACGTAATATCATTCAGGCAAAGGAGTTGGTCGATCATTGGAGATCTAATTGGGTTTGTGTAAGAGGATTTAGTCCTCTCGTATTGAGCTTAATTGGAACTGTACTCAAGCATAGTAGGTGCTATCTTTTGCAGTTCAACACTTCTCCGGATTGTAGTCTAGATTTATTTGTAGTTTGTGAGGCTCCTTTTGTGATGAGCAGTGTGCTCTAGGCTGTTGGCCTTCCTGCAAGTGCAGGCCCTTTTATTGTAATTCACATACTTATTGCAGAAGTATTATTGACTATGGGTAGGCTTTCCACCGTGGTTTTTCCCTTTATCGGGTTTTCCACGTACAAATCTTGGTGTTGTGTGGATGACTTTTATTCTGTGATCATTGTTTATGCTTAATTGGATTAACTACTATTTGGATATTATTGTTTTGTGTTACGGTATTAAAGTTTAAATTGTTAATGCTTCCAGTAATCTATGACAACTGATTCACCCCCCCCCCCCCCCCTCTCAATTGTAGATCGGTTATCTGAACTGTCTAACATAAATAACATGTATACCACAACATAATGATTTACATGGGGAAATCTCTTTCAAGAGAAAAATCTCACACTCCAAAAGTCACCCAATATATTATTTATGTCGGATGTTTTAGTGATTGCTATAAATATGTGCTTTAATGATATCTAAGAGATGTGTTGTCATTGTTGTCAACATATTTTCTCTATCTATTGTAGTGTTGTAGTGAAGCTCAATAAGTTGGATTGTGTTGTATATTGATAATAAGTGTTTGCAGAATAAAGGGTTTGTGGATTGATATCTCTAGTTTATTCGGTGCATGATTTAGTGGTCCGCATGAAGATTTGAGTGAGTTATGAGTATTTGTGTTGTGGGTAGTTTTTCTAGTGTTCAGTATTTTGATATGCATTGCTCCGCATTGTAATATCTTGATCTGCAGATTTGGGAATATGTTTGGGATAATGAGGTGTGTCCTCAATTAAATTGGTTTATGATCTGGTGCTCTACAAGTGATTTTTCTAGGTTGACAATCAGTTTAGTGAATGTTCTTGAAGTTTGGTATGATGATGATATGATTCTAGTAATTTGGATGAAGCAGATCTTGAAAAATATCAGAGTTGTGTATGATGACCTAGTTGCTATTTAATGTGATAATTCAAGTGCTATTAACATTTCTAGGAATCCAATGTTGCATTAAAAAATTAAGCATATGTCTATCAAATTTCATTTTCTGAGAGAGAAGGTAAATGAGAAAGAAATTAGGTTGGAATATGTGTCTACTGTAGTGTCCACCCTTGACTTGACTTGTTTTGATTAGAGTTGACTTTTATTCCATGCATGATAGACTTATCTCCACTATTTTTGATGATTTGGATGATGATTATTCACGTGATTTGATGGATACTATATGCTTACTATGTGATAGATTGTCGAAAGAATATATTGATCATGGATTTGATGTTGATTATGATTATACTAACCCTATTTCATGATTACATTTGATGAGATGCTTATGAGATGTATCTAACTATTGTTTGTCTATCTTCATGGAGAATCAATGTCACATCACTCATTGCGAGCAGGATGTGTCGTTGCATAATTCTACCACTTGTCTGTTTTATATATATATATCAATATCATTATTGGTGGTTGCAGGTTTTGTAGGTATTGGACATTTATTCCTCCGGGAATTCCCAAGTGTGAGCTCCCCTGGTGTATTACCCCTGCCCTAATCAATCTCTAATCTTGGTTTGACCTTGGCTAGTTTATCATATTATAGTCTTATAGTCAGGTGTTTTGATTTTAGTGCATACCTATTAATGTGGTTTTCACACCAATTCCTATGCAAGTTTATTAGTTCTCTTATTTTGTGTTATTAATTTCGGGCTAACACTTTCATTAAGTATATATATGTATGCATGTGTGAATCTTAATTGCAGGAAATTTCAGGTACAATATCGTATGGGTGCGAGGTTCATCTCCACTTGAATTCGCAGGTTTGAGTGTACCTCTTTGGCCCTTAGAATTTGGATTAGGTGGTTGTAAGACCCTTGTTTGACCCTAGTCATGCTCAAGTGAGCATTGTTAGTCATCATCGGTATTCCCTTTGGGTGGGTATGCAGGTCGTCTGTTCATTTGGCTTTCTTGGGTTGCATGTTTTGTGTAAGGTTAAATCGAGTAATTAATCCTTAATATTTAATTTGATTTAATGTGTGTTTACGCATTAGTATTTTTTAGGACTAAATTAAATAGGTTCCTTTTATGCGATTTATTGTTAATTAGAATTGTCCAATTCAAATTGATATCAAGTTCAATTAAATGGCTAATTTTAAATAATGAATATTTTCAGTTATGCTTTTGAAATGAAAGATTTAAATTTAATTGAAATAGAATTAATTTAATCTTGTTGGCATTTTGAAATAGAAAGGTTAATTTCAGTTATTTAAGGAAATCAATTTTAAATTGAAAAGCAAGTTTAATATATTGATATAGTTTAAAAGAATGATTTTTGGGGATTTATTTTAAATAAAAATATTTTAAATTCAAAAATAAAAATTTTGGTCAAACTTTTCCCATTTAACCTAGGTTTTTGGAAAAATATTGAGGGATTTATTTTTGGAAATATTTTGGGAGAAAATATTTTTTGGAAATGAAAATTGGGGATTTTGGAGGAGAAGAGATTTTTGGAGCTTGCAGGTTGGGCTCTCCTTCAATCTTGCCAGTATTGTTGAACCAGGTAGGCCTCTGGTTTATTTCATTGGCTTCCTTGTTTTAAAGAAATTGTTTTGAATTTTGAAGAAATCTGTTTGTGAAGATTAAAAGAAAATCTCATCTATTTGGGGAAAATGAAACAGTTGTAATTTTATCTCCAATCCAAACCCTTCTTGTTTTGTTTCCATCTCAAGTAAAGATTTTGGTTGCTCATGTTGTTTTAAAATCAAAAAAATTGGGTTGGTTGTTTACAGTGAAAATTCATTAAAATTCTAAATAAATGCTTTCAAATTCTAGTTTTAATCAGAAAAATTTGTTTGTGTTTGGATAAATGGATGTTAATCAATCTTATTTTGCCTATGGTGTTTGTTTTAAAGAATTTTTTCCCTTTCTAGGATCTGGGTTTTCTAAAAATATAAATTTTAGAAAACTCATAGTTTTCTAGAAAAAAATTATTTTTTTTGAAGTCACTGTGAGACTGGTATTTGACAGTAAATAAAATTCGAAAAAAAAAAATTATTTTATTTGGGGCTTTGGGGGAAAACCATGGCCTCGGCCCATGGTTGGGGAGAGTCATGGCTTCCCCAAGCCATGGGGAGAACCATGGCATGGTCTCCACACAGCCGTGGCTATGGGGAGACCATGACATGGTCCCCACAGCCCTTCCCAAAGGAAAGAGGAACCACGTGGGTTTCCCCTTACCTTTTAAAAAATAATAAAGTTTCTTTTTATTATTAAAAAAAGTATTTTTTTAAAATGTTTTATTATTATTAATTTTTAATTAATGTATATTATTATTAATATATTAATTTTTAATTACTAATTAATGTATATATATATATTAATTATAGTGAATTATAATTAATGAGTATTATTAATTATATATTAATTATCCTTATTAATTAATGTATATTTTTAAATATATATTAATTGTGGTTGAATTATGAATTTATAAATTAAGGTATATATAGTTAGAGATATATATACTAATTAATATCTTAAGTTTGTATATTTGTTTAAATATATGCAAGGAAATATTTTGGTAATTTGGGAGATGTTTATCTATTTTTGGTTTCTTTAAATGTATATTTCCTTAATCTGAAAAGATTAACTTGATCCTGGAAAAGATGAATTTTGAGAAATTGTTTTCGAACCAGTATGAGAATGATGTTAAATTTTGATGAATAAATATCATATTTTAATCGGATAATGTTTATTTAATTATATTCATGTTAACTTGGTTTAACGACTCGTAATGATGTATTTGTGTTATGTTTTGATGCAAACGAACTTAGTGAGTTAGAAAACAAAGAACAACCTGTACCTAGATAAGGTAGATAACTGCAATCTAACTTGGATCATTTAGAAAACTTGATCGACTTTTATTGTTTAAATCAATAGGAAAGAAGATTGTCTCTACCGATTATTGCCTATGTAAGTTTAAATTTTTGTATTTGCTTTTGCTTAAGTAATGGCAACTCTTGCTTTGTTTGATTGGAACCTGTCGCATGGATTGATTTGGGGTACTTATTTTTGTCCTCAGTCTCGAGGTTGACTGTTGTTTTGTGGTGGTGTTGTAATTGGTCATATCTTTTATGTAGGTGTCGAATGGTCATTTGTGGTTGACCATAGCTGGTCAGGTCTCTAGTTAGAGTATCGTCAGTCAATGCACCTCATATGAAGTCGTGTTTGACCAAATGATAGTTCCCTCCATTTTGAACTCTGCTTTCTTGACCATGTGTATTCCTAGGTTTATGAATGTGTTTGAGTATAGTCTAGTGTCGTATGGGAAAGTGGCTTTCGATTGGGGGCCGCACCCAAAGTGGTTGCTAGGAAACCCATCAAAAGTGTGTCTAATATGTGATAACCTAATAGTATATTAGAGAGTTAGTTAATGAATCACTAAGTAAGATAATTGTGCCTCACACATGGGATGAGTGCTAGTACAGACTCGACATTCAATGAGAAGGCCTAAAATGGCAAACCACCATCCTTGTCTTCATGAAAGGATGTGTGGGTCCACATGAGGCTTGGATGGGCCAGAGGTTCAGATTAGGTTGCCAAGGTAACCTAGTGGATGGGGCCGGAACCTATGAAGATCTGCCATGGTAACCATACCAGGTTGTGTGATGACACTTGTCCCCTATATTCGCTAGTGTGTTGTTGTGTCGTCTTGATAGGAGCACTTTTATGGAGTCGTCCTATTGCTTATGCCCTTGTGAGAACCTGATATCATGCTAGACCTTGGGTTATGATGACTTAGTTTTGCGGATGCTCCAGTGGACCTTTGTATTTTCTCTGATTATGTTCAGTTGGATCATTTCCTATTTAGGGATCATTTATGTATTTATTGACCGATGTGGTCGTTGTATATTGGTTATGTTCATTTTGATGGTAGGATTGTAAATGATGTGAACCTTATGTATTCTTAACTTTTTTAATGATCAGAGGGGTCTTGCAGTTGAGCAGACCCGGAGATGTAGCCCTTTAGGGGTGAACTCCGATATCAATTTGGTGTTATGTGATGTTTATGCTCTTATGTTTCCTTTCTCAGTTTTAGCATGTATGAATGGCATTATGTTAGAATGTATAAAGTGGATAAGATGAAAGTAATCGTAAATGCATGCATGCAGTTATCTTTTAAACACAGTAAATTGGATCATGAAAGAATGTAGATTAGAATAATGGAATATATTCAGTTATTGTTAAGGAAATTAGTGTGCATGGAAAGATCTCATTAGTTTATGATGAAATTCAAGTGTGTTATAAAATTAGATGCATGGCTTATATTTTAATGAAAGCTTGAACGTAAGGTATAAATAAATCTTAATGGATGAACATTATCATGTGATCTATATTTTTATCTTACTGAAAGAAATTATCCTTGTTTAAAGTATTATCTTGTCAATAAGACAATCAACTTATTGGATTAATTAGCGCGAGTTAAGTTAAATGTGGAATTAAGTAATCACGTTGGGAAACCCTTTAGGTATTAGTTGTAGTCATTGTGTAATCTGAACTTGATATCTCATTGTACCATTGTGTTGTGTTTAACTTTTTAAAAAAAAAAAAATCGCACTTCATTCGTGTGTTTTAGCTTTATCCCTTCGGGGTTTCCTGGCGGGGAATTATATTTGGTATCAGAGCCCATGTTGCAAACACTGGGATCTGTGGTTTCGCTTGTGCCCTTAGTTGGTGTAAGGTGTATTGACCTTATCTTGTATGTTTGTCCTCTTTTTTGTATGTGTGTGATTGAGTAGACCTTAACTTGTGTGTAACGTGTGTGTTCACACCTTGTTTTCACCTTCTTGATGTTGGTGTTTTTGAGTGATTATATGGGCTCTGTTGCTTATTGATGTCTTGGTCTGTGATTAGTCTTACTCTAAAAGAGAGTCATATGTACCTTCCTTATTGATTGTTGTACTCTTTAGACTAATCCATTTGGGTTGGTCAGTGCTTGTCTTGAATCTATAAGTACGAAATGTGCTTGTTTAAGATTATGATCTAGCTTAGTGTTGTTCGCTTGAAGGACTAGTATGGTAGATATTGGATGCTTATTATGTAGCAAATCAAATGATTATCACCCTTCCTCCTCTCTCTCTCTAGAAATTAAAATGTTTTTGATATGTGTAATTATCTCTTATTTGAGTTTTCTTTTTTTGCGAGAGAAGGTTGCGACTTCTTGAGCCCTTGTGTGAGCCTTATAATGCTTATGTGTTTTTAGATTATAAAAGGGCTTTGGTTTGAAAGTTCATATTGGTTATTGAGAAAAATTGTATGTTTACATTAAAGAATTCTTCATGTTTTTTGTAGGAGTAACATAATTAAATTCTATCTTAAGTAATGTGCATTAATATGTGAATTGTTGTTATGTGAAATTACCTTGTTTGTAAAAGAAGTATCAAAAGGGAACATATTATAGTAGCTTCGAGAGTGTATTAATGTGTTCCACGAAAGATTGTTTTATGTGCTTCTTTAAACCAGTTTGATTGAGGACCTATTTTAGAAATGCTCCATTGAACTTGCCTTTGGATATATGTAATTGCCTTATTATGTTTAGAAAGTGTGAATGAAAAGCTTGTTTGATGTGCATGCATTAATATGTATTATTTAGTTGATAGCTCCTCGCTTATCTTCTTACCGTACATTGAATTTTCAATGATAGGTTGCAAATTATGATATGTGTTTGTATTGTATTAAAGTAGTGAGTGTTCTCAAAAGGTCTTGTATTATCAAAAGATTGCCTATTGATCTCTGTTGTTTGGAAAACTAGAGCATTCTGTTGCAACCATAATAATTGGAAATATCATGTTAGGTCGATTGGTACTCTTCTAAAACGGTAGTGAAATGAGAACCGTGCAATTAAA
Source organism: Cryptomeria japonica (assembly GCF_030272615.1). Classification (NCBI taxonomy): domain Eukaryota; kingdom Viridiplantae; phylum Streptophyta; class Pinopsida; order Cupressales; family Cupressaceae; genus Cryptomeria; species Cryptomeria japonica. The sequence continues at coordinate 631,198,962 of NC_081407.1, forward strand.
ATGATAGGCTTATAGTGAGAAATTTTATATTGTAGTGTGATCTTGTTTTTGATTAAGTAAAAATAGGTTTTAAGGGACCCGAAACCCGATTATATTGTAGTGTGATCTTGTTGATCTTGTGCCTTTGTAGGAAATAGTTTGATTACCAAACTTTCTTTTCCTTCTCCTTGCCTAATTTATAAGATTTTTAGAAATGCTACTAAGAATGCATTGATTTAAAAAGAATTTTTATAATGCATATGGAATTGTATGTTTTCTTTTGGGATTTTTATGGAAAGATGAAAGTCTTAAGCTTCAGAAAGAAAATTGCATAGTTAGAAACGTGAATACGAATTCTTAGTGGAATTAGAGAAAGATATAGGAATGATGTTGTTTTCTTATGTAATGGTGAATTGTTAAGAATTTCAGTACTTGTATCTAGAATAAACTTGATTCAGTTATTCATGTGGAAAGCATAATTAAAACCTTCCTTGAGTAGATGATAGTGTACTGAAAAGTACTCCCCGCAAATGTGACTAAACCAGTACTCGTGCTATCATTTTATATTGTAAGAAACGCGTGCTTGCTATATGTGCCCATGAGATGGTGAATTAATCAACCATGGAGAATATGTTTACTTATGGGTATAGGAATACCATACTATCTATGTGTTGTTGCATGCTTGTTGCCTTACTGGGTGCCAACCCACGGGTTGTTGATAAGTCAGTATGTGAAGGGGTAGTATTAGAAGTCACTATTCCTTGAATAGTATGGATTAGCGTACTAGTAATGTCGGAGCGAAGTGACTTTAGCTTCTCTATTTTGAGGAAAAATATATTTATATAATGAAACTGTATTAAAGGTGTACTCAATACTTTCCCTTTTGATGAACCATTTTATAAGGTTTATGTGTGCCAGCCTATTCCTCTCCTTTATTTGATCATATTGATGGCAGTTCTTGTGCATAGTGATAGTGCATCTTGGAGGACCTTTTGCCTTGTCTTCATGAAAGGTATGTCATTTTCACATGAGCTACCAATTGGCCAGCATTGGTAGATATGTGGGTGGACCTTAGCGATGTATACCTCTGGCTTACGATGAGTATCCTAAGAGGTACGTTGCTATGTGGGGTGTGACCTGCGCGTGCCCTTTTCTGTGAGGTACACTATCATGCGAGATACATCCATTGTGTGCCTTTTTTGCTTGGAGTATAGCCACGCCGTGCTGAGACACGATGCAAGATGTACTAGACATTGCAATGTGGTCTACCGATTGGGTTAGGGTAGAGCCATGCCACGTGACGACATGATGCGGGGTGATGTTGAGGTGCACACTGCCATGCCATGCAAATGTGTGACTAGACCACACCACATGATGAGCTACTGTGATAGCTAGACGATTGTTCCATCCTTCCTCATTGGTGGCTAGATGCTAGTCACATAGTGATGTTATGTGCACTTATGATATTCTTATTTATTTCCTTGTGGGCCAGCAATTTATTTTATTTTGACCTTGAAGGTTTAGCCACGATCTTGCGAACTTTTGCTTACTTAATTTGGTGTTGCAATTCCGGAATTATTTTCTTCCCTTACTATTGGAATTAATAATTATTATCTTTATTCTTCTATACTTTGGTGGCTAAACTAGTTTATACTTATTGTTTTCATATGCTGGTCTTGTGTTGAAAGTGAATTCCTCTCCAAGAACGTAGGAGACGGTCTTGGTTGAGTGTATACAAGGAAGTAGACGTAGGGAACCTTGAGGATGGGGGTATGTAAGGCTTTGATGCAGCTAGGATCCACTACCTACCTATATGTGGTGACTATCTCTTGGAGGCTAACCACCTTACTCAACAAGGGATGTTCACAAAGGTCTTGTATGGAAGGAAGCACCGCTATGTTGTGCCCTAGCACCATCGAGCCTTGAGTGAGATGTTGGATATTTATGATCATATTATTGTTCTAAGATCAGGCATAGAGATGCTAATCATGCATGTTATCTTTGATCGAGCGTTAGACATGCTCACATGTGGCCTTATGAGTTGTGCATTCTAGTTATGTGGGTGGTTATTATGTGTAATCATGGAGTAAAATTGTGTTATCTTGTCACTATCAGAGATAACTTTAAGAACCCCCCTTGTGCAACTGTGTAAAATCCTGGCGAATCAGACATTATTTTTGAGGGGGAATTTTCATATCAATGGCAAAAAAAAAATTATAAATGAGGAAAAAATTATTTTGTATTGGCAATTTTTTTTCTAGGGTACGAAAATGCCATAAATTTTTGGCGAATAATACCTTGTTCTATGGGCAAAATATTTATTGTGGGAGGTGAATAATTATTGTTAAAAGGAACAAATATATAATTGTATGAGCGAAAAATTTTACTCCGAAGGAAAAATTATTTAAAGGTATTGGTGATTTTTATCCATTGCTTGAAAATTATTTAAATGTATTGGCAATTTTTATCCACCACTTGAAAATTATTTAATTTGTCTTGGCAAATATTTTGTTATTTATGGTACAATATATAATTCATTGGCGATTTCATAAATTCATTGCCATTAATAGACAAGGCACATCACATCACATCAGTACATCACATCACATAATACATTGAGTCCGGACTCTGCACGATGTATCAATAAGTGCGGCCTCTTTGACACATAAAGGGTGACACATACCTAAAATCTATCAATGATTTTAAACCGTTCGATGATTGTAGATCAATGGCTGAAGTTTTAATTCGGCCCAATTTTCTGAAGAGAACATAGCTCACCAGAAAGTGCCCGGAATGGAATTGGATTCAATAGACACATATCAAATGTCACGAATCACGATCGATAATTTTGTTCATTTAATATATATCTATTCACTTATGGCAATCCACTCTGTCCCCACGACTTCCAATGTGATACTTGCCAATTTGGTATTGGTTCATAGCTGTTTCCAATTTTGCACACTCGTGCATTTATGGGAAAGATTTGTAGAGATACAAAAGATTTAAAATTTTTTATAGCAGTTAATACTGTTAAAGAAGTAATTATTACAATCAAGAGCTTCAACAATTTATATATGATTTCTGCTTCTTTCATCTTCCATTAGCCTTTGTCATTTGGTAGATAAATCATCAGAGCTCACAGTATTTTAGGTTTATAGGCTCACTGCTCAGGTTGTTTAATTTGTTAATATCTTTTCTCAAGATGGACACTCCCATCCGCTTGAGAAGCATTTTTGCAAAGGACCAAAGGGCCTTTCTAGGCTCCATTAGAGACCCAACCCTCCAATCAGTCTGTAAGGAGGTTGGGTCATTCACCAATGAGGCTGTGCGGATGGTGCTAGGCAGAGAATTTCTACGAAACGAAAAATAGGTACCGTGTTAACACAGACCTTACATCCCGCTTCTTAAAGTCTCTTCTGGACTTGGGAGGAGACAAGGTGGATATGCTGATGTTGTTGAAGAAGGTTTTAAAGGAAGACTTCCTTGTAGACGACATTACTCTTGTCGTTCTTGCAGAATTAGGGGTGGGGATCCCTTGGGCAAGTGATTTATCCAAGCTTCTCCTCCCTGACCAAACACTACCAGTGGCCAGACAACCGTTTCTCCTAAACCTGAATGCAGAGCAGCTGACACGTCACAGAAAATGGGTGCGGATTAGCAGGGACTTCCTCCGGAAATGGTTCCTCCTAGACGACTTTCCAAACTACATGTGGCTTGAAGAATTCTCTCAGCTTATGCTATCTGAAGAATTCTACATGGAAGGAGGGCTAGATTCTTAGGGCAAAATTATAAACAATTCCACTACCTGTAGTGTTTTTTTGCTATGTCCTTGAACCCTAATAGGCTGAGTGCCAGTGGCTCACTCATTTTGGCTTTTAAGTTTTGGGGGGACTCAAGTCTCTGACGAAAAAATTATAAATTTCAAAAGCATAAATATTAATGATAATTTTTCAAATTCCAGTTTGTTTCAGTTTGCCTCTTACAGTCTTATGGATATAAAAATGCTTTCTATAATTCTATTTCATTTTTATTAATTAATTTCTTTCAAATGCTTTTTGTATATGAGCTACGTTATTTCAATTATTTGTTAAACAATAGAAATAAATTTAATACCATGATCTTTTTTATGTAATGCTATAAGAAAAAAAATTCAATTCGTTCCATTAATTATTTGTACATTGATTATGGTTGATTATAATTTTATAAATATATACTATATAGTCATTCAAAATACAAAATTTCAAAAGTATCAAGATACAAAAGTTTATCAGTAAAGGTTTTTTCGTTCTATTAATTCAAAAGTTTCAAGATACAAAATTTGCCCATAGCTTATAGCAAGCACACAAAAAAACTAGTTCATTGCCGATAGGCTGCTCACTCAGTCTCACTATCCCCTTGGGTCGCCTCCTCCCAGTCCCTTCCCTCCTTAAAGATCGATGCTTTGGCTTTCCCTTTTTCCACTTCAGCTTTCATTTTTGGAATGCACTTTAGGCACCCGAAGTCGGGGTTGCCTTCCAAGCTTGCCAGTAGTTGTATGGCCCTTCCTTCTTTAGCCCTATCTCTTAATGCCCTACCAACCTCCATCCTTGCCACCACATGCAAGGCCTTTAGGACTTCATCCACCCTCGTTAATTTCATAAAGAGTTTCATCGCTTCCCACCCCACTCAGGCTCATTCATGGCACTGGTATTTGATTTCATCCTCTGGGCCACGAATAAAAGGAAGCAATTCCTTCTGGTTGTCCCCTTCCTTAATTCGAATGCCAACTCCTGGCACCACCCACTCCATGATTGAATCTAGGTTAATCAAAAACTCCCCATCAATCAATTTGACCAATGTGAGTTTTACCTTTTCCACCTCCGGTTTGAATTCATAGGCCCATGCCATAATCAAAGAATAAACCTCCATGTTAGCTCGATATCGGTGACTGATATGTGCCACCTCCTCCGCAAGCATCAGTCGAACTGCCGCCTACAACTTCTCCTCCTTAAACCTGAACAATCCTTGCATTCATTTATCAGATACTTTGCCCAAAAAGGGCACCAACTTCTTGTCTATTCGAAGTGTGAAATTGGCCTCCATTATCACTTGCAATTTCAAAATCACTTCCTCCAAAAAATGTCTTACAAAAGGTACGATTCTACAAACTACAGATTTGTTATGCAGCTGCTTCAAAGCAAAAAGTGGTACATAGATCAAAAGGTAAAAAAATTTGCCTCCGTCTTATAGGCCGAGTAATGAATGTGCACGATAAGACATTAATGCCATGAGATCAGGAAAAAGATTTCCTGCCATCCTCCACTTCCTCCGTTTGTGCAACATGCTGTAGGCAACTCCTTCTGCAACAATTAATCGCCACCTTGGCATTTGTACTTTCCAAATTTTCTCACCTTAACAGGTTGACGACTGTAGTTGCACATTTTTAAAAATTAATACACTAAATTTATGTTGAACTTTTATATATATTTTTAAACTATTTTTGAAAATTATATATCGTAAACATATTTTCAAAGAATTTTGTTAAACTTTAAATTAATATTTTAGATTTAATATTGAATGTTTTCTTTTTAATATTAAACTTTTACCTTTCAAATTGTATATCAAAATTTATATTTTTATTTAGTTATTTGTTTTATTCTAGAAACTAAGTTTCATGTTTTATACTATTTTTGAATTTCAAATTTTTACAAATAATATTAACATTATATTTAATAGTTATCTCAAACTATTGCACATCTTTATTTACAAATAATATTAACATTATATTTAATAGTTATCTCAAACTATTGCCCAGAATTGAACATTTTAAATTTAATTAAATTGAATTAAGTCTATAGTCTATAGACTATAAATCACTTTTTCGGGCAGAATTTTAAAATGATTAAATAGACTTTAAAAACATACCCGAAAAGTAACACGAGTATGGTGACGTGCCAGAAAAATGGCAGAAGTCGTGGGACCCACTTCATCTTAAAACAGGTACCATGGACCATTGGATGAACAAAGATCAATGGCTAGGGTGGATTTCGGCCCAAATGTGGGAAGTGAACACCTTTATGAGAACTTCACCCAGAATTGGACATTTTAAATGTAATTAGATATAATTAAGTCTATAGACTAAATTATATTTAATTATTTTTCAGGCGGAGGTTTAAAATGATTAAATAGACTACAAATCAAACCTGAAAAGTGACACGATTATGGTGATGTGCCAAAAAATGGCAGAAGTCGTGAGACCCACTAAATCTTAAAATAGGTACCATCGACCGTCGGATGAACAAAGATCAACGGCTTAGGGTGGATTTTGAGGTGAATGTGGGAAGTGAATAGATTTCTAAGAACTTTGCCCAGAAAAGTGACACGAGTATGGTGACATGCCTGAAAACTGGTAGAAGTCATGGGACCCACGACAACTGACAACAGGTACCATTGTCTGTTGGATGAGCAAAGATCAACGGCTTAGGGTGGAATTCGGCCCTAATGTGGGAAGTGAACACATTTGGGAGAACTTCGATCGGAATTGAAACATTTTAAATTTAATTAAATATAATTAAGTCATTAAAGCACTTTTTTGGGTGGAAGTTTAAAATTATTAAACAGACTTAAAAAATAGACCCGTAAAGTCACAACAGGTACCTTGGTCACTCGTCCATTGGATGAGAAAAGATCAACGACTTAGGGTGGATTTCGGCCCGAATGTGGGAAGTGAACACATTTGGGAGAACTTTGCCTAAAATTGAACGTATTACATTTAATGTCCTCAAAATTTATACTGAAGTAGTGAATGTTTTGTCCTTCGGCATTGAATAGTTATTAATAATAATTAATAAAATTGCAACATGATTCTTAATGTCCTCGGAATTTATACTGAAGTAATGAATGTTTTTTCCTCCGGCATCGAATAGTTATTAATAGTAATTAATAAATCTACAACATGATTCTAGATATTTTTCCCTTTAGGTTTTACTTTTCTACTTTTCAGAGTTTTCAAAATAAGAGACTCGTAAATCATAATCGTCTTTCATTTTTTGGACAAACTTGTAAATCAAGGGAGATTCAGAAACAACTACTAGATTGAGGAATGGAAGTTCCAACACAAACTATCTGCGCCAATCTAGTGAACTAGAAATTCCAATTTCCAAGTAAAATCTAGAACACCTACATTTTAGGGTTAGCATTTTTTGCTTTTGGTAATCTCGTGGTCCAATTTGAGGGTTAGCATTTTCAGGTTTTTATCTAGCATTATTTTAAATTATTAACAATAATAGTAATGGGGAAAATGGGAAGCAGTAGTTCAACAAGAAGCCAAGTGAAAACCAAAATGCACCTAATCAAACTGGTTAAAACACCAGGTTTCATTGATGAATACCATGATATGTATGGCCCTGCTATCCATGGTGAAAAGCGTATCATAGATATTAGATATACATTGTCTAGTAAGGCGACAGATGCATCCAGTGCAAAATTTACTATTTTCAACCCAATGTTAAAACAAAAAACAACTAAAATTGCATCGTAGGATGTTGGATTGGGAAGCATGGTGTTACCTGAAGTATTCCCTTGCCCTGATTTTGTCGTGGTCTGCACCAAAAATTATGATGAAGATAAAAAAGAAATTGTCAATAAAAATACAAAAGAGGAAATTCTATCCATAAACAAGGGAGAATTTGCTCGTTTGTTGAACCTAGGATTTGAAGCCCATAACTCATAATTCTAAATTGACCTTGAAAAGCTGGCAGGGAATTATGAGAGTCTCGATCCAAGTCACAGAGATTCATTTATATTAGGTCTAATAAAGATTGGTACAGGTATTGTGTTGGATCAGAATCATAAGCCTCCTTATGATTCTAACATATTTGTTCCATGGGTTAGGGATACTATTTCCTTGCTATCATTTTGCCTAGGATTGGAAAATGATAGGGAAGTGGGTGCAAGCCTTCTTGAAATGATTTATAATATCCATTGTGTAGGTAAGACAGTAAGATATAATTTTATTGAGCACATTGTAAAATCCATGCAAAAACAATTATTGATGATCAAAAAAGGTTCATGTAATACATTTAGGTTCTCATCCTACTTGTGCTATCTCCTCCTATCCAAGTATCATGCAATATTTGAGACCAACAAGCTTCAAATTGTGAGCTATAAGATTGGTGAGAAGACTGGGAAGAGAGTAGAGTGTCCAATATATGATTGGACCCCAAAGATAAGGATGCATGATAATAGAAAGAACTACAACCATTTTGTAGACTTGTTTTTGGCACCAATGTATAATGAAATTACAAGCACTCCAATGCCTAGGTTGCTTGTGTCTTGTAGATATTGCATTCAACTCGGAAGTCAAATAGAATTGGCTGACTGGTTCTTCATGGAAGAATTCACTATGTTAAGGTTTTATGAATCGGCAGTAAAACCATACAGACTTCCAATACATGTGACAGACAAGGTATTTGTATTAGAGTATGTATGGCAATTGGAGAGCATAGATAGGCAATTCCATGGTCAGCAAAAGAAGAGCATATTTCCCTCCTTGCCTTTCTCATGTGGAGGGTTCACATTTGAGAGAAAAGAATTCAATGTGGCGCATGATTTTTTGACAGTTTTTAACTTTGGTGATGAGGGTCTCTGGCAGTATGATCCAATTAGTGTAGTTCAAGCAAGGCTTAAGAAAAATGGGAAGTCTTCAGTGTTATGTCAACATGAAAGTAAACCATTACTAGAAAATCTTAGAAACATGGACTCCTAGGATGAGGTTAAAAAAGAGATGGAAAAAATTGCAGTTGACAAAAACATTTCAACAGAAGAAATTTCATCACAAATTATGGCATTGCAAATGCACACAAAGAGGACAACAGAGGAAGGCCAGGGCATCCAAAATAGGAGGTCCTACAATTTCTACCTAAAATATGCTAATCCATCTAACAAATCTATTCCCAAATCAATTCTACACGAATGTAAAGAGAATTATTTCACTCAAACCAAAATAAATGATTTTTGGACTATGAGGAAGAATCTCGGTGAACCAAAGACAAGTGCAGAATTTGACAGCATCGACAAGGATGCGGAGTTTAGCAAATTGTGGGATATGGAGCATGGCAGGACTGAAGGTGACGATGATGAGAATGAGGTTGTCATTGAGCCCCCTCCAACAACTACTATAGTCTCGAAAATATTAGGTGGAGTCAGTGAGTTCATGAAAGAAAAATATAGAAAAGGGGCAAACCTTGTGGAAAAAATGGGGTTTGAAGGTGGTGGTCTAGGTCCTAGAGGAGAGGTCATTTGGTATCCACTTCAAGTACAACTTCCATCAGAGTCAAAATCAAAAGGTCCTTATAAACCAGTCATTGGACTTGATTCTTCAGATTCATCATGGATAGGTACTACTCATTACCCTCAGGGTCCACCTACATTTGTTTCAGGTTCAAATCCACAACAACCACCACATCATGGTATTCCCATTGGTGGTGAATCAAGTGCCACTACCACTAGTGGGGAATCTGGGGATAGTATTCCAATTATTGTTCAGTCAAGTGCCATTGTGATTGGTGGGGTTGGCATGGGTACTACTACTGATACTAGTTGTCTTGGTGTTGGACAAGGGAAACAACAAAATATCTCTCGCAAGAGGCCACTAGAGGTAGATACTCAATCTCATACTATTGAGAATTCTATATCAAAGTGCAACTGACACTACAAATCAATCATTTGCAGCTTCAGATCACACACCTCAAAAGACTATGAAAACTACACATGAAAGTGTTAGTGGGAGTGGGACAGCATCAGGAACTGTTTTTGGTAATCATGGTCAAGCATTAGTTAAAACCACAGGAATAAGTGGAACTGGAGCCTATGGTATTCCTATGTCACCTTTCAAACATTCAATTGCTTCAGCAAGCCCAAATTTTCAATTTCGTGATTACTATGAAAAATATGAACACACAACAAAAGAAAAAAAAGAAAAAAAGAAAGCATTTCATAGGAATTCCATGTCTGAAGTTGTAAACGAACAACCTGCAAGGAACAAGGTATTTCCAACATATGACCCATAGAAAGATATGATGGAGTTCATGGTTGTTATGCCCCTGGGCCCATCTAAAGATAAAAATCCACCACATAGTCAGATAGATCCCTCTCAATTTCAAGTTAGCACCCTCCAAATGGATTTTTCCAAAGTACATAATGTGGACAAAATTAGTGTGTCAAAAAGGACTAACGAAGTGGTCTACACTTCACTGCTAAAGGTGGAGAGAGAAAAAAATAAACTGGAGAAATAAATAAAAAAGTTATAGGAAGACCTAGAAAATGAAAAAATCAAAGAGGAAAGCAGTAGATAGCAAGTGCAATGATTTACAAAAAAGGATAAAAAATTTGCGCTCTTTAGTAGAAATTGCAGAGTAGGAGAAGAAAGATGCAGATTGAAGGACATGACAGAAAAACTGGCTAAAAGCAGTAAAAAAATTGTTGAGGAAAAAGACAGTTTTCAAAAACTATACAAAAGTTATGAGTCTACTGCCACCGAAATGAGAAAATTACAAGACCTATTGGATCATGGGAAGGAAAAAGAAAAACATTTGCAAGAGGAAGTAGAGGAAGAAAGAAAAAAATGTTCACAAATGAAAGAAGACCTACACAATGGAAATGATAAAATAAAAAAATTGGAGGATAGATTGAAAGATGATATGAAAAATACAATGAAGTATATACAAGAAAAAATTTGGTGACATATAATGCAGAGGAGTGAGAAGTTGTGTGAAAGGTTTCAATTGACTGAAAGTATGAGACAATTTTTTTTTTAAATCAAAGGGCACAATGAGAAGAGCACACATGTTTATTCAAAAGAGGAAATGGCAAAAATGATTTTGAAAGTAGTCTATAGTTCCAGTGATAGCTACTTGGCATCCAAGGGAATTAAGAGCCGCATTGATGCCATAGTTAAGACATCATCTATCATTCAAAAATGCCAGAAGCTAAGGGAAACATCAAAAGTTATGGACAGTTGTGGAAAAAAGATAACGAAGCTGGAAGAAAAGAAAAATAATTTGATTAAACTTGGTTTGCCTATGCCTGTTGATACATCAAATAAATTCATTGGAGAAGAAGCTTACAAAAAAAGCATGGAGATAAAAATGAAGTCTGATTTAGACTTGCTTCCAAAGGAAACAACTCCCAAAAGTTTTCTGGAATTCATCCAACCATTTACAACTCTAGATTCGGTATTGGATGAAATAGTGATGTCAATTAAATCTTCTAAATATGGAATGTTGACAAAGTTGGAGTTGACCTTCCATAGTTTACAGAATATTGACCTTCCATCAGAATCATAGTATGTATTGCACAATTTTCTTCTTTTATTCTTAATTTCAAGGTTTTATGTTTTTTATGTTTGCTATTTTGCTATTTTGCTAATCCAGCCTATGAATCTATTTTATGAATAGGAAAAAAACAACAATTGATATTGCTATTTTGCTAATCCAGCCTATGAATCTATGATGCACAATGCAAAACTTCAGCTAGTAAATTTGTATTCTCAAATTCTCCCTTGCTTTAATTTATGCATTTATCTATTTCTGATTAGAAGGTTTTAGGCACTACTATTATCTTTGTTTAATTTGTCATGGCGTGAATTAATATTTAATTTTGAACTCTGTTTTTTGAATAGGAGACATCAAACATGTAGCAGATGTTAAATTGCTAATACGAGTTGTGATGGCCATATAAATATGTGCTGAGTTTGTGATTTTGATGTTCAGTGTTCACATGTTGCAAACTTGCGATTCGACCTGAAGCTGTTGTTGCTCCCTTGTTTCTATAAAAGGGAATTCAGGGTCATTTGCAATTTTGCAAAGGGTTCTGAAACTTTGTATTCACTTTTGCAATTGGCATGGAGAATCACACAGATTGGTGTTATACTATTGAATGAATTATATCATATGGCTATATTTTGAAAGAATTAATGAAAATCTAAGTTCTCAACATGTGTATTGCTGTTGAATGAATTGTATCATATGGTTCTGAAATGTATGTGAGGCCCCACCCCGACTCAGTCTGACATTTCAGTGGTTTTTATGATGAGACTATTATGGATGCTTTATTTTTTTATGCATTATGGATTTAGAACTTATATGATTCCATGATTTGGATAACATTGCTATATGTTGATACTTTATTTATATGCTTTATGATATAGAACACTACATGATTTTTGAATAGGATGAATTTGTGGTGATAATTGTCATTATTGAATTTGCGGGACGTTACTATGATGATAGAAATATGATGTATGTTTTATGTGTGGATCAAAATTATGAGAATTAGGATGAATTGCTTATGTGAAATTGCTTGGATATAAGATGTATTAAATTGTTTAGACGTAAATTGTATGCAAGTGATGATGTGTATTATTATTCTTGTGATTTATATTATATGAGGTTACTTGAAGCTACTAATGTGTAAATTGAGATGCGTAGGAAGTTATCCATGTGACCATGGAAATATTACGGAGAACCAAACCTAGACCTATGTATGTTCGTAAAGCCAGGGTTTGTCTATTTGGAGAGACAACATCCCATTTGTGTTGTATTTTATTCGTAATAGTAAATGATGCACGTGTGTTAAGTGTTATTTAATTGATTTATGTAAAATCCACAAGAGACACGATTTCATGTATAAATTTGTAAAAGTGTTTTCTTTGTGTCACTTGACACATGTGTGGATTTATGTTTGAATTTTTAAATTTGTCTCTTGGTGGGAATTGTTTAACTGTAGCTTTTTTTTCAATTAATGTAATGAGATTCCATAAATGCCTTGGGTAAAGAATCTTTGGGATGGTCAACCTAGGTTTGACCCGAAAATAAACTTCAGAGGGGTTTAAAAAGGGTTAAATGGACACCTAGGGGTAGTTTAATAGGGTTTCCTAAAGCCCATAAGGTATACCTAAGGGTTAGGGGTAATTTTAGGCAAGTTTCTACTCCCATATGACCTTCTAGACTCCCTAAAAAGTGACTTTTCTAAGTTGTGCAAAAATCAAAATTGAAGACTTGAACTAAGTTGTAAATCTTCCTTTTCGAATGAGAGTTCCCTTTCCCATTTTACCTTACCTTCCTCTTTAGTTTTTAGAAACTTGTGAGAACTCTCACAATGGGTTTCTTAAGCAAGAATTAGAAAATTTGTGGGTAATCACCCACTCTCCATTTTTGGAGACAAAAGAATTTTGAAAGTAATAAGCTAGATTTTTGGATTGAGAATTTTGCTAAGGGTAGAAAGAGAAGAACCGTGGAATTGGGCTGCTCATCCTCAACAAAACTAGCATACCTTTGGGCAGATTAAGGTTGGTTGTATCTTTTTTATAATGGATTTCTTATTGCATGTGTTTTGAAAGTAATGTTTGTGTAAAAGACTAGTTTTCGTGCATGTTCTTTTGGAAATTTATTTGGTATTTTGTGTTTATACATTGTATGTGTTTTTGGGAGTAATCAAGACCTCTTACTCTTGGGAGAGAGGAGGATCTTGTGGGTGGTAGAAGTGACAACCCTTGAGTGAGAGACTCTCGTTATGAGAGTGATCACAAGGGATTTTATGTGACCCTTGCTGCATGGCTTGTTTATGCATTGGGGGTCATAAGGAGGGAAATAAGGCATGAATGCGTTGGGGGGCATAAGGAATAAGGGGTTGCTATACTTGATGTATTTGGTTTTCCATGAGGTGGCTACATGTTTTTCCATACTCACAGTTCTCCTCAGGGTACTTGGTCCACTACGACCCTTGAAAAGGACATCACCAATGTGTGGTGCAATGTAGCCCGGGTTGGGAGTGTGTTTGAGTTTTTGTGTATTCTGTCTTTTGTGTTTGCATGTTTTTTACCTGTTTAGGGCTTGGTTCTCCGAGCTTGGGGGTGGCTACTAGTTAGCCTAGGTTGAGAGGTGAGCACTCCATGGTCATAGTTTTGATTTATTTGCAGATTGTTAGAAGAAATATCAGGGCATGCAGTTATGGCGGAAGATATTGATTGAGGAAAATTGTTGTAAATGTAATCAATACCCTTTGAAAAGTCCTCATTTGTTTGAAATGAGAGGTTATTTGTAAAATAGCAATAAAGACTTGGGGATATGTTATTTGTTATATATATGCAGAAAATATCATGTTATTTTGCAGAAAAGATAAATGGTTTATTTCTAAGTTCTAGTCCTAAAGTTGAGGTTAAATCTTGTAGAGTATTTAATAATTCTTGAAAGGAAATGAGTTAAATTTATTCTTTTATTTAATTGAAAAGAAATAGAATTGATTTTTGCATGCATGCAAAGGCTGAAAATAAAAGCATTTAGGACTATGCATGGAAATGTAAAAGTATTTTAATTAAATCTATGATTTTATTTTTATCTATGATTTTATTTTAAATGCAGAAAATAAAATCTAAAATTAACATAACCATCTCTATAGCTTAATTTAATAAATTCTTTATTTAATATAGTTGCGGTTTTAGGATTAGTTAATTATGTTATTTACTTTTATTACAGAAAGTACATCTAGAGTAAACAGTCTAATAAATTTAAGTAAAATGCTATCTATCTAGTTGCAATTTAAATTTTATTAAATTCTGACAATATTTTACTACAAGAATTACATCTAAAGTCATATAGTTATTCTTTGATTTATAGAATTTGAAATAAAATAATAATAATACGATGACTATAACTTAACTGTTAAGAATGTTTCATTTATAGCAGTATCATTACCTATTTACTCAAAAAAAAGAAACCATGATCCAATATGCATCTAATATATATATATAGTTTTATAAATAAACAAAAATAATAATAATTGTATGTGGGAAAAGTGGGCGAATAAAACTTAAAACGTGAAAATTACAAGAAATACCAGTCCACACACACACACAGGACTTCTTGATGCAAGCTATGGAGTAACGTAGTGTTACTCAGCTTCCCAAGGAGGGTCCCATGGTTCTCTATCTCACAATGTCCCTCAAACCAATGTTTTGCTCTCAGATTACTGAGCAAAATGGTTTAGGGATGGCAAATATGAGAACGAGAGAGATTTTTATCTGATTTTAGTATGAGATGTGTTATAAGCTAGGTATGATGCTAGAAATGCAATAAACTAACTATAAGATGACAAGATTAGTATGAATACTATCCTAGCATACTATATTTAGTCTATAATTGAACTAAAATGATAAAGAACTTATTCTAATATGCATATTCATGATTAATTCTGATCTAAAGAGAGGCTAAATGATGAGCATAAAATGATATGAAAGCTTGAAACAATTTGAGCATAAGTGTGATGCTTCAAATTTGAAAGATGATTGTTAAAAATGGAGGAATGAGAGCTCTATTTATAGCAAAAACAGGGCAATGGATGGTCAGGATTGAAAGGTTTAATCAAGGGCCAGGTTTGAAAGTTGGGGATCCATGTGCACAATTGGCACCAATGACATGGTGACAAATGTCCACACAGGATTGGGTTGAAAGAAGAGGTTGGAGGCATTAAAGGCCTGAGAAGACCTCATGGTTATCTAAAGGCTAAGGGTCAAGTCTAAGTTAGGTTTACCTAATGAATTAGGATCTAATCCAAAGATAAACCTTTGTGCAAATGATTAAGAGATAATCATGGTCAAGGCATTAATGACCTGATGAGACCCTTGGGTTGGATAGAGGTTGAGTCAAAACAAATGTTTTAACCATGTGGGAGGGTTTGAAATAACCATTAATGGTTATTGGAGACTTTGGGGATTAAGTGGTTGAAGGTTGGAAGCCTTCAATGGTTTTCAAAGACTTTGGGGGTTTTGGTGGTTGAAGGTTGAAAACCTTCAATGGTTATCCAAGACTTTGGGCCATTTGAGAAGTGACCTCCCTTTGCTTAGGGATGTGACAAAATTTAGAGGAGGGTTAGGTTAATTAGAATCAATTAGAAGATTCTAGAAGGGATTAGGAAGGGGTTTGGGATTTTGCAAGTGGATGGGGGAATAATAGGTTTTAATTGAATTAATTGATTTTTATTCAATTTGGTTGTAATTTGGGGAAATTGAATAAATTAGATTTATTCAATTTAGGATAACTATTTAATTAAATTTGAATTTAATTAAAAGTGGCTAGGGGGATTTAATTGAATAAGATGATTTATTCATTAAATGGTATAGTGAATTTTACTTAAATAAATTGAATAATTTATTTAATAAAATAGACGAATGTAGATAATTTAATTAAATTGGATTTAATTAAATAGGGAAATGAACATAAAATATTCATTTAGGAATATGGTCATTTTTATACGTCTACAATAATAATTAAATAAACTTTAAAAAAAAAAATTATATTGGCCCTGCATAGGGGTCAGCGGCCGAGCCCACTGTGCATTTCACAGTGGCCGGTGGGGCCAAGCCCACTATGCACTGCGTAGTGGTCGGCGGCGCCGCCCACTGTGAATTGCACAATGGCTGGCGGGGCTGAGCCCACTATGCATTGCACAATGGCCGGCGGGGCCGAGCCCATTGTGCAATACGCAGTGGACAACGCAGGCCGAAACCACTGTGCATTGCACAGTGAGAGCCTCGGCCACGCCGTCCCCCAAACAATGCTCCACCTCCTTACCATGGCCGCCGCCAGGGTCTTTCCATTCGGCCCTGCACACAAAAACCTAAATAAAAAAATAATAATATGAAACCCTAGCCCGGGTAGGGCTAGGGTAGAAGTGTGTTGATAACAAAAAAAAAAGTGTTAAAGAAAATAATAGGAGAGCCTATTATTATAGTAAAAAAAAAAATATAAAGAGGGTTAGGGTTGCATGGAGATTGAATATATATATATATATATATAAAATGATATATATAATTATAAAAGTGGAGGTGTTATGAAATAAATATTAATGGGATTAACGCTTATCCTTTTATAATATAAAAAAAAAAAAAAAAGTGATTAAGAATTAAATATTAAAGGGGATTAATATTATTCTTTATTTTTTATTTTGGGAATATTGAGATGTCATAAAATAAATATTGACGGGGTTAATATTTATTTTATTGAGATAATTGAATTAAATTTTAATGCAGTTAATATGTAATCGTGAGTCTAAATGGGTTGAAAAAATTATAAATTGAAAACTGTGGATTAATATAGATTTTTAAATAAATTAAATTTAGATGTTTGAAATTAAACCCCTAGGGAATTTAAATTCTAAATGTCACTTAATGGGCTAAAGGGTAAATTTTTAACTCTCTCAGACATAGATGCATGTGATTAAACGCTATAGGAAAATATGCTTTTGCAATTGTGATCGACCCTCTAGCTGACCTAGTTTAATTTACGATTTAAGTCTTGACAAGTAGTTTGGAGGCACTCTTAAAACTAATCATTGGAACTCCGCTTTTATTCCAATAATTCTGGTTACTTGAGCTAGTTAACTCTAAACATAGTTAAGACAAAACATGTTGTAGCATTTTACATTTGTCGTATTGATGCTTTTAAAAGTTATGTTTTAAAAAAAAATTATCCCGTTCTTGCCCTAAATTTTGGGCATGACAATGTATCACATAGATTTGAGACTCAAACATATATAAATAAACAATAAACATCTCTATATCAATAAACACATTATGGTTTTTTTTTATTATGCTATTTTAAATCTGGAAATAGAAAGTTGAAAAATACAATTACAAATCAATATTAAATTCTAATTGCAAAAAGTAATATGCTTTTGTAATATGAATGATGAGATACAGTAATAAGATTAATAAATACCAATCTCTTACAGTTGTCATTCATCCTCATCAAATTCAGTGCTTTCTTTATTCTCGTCTGTAGTTTCTTCACCCTGAGTCTGAGTCTACATATCTTCGCCGAACTACATCTCAATGCTACCAGTACATCCAGTAGTCCCACTAGCACTTTGGTTTGAAGTGTTGCCCAAACCTCTTCTTTCACATTTGGACCTCCAAATTTGCAGTGCCCTATCGTAAGGAAAAGTGTGGACATCATACCTAGATGTATAGAGCCTCAAGCAATTTTCCAAATTTTTGTCTAGTTTGTTTCTTAGCTTTGATTTTAGGAACCCCAAAGCACTAAAAACTCCCTCATCTTCCACCGAACCCAATATCATGGTAAGACATAAATCAACAAGTTTCACATATTCTAGCATTGAATCATGCAAGGATACGTTCTCATCTATATATTTCCAAAGCATTGTTACTGATCCCTCTTCGCAGGGGTTCTCCATTTTGGCATATTGTTCTTTCATAGTGTATGCAAAATGAGATGATTGCTCTCGAAGATGAGTTTTGTCTAATATTCCATTTATAGGTACTCCATTAAATTCTCTAGATATGAAAAATTGTTTTACCAAAGTCAGTAGCTTACTTCGAATATCAGATGCACTGTTGAGGCTCCAATAATGAGGAAACATAATAGACATGGCTTTGAGTAGGTTGTCAGGAGGGAATCTGCTTCTAATTTGTGAGGAAAGATCATATGCAATTTTCTTCACAGAAGTTGTTACAGTCTCAACAATCTTGTCGAAATCTTCCTTTGTAACTCTTGCTAGTTTCTTCCTGGGGCGCTTTCCTGGTTCCTCAGGGTCGATCGTGGCATAGAAGTGCATTGGTATCTCAACTCCCCGTACATTGGCACATACCTCCCCGTCTGCACCAATTTGTAAAAAGTTATTAGGATTGTTCAAATCTATGAGTGTCTGCCACTTAACAAATTTTTCATCAGATAGTGTTGGTTGATTTTGATAGAGATTGTCGAGGGTCATGCATGTCATCTTACGTAGCATAGCATATTCTGCAATATACAGAGCTCTTTTTTGGGTAGCCTTCATAATATTCCTCATTTCCTCTAGCATGGGCATAAGAGCTGCTAAAGTTAAGAGTGTCTCTAAATTACTTAACCTGCCAAGAAGTTCAGAAAATTTCGGTTGATTTGATTCGTCGCGAGTTGTGTGAAATGGTCCAATCAAGGATGGATATTCTGAAAACACTCGATGCGCTGGACCATCCAAAGAGATCCCTTAGAAGCTTGTTCCCATCAGTTAATCCATCAGCAAAGTGTTGAAATTCCATAAATTGGTTGGGACTTTGATAGAAGTGTGAGTAGAGCTCTCTAATTAAAATTTCAATTTTTTTAACCGAAGCAAACTTGCTCACAATTCCAAAAGCTAGATTCATTTTGTGAGCCATGCAGTGAATTGCAGTAATGTACGATGCAAATGAAGTTTCAATCTTTGTACAAAGATCATTCCTATGACCTTGCATTACTGAAGCTCCATCTGCTCCAACACAAACCAAATTTTTGGCTACCATCATGTCATCCATACCTCCATATTCAATTAAACTTCTCTTTACTAGTTGAAATAAATTTTCCGCTCTCGCACTCTCCTTCATTTTAGCAATAGATAGTAGATAAGGTTGGCAGGTATGATTCTCTATAGTATAAACATGCATGCATACCCATGACGTATTGTCTACTGCCGTAACTTCATCTAAAGAAAATGCAATGAAGTTTGACTCTCTTATTTTTTCCTGTACATCTTCTTTTTCAACCTCAGTAAGACAACTTGTCCATCCCCATCCACTTTTTACTGACTAGTGTCTATTAGGATAGTTAGGAACTTTCAAAAAGTGTAATAAATCACTAATTGATGGGAAATCTGTCATAGCACGCCCTCTGGTCAAAATATGAAAAACAATGCTTAACTAAACAGCTTTTCCTAGATGTTCTATTTGCATTGCTTTTCCAAAAATAGCTTCAATAGAACCTTTAACTTCAGCAAGCTTTGTCTGTAATTTCTCATAAAAGTAATACTCTTTGACATTCCTCACATGCTTACATTCATCCTTTGTTTTCCATCTTATCACTGATTTTTCAACCCCATCTATCATTTGTTTTTCATACACTTTACCCAAATGCTTTTCTATGGTATCAAATTTTAGCTGCAACCTAATTTCCTTGTTATGTTTCCAAGTGCAAATCTTACACCTGCATTCTATTGGAGGCTCACCTTCAATTGGATTCTCCACTGGTTCAATGAATGGATACTTTGATGCCCAATTAATTTGAAAATTTCTCACTAACATATCCTAGTCCCGATCCTTTTTTGATTGTGGTTCACCCTTTTTTGATATGGCTTTTCTTTTCCCCTTCCATGCATTATCATCAATGGCATTATCACCCAAGTCAATTATATCATTCCGGCTAACTTGGGTATCTACCAGATAATCTTCTTCAAAATCATCCTGATCTGAGATATCAGGTTCACCGTCGTCTTCAACATGCGGTGCAAGTGGCAAATTTTGTACTTGTACTTGTGATGATGTATCTTCTTGATTGTCACCAGTATCACAATCTTTTCCAATGCCAAAGTACGAAGACAACATTTTTCTTTTTGTTGACCTCTCCTGGCCTTCCCCACATTTAGGTTTCCTACCCCTCTTCCTGTTCGACATCTCCAATGAAATAAAGGCTGCCAAAAAAATATCAATTTGTTGAAGAAGCAATAATAGACTATAATGTATAATATACCACTTCAAAAATATGATCGCTCACCTTTAGGCTTTACTCTTTAGGTCACTAGTAGTCGCCAATACAGTCAACAACAATGATTTTCCTTGGTCTAAAAATTCGCTATTGATCAGAATTCAGAGCCTAGAACCCACCAGATTGTGTTGAGATGGATCTGATCTTTGCATGTATATATAGCAATCCTTATATGGTGAATTCCGTAAGAATTTTATATGGTATAAAAATATTTGGCGTATCCCACATAACTATAACACGACTTATGTAATTTTCGAGGTGATTATAGGTCGTCCAAATACGACTTATGTAATTTTCGAGGTGATTATAGGTCACCCAAATAATAGGCGAATACAATATAGTTGGCGAAAGTTGGGGTGAATGGAGACATGCATTGGCAAGATGTCAAGCGAATTGGGTCCCCCTGGCTAACAAATCTTCACATGCCTATAGGCAAATTAAGGTAATCCATTAAGGCAACCTTGGAGAGTGTAGGCAAAACAATTAAATTTACTGTGTGTCCACCATATATTGTATTGGCGAAATCATCGCATAGAAACATTTAATTGCATAAAACATATGGTGATCGGGCCATGACTTTGACAAAAATTGATAATGTTCTGGCAACATGGCCACCCCCAGATGGTACAAAATATTCGCCATTTCCGACATGGCCGACGTGAAAAAATCGCCATTGGAGAATATTCGCCACTAAAGTAATCTCTGGTCACTATGTTATGGGACATAGTCATTGGAAAGGTTTTTATATGCCTAAGAAGTGTAAACAATGGGGTACTATATGTTGCTCTTATTTATTTCATGGAAGTTAACTTGGTTGTAGAAATTGATATTTGAAGCTAGTTCTATGTGATAAAGTTTTATGAAAAAGATGTATTGGTAAAGGAAATTGATCATAATGGCATGTTTTCTTGTCATATTTGGTAGATGAGTATGGTAATTTTTGTTTACCTCTTTATAATTCATTAATTTGGTGTAATGAAAGGAAGAAAATTCTTATTTCTCTGCTTTGATGGTGGATAGTTCCTTGAATATTTTAAGAAATGTATGGATTTAGATGTATCTTGCCAATGGGTAATGGCATTCGTAAAGGATTTGGCAATAATGTTTCATTTATTTATGGAAAGATTCCTATGTGCAATTTAATATTTGTTGAATGAGTTTTAGGGCTAATGCGTGCGACATGTTCTCCGTCTAGCCTTACGACTTCCAGGAGTAAGTCGGAACCGAGGGGGGAAGAATGTAGTACCCCTGCCCTAGTCAATTTCTAATCTCGGTTTGACCTTGGTTAGTTTATCATATTATAGTGTTATAGTCAGGTGTTTTGATTTTAGTGCGTACTTGTTAATGTGGTTTTTGCACCAATTCCTATGCAAGTTTATTAGTTCTCCTATTTTGTGTTATTAATTTCGAGCTAACACTTTCATTAAGTATATATATGTATGCATGTGTGAATCTTGGTTGCGGGAGATTTTAGGTACAGTATTGCATGGGTGCGAGGTTCATCTCCACCTGAATTTGTAGGTTTGAGTGTACCTCTTTGGCCCTTAGAATTTGGATTAGGTGGTCGTAAGAACCTCATTTGACCCTAGTCGTGCTCAAGTGAGCGTCCTCAGTCGTTGTTGGTATTCCCTTTGGGTGGGTATGTGGGTCGTCTGTTCATTTGGCTTTCTTAGGTTGCATGTTTTGTGTGTGGTTAAATTGAGTAATTAATCCTTAATATTTAATTTGATTAAATGTGTGTTTACGCATTAGTATTTTTGGGGACTAAATTAAATAGGTTACTTTTATGCGATTTATTGTTAATTAGAATTGCCCAATTCAAATTGATATCAAGTTCAATTAAATGGCTAATTTTAAATAATGCATATTTTAAGTTATGCTTTTGAAATGAAAGATTTAAATTTAATTGAAATAGAATTAATTTAATCTTGTTGGCATTTTGAAATAGAAAGGTTAATTTCAGTTATTTAAGAAAATCAATTTTAAATTGAAAAGCAAGTTTAATATACTGATATAGTTTAAGAGAATGATTTTTGGGGATTTATTTTAAATAAAAATATTTTAAATTCAAAAATAAAAATTTTGGTCAAACTTTTCCCATTTAACCTAGGTTTTTGGAAAAATATAGAGGGATTTGTTTTTGGAAATATTTTGGGGAAAAATATTTTTTGGAAATGAAAATTGGGGATTTTGGAGGAGAAGAGATTTTTGGAGCTTGTCGGTTGGGCTCTCCTTCAATCATGTCAGGATTGTTGAACCAGGTAGGCCTCTAGTTTATTTCATTGGCTTCCTTGTTTTAAAAAAATTGTTTTGGATTTTGAAGAAATCTGTGTGTGAAGATTAAAAGAAAATCTCATCTATTTGGGGAAAATGAAACAGTTGTAATTTTATCTCCAATCCAAACCCTTCTTGTTTTATTTCCATCTCAAGTTTATATTTTGGTTGCTCAGGTTGTTTTAAAATCAAAAAAATTGGGATGGATGTTTACAATGAAAAATTGTTAAAATTCCAAATAAATGCTTTCAAATTCTGGTTTTAATCAGAGAAATTTGTTTGTGTTTGGATAAATGGATGTTAATCAATCTTATTTTGCGTATGGTGTTTCTTTTAAACTAATTTTTCCCTATCTTAGATCTGGGTTTTCTAAAAATGTAAATTTTAGAAAACTCATAGTTTTCTGGAAAAAAATTATTTTTTTTAAAGTCACCGTGAGACTGGTTTTTGACTGTGTGTTTTGATAGTAAATAAAATTCAAAAAAAAAAAAAAATTTAAAAAAAATGTAAATTTTCTGGGTGTTGTTTTTATTAATTTTAATATATTAACCAATATATATATATATATATATATATATATATATATAAACAACGTTATTTTATTTGGGGCTTTGGGGGAAAACCATGGCCACGACTCATGGTTGGGGAGAGTTGTGGCTTCCCCAAGCCATGGGGAGAGCAATGGCATGGAGACCATGGCATAGTCTCCACACAGCCGTGGTTGTGGGGAGACTATGACATGGTCCCCATAGCCCTTCCCAAAGGAAAGAGAAAGCACGTGGGTTTCCCCTTACCTTTAAAAAAAAAAAGTTTATTTTTATTATTAAAAGAAGTTTTTTTTTAAAATGTTTTATTATTATTACTTTTTAATTAATGTATATTATTAATAATTTATTAATTTTTAATTACTAATTAATGTATATTATATATATATTAATTATAGTGAATTATAATTAATGAGTATTATTAATTATATATTAATTATCCTTATTAATTAATGTATATTTTTAAATATATATTAATTGTGGTTGAATTATGAATTTATAAATTAAGGTATATATAGTTAGAGATATATATACTAATTAATATCCTAGGTTTGTATATTTGTTTAAATATACGCAAGGAAATATTTTGGTAATTTGGGAGATGTTTATCTATTTTTGGTTTCTTTAAATGTATATTTCCTTAATCTAAAAAGAGTAACTTGGTTCTGGAAAAGATGAATTTTGAGAAATTATTTTTGAACCACTATGAGAATAATGTTTTATTTTTATGAATAAATATCATATTTTAATCGGATAATGTTTATTTAATTATATTCATGTGAACTTGGTTTAAAGACTCATAATGATGTATTTATGTTATGTTTTGATGCAAATGAACTTAGTGAGTTAGAAAACAAAGAACAACCTGTACCTAGATAAGGTAGATAACTGCAATCTAACTTGGATCATTTAGAAAACTTGATCGACTTTTATTGTTTAAATCAATAGGAAAGAAGATTGTCTCTACCGATTATTGCCTATGCAAGTTTAAATTTTTGTATTCGCTTTTGCTTAAGTAATGGCAAGCCTTGCTTTGTTTGATTGGACCATGTCATATGGATTGATTTGGGGTACCTGTTTCTGTCCTCGGTCTCAAGGTTGACTGTTGTTTTATGGTGGTGTTGTAATTGGTCATATCTTTTATGTGGGTGTCGAATGATAATTTGTGGTTGACCATATCTGGTCAGGTCTCTAGTTAGAGTACCGTCAGTCAATGCACCTCATATGAAGTCATGTTTGACCAAATGGTAGTTCCCTCCATTTTGAACTCCGCTTGCTTGACCATGTGTACTCCCTGGTTTATGAGTTCATTTGAGTATAGTCTAGTGTCGTATGGGAAAGTGGCTTTCGATTGGGGGTCGCACCCAAAGTGGTTGCTGGGAAACCCATCGAAAGTGTGTCTAATAAGTGATAATCTAATAGTATATTAGAGAGTTAGTTAATGATTCACTAAGTAAGATAATTATGCCTCACACATGGGATGAATGCTAGTATAGACTCGACATGTAGTGAGAAGGCCTGAAATGGCAAACCACCATCCTTGTCTTCACGAAAGGATTTGTGGGTCCACATGAGGCTTGGATGGGCTGGAGGTTCGGATTAGGTTGCCAGGGTAACCCAGTGGATGGGGTCAAATCCTTTGAAGACCCGCCATGGTAACCATACCAGGTTGTGTGATGACACTTGTCCCCTATATTTGCTAGTGTGTTGTTGTGTTGTCTTGATAGGAGCACTTTTATGGAGTTGTCTTGTTGCTTATGCCCTTGTGAGAACTTGATATCATGCTAGACCTTGGGTTGTGATGACTTAGTTTTGTGGATGCTCCAGTGGACCTTTGTATTTGCTTTGATTATGTTTAGTTGGATCCTTTCCTATTCAGGGATCATTTATGTATTTATTGACCAATGTGGTCGTTGTATATTGGTTATGTTTGCCTTGATGGCAGGATTGTAAATGATGTGAACCTTATGTATTCTTAACTTATTTAATGATCAAAGGTGTCTTGTAGTTGAGCAGACTCGGAGATGTAGCCCTTTAGGGGTGAACTCCGATATCAATTCGGTGTTATGTGATGTTTATGCTCTTATGTTTCCTTTTTCAGTTTTAGCATGTATGAATGGCATTATGTTAGAATGTATAAAGTAGATAAGATGAAAGTAATCGTAAATGCATGCATGCAGTCTTCTTTTAAAAGCAGTAAATTGGATCATGAAGGAATGTAGATTAGAATAATGGAATATATTTAGTCATTGTTAAGGAAATTAGTGTGCATGGAAAGATCTCATTAGTTTATAATGAAATTCAAGTGTGTTATAAAATTAGATGCATGGCTTATATTTTAGTGAAAGTTTGAACGTAAGGTATGAATAAATCTTAATGGATGAACATTATCATGTGATCTATATTTTTATATTACTAAAAGAAATTATCCTTTTTTAGAGTATTATCTTGTCAATAAGATAATCAGCTTATTGGATTAATTAGCATGAGTTAAGTTAAATGTGGAATTAAGTAATCACGTTGGGAAACCCTTTAGGTGTTAGTTGTAGTCTTCTGTTGTGTAATCTGAACTTGATATCTCATTGTATCATTGTGTTGTGTTTAACTTTAATAAAAAAAATTATCGCACTTCATTCGTGTGTTTTAGCTTTATCCCTTTGGGGTTTCCTGTCGGGGCATTACACCTGGCTTCACAGGTACGAGCATGTCCTTATCCCAATGGTAATATGTGGTTTCGGAGTTGACATGGGTTCCCTTCTCATACTCTAGGTTTAAGTTGTCAGTAGGCGCAATTGGTCATGTCAGTTTTTAGCTTGGCTCTTTCAGTTTTGGGAGTATGTTGGTATTGATTGAACCTTTTGGTATGAGGATTATTTATGTTGTGATTGATTTTATTGTCACGTGGTTATTTATGTGGCGTTGGATTATTTTTCTATTTGTTGAGAGATTTGATAATTAGTATTGTTTATTTTTTAATTATTTGATTTATGATTTTTAGAATTATAATATTTATTTAATTAATAATTTTGTAAAGATTATTTAATTAATTATTGCTTATTTCTTATAGTCTAAATATTAATCAAATATTTAATATTGGACACAATAAATTATTTAATGGTTGACTTATTTAATTATGTTTTCTAGTGGCGAAGTATTTAATTAAAAATAACTATAGTTCATAATGTATTAAATAATAATTCCTATAGGGCTATATTTTAAATACTAATATTTATTTGGTGGTATGGTAATTATACCTTGGGATATTAAAATATATTTATCTCACCTACTTATGATATATGTTAGTATTTCCTACCTACCCTATTCTCCTATTGAAGGATTTTATTTTTGGGAAACCATAGGATATGAGAAAAATATTCCAAAATGGAATTTACCCTATTGGTTGGTTTTCTAGGGTTTCTTGTTTATTGTTTCTTTTTAATGGATTCCCTGGAACGGTTACATGGGTTCCATTCTTTGGCCTTGGATTCTCGGTGGATTTTCTGGATTGGGTTTTCAAAGAGATTTGGGTTTGGATTTGGATTGCAAAACTTGTGGGCTCTCCTTCAGTGACCTGCCATCACACGGGTTACAGGTTGGAGGCCATACCCTTGCTATTTATCTTTGTTTTCATTGTCTGTAAATGTTTACTTTGTGAATGTTTTGTGTGGGGAATAAAGAAATAGTTCATTTCATTCTCTCTACTCTTAATGGAAATGATTGGGAATCCCATGGGTTATGAGATCTTTATTTGGATGAAAGTTTGGAAGTTATCTTTTCTGTGGTGGTTGTGTTTGCACGACATGGGATTTATATGTATTGAGGCTTCTTCCATTTATGATGTGATTGTATTGGATTATTATTATTTTTTGAGATTTCTTTCATGTTATTAAAGATTTAAGGGGGTTTGTGGAGTTGAGAGGAGAGAGCCTTGTGAGCTTCTGGTCTAGCCATTTCATGAGGAAGACTCACAGGACTCATCTCCTAAGAAATTTTATATATTTCCCTTTTTTTAATGTGTTTTTATGTTTGGAATAAGTTTATTGTTTTTATTTATATGTGTGTTGAGTCTATTTCATGATTTCGATTCAAGATTTGGTGTTTGATGGTTTCATGAACTTGCTGGAGATGTTTTCCCTTCTGAAGTCTGTATTATGTTTTCATTTGGAGTTCCCTGGATGAATTTTATTATTTTATTTTGTTTACACATTCTTATATTCCATTTCATACTGATGCCAATGAGTATAAATACGTCATATTTGTCTCATTATGTTTCGAGTAGTTTTGATCCCACACTTAAGCAGTTTTCTGCCAAAATTTACACTTGTTTTTCTATGTGCTAAAGGAATGACCATATGCACTAAAATAAGCACTAGATGTGGTAAAAGATCACCCATATGCGCTAAAGTATCAGCCATATATGCCATTCTATGTATTTTTAGGTTTTTGTCCATTTTGAAGTCTGTTTGATGTTAGTTGGATTTTTGGCCGTACCAGAGGCTTTTTGAGGCCATTTATGATGTTGTCTAATATTGATTTATGATTGGTGATGTCTTCATATGATTTATTTGTGAGTTTTGTATTCTTTTTACTCCATTTGAGTTGTTTGTGCTTCCTCTCTTGTTGATGTGCCAAGAGAGAGATTGAGATTCTTGTGATTATGTGCCAGCAAGTGGATAGGCCTTGCTGAGATTATTTGATGATTCATTTCAGATTTGATGGCATTTCTTTTGGCCTTGATATGTTTATTTGGCCAAGAGGCTCATTGATTTTTGGTTCTCATGATGTTACCTTTCACATGTTTCATGATTATGAATGAGATTGTTGGTTGCATGTGGATTGTTTATGATTTTAGATTTATGTATGTTCTCAGATTTAATTATGATTCTAGAGCCTCTTGTGTTGCCATGTTTGAGACCATGTTAGGGGGGACTGGGCTTCCTTGTGACAACCGAGGTCGTGAGAGATAGACTTGCATGAGGTTCCCTTTAAGGATGCATGAAGTCTAGACCACCAGGGCACATTGGGAGTTTATCATGATTGTAAATAAGTGATAACCTAATAATTGATGGGTTGGGTAGTTAGATTCATTAATAAAGATAAAATTGATGTGAGCCTCATGACTTGATCCTAGGGAGGATGTTTTAGGATAAGCATGAGAAGGTCATGAAGACGGTAAACCAAACTCCCTTGATCTCTCATAGGTTGAGTTGGTTTCACATGTGTGTCACTTACCAAGAGGTTCCTTGAAAGGATGCTTGTAACATGCGATGACACTCCACTCCTACATGTGTTCCCTTTGATGATCTTATGACTATGCCTTGTTGATTGATAAGCCTCTAGGAGTTTCTTATTATGGTTGTTTGTGTTGGTTGTATTTTCTCCATGCTTGAGAGAGTTGTTGTAATCTTGTCTTTTGGTATTAAGTATCAACCTAGATGTAGAGTGTGTGTCGGGACCCTGTGTCATCTCCTAGAATGAGGGGTGGTTCCTTTGGTTCCACATGGTTGGGTGGTTGGTGCTTTTTACCATTGGGTTTTTTTCCCCTTGTTGGTGTTCTTCATGCATGGATGTAGATTCTCCTTTTTGATGGATTATGGATGTACCTTGTACAAGATTTATGTAATGAATACGATGGAATGCATGGATGTAGTATCTTGTATGTGGTAGATGGAATCATGTAAAAGGAAGAGATATGTTCATGATGTATTGTTATGTAAATGTATTCGTAAGTAGTTCATAATTGGTAGTTAGGGTATGTCATGATTTGTAAATGTGGCAATGAGATGTATGGATATGTTCTTGTTAAATCAAGGGAATGATTTCACGTACCCAAATTTAGTAATGTAGTTGCAATTGAAATAGATGTGATTTATAATATGATCTGCTTGTATTGGTTAGGAAGGAATTCTATGGTTATTTCTTTAGATTGTGATTTAATATGTGAAAGAACCTTGAGAAATGGAATAATCTTAAATATCAGTATTGAGGATGTTAGATAATATGGATAAGGTTTAGATAATTATGTCTCTATGTGTATTCTTGGAAAATATTAGGATTCTTATGTTATGCATTGGGGTTATTGTCAAATTGGGAAAATGGTTGCATGTGTAGTTGGATTAGGAAAGGAAACTATTGCTATTGGATTTGTGGATATGCTTTTGGTGCTATGTGAAAACTATGATGTTATGAAGGAATGTAATATGCTAGTAGAATGGTATAATGGTATGCATTTCATAACAGATAGATAAGCTAGTGGGTTGCATATCTCATGATTAGGGAATTAAATATGATATATTAATTCAAGGTGGAATATGTTTATCATGTGAGTAGGATGTCATTATGGAAGTTAAGTGAGTAATGACGTTGAAGTACCCTAGGGAAAGGTTAATGATGTTATGTTATTTCTGCTTGTGTAAATTAGTGAAATGTGAGATGATGAATGTTCATAATGTTGAAATGGTTAATGAATATTGTTATATGGAGATGTTATGTATTACATTAGTTGTTATTATAAGTTAATTAAAAAATAATAATCTCAATTATTATGATAGATGATTAGTTTTCTCTAGGGTATTTTGGCAGGCATTACATCTACAAAGGAACAGATTTTGGATATTTTCACAAACCCTCTACCTAAGGATACTTTTAAGTATCTCAAAGAATAGTTAGGAGTGATTACCCCTCCCGATCAAAACTAATGTGCATTGATTTGCATTAATCTAGTGCATTTCATAGTCATATCTTGTGATCTGGATTGATGAGGTGGCTGCTACTTAGGGGGAGTAGTCAGATGTTCAGATTTGTGAGATTTTGTGTTTACAAATATGTGTTTTTTTCATTAATGTCAAAGGGGGAAATATTCATGTGAAAAACTGTGTAATAATCTAAGGGGGGGAGATATTTGTATAGTGGAGAGAGTTTTCTGAGAGAGTTGTTGATTTCTTTGACATTGATTATTTTTCACATCATACATTATCGTCAATTCCAAAGGGGGAGATTGTTGGATGTTTGGGTGATTTCTATAAATATGTTCTTTAATGATATCCAAGAGATTGTTAGGATAACTGGTGGAAAAATGAGAGGGGGGGTGAATCAGTTGTCAACAAATTATGAAACTTTAAGCACACAAAACCTTTTACCAGAATGCATAAACCAAATACCGAAATAGCAGATATATCTATTAAGCATAAACATAGACCATAAACCAAATACCATGCATCCACAACACATAACACCAATATTTGTACGTGGAAAACCCAGTAAAGGGAAAAACCACGGTGGGAAGCCTACCCATAGTCAAATGATACTTCTACAGTAAGTATGTGATTACAATAAGGGGCTTGCACATGTAGGAAGGCCACAACCTAGAGTGCATTTCTCTTCACAAAGGAGCCTCACTAACTACAAAAGAAATCTAGACAACAATCTGGAAATAAGAATGAACTGCAAGAATAACATCTCCTATGCCTGGGTACAGTTCTGATTAAGCTCAATATCGGAGGTCTTAAACCTCTTACTCAGACCCAATTCGATCACCTATGATTGACCAAAACCTCTGCATATGATTACAACCTTATTCGCACACAAATAATCCCATAATCCATATCCACGATCTACAAAGAGATATTACAACATATATATACAAACTCAGGACCTAAACAATTAGGTCAGCCACCTAAGAGATTGTTAGGATAACCAGTGGACAACTGAGAGGGGAGGGGGTGAATCAGTTGTCAATAGATTATGAAACTTTAATCACACAAAACCTTTTACTGGAATGCACAAACCAAATACCGAAATAGTAGATATATCAATTAAGCATAAACATAAACCATAAACCAAATACCATGCATCCATAACACATAACACCAAGATTCGTATGTGGAAAACTTGGTGAAGAGAAAAACCATAGTGGGAATCCTACCCATAGTCAGATGATACTTCTGCAGTAAGCATGTGATTACAATAAGAAGCCTGCACATGCAGGAAGGCCAAAAACCTAGAGCGCATTTCTCATCACAAAGGAGCCTCACTAACTATAAAAGAAATCCAGACTACAATCTGGAAATAAAAATTAATTGCAAGAATAGCATCTCCTATGCCTAAGTACAGTTTTGGTTAAGCTCAACACTAGAGGTCTTAAACCTCTTACTCAGACCCAATTCGATCACCTATGATTGACCAAAACCTCTACATATGATTACAACCTTATTCATGCATAGATAACCCCATAACCATGATCTACAAAGAGATATTGCATTATATATATACAAACCTGTGACCTAAACAATTAGGTCAGCCACCTAAAAGATAATACAATAAATCCATTACATAAACCCACAAACCAATGATAACCCAAGTCGGCCTGAGACTAAAACAACATCAACCAATGAATAAATCCAACTGGTAACGCATAGGGAGCATCCATCAACACGTTACACAAACCAGTCCATAACATAATAGAATAACACCAGACCTAAAATAGGTCGCCATAAGCAAAATGCAACACCACCAATTAACTGGAACATGAGCATGATAACCATTAACATCCTGATAACCTTCTAGAAGCCACATCAACACCACTTATCAAATCCATGAAAAGATCTTCAATAAATCTTTACCGGTAAAACCAAAAGGCTTACTAGAACATATGATAGCTTTTAGATCACCAAATCTTGAACCAATTGAATGTGATATGCACATGAATAATTGAACCAAACCAATTCCACCAATCAGAATAACTGAAGAATACCAGAGATAATCTCCGGATCAATATCACAATCCAACCACTCTATCGGAACCTGGTAGACAACCAAAGAAGCTAGTCCTGACATCAATGACAAACATCAATGCAACACATAATCAATTCCTCCAAAATGCCAACAAAGATATGTTGTCATTACCATCAACATATTTTCTATGTCTAGTGTAGTGTTGCAGTGAAGATCAGTTAGTTGGTTTGTTTTTTATATTGATGATCAATTTTTGTGGATTAAAGGGTTTGTGGAGTGATATCTCTAGTTGATTCAGTGGTTCGCATGAAGATTTGAGTCAGTTATGAGTATCTATGTTCTGGCCAATTTTTTTGGTGTTCAGTATTATGATCTTCGTTGATCTATGGATTTGGGAATATGTTAGGGATGTTGATGTGTGTCCTCAATTCAAGTGGTTCATGATTTGGTTCTCCACAAGTGATTTTTCCAAGTTGGCAGTCAGTTCAGTGAATGTTCTTGAAGTTCGGTATGATGATGATGTAATCCTAGTAATTTGATTTGGTACGGATGTTGCTACCACAATTCAGGATGCTTGTGGATGTTTCTAGATCATGTGATATTCTGGTTGGTGGTCCTTACTTATCAGTGAGTGTGTTATTGGTGAGTATCTTTGACCTAGTGGTGTTATTCACAGTCTTGGTCGACATGGTGATTGTAACATGTTGTGGATGTTTGGTGCATAATTCTTGGAGGTGTTCCACATTTAAGGTGGTGATTTAGGTCCATGATATGTCTTAGCTGACATTGTTTTGGTCTGCAATTATTATTGTAGCATGTATGGTTATATTTTTGTAGTTAAGAGGTATGTGTTGAGCCGACCTTGATGATATTGGTCCAAGGTTGATGTCATGTATAAATAAATGTAATATCTTTGTAATTGAGTATTCTACAGAAGTGTGGAATGTGTGAATAATTTATTAATCATTTAGAAGTAGAGAAGAAGTGTGGAGAAGTGTGAGAGATGTTATGTGCGTAACCAAAACTGTAACTAGGGATTGAGGATGTTATTTCTCAGTTCATAATTTTCCAAAAGTGATCCGAATATTTTTGTAAGGTAGTTATCCTTCCTAGGTTTGTTTACCTTTTTTGTATTTGAGCAATGAGCTCTAGGTAGTGTGCCTGAATGCATTTGCATTACCCATTGTAATATTTCATATAATTCATCATATTGTGGGTAGGTTCCCATTGTGGTGTAACGAAGGAAAGTTGCTACCTCAAGGATGAAAAATCCTCGATAACAAACTATCCCTCTGGTACATCCTCAAATTGGTCCTAAGATGAGCCA
Source organism: Cryptomeria japonica (assembly GCF_030272615.1). NCBI lineage: Eukaryota > Viridiplantae > Streptophyta > Pinopsida > Cupressales > Cupressaceae > Cryptomeria > Cryptomeria japonica. Next base: position 631,232,365 of record NC_081407.1, read on the forward strand.
GGCGATAATAGAATCAAATTGAAGCATCAGAAAGTCAAGAGGACTCTCTAGATGGCTTTGTTGAGCCTCTACCTCAAGACAAGCACATGGAGCTGGGACACCAACGCGACACATTGTCGTCATGTATGGATGAAGCGCAAAGTCTGAGTAGAAAGCTTTGGATACACTGATAGAACTTGCAAAACAATTAATAATATTGAAATGAATAAAAAGTGTAGGTTATGAAACACAATAAAAAAAATAAAAGAAAAGTAAGGAAATGTTACAAAGTGGCCATGCTAAGAAGCTTCCCACAAGATAATCTCTTCCTCGTGATGACATACCTACACACATGCAAGAGAGAAAATGTTGGGGGTTGTGTTTTGGAGCCTGCCTAAGTTAAACCCCCATTTTGGTGTTTCCGCCTCCATGGACAACCCAAGAAGCCACAGGAATAATAAAGTGATAAAGATAATTAGAAATGGAGTAAGATAATGGAGAACAATATGAAAAATGAAAGAGATGGAGGATAAGGGAACTCCCCTTTCCTAACGCTTTGTGAAGATGATAGTGTATGTTGTTTGAAAAGCTACAACAATGGTGCCTTGAGCTGTAGAAATTATCCAAAAGATCACTGAGAGCCCCAAGTTGCCAAAGATTATCAACTTGCCAAGAGAATCCCCCAAAATGCCTTTGAAAATAGAAATAAAGGACCTAGAAGGAAACCAAATGTTTGTGGGCACATGCAGAGGCGTTATGATTCCTTTCAAGCACAGGTGTAACACTCAAACATGCACTTGTGGACTGTCAGATTTGCGGGACACTAGCGCATTGATTGACCTTCTTAATGGTTCAATAGTTAGACCTTGAAATCATACCTCAGAGATTAGACATCCAACTAAGTAATTATCTCTCATCATGAAGGTTCATTTAGTTGTCAGCCCAAGGCATATACTTGAAATGGGTCTGCAAGGTATATGCACTAGAAAGACTAAAACAAACACTTTTCCTATTGTTGGAATTGAAATGTTGCTCTAAGATAATGCTGGAAATAAATAACTGGAATACTTAGAAGGAAATCTAACTACCTTCTAAGAAACATTTAAGAAAAATAGAACTTATCCAAGATTTGCGGGACACTAGCGCATTGATTGACCTTCTTAATGGTTCAATAGTTAGACCTTGAAATCATACCTCAGAGATTAGACATCCAACTAAGTAATTATCTCTCATCATGAAGGTTCATTTAGTTGTCAGCCCGAGGCATATACTTGAAATGGGTCTGCAAGGTATATGCACTAGAAAGACTAAAACAAACACTTTTCCTATTGTTGGAATTGAAATGTTGCTCTAAGATAATGCTGGAAATAAATAACTGGAATACTTAGAAGGAAATCTAACTACCTTCTAAGAAACATTTAAGAAAAATAGAACTTATCCAAGATTTGCGGGACACTAGCGCATTGATTGACCTTCTTAATGGTTCAATAGTTAGACCTTGAAATCATACCTCAGAGATTAGACATCCAACTAAGTAATTATCTCTCATCATGAAGGTTCATTTAGTTGTCAGCCCGAGGCATATACTTGAAATGGGTCTGCAAGGTATATGCACTAGAAAGACTAAAACAAACACTTTTCCTATTGTTGGAATTGAAATGTTGCTCTAAGATAATGCTGGAAATAAATAACTGGAATACTTAGAAGGAAATCTAACTACCTTCTAAGAAACATTTAAGAAAAATAGAACTTATCCATGATCAACAAACAGGATTCTACTCAGTTTGTAGTGGTTGTAGGAACAGTCATAGGAAGTATTCCGGTGGCTACAAGAACAAACTGTGATCAAGATAATGCTAAGTATAGAATAAGAAATTACTGATAAAAGAAACCAAAGGAATACTCAATAAGTGAGGCCCCTTAGCAATAATCCAGATAAGTGAATAAATGCCTAGAGCTTAAAGCATTATCTTTATTGATTTAAAAGTACTTGACAACATAACAATTTGTTGAACGTTTGCTTCTTTCTAACTCAGAACTGTATTCCTATAACTGAAACTATCTTCTTCTCAATCACCATACAAAAGAAGGTGAGAGGTTTATTTAAATCATGAAATTCCTAACTAACTATCATACCACTCCCAAATTTTAAGGAGGATGCTTTTATTGAACAAGGAGAAAAAGAAGGTACAATTACAAATGTTGAGAATCAGTCAAAATCTATTGGAATAGTAGAGAGAATCTAGCATAACTTCAATCCTAAATCTATTCCTTCAACAAAAGAAATAATTCTTTAGATAAGTCATAATGAACCACTTCCAACCGCTAGCTGACTTCTTCAACAACAATCCTTGATGTCCCTTTCCTGGCCAGCAACTCCATAATCTTCAATTGTTGAACATCCTAGACCGGTTCAACATTCTTCTTTAATCCTGCATGAAATTGTTAACGTACACAAATATAGGCCTAATTATTCGTATTAGAATAATATTTGAAATCTACACACAACATTACCATGGATATTCCTCATAGCACAATTACCTATTATATTGCATCAAAAAGGAATATATATTAAATGAGTTTATGTCATATGACCATATCATCAAGACATATAAAATATTATCACTTGGAAAAGGTTATAAACTCAAAAGACATAACTAGACTCCTAATGTCCCAGTATTGACACATACACATAGATAAAATAGAAAAATTCTTTTGGCTCATCATTCCCCCAACCTAAAATCTTGTTGGTCCTCTAAAAGATGAGGATGTTGCATTCCTTGCTCTTAGCTAAGCTCTGTAATTAATGACTTGAGTTTGTCACGAGCCTCCTGTAGCAATGTTCCAATAAAACCCCTTGTTTCTTTCAAGCCTATCCCATCTAGATTTTTCTATTGTCTCATCAAATGAATTGGCATACCTATTACAATCTGGTATTGGCCATAAAAGTATAGGTGGTTGAAAGAGTAAAGGGAGCCAATTATTCATTTTTATTCACCCTAATTGAAGGTACCATAAAGTCCTTTTCAAAGATGCATAATAATTTTGCAAAGAATGTGGCTCTACCATCTGTAGCTCTTCTGGAAGACTATTCCACCTTCTTGCTACATGACCTAAAGCTGATTGTGCCTTAGAGGGCCTTATTGCTTCAAACTCCTTATATGCTTCTTCTTCCCTCAAGGCTAATATTTTGGGCTTAAAATCAGGATGATACAAAAAAATTTGCCAATCATAATACAGTCTCTTGGGATTATCACTCTCTTCTCTTATTGGCAAGGGAATTCTAAGCTCTTCTTCTTGATAGGTTTTAGCTTCTTTACTCCTTGCATGTTCATTCTGGATCAAGGACATTCATGCCCTCAAATGTATGTCACCAATATATAATAGAGGATTCCATTCCCTATCATTAGGTACTGTATAGTTGTGCAAATAAAATTCATAGAGCAAATTTTTAATTATAGGAGGAGAGTTCTAATAAACCTAATAAAATTCCTAAGTAGTTTCCAAGGAACGATCTTGATCTGAAAGAACACTGGACATTTTGAAAGTGAGGAAGCATTCCTTTAAGTACATTGCATAGACCCTAGGTGGTGGTCTACACTCAAGAATGTTGGGCACCATAGTCACCACAATGTTTATTTTTCCTTTAAGAGTGGCAATCTCTTTATCTTTCTTCTCAATTTCCTTCTGCAACTAACGCTTCTCATTTTACCACTTTGCCTCCTTATCCAACATATCCTAGTATAAATAAAATCCAACTGACATCCAAGAAAAAGGAGTAGGCCTATGTCTAACTACCAGAAGAATCCTCTTACCCTTCTTATGTTCATCAATCGATTGTCCTTGTTCTACCATTTGTACATTTATTGGTTCCTGAGAAGGAGTTTCTATTTGCCTTACCCCATTTTCTTGTTCTTCTATAGGAGTTATGTCCTTCTCAACTTCAGGGGTATGTTGCATTTGTTCTTGCTATGTTTCTTCTTCAATGGCAGAGTTTTGCCCTTTCCACTGTAGGAACTCCCTCCCGTCCTATCATGGAAATAGTTGTTGCAAATTATGTGCCTTTCTCCTATTCAATCACCTTTTCCACTTCTTTTGCCAAATTATCCGACCCATCCATGTTCTCTTCACCACAATATTGTCCTTCTTGAATTTCTTGTTGTTCTTCAATGCTTTGTTTCTCCTTAGAAATCTGATTATTTTTCAAAAGCTTCACTCATTTCCCCTCCTCCTCAACTTTTTCTTCTTTTTCTTCAGACTCAGGGGTTTGTGAAGCTAAGTTTGAGGAATCAACCTGAATAGGTCCCTTGGATTTCACATTTGAGTTTTTCTTGGGCCTTCCTTTAAACCTATGACTCCTTCTCTGAAACTTAGTTGGAACACCCCTATGGGTTCTAACAATTTTATATTTATTTGTACTCTCTTTCAATTGAAGAGTTGCAACAAGATTTTTTGCAATTCCCCATTTCTTTCTTCCAAGGGCTAAAGTTTCTACATCCAATTTCTCATCGAGTTTCTACTTTCTATTTTGCTTTTGCTAGAATCTCATAGGATCCTCCATACTAGGGTTTTCTTTTTCAATTTCAAATTTTGTTGACTCAATTGGCTTACCCTTTCCCCTTCGAGTAGAAGCCCTAGTTTTTTAAGGAATGTCCATTAAAATATCTCCACTAGTAACTATAGGAACTAGCTCAACATTGCTCGGGATTTCTTTTGCTGCAAGAAATTTTGCAGTAGAGAAATCCTTAGAACTTGAGGCTCCAGGGCTGGTTTTCCTTTTCTTCTTGTAAACCCTAGTCTTTACTTCTGCAACCCTTTTCTGACCCTTATAATTTTCTGCTCTAAATTCACATAGTGACACAAATTCCTCCTAAGACATCTGAGAAACATCCTTCAATGACCAATCTACTAATAATTTAATTAATCAATGGTGGGAGACTGAATTTGACCTACCTTTTTGGGTTTCAGTGGCCATGATCATCAGGAGGTTATACAACACATTTGGAATGTTCATTCTAACTCCATGTCTGAGATGGCTAAGCAGCTTGAAGTGTATTGAGTGCAAATAGTACTGCCTCCCTTCACATGTTAAATACTTGATTATGTCAAAAGTTGTTTCCATACATTTATCTGGTAAAGAAATTCTTCTGGCCTCCTTCTTATCAACAATCTTCGGACGGTCTCTAGGTCTTGTAAACTCCACTCAGGCACTCCTGGCATCCTTTGATTCTAGATACTTTTCTCCTTCAAGAGGTAAACCTGTCACTTCTGCAATTTTTTCTTTAGTGGACAAAACTCTCATTCCTTTAATATTTGCTTCTCCATTAGAGAAGTTCATGGCAAACTTAGTGCCTATTCCTTCATCAAATTCATCCAACTTCAAAAAATATTTCAACCACCCACTCTGAACAAATTTCTAACCACATACTTGATCCTGCAAAATAGAGGTATGAACTATGGGTTCATGCCTTATCAAAGATCCCCCCATTGTGCTCTTTCAGTATGGTTTTCACAATATTCTGCAACCTTCTATTTTATCTTCTTACCAGAGTCTCTTGGAGCTCAAAACTTATTATTTTGAAAGAAATCCCTTCTTGAGAGAAAATAACTAAGAATGACGATTGGTAATCACAAGGGTGACAAGATGGTGCAATTATGACTCTTAAAGGTGGCAGAATTAATCCAAAAGGCAACTTGTGCAAGGCTTTAAAAGAAACGGTGTGCATAAAATGTCATAATCACTTTATTTGCTTAAAAATTTATTTTCATAAAAAGCGATACAAAGTATTGATGAAGTAGGACATGGAAAAACTAAGTCACACATAGGAAGTCAAATCACACATAAGAATAAATCAAATCATGGTGTACTTCCCCCAACCTAAAATTTGCCAAGTCTCCTCACATGGCAGAAGAGAAATGATAGCAAGGCAATGAGGAATATACATGATAGGTTTAATGTAGTTAATGAGTGAATCTAACAAGAAATAATACAAGAGGCATTTTGTGACATACCTGGAGTGATGCAGTGTGCATGGTAGAGTCCTTTTCACATACCTACAGTTAACTTAATGAGAAAACTTGAAAAGCGGATGAATGTGAAGAGAGGTGAAGTGATACAGAAGATATGAGAGTGAAATTGAGTGAAGTATGGATGTTATTATTGAGAAATAACTTCTAGGAATATGGAAGTGTTTATTATGAATCATCATAACTGATTAATCAGAAGGTAGGGCTAAAGGCCCACCTTCATCGACTGCAGGAAACTCCAAGTTTGAAGTTGCAGGAGAACTGACGTTTGAATTAAATTATTTCATGGAATCTTCTTTAGATGAGGGATTACAATATAAATTCAATCTATTCCCATTGACTAACAACTTGAATCTGATAGGATCAATTGTTGTGAGATGAACAATGCCATTGTCAAACACCTATGATACCTCATATGGGCCTAGCCATCTGGTGTGAAACTTACCCAGATTATCTTGATACTTGGAATCATATAGGAGAGCCCAATCTTTGGATTGAAAGTTTTTGTCCTTCATATATTTATCATGCCATTTGATTCTTTGATTTTGTAGGAGTTATGTGTGTTGCAGGGCAGTTGTTCTAACTTCATCTAACTCATTGAGTTGAATAATTCTTACTTGTTGTGCATCAATAATATTCAGCCCCAATTCAACTATTGTTCTTAAAGTTTTAATCTTGAACTCAATTGGCATCATTTCTTTCTTTCCATAGAGCATATCAAAAGGAGTAAACCATGTTGTTGTTTTCCATGATGTCCTATATGCCCAGGCTACTTTAGGTAATCAAGATGCCCAATCTTTCCTATGAAGATTAAAAGTTTTTGTCAGGATGCTTTCAATTTCCCTATTTGTAATTTTTGATTTTCCATTGGCTTGAGGATGGTATGGTGTAGATTTTCTATGCATGATATTGTAATCATTCACTAATGTTGTAACAAGTTGAGATGTCAACTATGCTCCCTGGTCTGTGATAATTTCTCTAGGAACTCCATATCTTGTGAATATTTCTTCATATATAAATTCAACAACCTTGTTATCTCTTGCATGTGTCATTGCCTTATCTTCTACCCATTTGGTGACATAATCAGTACAAACCAAAATGTAAGACTTACCATTAGAAGGTGGATCAATTGTTCCTACAAAAGCAAGGCCCCACTTGTCAAATGGTCTTACCACCACTTGAAGATTCAAGGGAATTTCATCTGATCTAGTTGGTCTTCCCATCCTTTGGTATCTATCACATTGCCTTGTATACCTGGTTGCATCTTTATGAAAGGTTGGCCAATAATATCCTATGTTAAGTATTTTGATAGTTCTTCTCTTGGCTGCAAAATGTCCTACATAGGGTTCATCATGGCATGCATGCAGTATATCATAAGTCTCATCTTCTCTCACACATCTTGGCATCACCTATTCTGGTCCTATATAAAATAAACATCCTACTATCAAGGTGAGTTTGAAACTTTTCTCAACAAGTTATTTTCTGTCTTTTGGAGAAAATTGAGAGGGTACCTTTTGAGCAACTAAATAGTTGGGTATATCACCATACCATGTTGTTTGAACAACAATAGATAATAGATGCTCATCTAGAAAGGAATCATCCAAAATGGGTGATTCTGGGTTTGTTGTTAAGTGTGAAAGAAAATCGGAAACTACATTTGCTCTTCCTAGTTTGTCTATGATTGTGATATCAAATTATTGCATTAAAAGAATCCATCTAGCTAACCTTTCTGAAATTGAAGGTTTATTCATAAGACATTTGATTTCTGCATGGTCAGTGTGGACATAGACTTTATGTCTAGTTATATAATGTCTGAATTTATTGAGAGCATAGATAACTGCCAACATTTCCTTCTATGTTACTGTGTAGTTAAATTTAGCACCTTGCAAGTTTTTGTTGACAAAATAGATTGCATGTTCCACTATTGTCTCTTTTTTGTCCTAGAACAACTCCAATTGCATGATCAAATGCATCAGTGTGTATATGGAATGGAAGTTCCCATTTAGGACCTTGAAGTACCAGTGCATGAGTTAATGCTTCCTTAAACTCAAAGAATGCTTTGCTACATGAATCTGTCCATTGGAATGTTGCATCTTTAGTGAGGAGTGTATATAGTGGTGTTGCAATTTTATTGAAATCTTTTATGAATCCTCTGTAATAAACTACATGGCCTAAAAAAACTCCTAACATCTTTTTGCTTTTTTGATACAAGAAAATTAGAAATAACTTCAATCTTTGCTACGTCGACTTGAATTCCTTTATGAGAAAGATAGTGGCCAAGAACACCTTCCTGCATCATCATAAAATACTTCTCACAATTTATTAAAAAATTGTGATCCTCACATCTTTGTAAAGTCTTTTCTAGGTTACTCAATTCTTCTTCAAAAGTACCACCATAGGTAGTGAAGTCATCCATGTATATCTCCATATAGTCATGAGACATATCTAAGAACATGATTATAACTTCCCTTTGAAAAGTGGTTGGGGCATTACATAAACCAAATGGAAGTACTGAGTAGGTGTAGGTCCCCCATGGGCATGTGAATGTTATCTTTTCCTGGTCCTCGAAAACTATTCTTATCTAGTTGTATCCACTGAAACCATCTAAGAATGAAAAATATTCCTTTCCTGCCAAGGAGTCTAATACTTGGTCAATGAAAGGAAGAGGAAAGTGATCTTTCTTGGTTGCAACGTTAAGCTCCCTCTAATCTACACAAACTCTCCACTTTCCATTTTTATTAGGAACAATAACTAGAGGTTATACCCATTCACTGTCAGAGATGGGATATATAAATCCTGCATTGAGTAACTTCTACAATTCTTGCTTAACCATTTCCCTTAATGCAGGGTTGATTCTTCTTTGAGGTTGCCTTACTAGTTTGCAATCTTATCTTATGTAGATTTGGTGTGTGCACAATTGGATGCAACCCTTTCATATCTGTATAGTCCCAAGCAAATGCTTCTTTATGGGACTGTAACATTCTTGTTAAAGACATAATCTATTCTTGAGTAAGGTGACTATTGACATTCAACCATTTTTCTGGGGCCACTTCAACTTGCTTGACTAGCTCTATTATAGATGTTGCAAGAAAATGTGGAACTGTTACTTCATGCAACAACAATGTATGCAATAAATCTATAGTTGCAGGAGATTCTGCAGAAGAAGTTGATAGTAATGGTTGTAGAGAACATGCATTTTGTGCATTACAATCACCAGTTTGATCAAGGATTCCATATTGATTTTTCAAAACATTAGAGAGATTATCTTCTTCTTCTTGAAGTTACAAGAAGGGGTCCCTTCTTATCATCACCAATTATTATATTGTATTGACTTTATTAGATTCTTCTTCTATATCTGGCCAAACTAAGTGCTCCTCTTCAAGTTGAGGTTGGGCATGTGAATATAATGCAAGTTTTTTAGTTTTTGTCCCATTAGAAATGGTCATGTCCTCTGACCTACATCCTATGAAAGCATTCGTTGTAGCTAACTAGGGTCTACCCAAGATAATAGGATAGCCTCCTAAAGTTTCTTTAAGTGAGAGGATGACAAAGTCAACTGGATATTCCCAGGAATCCAGTGTTATTACAAGGTCTTCCACCATACCATCTAGTGTGACAATAGAGCTATTGGAAATATATTAGATTTTTTTAAGTGTTGTCATTGATGTCAACACTGTATCCCGATTGGACCTATCCCGATTAGTCTTTTTGATCATCTTGGTTTTGGCTGTGATTCTGATCTGGTATGATCAGATCTTTGGATTCGATTTTGGATGCTTACTCTGGATGGTTATGTGCTTGCCATATTCTATTGGTTCATGATTTGGTGCTTTGATTTCTATCACTTTTGTTCCCGATTGATATTTCTTGGTACCAGTTAGCTTTATTGGCAAGCGATATTTGATGTTTTGGTCAGATGATTTTGATCCGGCTTATGGGAACCATTTCTATTGTGTTGAAGTTTCTTCTTGATCATGTCCTACCTATTTGGTGGTATTGCATTGGCTGGCATGTTGTTATGATGGTCCTATTTGGATCCGGTTAGACTTTCTGTGTTATTTCACTGAGGGTTTCTACTGGTTGGTGAAGCATGTTGGATTTTGGTCTTAGCAAAATTTTCGATGAATGGAAATGTTTGGTTACTTGAATAAGGTCCATGATATGTAATGTAAATCATAATATTGGTTTGATGGTATCGTGTGATGTAATTTTTGTAATTATGGGTTTACGGTTTTTCCGATCTTGTCATTAAGGTTGATGAATTGTATGTTGGCATTATGTGAACTAACATGTGGACATGATGACATTGTATGTTGTCATTGATGTCAATATGCTAAAGAGGAGAGAACTGGTATGTTACCAAGAACCGGTATAACACTGTGAACCGGCATTTGTACCAAAGTGAAGTGGTGTGTTTGTTCAAAGTGAACCGGCATATGGTTATGGGAACCAGTACATGGAAGCTTTGTATGACTATCGGTTGGTAGTCTCAACTTTAGGGTTTCCGGTTGAAGTGCTTCAAGCCTGTGTGGCTCAACCGGTGACTGTGTGTGATGAGTTAGCGTGATAACAAAGAACAGATCATGTTGTCATGTAAGCCTTGTGTGCGTGAAGGGTCTTGCATAAAGGAGATTGTTCCTATCTACCTCAGGAATGTGCAAAGTCTATAAACGGTGATAACGTGTGATGGGTTATCAACCGTCATGAAATCAGTGAAAAATGAATGATGGAGAATGTCTTGAGATTGGATCAAGACTGTTGCATTTAATGCAGTGTGCTCAACAATCAAGATTGAACCGTTTGAATTCCTTAACCTAATAGGTTTAGGGTTTAGGGTTTATGCTACCAACCTATCTGTTTCCTATAAGGTCGATGTTGTGTTTCTTTCTGAGGTTGTTGGCAAAAGTTGTGTGTGTGTATCCAAGACAAGAGATACATGATTCTTGCCATACCAAAGGAGAGAAGTGATACCTGTAGAGTGTAAGTGCAAAAGGTGAAGAGGAGCTTAAGTGGATCTGCATTGGCATTGAGTGCTATTACCAGATCATTGTAATACCTGTTGATCTCTAACCACCTCAAAAGTTGGAAAATCCCTTAACAGGGTAGCTTTAACCGGCTTTCTGTAAATCCTTTAACAGGGTGACTCAAAACCATTGAGTTCTTGAAATCCTCTAACAAGGTAACCTTTAATAAGGTTTAACCCTTAACCGGGTATTCTAGCCATCCCTTAACCAGGTGATCCCTAACAGGATCAATTCCTAACAGAACCTATTGTATCAGTCTTTAACCGGACAAGGCTCCTAGCAGAGTGGACTTCTAAAGAGTTCAAAAACAAGCTTGTGGGTATTCATCCCCACCATGGTTTTTCCTAGTTGGTTTTCCACATGAAAAATATGTGTGTCATGTGTGATGTCTTCTTCATGTGATCCTATGTTGTTTTCTATCAAGCAGTGAATCATGTTGATCTACTTGCTTATATGTATATCTTTGATGGTAGATTACTTGTTCATGCATTAGGGTGAAATGGAAATGAAGTGTTAGATTGTACGAGAAGATAAGTGTCAACCAGTTTATGCTTGTCTCAGTTATTCTGGGTTTTGCCAGTTGTACTTTATTTAAGGATCGATGTTACTATTTGTCTATCAATGCACAGTGTTTGCTGACAAACTAGTTTAAGATTGTGTTTTTATCTGTACTGATTCACCCCCCCCCCCCTCTCAGTACTGGTTTGGTACTATCTGTTCATCATTGTGTTATCAATTGGTATCAGAGCATACTCCAAGTCCTCTGTGTTATAAGCTTAACCGCTTGAGGTAAAGATCCTAGTCTAATGATAAAGAGGGAAAGTCCAAAGTTTAATAGAGAAAATTTCAATATATGGAAAGACATAATGAAGATATGCATCAAAAGCATGGGTGCTCAACACTAGAGCTATGTTGAGAATGCCTATGTTGCCCCTACTGGTACTCCCACCACTGACCAAAAGAGAGAGATGCAGGAGAATGAGCAAGTCATGAAAGCCCTAATTAGTAGTTTATCTGACATTGAGTTTATTGATGTCCAAGATAAGGTAAATCCCAAAGAGGTATGGGATAATCTTGAAAATATCTATGGCGGTGATGAGCATGTAAAACAAGCTAAGGAAGAAAGCCTTAGAGGGAAGTTTGAAGACATGTGGATGGTTGAAGGTGAGACCATTCAACAATATGGAATAAGAATCAAAACCATTGTTGGAGATATCAAGAGTGCAGGTGGTAAAATGGAAGATTCCACTGTGGTAAGCAAAGTCCTGAGATCCCTATTGCCAGTCTATGCAATAAGGGTTCCTGCTATTCAAGAGCTGAGATCAATAGATAAGACTAAGGTATCCCTTGACTCCATCATTGCAAAGTTGACAGCCTACGAGATAAATAGTTTTGATGGCAGTGTTCAAAAGACTGAATCAGCTTTTAAAGCTTCTGTTGTACCATCCAGAAAAGGAAAAGAAGCTAGCACTAGTGGTGAACCAAGATAGAGCAGAGAAATGGATGATGAGGAGATTCTGATGGCATTTGAAGCTCTCCTTGCCAGGAAACTTCCTAAAGGAACCGGCAAATACAGAGGTAAGCTTCCTTTGAAATGCTTTTCTTGTAACCAGATAGGACATATTGTTGTAAACTATCATAATGGAAACAACAAGGACAAACCGGAAAGGTTCAAGAAATTCAAAGGAGGAAATTGGAGAAACTGTTTTGTGGTAGTTGATGAAGGTGTCATAGATGAGGAATTAGAAGATGAAGAAAATGAAGATATTGTGTTTGTTGTTGTCAAGGAAGATGTGTCTGACAAGAAGGCTCTTGTCTCCAGGTTTGATAATTCCAATGAGTGGATCATTGATAGTGGTTGTTCTCACCATATGACTGGTGCCCGGAGCGAGTTTCTATCCTTGGAAGAGTATGATGGTGGTGTGGTTTTCTTTGGTAATGATGCACCATGTGTGGTCAAAGGTAGAGGGTCCATCTCTCTGAATGGAAAGAGTAGTGCTGACAATGTGTATTGGGTTGATGGTCTCAGACACAATCTTCTAAGTGTTTCCCAGCTGAATGACAGTGGCCTCACTCTGGAATTCAAGAATGGTGAATTGGTGGCCACCGGCATGCAGACCAAAGGTAACCTATTTTAGCTGAATGCAAATATAAGTACATGTCTTATGGCTAAATTTGATGATAGCTGGATATGGCATAGGAGACTATGCCATGTAAACTTTGATAACATTGTGAAGGCTAGTAAGATCAAGGCAGTTAGAGGGTTGTCGGTGCTAAGAAAACCAGATAATACCTTGTGTAGAGAGTGTCAACTGGGGAAAATGTCTTCCTCAACCTTTAAAGGTAAATCTTTCAGTGTTGACAATTTGCTTGATCTTATGCATACTGATTTGTGTGGTCCTATGAAAACTAGGTGTTGAAATGTGGTGACTGATCAAAAAAGTATTGTACACTCAGCACGTATCCTCGCCAAGGTCTGGGGCCAAGCCGGGCCGGGCCCCAAGCAGGGGTTCGGGGGTGGCAACCCCCGAGAAAAGCGGGGGTTCAGGGGCGGGAGCCCCCGAGAAATTTTTTTTTTGGGTATTTTTTTTATGAAAACCGACATTGTAATAAAACCCTAAAAAGGCCGACTTTGTTTTTGCCCTAAAAACACATGTTATAAGTGGCTTGGATGCTTAAGGCATTGTAAGGTTGATGTACTATTTTTGCTAGATAATAAGAAAGATTGGATGACTGTGTATGGTGGACGTAACCCATTCTGGGTGAACCACGTTAAATCTCTATGTTATCTGTGTCCTGTTTTATTTCTTTATCTTTTTTATTTAAATTTGCATATAATTGTTAGTTCATATTTTCTTCAGATCTGCTTGAAACCCTAACAATTGGTATCAGAGCGAGGTATTCTGTAAATTGGCAGGACTCTCAGATTTTAGTGGGAGCAATAGAGGATTCCAAATTCAAGGTCGAAAAGTTTAACGGCCAGAATTATCAGTTATGGAAAATGCAGGTGGAGGATTTCCTGTATCAAAAGGATTTGTGGCGGCCATTGGAAGGAAAGGCAAAGAAACCGACCACAATGTTAGATGAAGAGTGGGACATTTTAGATAGAAAGACACCGGGATCCATTCGATTGTGCCTTTTGCCGTCTGTAGCATTCAATATAATAGAAGAAAAAATAGCTATAGATTTGATGGCAACTTTGGCTAAGTTGTATGAGAAACCCTCGGCTTCGAATAAGGTATTACTTATTAAGCATTTGTTTAATTTGACAATGAGTGAGGGAGGATCTATAGCGGAGCACTTAAATGAATTTAATACAATTACCAGTCAATTGCTTTCGGTAAAAATTACCTTTGCAGAAGAGGTTAGGGCTCTCTTGATTTTATGGTCTTTGCTAGAAAGCTGGAATAGCTTGGTTATGGTTGTAAGTAACTCTGTCTCTAGTAAAAATACTTTGGTATTTGATGATATTTTTGGTGTTATCCTAAGCGAGGAAATGCGAAGGAAAAGCACAGGTGAGACTCCAACATCATCGGGTAGTGTTTTGAATGTGGAGAACAAAGGAAGATCAAAGGAAAGAGGAAAAGGCCCTTGGAATGAGAAGTCACGAGGGAAGTCAAAGAAAGGACGCTCTCAATCTAGAGGAAAGAAAGATTGTTGGTACTATGGAAAGCGTGGTCATCTAAAGAAAGACTGTTGGTCTCAGAAAAATAAAGAAGGAGACAAAAATGAAAATGACAGTAAGGAAGCTAATATTGCAAGTAATATTTTACAAGATGCTTTAATCTTATGTTTGGATAATGTTAATGATTCCTAGGTAATAAATTTTGGGGCTTCATTTCATGCTACACCCCATAGAAAATATTTTCTAGATTATGTTCAAGGTGATTTTGGAAAGGTATATTTGGGTGATGATGAGCCCTGTCAAATTGTTGGAAAAGGAAAGATAAAGATCAAGTTGTAGAATGGAAATGACTGGTTTTTGCAGGAGGTAAGACATGTTCCTAATTTAAGAAGAAATGTAATTTCTGCAGGGCAACTAGGTAGTGAAGGTTGCATAGTTACCCTCTCAGACAGTTTGTGGAAGGTCGCTAAAGGATCATTAGTAATAGCTAAAGGTGCGAAGGTAGGCACATTATATCTGTGTACAGGTAACACTTACTCTACCCTAGCTGCTATAGATAAAGTTACTGTAGGGACAACAACAATAAATGTTGCAAGAATAGATTTGATAATGTGGCACCATAGGCTTGGGCACATGAGTGAGAAAGGGATGAAAACCCTTCACTCCAAAAATCTATTTCCAAGACTAAAGAAGATTGATTTAGAGTTCTGTGAAAATTGTGTTTATGGTAAATAGAAAAGAGTCAGATTTCTCGAGGTTGGGAAAGAAAAGAAGAGTGAGAAGTTAGAGCTTGTACATTCAGATGTATGGGGACCAGCTCAAGTATCATCTCTTGGTGGCTCTTGTTATTATGTTATTTTTATTGATGACTCAACCAGAAAAACATGGGTATATTTCCTAAAACAAAAATCAGATGTTTTTGAAACTTTTAAGAAATGGAAAACTTTGGTTGAGAAAGAGACAAGAAAAAAGTTGAAGTGTCTCAGATCAGATAATGGAGGTGAGTATTGCAGCAAAGCATTTGAGGATTACTACTCCTTAAATGGGATTAGAAAGCAGAAGACAGTTCTAGGAACTCCACAAGAAAATGGTGTGTCAGAGAGAATGAATAGGACTATCATGGAACACACAAGGAGCATGAGATTGCATGCTGGATTGTCCTTACATTTTTGGGTAGATGTTGTACATACTGTTGTCTATTTGATAAATAGAGGACCTTCAACCCCTTTGGATGGTGGTATTCCAGAGGAGGCATGGACTGGTAAAAAGGTAAATTATTCTTTTCTAAAAACTTGTGGTTGCGAAGCTTTTGTCCATATTGATAAAGAAAACAGAACCAAGCTTGATGCTAAATCTCAAAAATGTACCTTCATTGGATATGGGATAGATGAATATGGCTATCAGTTATGGGATTTTGAAAATAAGAAAATAATTAGAAGTAGAGATGTTAAATTCAATGAGAAGGTTATGTATAAAGAACAGATGCAGGAAAAGAAGCATGAACAGGACAAACAAGAATATGTGGTGCTAGATGAGATTCCTGAAAATGAAATGCCACAGGTACTTGATGCTCAGCAACAACAGATTGTCCCACAAACTCCTACAAGTGTTTGACGTTCTATGAGGACAAGTAGACCCCCTGAAAGATTTTCTCCTTCTTTGTATTCTATTTTATTAATGGATTCTAGTGAACCAAAAGAATATGAAGAAGCAATGCAGGTAGATGCCAAACAATAGTGGGAGCTAGGCATGAAAGAGGAGATGGACTCCTTGATGAAAAATAAGACTTGGGACTTAGTCCCTTTACCTACAGAAAAAAGTGCCATGCCTAGCAAATGGGTTTATCGGCTGAAGGGGGAGGAAGGAGGTCAGAAAAGATATAAGGCCAGACTTGTGGTAAAAGGTTTTGCACAAAAAAAGGGTATAGATTATGATGAAATATTTTCTCCAGTTGTAAAAATGACTTCAATTAGAACTATACTTAGTCTTGTGGCTACAGATGATTTACATCTTGAACAATTAGATGTCAAAACAACTTTTCTCCATGGAGATTTGGAGGAGGAAATTTACATGTTGCAACCATAGGGATATGAGGTCAAAGGAAAGGAGAACTTGGTGGGAAGGTTGAAGAAAATTTTGTATGGCCTAAAGCAAGCACCCTGACAATGGTATTTAAAATTTGATAGTTTCATGGCTGAACACGGTTATCATAGATGTCATTCTGATCATTGTGTATATTTTAATAGATTGGATAATAATAGTTATATTATCCTGTTGCTTTATGTTGATGACATGCTTGTTGTTGGTTCTAACATGGAACACATAAATGATCTTAAACAAAAATTAGCCAAGTCATTTTCTATGAAGGATTTGGGTGCAGCTAAGCAAATTCTCGGTATGAGGATTACACGGGACAGGAAAAATAGAACCTTGAATTTGTTCCAAAGTGAATATATAAAGAAGGTGTTGAAAAGATTTAACATGCATGATGCAAAAGCAGTTAGTACACCTTTGACTAGTCATTTCAAATTGACTAAGGAGATGTGCCCAAAGGCACAGGAAGAGGTTAATAAAATGTCTAACATCCTGTATTCATCAATTGTTGGCAGTCTGATGTATGCAATGGTATGCACAAGGCTAGATATTGCACATGCAATGGGAGTTGTGAGTAGGTTTATGAGTAATCCGGGTATGGAACATTGGAATGCTGTGAAATGGATTCTTCGGTATTTGAAAGGAACTACTATGAAGGCATTATGTTTCAAAGGATCTAATGCTGCTCTAAGTGGATTTGTTGACTCTGATCTAGCAGGTGATATTGATTCACAAAGGAGTACTACAGGGTATGTTTTTACTATAGGGGAAACTGCAGTTAGTTGGGTTTCTAGGCTGCAAAAGGTTGTTGCACTTTCAACCACTGAAGCTGAGTATGTTGCTGCTACAGAAGTCAGTAAGGAGATGATTTGGTTACAATATTTTCTGGAGGAATTGGGTCAGACACAAGAGGATCTCCCATTGTATACTGATAGCTAGAGTGCCATTCATCTTGCGAAGAACTCTACTTTTCATTCAAGGACAAAGCACATTCAGCTCAGGTACCACTTCATCTAGACTGTTTTGGAGGAGGGTCAATTATGGCTTGAGAAGATTCACACAAGTGAAAATCCTTTCAATATGTTCACGAAGGTAGTTCCACAGGATAAGCTGATTTCTTCATCAGTTTCTATTGGTCTTCTTGATTGATAATTGTGGAATTTATACTAGTCGAGTCCTAGTGTTTTATCCAGCAGATGCTACATGTACAGTGGTGTCGTGTAGTATCAGTCTCCAAGTGGGAGATTGTTGAAATGTGGTGACTGATCAAAAAAGTATTGTACACTCAGCACGTATCCTCGTCGAGGTCCAGGGCCGGGCTGGGCCCCGGGCAGGGGTTCGGAGGCGGCAACCCCCGAGAAAAGCGGGGGTTCGGGGGGGGGGAGCCCCTAAGAAAAAAAAAATTTGGGTATTTTTTTTATGAAAACCGACATTGTAATAAAACCCTAAAAAGGCCGACTTTGTTTTTGCCCAAAAAATGAATGTTATAAGCGGTTGGGATGCTTAAGGCATTGTAAGGTTGATGTACTATTTTTGCTGCATAATAAGAAAGATTGGATGGCTGTGTATGGTGGACGTAACCCATTCTAGGTGAACTACGTTAAATCCCTGTGTTATCTATGTCCTATTTTATTTCTTTATCTTTTGTATTTGAATCTGCATATAATTGTTAGTTCATATTTGCTTCGGATCTGCTTGAAACCCTAACACTAGGAGTGTGCAGGGTGATAGGTACTTCATGATTCTCACTGATGACTGCTCAAGAATCATGTGGGTCACATTCTTGAAAGATAAGTCTGAATCTTTTGTAAAGTTCAAAGCTTTCAAAGCATTAGTGGAGAAGGAAAGCAGTAAAAGGATCAAGTGCCTTAGAACTGATCAAGGAGGGGAATTCACTTCCGATGAATTCAACAAGTACTATGAAGAACATGGCATCAAAAGACAACTGTCTGCCCCTCGGACTCCACAGCAGAATGGTCTAGCAGAGAGGAATAACCAGATTGTGGTTGAAGCAGCTAGAACTATGTTGATTCAAGGAAAGGTAGCTCACACCTTTTGGAGAGAAGCGGTGAGCACTGCAGTCTATACAATGAACCAAGTACTCATCAAGAAAGGTAAGGATAAAACTCCTTATGAGTATTGGACTGGTAAAACACCCATGGTTAGCTACTTTAGAGTGTTTGGTAGCAAATGTTACATCAAGAGGAGTGAACACTAGAGAAAATTTGATGCGAAATGTGATGAGGGAATATTCCTAGGGTATTCCACCAAGAGCAAAGCTCTCAAGTGTTTCAATAATAGGACTCAAACAATCATGGAAAGCATCAATGTAAGAGTTGATGCAACCTCTGAGAAAATGGAGGAAACCAGCAGTAAGAAAGCGGTAAATGAACTGGTTGTAACCTTCTGGGAACCAGTTGTCAGTCAACCAAGTACCACTAACAGTGTTCCTACACCGGTAGATGTAGATGCTGATACTGATGGAGATGAGGATGAAGAAGAAAATCAAGAGGAATCCATCAAGACCATTCCTTGATATGTCAAGCTGAATCATGATCCTAAGCAAATCATAAGAGATAAGGATGCAAAAATCCTTACAAGAAGAAAATTCAGAGAAAACTCATGTATGATCTTTGAATTCGAGCCTAAAACATTCAAAAAGGCACATAAAGATGAAGACTGGATCAAGGCAATGGAAGAGAAACTTGACCAGATAGAGAAAAATGGTACATGGTCTTTGGTACCCAGACCAGAGCATAAAAATGTCATTGGTACCAAATGGGTCTTCAGAAATAAGCTGAATGAGGATGGCATAGTGATTAGGAACAAAGCCAGATTGGTGTGCAAAGGATATGCTCAAGAAGAAGGAGAAGACTATGGAGAAACCTTTGCTCTTGTAGCCAGATTGGAAGGATTTTGTATGCTTCTTGCATATGCAGCTTTTAAAGGTTTCAAAGTATATCAAATGGATGTAAAATCTACATTCCTAAATGGTGTACTTGAAGAGGAGGTGTATATAGAGCAACCAGATGGGTTTTCCCTATCTAAAGATAGTGACATGGTATGTAGGCTACATAAAGCCTTATATGGTCTAAAGCAAGCACGTAGAGCATGGTATGAATGCCTACATTCCCATCTTGTGAAGATTGGATTTGAGAGAACAAGTGAAGATGGCAATATCTACTTGAAGTCTGAAGGAGATCAGATCCCTATCTGTGAGGTATTTGTTGATGACATCATCTTTGGTGGAGATGACAAGATGAGTCATGAGTTTGTAGATGAGATGAAGAAAGAGTTTGAGATGTCACTCATAGCGGAGATTAAATTCTTCATTGGACTGCAAATCCAATAGATGAAAGATGGAATCTTAATCACTCAAGTCCAAGTATGTCAAAGAGGTGTTGAAGACCTTTGGCATGGAAGATAGCAAACCGGTTGGTACTCCGATGGTGACCAGTTGTAAACTATCCAAAGAAGATGACTCAGCATTGGTTGATGAGAAGGAATACCGATCAATGATTGGTAAGTTGCATTATGTAGTGCATAGCAGACCAGATATTGCACATGCAGTTGGCATTACTGCAAGGTTCTAGAAAAGCCCAAGAGAATCCCACTTGGTTGCAGTCAAGCGGATTCTTAGGTATCTGAAGGGAACTATTGATTATGGATTGTGGTATCCATATAGCAAGGATTTCAACTTAAAAGTATACACAGATGCTGATTGGGAAGGTAATGTAGATGACCGAAAAAGCACAACCGGTGGTGCATTCTTTCTCGGTGGTAGACTGGTCTCATGGATGAGTAAGAAGTAGAGTTGTATCTCTCAGTCTACAGTGAAAGCAAAGTATGTTGTAGCTTTCATGAACTGCACTCAGACAATTTGGATGAAGCATGTATTAAATGGCTTCAAAGTTTCTGTATCTGAACTGGTAAGTATATTTTGTGACAATACTAGTGCAATTAACATCTCCAAGAATCCTATTTTACATTCTAGAACCAAGCACTTTGAGCTTAAGTATCATTTCTTGAGGGAAAAGGTTTAGAACAAAGAGATTGCACTGGAACATGTTTCCAGTAAGGAGCAGTTAGTAGACATATTCACCAAGCCTCTCCCAAAGGCTACATTTATGTACTTAAGAGGTGAACTAGGGGTGTTGCCCCTTCAAGAGGTAAACTAATGGCATATGCTCCACATCAGTCAGGTATTGCATAGTCAATTTTTTTTTTGGATTGATGTGTTGAAGGATGCTACTCCTCAGGGGGAGCAACATAATGGAACAGGGAAGCTTGTGCCTCCACTTTCACATTGTTTTCAAAGGGGGAGAAGATGTGAAGTGGAGAAGATATCTACAGAAATTGGGGGAGAAGATGTGAAGCAGAGAGATATCTTTGTATATTGCCATCAATGCCAAAGGCGGAGATTGTTGGCATTATGTGAACCACCATGTGGACATGATGACATTGTATGTTGTCATTGATGTCAATATGTTGAAGAGGAGAGAACCGGTATGTTACCAAGAACCAGTATAACACTGTGAACCGGCATTTGTGCCAAAGTGAAGCGATGTGTTTGTTCAAGGTCAACTGGCATATGGTTATGGGAACTGGCACATGGAAGCTTTGTATGACTACTGATTGGTAGTCTCAACTTTAGGGTTTCTGATTGAAGTGCTTCAAGCCTGTGTGGCTCAACCGATGACTATGTGTGATGAGTTAGCATGATAATGAAGAATAGATTATGTTGCCATGTAAGCCTTGTGTGCATGAAGGATCTTGCATGAAGGAGATTTTTCCTATCTACCTCGGGAATGTGCAAAGTCTGTAAATGGTGATAACATGTGATGGGTTATCAGCCACCATGAAATTGGTGGAAAATGAACGATGGAGAATGTCTTGAGATTGGATCAAGATTGTTGCATTTAATGCAGTGTGCTCAACTGTCAAGATTGAACCATTTGAATTCCTTAACCTAACAGTTTTAGAGTTTAGGGTTTATGGTACTGACCTATCTATTTCCTATAAGGTCGATGTTGTGTTTCTTTCTGAGGTTGTTGGCAAAAGTTGTGTGTGTGTATCCAAGAGAAGAGATATGTGATTCTTGCTAGACCAAAGGAGAGAAGTGATACCTGCAAAGTGTAAGTGCAGAAGGTGAAGAGGAGCTTAAGTGGATCTGCATTGGCATTGAGTGCTATTACCAGATCATTGTAATACCTGTTGATCTCTAACCATCTCAACAGTTGGAAAATCCCTTAACAAGGTAGCTTTAACTAGCTTTCTGTAAATCCTTTAACAGGGTGACTCAAAACCATTGATTTCTTGAAATCCTCTAACAAGGTAACCTTTAACAAGGTTTAACCCTTAACCGATTATTCTAGCCATCCCTTAACTAGGTGATCCCTAATAGGATTGGTTCCTAACAAGACCTATTGTATCAGTCTTTAACTAGATAAGGCTCCTAACAGAGCAAACTTCTAAAGAGTTCAAAAACAAGCTTGTGGGTATTCATCCCCACCGTGGTTTTTCCCAGTTGGGTTTCCACATGAAAAATATGCATGTCATGTGTGATGTCTTCTTCATGTGATGCTATGTTGTTTTCTGTCAAGTGGTAAATCATGTTGATCTAGTTGCTTATATGTATATCTTTGATGGTAGATTACTTATTCATGCATTAGGGTGAAATGGAAATGAAGTGTTAGATTGTATGAGAAGATAAGTGTCAACCGGTTTATGCTTGTCTCAGTTATTCTGGGTTTTGTTGGTTGTACTTTGTTTAAGGACCGGTGTTACTGTTTGTCTGTCAATGCATAGTTTCTGCTGATAAACCGGTTTAATATTGTGTTTTTGTCTATACTATTTCACCCCCCCTCTCAGTACCGTTTTGGTACTATATGTTCATCATTATGTTATCATTGTATTTATAGGTGATATACTCATGTAATTTGTATGGGATGGTTATGTCTGTATTATCAAAGAGTGGTTTATGTGCAAACAAGGTTATATCATTCACTGAAGGTTTGAGGAGAGTTTGGTATTGGAGGGAAGACATATGTTCTTAACCAGAACTATATGAAGCAATAATAGATGCTACTTTCACAATTCATTCTTTCCAGATTGTAGTTTGATGCTTTGTAAGTCAGTGAGACTTCTCTTTTGTGTTGAGCAGTGAGCTCTAGGTGGTTGGCCTGATTAAAAGTCCAATACCCATTGTAATTATTTCACATATTATTGTAGAAGTATTATCTGATTATGGGTAGGGTTTCCCACTATGGTTTTTCCCCTTATTTTGCACATCAAAATATTGGTGTCATGTGTGTTGTTCTTTCATGGTTTATCTTTCATTGTGTTGTGCTCCGGTATAAAGTTAAAAATTGAATAAACTGTTATACTTGTGAGAAAACAAATTCACGCCCCTCCCCTCCCCACCTCTCAGTTTTCTCTCAGTATCGGATCATTCCAACAAGAACTGTCTGCAAGTTGTAGGATAGTAGTTGTAGTCCTTAGGTTAGTGATGTTGAGTTTTTGCATCACATCCTTTGTCATAACATTTATAGCTGCCCCAAGTTCAATAAGAGCATTCTAAACTTGAACTCCATTAATGACTACTGCTACAAGAGGACTTCCTGGGTCTAAATACTTAGGGACATTAAATTTCCCTAACATAAGGTCTGCTAATTGGCCTACAACATGGACCATGTGCAGATCTTTCTTCTTTCTCCCTGGCTTTTTCAAGCAAGCTTCTTTAATTGCCTTTCCATATATTGGAACATCCTCTATTGCTTGAAACAAAGGAATCTTGACACATACATTCCTTACCTGATCCACAATATTAAACATGGCTTATTCTTTTTATTTGGTAGGTTCTTCCTCCAATCTTTGAGGAAATGGAAGTGTATTGCTTGATTTTTGTTGTTCTAGCCTTGATGGAATTGGTGAAGTTGTGACACTTTGGTGTCTATGGCCTTCATCAAGCATTGCAGTTATAACTAGAGGTGAAGGTGTAGGAAGAGTTGTTCCTGGCCTTAAATGGATATCACTTATACTAACAATATAGGTAGGGTATTGATTTGGATTAGTAGCATAAACCCGCTATTGTTGTGGTTGTTTATTGTTAGGATTTGCAATGGGTTGAGCTGGCAATTGAGTAGGCTTAGGCAAGGTAGCATTATTTTGATTAGGTGGAGGTATTAGGGCCTTCTTTGAGGTTTTTGAGGAGGTTGTTGGAAACCAGAGGACTGATTTTGCCATTGTTGTCCTCCTCTCCACTAAGGTGTTTGTTGCCAGTTTCCTTGAGGTGGATGCCAATTTCCTTGATTTTGCTGCTAAGGAGGGGGGTTATTTTGGTAATTGGTCCATGCATTCTATAAATTATTCCAATGTTGCTAAGGAAAGTTCCCATAATAGGGAGGATATTTATTTTCCCACTGATTATTGGAATTATATGAATTTGAAGAAAGACCATTAAAGGATAAAGGATTATGTGGCATACCTTGTCGTGGAGCCCATGGTCTTCTTTGAGCTACATAAGAAATTTGGTCCTCTTCTATTTCAATAGGCTTGAATTCTAATGAAGCATTATGGTTCTCAATATTTGCTATTGTCTTGCATCTGCAGTCTCTTTTCTTTTGCCTACAGTGAAGGCAATATTCAGTTAGGATTGCCTCTGCTTCCTCATACTTCCTTTTTTCCTGAAGTGTATCTAGTTGTGTGGCCATGTTATTTATAATATTTCTTGAAGTCATATGGTAAGTGAGTAATCTCCATCCTTGAAACTCCAATGGAACATTTTCCTCTAGTAACTTGATATCCTCTTCCCTTTTTCATAGCTACTCGCGAATGGTTCTGACATATCTTCTTTAGATCTTCCCAAGAGAATTGAGAAATGTCTCCCCCTCCTATTAGGTCCAGAGCTTCAATGCAATTGCCACTTATTCCTCTGAGAAAAAGCAACTTGTAAGATTCTTCATTAAGAGTATAATCTAAGTTTTTCTTTAGATAGAACAAGAACCTTGAGATATAGTCTTCCAAATTTGAATCATCTTTTTGTTGCATCCTAAAGATGTCATCTCCCCTATTACCACTTCAGCAATATTCTTTGTATTTCTCAAGAAATTTGGTTTTCATAACTTCCCGTTGTCAACAACATCTCTCCCAAGACTCATAAACCATTTGAGGGCTCCTTTCAGAGTAGCAGGAAACAATTTGAGTCTATGAGCATCAGTAGTGTAATCATAGTTCTAGCAGAGGATGTCAAATTCAAACAAAAAGGTGTCTAGATCCTCTGTTACAAGCCCATAAAACTTAGGGAGAACTAAAGAAAGGATATTCTTTAGGTTATTATTATCATGTTGATTAGTGATAGGGAATTCAAAGGTAGCTTGGTTAGGTAGATTTTGGGCTGCCATCCTTGCTTGATAAAGTATCAAGGCAAATGGGTTCTCAACAAGTTCTTGGTTTGCAGGATCATCAACATTGGCAAACAACTCAGCCAATGGGTTTATATCTTGGTCTCCATCTTCAAATAAATTATAAGCTTGCTCAAAATTATTACCAAGATAGGGGTCGTTAGGAAGAAACCTCCCTAAAGTATTTCTTCTCCTAGGCATACAGTAGTATTATGGGTCATTACTCTATAAAGGTAAATGAAAATAGGTTTTAACTAGTGAAAATAGAGTACAATTATCAATGACTGCAAAGATCTCTAGTTTGACACCATCCCAAACAACAACGCCAAAAATAACTGATCTTTTTAATGGTTCAATAATTAGACCTTGAAATCATACCTTGGGGATTGGAAATCCAACCAAGTAATTATATCTCATCATGAAGGCTCATTTAGTTGTCAACCTGGGGCGTATACTTGGAATACATCTGAAAGGTATATGCACTCGAAAGACTACAACAACAACTTTTCCTATTGCTAGAATTGAAATGTTTCTCTAAGACAATGCTGGAAATAAATAACTAGAATAATTGGGAGGAAAGCCAACTACCTTCTAACAAACATTTAAGAAAAACAAAACTTATCCATGATCAACAAACAGGATTCTACTCAACTTGTAGTGGTTGTAGGAACAACACAGGTAGTATTCCAGTGGTTGTAGGAACAGACTATGATCAAGATAATGCTAAGTACAAAATAAGAAATGACTGATAAAAGAAACCAAAGGAATACTCAATAAGTGGGTCCCCTTACCAAGCATTCAGATAATTGAATCAAACTTATGGAGCTTAAAGCATCATCTTTATTGATTTAAAATTACTTGACAACATAACAATTTGCTGAAGGTCTGCTTCTTTTTAACTCAGAACTGTATTACTATAACTGAAACTATCTTCTTCTCAACCATCGTACAAGAGAATATGGGAGGTTTATTTAAAGCACAAACTTCCTAACTACCTAGAATACTACTCCCAAAGTTTAAGGAGGATGCTTTTATTGAACAAGGAGAAAAAGAAGGTGAAATTACAAATGTTGAGAATCAGTCAAATTCTATTGGAACAACAGAGATAATCTAGCATAACTTCAATCCTAAATCTACTCTTTCAACAAAGGAAATAATTTAGTCTTTAGATAAGTCATAATTAACCACTTCCAACCGCTAACTGACTTCTTCAACAATAATCCTTGATGTCCCTTTCCCAGCTAGCAACTCCATAATCTTCAATTGTTGAACATCCTAGACCGGTTCAACATTCCTCTTTAATCCTGCATAAAATTGTTAACGTACACATTTATGGGCCTAATTATTCCTATTAGAATAACATTCAAAATCTACATGCAAGATTACAATGGATATTCCTCATAGCACAATTACCTATTATATTGCATCAAAAAGGAATATATATCAAATGAGTTATGTCATATGACCATATCATCAAGACATATAAAATATTATCACTTGGAAAAGGTTCTAAACTCAAAATACATAACTAGACTCCTAATGTCCTAGTAATGACACATACACATAGATAAAATAGATCCATTCTTTTGGCTCATCAAGCATCACACGGATGTCTCCGTGCCACCCCTTAGTCCCTGAAGGTGACAGGTTGGCAGAGTTGGTAATGCTGTCACTTGAAGTTGATAGGGATAATCTAAGTGGACAAAAGGACAAGGTGGAGAAACCCGACCTCAGATGACATAGAGGAAGGCGCCATTTGTCACATTAATCGCAAGGGGTGGGATTTTTGATATTACATTTTTCCCCCACTTTAGCAAGCATGCCTTTGCCAAGGGATGTGAAGCTATAGTAGAGGAAGATAAAGAAAAATAAAGTCGCGATAAGGAGGTATATTTTATCTGATCAAATGATGTTGCCCCCAACAGATGATACTGAGATTTGAAATAGATATTTCTATTTGGTACATCACAAACAAGCTAGTTGTAGACTAGCATGATAGATAATAAGATAAAGAAGTAGATAAGATAACGTAATAGAAACAAACCTTGCTTTGGAGGAAAGACCCTAGTTACGGAAAGATATGAGATAAGCAATAGTCAAGATATGAGATACGTTGATATGGGTACAAGATGTTTTATGCTAGATAGACATACAATAGGGCATGATAATTGTCAGCATGGGTAGCGATATGCTAGATAGCCATGCGATAGGGTAGATAAATTTGGTAATTAGTAGATTGGCCCCTACAAAGGCAAACAAGAGAGATAGATCAAGAATGGTTTGGCCCCCATGTGGGTAATCTTGGAAAATAAAAAGATCAAGTGGTTTGGCCCACACCTAGGCAAGATTGAGAAAAAAAAGATCGAGTGGTTTGGCCCCCACCTAGGAAACATGAGAAAAATAGCCCGATGCAAAAGCTGAAAAAGATAAATGTAGATATGATGTTCTACCCTTAGAATGATACGCTTGGAAGGCATTTCATTTTAAGGAGAAGAGAAGTTGTGGCACATCAACATAGAAAAATGTTTCCATGGAATTCCCATTAGTGGGTGACACATGAATGTCCACAACATCGGCAATGAAATGTAAGAGGATAGGGGGATTCAATAGTCTGGCATCAAAACCCATAGCAGTGACAAAAAATATGTAATGTAACTGCGAGATGGGTATATCATCATAGCGCTAGAGTTCTTGGATCTGAAGAAGAGCACATGAAGACAAAGATAAAATAAAAGTTCGGTTCAACATGAAAGAAGGCAAAGGATGCCCCCAATGCTTTTCATCATTCCTGAATATCAAAAAGAAAGATACAATAGATAGAAGAAGTAGAGAAACAAATAGAGGAATGTGTACGACAAAAAATCCCTTGTATCCAAGAACCTAAGGAGTAACTTGGGTCCTGTAGGAGAGTGTAATGGATAAAGATAATCAACCTCTCGTATCAAAGTACCTACATAGTAACCTGGGTCCTTCAAGAGGAAACAAATAGAGGAAACAAGCACAGGGGAACACAATCACATGCACATGCAAA
The DNA here is from genome assembly GCF_030272615.1 of Cryptomeria japonica. Taxonomy (NCBI): domain Eukaryota; kingdom Viridiplantae; phylum Streptophyta; class Pinopsida; order Cupressales; family Cupressaceae; genus Cryptomeria; species Cryptomeria japonica. The sequence continues at coordinate 631,260,547 of NC_081407.1, forward strand.
TAGATGTAGAGAAAAAATAAAAATCCTAAATCTTTTCTCTTAAGAGGTCATCGTCCTATAGGAGATCATCGTCGTCCCAATATAGATCATAGGGAGAAGGGGGTGAGCTTGGAGAGGGACAATTGCAAAGGTTGCACCGGATGCCTCACCACCAACGAGAGTAAGAGATGAAGTAACAACAATGTCTTCGTCTACAGGCTTGGAGGAGGTGAGGGTAAATGATCACATGAAGATCATAGACAAGGTTGAGATATCCTCCAAGGAGTCGAACATGCAAGTCTCCATGGAGGAAGCAAGTGACTCACTTGGAGAAGATGAAACAAGAACAAGATTGCCAGCCTCTAGAAGAGGGGCAGTGACAAACTCTAAAGAAGGTGGGGCCTTCTCGATCACACATATAGATACAAGCAAACCAATAGCCATGGAGACATGCGAGGATTTGCATCATCAAAACTCTAGGATGGGGCCCTACTTGAACTTGAATATACATGGGACAAGAGGGTTAGGTCTCCTATTGATCGTTGCAAGATGAAGGACCCCGAGAAATCTTGGATGTTGAAGCGGCTGCAAAACAAGGGAGATAGGTAAAGCTACACTAGGCACCACCTATATGTGCAACATATCAAGAGGTCGGGACAAGGGAGGGATGTCCAGCAAAGAAGTGATAAGAGGCAACTCCAAAGAAGGAGCAATGAAAACTTGCACTCCCTTAGGGGGAGATTCATTGGTAGGCCCTGAACCAGTTGGAAACAAAACTGAAGAAGATGTAAGAAAAGGAGCGCCAGACAAAACAAGAGTTGAGGCAATAGAGTCAGGTGTCGAGGATGTCCCAATAGACTATAAATCAATATAACACTCTCAAGCTCTAGCCCATCGAAAGAATTTTCTCTCATGCACACGCTGATTTGGACAGAGGTGAAGACCACCTACCAAATCCTAAGAGGACTCAGGAGCATTATGCTCCATAGGAGAGGCCTCTAAAACCATGTTAGGGACAAGAGAAGGCCCATTTGATGAAATAGGAGGTGCAACCTAGAGAGGGACCACATTTATAGCAATGAGCACCCTACTCCACTTTGCTCGAGGAGTAACAAGGTGAACAAAGGTATCCATCACAAGATGTGAAACAAGAGTGAGTGGGGACAAAGGAATACAAGAAGAGCACTTCCCTTTTCTATAACAAGGGGGCCAAGGAATATCAGCCATTAAGGATCTTGAAGGGAGGCTGGGCTACGGAATTTGACAACATGGGTACTTATCCCTTGGTTGCACTAGAGGCAGTCGTAGGAACAACGGACATTGTTGGACATTGTGAAGTCCTAGGTAGATGCGGAGGTCTATACGATGGAGAAGGCTTAGCCTCAGCCCTCGATGATGAGGAGAAATGAGGCACTACCTGCTCCAAGACTGGAATTGATGGAGGAGGATTCGATGTAAGAGGCAGAAACAAAACACTAGGTTACACCAGGGATAACTTTAAGAACCCCCCCCCCGGGCAATTGTGTAAAATCCTAGCGAATCAAACATTATTTTCGGGGGGAAATTTTCATATCGATGGCGAAATTTTTTTTAAAATGAGGAAAATATTATTATGTATTGGCGATTTTTTTCTAGGATATGAAAATGCCATAAATTTCTGGCAAATAATACCTTGTTCTATGGTGAAAATATTTATTGTGGGAGGCGAATAATTATTGTTAAAAGGAACAAATATATAATTGTATGAGCGAAAAAATTTACTCCGAAGGAAAAATTATTTAAATGTATTGGCGATTTTTATCCACCGCTTGCAAATTATTTAATTTGTTTTGGCGAATATTTTGTTATTTATGGAACAATATATAATTCATTGGTGATTTCATAAATTCATTGCCATTAATAGACAAGGCACATCACATCACATCAGTACATCACATCACATAATACATTGAGTCTGGACTCTGCACGATGTATCAATAAGCACGGCCTCTTTGACATGTAAAGGGTGACACATACCTAAAATCTATCAATGATTTTAATCCTTTCGATGATCTTAGATCAATGGCTGAAGTTTTATTTCGGCCCAATTTTCTAAAGAGAACATAGCTCACCAGAAAGTGCCTGGAATGGAATTGGATTCAATAGACATGTATAAAATGTCACAAATCATGATCGATAATTTTGTTCATTTAATATATATCTATTCACTTACGGCAATCCACTATGTCCCCACAACTTCCAATGTGATACTTGCCAATTTGGTACTGGTTCATAGTTGTTTCCAATTTCGCACACTCGTGCATTTATGGGAAAGATTTGGAGAGATACGAAAGATTTAAAAAAATTTATAGCAGTTAATATTGTTAAAGAAGTAATTATTACAATCAAGAGCTGCAACAATTTATATACGATCTCTGTATCTTTCATCTTCAATTAGCCTTTGCCATTTGGTAGATAAATCGTCAAAGCTCACGGTATTTTAGGTTTATAGGCTCACTGCTCAAGTTGTTTAATTTGTTAATCTATTTTCTCAAGATGGACACTCCCATCCGCTAGAGAAGCATTTCTACAGAGGACCAGAGGGCCTTTCTAGGCTCCATTAGAGACCCAACCCTCCAATCAATTTGCAAGGAGATTGGGTCATTCACCAATGAGGCTGTGCGGATGGTGCTGGGTAGAGAATTTCTACGAAATGAAAATAGGTATCGTGTTAACACGGACCTTACATCCGCTTCTTAGCGTCTCTTCTGGACTTGGGAGGAGACAAGGTGGATATGCTGATGTTGTTGAGGAAGGTTTTTAAGGAATACTTCCTTGTAGAAGACATTACTCTTGTCGTTCTTGCAGAAGTAGGGGTGGGGATCCCTTGGGCGAGTGATTTATCCAAGCTTCTCCTCCCTAACCAAACACTGCCAATGGCCAGGCAACCATTTCTCCTAAACTTGAATTTGAAGCAGCAGATGTGTCATAGAAAATGGGCGTGGATTAGCAAGGACTTCCTCCGGAAATGGTTCCTCCTGGACAACTATCCAAACTACATGTAGCTTGAAGAATTCTCTCAGCTTATGTTGTCTGAAGAATTCTACATGGAAGGAGGGCCAGATTCTTAGGGCAAAATTGTAAACAATTCCACTACCTATAGTTTTCTTTTCCTATGTCCTTGAACCCTAACAGGTTGAGTGCCAGTGGCTCACTCATTTTGGCTTTTAAGTTTCTGGGGGACTCAAGTCTCTGACGAAAAAATTGTAAATTTCAAAAGCATAAATATTAATGATAATTTTTCAAATTCCAGTTTGTTTCAGTTTGCCTCTTACAGTCTTATGGATATAAAAATGCTTTCTATAATTCTATTTCATTTTTATTAATTAATTTCTTTCAAATGCTTTTTGTATATGAGCTACGTTATTTCAATTATTTGTTAAACAATGGAAATAAATTTAATACCATGATCTTTTTTATGTAATGCTATAAAAAAAAAATTCAATTCGTTTCATTAATTATTTGTACATTGATTATGGTTGATTATAATTTTATAAATATATACTATATAGTCATTCAAAATACAAAATTTCAAAAGTATTAAGATACAAAAGTTTATCGGTAAAGGTTTTTTCATTCTATTAATTCAAAAGTTTTAAGATACAAAATTTGCCCACAGGTTATAGCAAGCAGACAAAAAAACTAGTTCATTGCCAATAGGTCGCTCACTCAGTCTCACTATCCCCCTAGGCCACCTCCTCCCAGTCCCTTCCCTCCTTGGATGTTGATGCTTTGGCTTTCCCTTTTTCCACTTCAGCTTTCATTTTTGGAATGCAGTTTAGGCACCCAAAGTCGGGGTCGCCCTCCAAGCTTGCCAGTAGCTGTATGGCCCTTCCTTCTTCAGCCCTATCTCTCAATGCCCTACCAACCTCCATCCTTGCCACCACATGCAAAACCTTCTGGACTTCATCCACCCTTGTTAATTTCACAAAGAGTTTCATTGCTTCCCACCCCACTTGGGTTCGTTCACGACACTGGTATTTGATTTCATCCTCTGGGCCACGAATAAAAGGAAAAAATTCCTCCTGGTCATCCCCTTCCTTAATTCAACTGCCAACTCTCGACACCACCCACTCCAAGATTGAATCCAGGTTAATCAAAAACTCCCCATCAATCAATTTGACCAATGTAAGTTTTACCTTTTCCACCTCCGGTTTGAATTCATAGGCCCACACCATAATCAGAGAGTAAACCTCCATGTTAGTTCGATACCAGTGACTGATATATGCCACCTCCTCTGCAAGCATCAGTCGATTGCCGCCCACAACTTCTCCTCCTTAAACCTAAACAGTCCTTGCATTCGTTTATCAGATACTTTTCCCAAAAATGGCACCAACTTCTTATCTGTTCGAAGTGTGAAATCGGCCTCCATTATCACCTACAATTTCAAAATCACTTCCTGCAAAAAATGTCTTACAGAAGGTATGATTCTATGAACTCCAGATTTGTTCTGTAGCTTCTTCAAAGCAAAAAATGGTACATAGATCAAAAGATTAAAAAATCTGCCTCCGTCTTATAGGTCGGGTAATGAATGTGCACGATAAGACATTAATGCCATGAGATTAGGAAAAAGATTTCCTGCCATCCTCCCCTTCCTCCATTCGTGCGACATGTCGCAGGCAACTCCTTCTGCAACAATTAATTGCCACCTTGGCATTTGTACTTTCCAAATTTGCTTGCCTTAATAGGTTGAGGACTGTAGTTGTACATTTTTTAAATTAATACACTAAATTTATGTTGAACTTTTATATATATTTTTAAACTATTTTTGAAAATTATATATCGTAAACATATTTTCAAAGAATTTTGTTAAACTTTAAATTAATATTTTAGATTTAATATTGAATGTTTTCTTTTTAATATTAAACTTTTACCTTTCAAATTGTATATCAAAATTTATATTTATATTTTTATTTGTTTTATTCTAGAAACTAAGTTTCATGTTTTATACTATTTTTGAATTTCAAAATTTTACAAATAATATTAACATTATATTTAATAGTTATCTCAAACTATTGCACATCTTTAATTACAAATAATATTAACATTATATTTAATAGTTATCTCAAACTATTGCCCGGAATTGAACATTTTAAATTTAATTAAATTGAATTAAGTCTATAGTCTATAGACTATAAATCTTTTTTTCGGGCAGAATTTTAAAATGATTAAATAGACTTTAAAAACAGACCCGAAAAGTAACACGAGTATGGTGAAATGCCAGAAAAATGGCAGAAGTCGTGGGACCCACTTCATCTTAAAACAGGTACCATCGGCCGTTGGATGAACAAACATCAACAGCTAGGGTGGATTTCGGCCCGAATGTGGGAAGTGAACACCTTTCTGAGAACTTCACCCAGAATTGGACATTTTAAATGTAATTAAATATAATTAAGTCTATAGACTAAATTATATTTAATTATTTTTCGAGCGGAGGTTTAAAATGATTAAATAGACTACAAATCAAACCCGAAAAGTGACATGATTATGGTGACGTGCCAGAAAAATGGCAGAAGTCGTAGGACCCACTACATCTTAAAATAGGTACCATCGACCGTCGGATGAACAAAGATCAACGGCTTAGGGTGGATTTCGAGGTGAATGTGGGAAGTGAATAGATTTCTGAGAACTTTGCCCGGAAAAGTGACACGAGTATGGTGACGTGCCTGAAAACTGGTAGAAGTCATGGCACCCACAACAACTAACAACAGGTACCATCGTCTGTTTGATGAGAAAAGATCAATGGCTTCGGGTGGAATTCGGTCCGAATGTGGGAAGTGAACACATTTGGGAGAACTTCGCCTGAAATTGAAACGTTTTAAATTTAATTAAATATAATTAAGTCATTAAAGCACTTTTTCAGGTGGAAGTTTAAAATTATTAAACAGACTTAAAAAACAAACCCGTAAAGTCACAACAGGTACCTTGGTCCCTCATCCGTTGGATGAGCAAAGATCAACGACTTAGGGTGGATTTCGGCCCGAATGTGGGAAGTGAACACATTTGGGAGAACTTCACCCGAAATTGAAACGTTTTAAATTTAATTAAATATAAGTAGCTCTATAAAGCACTTTTTCGGGCGGAAGTTTAAAATTATTAAACAGACTTAAAAACTAGACGTGTAAAGTCACAATAGGTACCTTGGTCCCTCATCTGTTGGATGAGCAAAGATCAATGGCTTAGGGTGGATTTCGGCCCTAATGTGGGAAGTGAACACATTTGGGAGAACTTCACCCGGAATTGAACGTATTACATTTAATGTCCTCAGAATTTATACTGAAGTAGTGAATGTTTTGTCCTTCGGCATCGAATAGTTATTAATAATAATTAATAAAATTACAACATGATTCTTAATGTCCTCAGAATTTATACTGAAGTAATGAATGTTTTTTCCTCCGTCATCGAATAGTTATTAATAGTAATTAATAAAATTACAACATGATTCTAGATATGTTGCCCTTTAGGTTTTACTTTTCTACTTTTCAAAGTTTTCAAAATAAGAGACTCGTAAATCATAATTGTCTTTCATTTCTTGGACAATTCTGTAAATCGAGGGAGATTCAGAAACAACTACTAGATTGAGGAATGCAAGTTACAACAGAGACTATTTGCGCCAATCTAGTGAACTAGAAATTCCAATTTCCAGGTAAAATCTAGAACACCTACATTTGAGGGCTAGCATTTTTTTCTTTTGGTAATCTCGTGGTCCAATTTGAGGGTTATCATTTTTTAGGTTTTTATCTAGCATTATTTTAAATTATTAACAATAATAGTAAGGGGGAAATGGGAAGCAGTAGTTCAACAAGAATCTAAGTGAAAAACAAAATGCACCTAACCGAACTGGTTAAAACACCAGGTTTCACTAATGAATACCATGATATTTATGACCCTGCTATCCATGGTGAAAAGTGTATCATAGATATTAGATATCCATTGTCTAGTAAGGCGGTAGATGCATCCAGTGCAAAATTTACTGTTTTCAACCCAATGTTAAAACAAATAAAATCACATCATGGGATGTTGGATTGGGAAGCATGGTGTTACCTGAAGTATTCCCTTGCCCTGATTTTGTCATGGTCTACGCCAAAAATTATGATGAAGATAAAAAAGCAATTGTCAATAAAAATACAAAAGAGGAAATTCTATCCATAAACGAGGGAGAATTTGCTCGTTTGTTGAACCTAGGATTTGAAGCCCAAAACTCAAATGTCCGAATTAACCTTGAAAAGCTGATAGGGAATTATGAGAGTCTCGATCCAAGTCGCAGAGATTCATTTATTAAAGGTCTAATAAAGATTGGTACTGATATTGTGTTGGATCATAATCACAAGCCTCCTTATGATTCTAACATATTTGTTCCATGGGTTAGGGATACTATTTCCTTGCTGTCATTTTGCCTAGGATTGGAAAATGATAGGGAAGTGGGTGCAAGCCTTTGTGAAATGATTTATAATATCCATTATGTAGGTAAGCCAGTAAGATATAATTTTATTGAGCACATTGTAAAATCCATGCAAAAACAATTACTGATGATCAAAAAAGGTTCCTTTAAGACATTTAGGTTCTCATCCTACTTGTGCTATCTCCTCCTATCTAGGTATCATGCAATATTCGAGACCAACAAGCTTCAAATTGTGAGCTATAAGATTGATGAGAAGACTAGGAAGAGAACAAAGTGTCTAATATATGATTGGACCCCAAAGATAAGGATGCATGATAACAGAAAGAACTACAACCATTTTGTAGACTTCTTTCTGGCACCAATGTATAATGAAATTACAAGCACTCTAATGCCTAGGTTGCCTGTGTCTTGTAGAGATTGCATTCAACTTGGAAGTCAAATAGAATTGGCTAACTGGTTCTTCATGGAAGAATTCATTGTGTGATAGTTTTATAGATAGGTAGTAAAACCATACAGACTTCCAATACATGTGACAGACAGGGTATTTGCATTACAGTATGTACGGAAATTGGAGATCACAGATAGGCACTTCCATGGTTAGCAAAAGAAGAGCATATTTCCCTCCTTGCCTTTCTCATGTGGAGGGTTCACATTTGAGAGAAGAGAATTCAATGTGGCACATGATTTTTTGATAGTTTTTAACTTTGGTGATGAGGGTCTCTGGCAGTATGATCCAATCGGTGTAGTTCAAGCAAGGCTTAAGAAAAATGGGAACTCTTCAGCATTATGTCAACAGGAAAGTAAACCATTCCTAGAAAAGCTTAGAAACATGGACTCCTGGGATGAGGTTAAAAAAGAGATGGAGAAAATTGTAGCTGACAAAAACATTTCAACAAAAGAAATTTCATCACAAATTATGGCATTGCAAATGCACACAAAGAGGACAATAGAGGAGGGCTAGGGCATCCAAAATAGGAGGTCCTACAATTTCAACCTAAAATTTGCTAATCCATCTAACAAATCTATTCCCAAATCAATTCTGCACGAATGCAAAGAGAATTATTTCACTCAAACCAAAATAAATGATTTTTGGACTATGAGGAGGAATCTCGGTGAACCAAAGACAAGTGCAGAATTTGAGAGCATCGACGAGGATGCAGAGTTTAGCAAATTGTGGGATATGGAGCATGGCGGGACTGAAGGTGATGATGATGAGCATGAGGTTGCCATTGAGCCCCCTCCAACAACTACTACAGTCCCAAAAATATTAGGTGGAGTCGGTGAGTCCATGAAAGAAAAATATAGCAAAGGGGAAAACCTTGAGGAAAAAATGGCTTTTGATGGTGGAAGTCTAGGTGTCAGAGGAGATGGCATTTGATATCCACTCCAGGTACAACTTCCATCACAGTCAAAATCAAAAGGTCATCTTAAACCAGTCATTGGACTTGATTCTTCAGATTCATCACGGATAGGTACTACTCATTACCCTCAGGGTCCACCTACATTTGTTTTAGGTTCAAATCCACAACCACCACCACATCATGGTATTCCCATTGGTGGTGAATCAAGTGCCACTGCCACTGGTGGGGAATCTAGGGTTAGTATTCCTATTATTGCTCAGTCAAGTGCTGTCATGATTGGCAGGGTTGGCATGGGTACTACTACTGATACTAGTTGTCTTGGTGTTGGACAAGGGTAACAACAAAATATTTGTCGCAAGAGGCCACTAGAGGTAGATACTCAATCTCATACTATTGAGAATCCTATATCAAGTACCATTGACACTACAAATCAATCATTTGCAGCTTCAGATCACACACCTCAAAAGACTATGAAAACCACACATGAAAGTGTCAGTGGGAGTGGGACAACATCAGGAACTGTTGTTGGTAATCCTGGTCAAGAATTAGTTAAAACCATAGGAATAAGTGGAACTGGAGCCTATAATATTCCTATGTCACCTTTCAAACATTAAATTGCTTCAGCAAGCCCAGATTTTCAATTTCGTGATTACTATAAAAAATATGAACACAAAACAAAAGCAAATAAAGAAAAAAAGAAAGCATTTCATAGGAATTTCGTGTCTGAAGTTGTAAACGAACAACCTGCAAGGAACAGGGTATTTCCAACATATGACCCACAGAAAGATATGATGGAGTTCATGGTTGTTATGCCCCCGGGCCCATCTAAAGATAAAAATCCACCACACAGTCAGATAGATCCCTCTCAATTTCAAGTTAGCACCCTCCAAATGGATTTTTCCGAAGTACATAATGTGGACAAAATTAGTGTGTCAAAAAGGACTAACGAAGTGGTCTACACTTCACTGCTAAAGGTGAAGAGAGAAAAAAATAAACTGGAGAAACAAATAGAAAAGTTATAGGCAGACCTGGAAAACAAAAAAATCAAGGAGGAAAGCAGCAGATAGCAAGTGCAATGATTTACAGAAAAGGATAAAAAATTCAGGCTCTGCAGTAGAAATTGCAGAGTGGGAGAAGAAGGATGCAAAATTGAAGGACCTGACAGAAATAGAAAGTTGAAAAATAAAATTACAAATCAATATTAAATTCTAATTGCAAAAAGTAATATTCTTTTGTAATATGAATGATGAGATACAGTAATAAGATTAATAAATACCAATCTCTTACAGTTGCCATTCATCCTCATCAAATTCAGTGCTTTCTTGGTTCTCATTTGTGGTTTCTTCACTTTGATTCTGAGTCTACATATCTTCGCCGAACTGCATCTCAATGCTACCAGTACGTCCAGTAGTCCCACTAGCACTTTGGTTTGAAGTGTTTCCCAAACCTCTTCCTTCACATTTGGACCTCCAGATTTGCAGTGCCCTATCGTAAGGAAAAGTGTGGACATCATACCTAGATGTATAGAGCCTCAAGTAATTTTCCAAATTTTTGTCTAGTTTGTTTCTTAGCTTTGATTTTAGGAACCCCAAAGCACTGAAAACTCTCTCATCTTCCACCAAACCCAATATCATGGTAAGACATAAATCAGTAAGGTTCACATATTCTAGCATTGAATCATGCAAAGATGTGTTCTTAGCTATATATTTCCAAAGCCTTGTTATTGATCCCTCTTCACGGGGGTTCTCCATTTTGGCATATTGTTCTTTCATAGTGTATGCAAAACGAGATGATTCCTCTAGAAGATGAGTTTCATCTAATATTTCAGTTATAGTTACTCCATTAAATTCTCTAGATATGCAAAATTATTTTACTAAAGTCAGTAGCTTACTTTGAAAATCAGATGCACTGTTGAGGCTCCAATAATGAGGAAACACAATAGACATGGCTTCGAGTAGGTTGTCAAGAGTGGAAAGATCATATGCAATTTTCTTCATAGAAGTAGTTACAGTCTCAACAATCTTGTCGAAATCTTCCTTTGTAACTCTTGCTAGTTTCTTCCTGGGGCGCTTTCCTGGTTCCTCGGGGTCGACCGTGGCATAGAAGTGCATTGGTATCTCAACTCCTCGTACATTGGTACATACCTCCCCATCTGCACCAATTTGTAAAAAGTTATCAGGATTGTTCAAATCTGTGAGTGTCCACCACTTAACAAATTTTTCATCAAATAGTGTTGGTTGATTTTGATAGAGATTGTTGAGGGTCATGCATGTCATCTTACGTAGCGTAGCATATTCTGCAATATACAGAGCTCTTTTTTGGGTAGCCTTAATAATATTCCTTATTTCCTCTAGCATGGGAAGAAGAGCTGATAAAGTTAAGAGTGTCTCTAAATTAAAGTTCAGGAAATTCTGGTTGATCTGATTCATTGCGAGATGTGTGAAATAGTCCAATCAAGGATGGATATTCTGAAAACACTGGATGCGATGGACCATCCAAAGAGATCCATCTAGTATCATTATCTTTGAGAAGCTTGTTCCCATTAGTTAATCCATCAGCAAAGTGTTGAAATTCCATAAATCACTTGGGACTTCGACAGAAGTGTGAGTAGAGCTCTCTGATTAAAATTTCAAATTTTTTAACCGAAGCAAACTTGCTCACAATTCCAAAAGCTAGATTGATTATGTGAGCCATGCAGTGAATTGCAGTAATGTACGGTGCAAATTAAGTTTCAATCTTTGTACAAAGACCATTCCTGTGACCTTGCATTACTGAAGCTCCATCTGCTCCAACACAAACCAATTTTTTGACTACCGTCATGTCATCCATACCTCCATATTCAATTAAACTTCTCTTTACTAGTTGAAATAAATTTTCCGCTATCGCACTCTCCTTCATTTTAGTAACAGACAGTAGATGAAGGTGGCGGGTATGATTTTCTACTGTATAAACATGCATGCATACCCATGAAGTATTGTCTATTGCCATAACTTCGTCTAAAGAAAATGCAATGAAGTTTGACTCTCTTATTTTTTCCTATACATCTTATTTTTCAACCTCAGCAAGATAACTTGCCCATTCCCATCCACTATTTACTGACCAGAGGCTATTAGGATAGTTAGGAACTTTCAAAAAGTGTAATAAACAACTAATTGATGGGAAATCTTTCATAGCACGCCCTCTGCTCAAAATATGAAAAACAACGCTTAACTGAATAGCTTTTCCCAGATGTTCTATTTGCATTGCTTTTCCAAAAATAGCTTCAATAAAACCTTTAACTTCAGTAGGCTTCATCTGTAATTTCTCATGAAAATAATACTCTTCGGCATTCCTCACATGCTTACATTCATCCTTTGTTTTCCATCTTATCACTGATTTTTCAACCCTGTCTATGATTTATTTTTCATAAACTTTACCCATATGCTTTTCTATGGTGTCAAATTTTAGTTGCAACCTAATTTCCTTGTTATATTTCCAAGTGCAAATCATACACTTGCATTCTATTTGAGGCTCGCCTTCAATTGGATTCTCCACTAGTTCAATGAATGGATACTTTGATGCCTAATTAATTTGAAAATTCCTCACTAACATATCCCACTCCCAATCCTTTTTTGATTGTGGTTCACCCTTTTTTGATATGGCTTTTCTTTTCCCCTTCCGTGCATTATCATCAATGGCATTATCACCCAAGTCGATTATATCATTCTAGCTAACTTGGGTATCTACCAGATAATCTTCTTCAAGATCAGCCTGATCTGAGATATCAGGTTCACCGTTGTCTTCAACATGCAGTGCAGGTGGCAAATTTTGTACTTTTACTTGTGATGATGTACCTTCCTAATTTTCACCAGTACCACAATCTTTTCCAATGCCAAAGTACGAAGACAACGTTCTTCTTTTTGTTGGCCTCTCCTGGCCTTCCCCACATTCAGGTTTCCTACCCCTCTTCCTGTTTGACATCTCCAATGAAATAAAGGCTGCCAAAAAAATATCAATTTGCTAAAGAAGCAATAATAGACTATAATGTATAATATACCACTTCAAAAATATGATCGCTCAACTTTAGGCTTTACTCTTTAGGTCACTAGCAGTCGCCAATACAGTCAACAACAATGATTTTCCTTGGTCTGAAACTTTGCTATTGATTAGAATTCAGAGCCTAGAACCCACCAGATTGTGTTGAGATAGATCTGATCTTTGCATGTATTTATACCAATCCTTATATGGCAAATTCCACGGGAATTTTATATGGTATACAAATATTTGGTGAATCTCGCGTAACTATAACACGACATATGTAATTTTCGAGGTGATTATAGGTCATCCAAATATGACTTATGTAATTTTTGAGGTGATTATAGGTCATCCAAATAATAGGTGAATACAATATAGTTGGTGAAAGTTGGGGTGAATGGAGACACGCGTTGGCAAGATGTCAGGCGAATTGGGTCCCCCTGGCTAACAAATCTTCACATGCATATAGGCGAATTAAGGTCATCTATTAAGGCAACCTCGAAGAGTGTAGGCAAAACAATTAAATTTACCATGTGTCCACTATATATTGTATTGGCGAAATCATCACATAGAAACATTAATTGCATAAAACATATGTCGATCGAGCCGTGACTTTGATGGAAATTGATAATGTTCTGGCGACATGGCCACCCCCAGACAGTACAAAATATTCGCCATTTCCGACATGGCCGATGTGAAAAATTCACCATTGGCGAATATTTACCACTAAAGTAATCTTTGGGTTGCACAGATTTAGGGGTTGACTCCCTCATCTTATACTGATAGTAAAGCATGGTACATTGAATCACTGTGGGGAAGCATGGGCCCCATCAGAGTAGGCCAAAAGTGGTCCAACAAAAAGTCCCCATGAGTAATTAGGGGTTGGTTATTAGTATCCTAGATGACATGCACTATTCCCTCATGGGGAAACTGAGACATTTATGGACAACTGAAGGGACCACCTCCATAGCAATTAGCCAAGGAATGTTGAGCTTAACTCAAAAGAGGTTCGATTTGAGAATGATTACGAATACAGAAGAGACCACCTTAGGCCCTATGAGGACTGTCAAGGTGACACTACCCAAGGGGCGGATAGTGTGTGTGTGAAAAGTGGAATAAGTATCTGCAAGTTGTAAGACACAACACTTGAATTAAGTCATTACATGTTTGGTTAGATAGATATAAGCATGAATAATGAAACCATAACAAATCGACCAATTGCCTTCTATAAGATGTGAGTATAAACTTCTTCTCAGATTTGTATAAGCAATACTAGTGACTAGACTATACCAAGATGAAGGATTTAATCTATATGAGCATGATATTAAGCTAAGTGGGTGCAAGATTATGCTAGATGGATGAATATTAAGCTACATGAATTCAAGCAATCATAATTGAACTAAATATGCAAAAAGCTAAACTAAGATACAATAATCTCAAAAAGCAAGCACAATATCTTCAATGACTCCAAAGCAAAAACTGCATAATAACAAAAAATCTCCAGGGTGTTTTAAATGAGAGCTGAAGGCTGAATTTATAGAGAATCACAAGAGAGATCAAGAAAAAACACAATTTAGGATAATTGAAATAATTGAGAAACCAGATTCAGTTAACCTTGAGATAGATTCCAATTATAGTTTAATTGAAATGCATTCAGAAAAGAAGTTTGAGTTTGCATTAGAGATAAAATTCAATTAATTCCATGCACTTGAGATGAAAATAGGTAATTCTATCCAATTCTTTGATTTATTCAAGAAAAGAGTCTTTTTAATGCAACTGAACTTCTTTTCTCAAAAGCTTTGAGTTCCAATTTTAGAGAATGATTAATAATTCTTTTAATTGTTTTTATGATTTCAAGTTCTCAATTTAGAAGAAAGAAATAATATCTCAAGTTTGATTTCTCTCTCAATTCAATTCTTTTGTTTTATTTTCAATTTAACTCTTACTTTGCATATTAATTCCTCTTTTGTAATAAATTAATTCCTTTTTTATGATTAAATGGAAAATTTATTAATTAATTAAATATGCTAGGATATTTAATAAATTAAATAGGATAATTGATCAAAATGATTTTCTTGGAATGATTTAATTAATTAAATAAATATGTGAGGCCCTACCCCGATTCAGTTTGACATTTTCAGTTATCTGCATATTGAGACTATTATGGTTGCTTTATTTTATGCATTATGGACTTAGAACTTATATGATCCCATGATTTGGACCGCACTGACATATGTTGATGTTTTATTTCATGCATGATGATTATGGAACCTTAGATATGTTACTAGAATAGAATTACATTATGATGGTGAATGTCATTTGCAGGATTTTGTTTTGATGAAAGAAAAATGATGCATATTTATGAATGGTTCATTTTTGGGAAATTATGTTGATTGCTTATGTGAAATTGAATGTGAAAACAAATGAGAAATTGAATTATTGTTGCCTAATGTATGAGTGTTTGATTTGCAATGGAATCCATGTATCTGATTATGAATAATTGTGATTATTTGGAGTTACTAATGTGTTAATTGAGATGCGCAGGAAAATTATCCATGTGACCATGGAATTTAATGGAGAACCAAGCCTAGACCGATGTGCGTTTGTTAAGCCGGGAGTTGTCTATTTGGAGAGACAACACCCCTCCCCTTGTAATGTATTTTATTTGTGATGTGTATAATGCTTGAGTGTAAAATTTAATTTCTATGCAATTGTGTAATCCTTCAAGAGACCCATTTTCCATGTGTGATTTTTATATTGTAATTTTGTTGTGTCACTTGACACATGTGCTGATTAAGTGTCATTGATGTTGACTTGTCTCTTGGAGGGAGTTTTGTTTCTACCAAAGCCATTCAAAACCTTGAGTGTGGTCCCAAATTTGTCTTGGGTAGGGAGTCATGGGAGTGGTCAACTCATGCTTGACCCGTAGGTAAACTTCAGTGGGGTTTCCAAAGGGTTTAATGGACTCCTAGGGTAAGTTTTTAGGCTTTTCCAAAGGTCCTAAGGGTATACCTATGGGTTAGGGGTGTTTTGCAACATGTGGCTTCTCCCATGTGACTATGAAGTCACTTCAAAAAGTGATAATTCCAAGATGCACGAAAATTGAACTTAGAAAGTTCTCCCTAGGATAGAGAACCTTCCCTTTAGGAGTTAAACTCTCTTCCCCATCCTCTTCCACCTTTTCCCTTTCCAATTTGAGTAATGTGCAAGAGATTGGGAAGGGCAACCAATGGGAACTCACACCTCACCCAAGGGGTTGGGAAGTGTGTGAGAGGCCTTCTTAGGCAAGAATTTGCAAACTTAGTGAGTAATCACCCACTCTCCTTTCTGGGAGATTTTGCTTGTTTTGAAAAAGTTAGTAGGAGTTGGCATTTTTAGTGGAATTTTGGGAGAAAAGATAGTGGAAATTGGGCAGCTCATCCCCAACTAAAGTTAGCAAACCCTTTTGGCAGAATTAGGTTGGTTACTCCCTTCTTTCTCTTATCATGTTGTAAATGATAGTTTATGTTGTTTTGTAAAAGAAAAGAGTTGTTTGTAAGAATGTGTATTATGAATTTTTTATTGTTGAAGTTAAAAATGTGTAGTTTTCTTTTCTATGTGTATGTTTGTGTTTCTTGTTGTTGTTTTTTTGGGAGTGTCCAAGATCTCCTATCCTTGGGAGGGTAGGAAGATCTTGGGGTGGAAGGAGTTTGACAGCCATGGGTGAGAGGCTTTCCTTGTGGAGAGTGTTCTCAAGGGAGTCCTTGGTGACCCTTGATGCATAGCCTTGTGTATGCATTTGGGGGTCATAAGGGGAGCATATATGGCCTTGAGCCTTTTTGGGGGGCATAAGGTTTGTGAAAGTATTTGGGTTGCATTTGTGTTGCCATGAGGTGGCTAATGTAGTATTGTTTTTGGCATGCATTCTCCCCATTGGTACTTGGTCCACTTCCACCCATGGAAGAGTCACCATGAAAGTGGTGAATGTGTAGCTTGGGAAGGGATAATTGTTTGTAAATGTGATTCTATGTTTGTTGTGGGGTATGTGTGTTTGTAGCCCGTCTAGTGCTTGGTTCTCCAAGCTCGGGGGTGGCTTCTAGTAAGCCTAGGCTGGGAGGTGAGCTTCCCATGGTCACAAATGTGTTTATGTTGCAGGTTGCATGGGAATGGAAAAAAAAAAAAAAGGGTTGAAGAACTAAGTTGCTGTTTTTGTGTTGTAAAAAGATTTTGTTCTTTCAAAAAAAAAAAGAGGGCAGATTCAATGTATTAGTTTGTGTAAGGAATGAAAAGTGAGCATTTGTAGTAGCCTCCTTCAAGAAAAAAAAAAAGTTGTGTTGATTTAAGTTACTATGTAGAGAAGAAACATTGTTGGGACTACAACCCATTTGTAATTATGTTATTGGGTATCCATAGTAATTTTGTATCTACTTGCTAATGAAATACATGATGTTTTCCCCTATTTTAGATGGCTGCAAATGAAAGAAGTGATACATTTGAGTGTATGAAAATTTTTATGTTTCACAAAGAAGGAGAAGCCATTGCATTCATTATGATTTCTGCAAGAAAATGGATTTTTTATGCTGCATGTTCATTATAATGTAGACTGCTGTAAATTTTAAGTGAAAAAAAAAAAACAAAAAAAAACAGTCCTTTAAATTTCTAATCATAGCAGATATGAAATTTGCTATATTAGACTATTCCTTGCAAGAGAAAAAAAGAATACTTAGCAATCAGTTTTAGTAATTTAGTGACAAAAAAATAGTTATGCTTACTTGTGTAACTTTTAACCATATACAAATTCATTTATATATATACCTTATTAAAACCCTGCAAAAATGTAGATATGCAGATTGAAAACAAATAGGTTTTACTACTGATTCTGGTTGCACCTATAGATTTCAGAACTCTTAAACACATATATATATATATATATATATATACATATATATATATATGTGTGTGTGTGTGTGTGTGTGTGTGTGTGTGTGTGTGTGTGTGTGTGTATTTTCATATTTTTAATCATTCTGATCTATTCTTTTTAAAAATAAAAAAATAAAACCAGAGAACTTATCCAAGCATATATATATATATACCCGAGTCTATATATATATATATATATAAAGGAATCCAAAAATTTAAACCCTCATACAACATGCCTCCACGAAGTGCTTGTTATTTTAACCCGCACACAGTACTTAACGCAGGAGGAGTAGCGCGGGCCGCGGCCTTGGCGGCGGCGCCACCCAGGCTGCGGAACCCGCAGACCCTGGGCGGCGACGCCCAGGACCTGCGGGGGCCGCAGGCTGGGCGGCGCTGCCTCAGCCGGCAGCAACCCCCGTCTCCCCCTTGTCCCTTCCGCAGTTACCGCACGGTGGTAGAACCAGCAAATGCACGGCGCCGCGTGGAAACCCCTTGCTCCGCCTGTCGTGTTTGCTACGCCTGCATCACATAAAAACAAAGCAAACGGCGCCCGGGTGGGTGGAACACCGCTCGGCGCCCTGCACGCGACACACCAACACACACAACACATAACAAAAAAAGGAAATTAGGGTTAGATTCGGTGGCTATTCACACACGCCTTAACCCTAACTTCGGTTAGGGCAAAGGCACTGGGTTTTAGTGTGGTTATTTTGTTTTAAAAAAAAAGTAAGTAATTTAAAAAGGGGGGGAAGATAACTTAGTGTAGCAAAATTTAAAACCCCCACTTCCCTTTAGAGGTGCATTCTTAGATATACAAATAAACAAATAAGGGAATAAGTACATGGGGAAAATATGTATATATATGTATAAATATATGTATATATATATACTTCAATAATAGTAGACTAATTATAAATAAACGTGCAGATGTATAAATAAAAGGGGAGATTTAATAGTTGGATTAAAACCCCCACTTCCTTGTGAATACATTCGTAAATCAGAATATTTAAATATATATGTATATCTATATATATACATATATATATATATATATATATATATATATATATATATATATATATATATATATATATATATATATATATATATATATATATATATATATATATATATATCAGTGGGTTCATTTCAGTTCATAATGTAAATTAATTGCTAAACTAAGACTTGCAAGGACTTTTATAAGGGAGGATTTAAGTTCCAAAAGGGTTTTAATTAATTTATTTAACAAAGATCATAATTCGATTAGGTAATGTTATTTTTATTAATAAATTTGAAGAATGATTTATAAGAAGATTTTAGAATACTTGGGAGATTAGAATTTAAGCAATAATTTAGGGGTGTATACTCTAAGTTATTTGTAGGGCCAAGAGGGCCAATTAAAGCCAAGGATTTAAAGTATCTTTATACTATGGGGTTATCTTTTAGTAAAGTGTTTTTATGATGATGTTAATTAACTTAAAATCCTAAGTGGATAAGAAGATAAGAGAAATTTTAAAACGCTTATATCAATCGTTGTATTAAGATTTTAATTTATTATTACTGAAGCTTAGCGATAACCCCCCCTTGGGAAAATATATTAGCTCATCGTTAACTTAGCAAACCATGTTTCTCCATTGAGTTTAATTACCTGAATTACACAATATAGTTATGACTTAACCCAAAATGCATTAATTATTTAGTTAATCGCACTAGGTTGCTTTAATTTAAATTAGTTAAGTAGGTCGTTAACTAGTTAAGTATTTAAAAAAAAAAAAATTTCCGATCGTGCCCAAGAGTTGGGCATGACAAAATATTTAATTAATATAGAATAACTCACTTGCCATGTGACATTTGATGATTGAAGAATTAATTAATTGTGTGCTCAAAGTTGATTTAATTTCCTTTGGTTAGGACCTTGGTGATGTTGGCGAGATTAGGGACCCATGGTTTAGGTGACCAATTTTAGGGTATTACATTTGCCCCTCTTTGAATTAATGTGCGAGCAGTGTGTTGGTTCAAAGAATAGTTGATGTCTAGGAGATACCAGTTCTGAACTTGATTGATCACAAACTAGATGAAGAGTGAGGTGTTTAGCTTGATTTGAAGCAATGAAGTTGAACAGAGTTGATTAAAGCGAAATTGATCTCGAACTTGATTGAACTAGGACCGATGAAGAGCAAAGATACCAAACTTGAACTTGATTGATCAAGAAGCGGATCTTACTGATCTAGAACTTGATTGAACTAGACACAATGAGTGAAGATAAAATTGATCTTGAACTTGATGGATCAAGATGCGATGAGCGAAGATAAATTGTCCAGCTTGATTTGAAGCAATGAAATTGAACACCTGCTTAGATTGGGCATGTGATCAAAGATACTCTTTAAACTTTTAATTGAGTTTAAATGAATAATCAGCTTGATTTGAAGCGATGAAACTAATTAACGTTAAGAGATTGGTTCAGATAAAGACAAATATCAGCTTGATTTAAAGCGATGAAACTGATATGCCCCTAGCGATTGATTCGATTCAAATAACCGAGAGATCTCAACTTGATATGAAGCGATGAAGCTAAGATGCCCCTTAGCGATTGATTCAATTCAGATAACCAAGAAATCTCAACTTGATATGAAGCGATGAAGCTGAGATGCCCTTAGCAATAAGAATTTATCTGGTTTTCTTTAGTTGAAAAGATTTTTGCTTGACTTTTGATAGAGATTTGAAAAATTTTCTCAACATTGAAGATGTGAGGTCATAAGGTCATGAGTATGCCCCCTCGAGAGAAACATCGAAAGATAGCGAGGGTACATGATGATTATAGGAAAAATTTTTTGATGATAATTATTTGAGCACAAAAATTGAGTGGGAGGAATATTTGAAGATTTAGCGATGATTGATGAGAAATTGAGCGCAAATTGAAGAAAAGAATGAACATTTGAGGAAAGCGCTAAGTGGTCGTAGTTGTGTGAAATTGACTAGAATAACAATCTCAGATTTTGATTTAGATCCCGAAAATGGAATCAGGACGGGCAAATTAGCTAAGGGTACAATTTTCATGTCTATCGGAGCAAGTTGAAAAATTAGGTTTTTGGCTATATAAGGGGTCAAAGTGTCATTTTCAATTCATTTTAACCTCTCCAAGTTTGAAATTTGAAAAACCTTATGCGAAGAAAAATGGTCATTCTGATCTAGAGCATCAATTTTAGTGCCAGAGATGTCATAATCGACCACGGAATTACGAGCCAGCGGTGAGTGACTAATCTTATGCCTATTTATGTCATCAATTTTGAATTCTTTGTTGAATTTTTTTCTTTTTTTGTCATTTAAAATTTGGTTCGTGTCATTTTGTCATGCGAGACAACAATGTGTCTCGTACAACAAACTGTCCTTTAGTGTTTTATCATTTCAGGCCATTAGTTTTTTTGTTCGAGACCTGCCCATGTATCATACGAATGTTTGCATAGAAAACCATTTTATCGTGTGGGTGTATGTCTTTTTTCGTATAGGAGTCTTTTGTCATGCTATAGCTATTCCTGACTCATACGAGTTTCTTCCTACACTGTGAAATGTCATATGAAAAACAATGAGCTTTTATAAGGGTGCGAACATGAAAATTTGACTTGGCAATTAATGTATTTGGATTTGTGGGATGTTTACTTTGTCTTGTAGTGAATTTGAAAGACTTTCTGATGCTCTATTGTTTGATTCTTGCAGGTGTGATTACCACATGTTCTTTTCTGATGCATCTATCCTCCTACTGTGAGGCTAGTTCATGAGTTATCCGATATAGATAGAGCACATATTGACTTGTGTGGGTTTACCCACCTTTTACAGATGCCAAATATCTGTGTGAATCATGGGATGCTTACTGCATTGGTTGAGAGATTTTATTCTGAGCATAACACCTTCCATTTACCAGTTGGGGAGATGACCATCACTCCAGAGGATGTTTACAGTATATTGAGGATTCCATTTGCTGGGGATAAGGTTGATTATGATTTGACTCAGTGTCTTGGAATATTAGCATTGAGACGCATTTTTCATGACGAGGACATCCTTACGTGGGCTATCAATTGGGATGATATGATGGCCAGGTACAGTGAGCAGTTTCCCTTGGCATATGTCTTGGCAAGATTCATTGGTTTCTTCATTATGTCGGACAAAGGATAGCAGAGTTTCTTATGCGATTGGGCTAGGATGTTGGAGAGACTGGTGGATCATCCTGAGAGATTAGGATGGGGTTCTTGTCTATTAGCCCACATGTATCATGAGATGCATGAGGTTGTATATAGGGAGGGGAAGAGCATGGCAGCAGGGGTCTTGTTTTTATAAATATGGGCCTGGGAGCATCTCCCAGTTGCATACCTATTATGGATGATGCTAGAGATCCACAATAGCCAATAGCTTATAGATATTCTAGATACGTTACTAAGCCCCATTTGGGAAAGATAGAGAACTGGAGACGGCAGCTAGATGACCTGATAGTTGTTGTATGGAGACCATACAGGGGCCTTGAACTCTGGGATGACTGGAGAGATGAGCGGAGAGACATGTTCATGACTCATCCTCTTATCGGTAGATCTATGATGGTTATTGAGCGATTCGTTGTATCTTGGGTCATGAGGCAGTATGGTAGGCCTCAGGGGATTTCACAAGAGTTTACCACCTACGCTTGTTATGCAGATGAGGAGAGACGAGGATGGGCCCTGTTATCACTGATTAAAATTGGGTTTTTCTTTTCCCATGATTGGCTATGGTATGTTGAAATTTTCGAGTAGGGTGTAATTCCAAGTGCTTCAGCTTTGTTCTAGACCTTAAGGGTTTAAGGGTTTTTGATTTTAGATCCTATCGTATTTGTTTTAAACCCTCTAGTTTCTAATCTATCGTTACTTTATTCACTTAAGTAATGGGTCATGGGGTCGTAGGATGTGTTCCCCCTATTTGTTTGTCTAGGCGGATCATGTTGATTAATCAAAAAATTTATGCCTTGTGTATTTTTCTTCTAAAGTTGTTGGGCCCGGTAACCAGTGTGCATCTCGCGAATTAATCCACGGCTCGCGCTATTTCGCTAGGTGAAGTTGCACGTAGTTTAAAACCCGTGAAGTTGTGAAAAACACATGGCATGCCACATAGATAGTCCAGCTGGTTGTTGACAGCGAGTAAAATGGCAACACATGGCACGGGTCACGACAGTCAGCGGGTCAAGATTAAAAGCTGAAAGGTGGGCCCCGGAGGTAGTCAGGTCGCAGATGGAGATGACCTAGCAGGTCCAGCTGTTAACAATTTATTAAAGCCTTGTGTTTTCCTATTGACAAATGACAGAGTGACAAATCAGCGCCGAGGGTGACAAGGCGCCACGTGTTTATGATGAGTCAGCGGGCCCACCATTCCTGAGAGCCTTTTCAAATAATTAAATGCCGATCAACTTATGAAATGATCCAACAGTAGGCGCTATTTCGCAAGGGTAAAGTGCTCACTCTTTATGCCCGCGAAATAGCGAGGATGAACGAGGACCGTCCATGTGTCATGATGATGACCTGGACGATAGGGCTGTTGAGACGAAAGTAGGGCCCCTGTGGTTTCCTTTTGGCGAATGACAGAGTGACAAGTCAGCTCCGACAGTGACTGGATGCCAGGTGTTCATGACGAGTCAGCGGGCCCACCATTCCTGAGAGCCTTTTCAAAGAATTAAATGTCGATCAACTTATGAAATGATCCAACAGTCGGTGCTATTTCACAAGGGTAAAGTGCTCACTCTTTATGCCCGCGAAATAGCGAGGATGAACGAGGACCATCCACGTGTCATGATGACATGTGGTCTAAGAAGAAAGTGTGGGCCCGCCAAGGTGGAAACGTCGGTACAAAAGAAAGACACGCGGCCAGTGTCAAGTGGAATGTGAAGGGGACTTCAAGGCCAATGATTCGACGCCACGTGGTATTATGCAGCCAATAAAAAAGCGGGACCCAGAAAAAGGCTAAAGCTATCAGTTAATCTAACATTCTATCAGGTTTCTTTTGATCAAACGGTTGGCGCTATTTCATAGGACTAAGCTGCCCGATAGTTATGCTTCGCGAAGTTGCGAAAGAGCAAAATGGAACACTTGCAGGAATGTTGTGACTCGTTGGAGCGAAAAATACAAATTCTCGTATGAATTCAATTTCGAAGGGACGGCCAGAGCATGCGGAATCAATGTTACAGTTAAGGCCCTGAGTACAAATATTTGATTTCCTAACTTCCAAGTGAAGATATCTTTTAAAAGATTTTGCAGAAGAGCAGACGCAGATTTATCTTCTTTAGATACAGAGCAAGACGGTTTAGTTGCAGAGAAAATTCCTTCAAGCAAAGATCAGGTTCTCTCATATTTTTGTAGCAATTCTTGTGTGGTGTTCTAAGTAAGATAATTCTTTTGTTGCAGGACTGTTTAAGAGTGATATTCATTTTGTTGCATTTTCAAAATGGCTCCTAAAAGGGAATTTTCCGACAAGGTTAACTATTTAGAAAGAAGTGTATGTGATGATTTTTTAGAACAGTTGATGTTATCAACCAATCAGGCATCAAAAGCCAAAGAGTTAGTGCCCAGGGCTCCTCATCTGAAGATAGGAGAAGGATTGTATGACAAAGGTAATTGGTTGAGAGACCCACAGGTTGGGCTGTCCGAGTTGGGGTTGTTTAAAGTTGGATTTGGAATGAGAAATTCTACTGCTCCTCAAAACAGTATCTGGGAACTAGATGTTGGGAAATTAGTAGTCCCAGGGGTATTCATGGATGCAGACCTGTTAACCCAAATGGCATTAAATTATGATCCAGTCACAAGATGCATCTGGGATGTAAATGGGAAAACCCTTGTGGAAATTAATGCTGAAGAATTTAGGACAGAATTTGGACTTAATGAGTTCACAAATTTCTTGGAACCTATAAATTTCACAGCATTAGCCCAAGTTTATGGTGCACAGAGGAGTCATCTTAGGAATGGGCCTCTCAAGGAACTTTTTGTGAAAATAGGAGGGTTAACAGTTGTAGGACCCAACTGGCAAGAGCCCTTCTCATTAAGTATGTTTACCCTGAGGGCTAAAGGAATGTATTGGGAACTTTGTCAAGTTCTAGGAGAGGATGCTGAAGCAGATATGCCCAATCATTACTTGCTAATGATTGCCCAAATTTTGAATCCTTCTCTTGCTATCACATTTGATTATGCCTCTTTCATTGCCGATGCTATCCATGGAGGGTTGATAGGAATAAAGAATGGAAAGGTGGACAGACCTTTCAGATGGTATTCACTCTTAATGCACCTTTTTCTCTTCAAAGGTGGTGATTATTTTGCTAGTGGACTAGACCTGGTTAAGGAGAAGGAAGGAGAAAAAATGCCAGTACAATTATGGAGTACTGTGTTGTCATGGGATAGAGAGGATGCTAGTTTCTTAAAGTTTGATAAATATTTTGCATCCAAAATAAGGACTCTCCTCTGCTCTGATAACCCAAGAGTCCCCAAGGTTCTTTTGGAATTCATAAGGCCAAAAGAATTCGCAGAGAACATCAAAATTGTTCATAACTGGGGCGACATCTATTTATATCCAGTCTCCACAGTTTTCAGAGTTTTTGGTTTCAGGGGTACTCCATTTTTGTTACCTTACCAGGTCCCTCTCAAAGTGGGAATAGTGGAGATCCTTAGGCAAATTGGTGGCCTACAAGAGGCAGAGTTAACAGGCAGAGGTAAAGGGACTATTTTCCCTGCAGCTACCATCGCCCACCAATTCGTAATAACAAAGGGAGGTTGGAATTGCTTTGAGGATTTCCTCAAACCTTATCATTTGTCCACTGCAGTGTCCAGGTGTGCTGATCCAGAGGACTTCTTCAACGGTGTATTTAGGAAGAAGGTAGCATGCAGAGGTAGGCCTCATCAATTCCAATTTCCTGAAGACCTCATCAGAAATGAATTTGATCTAGATGAGTAGGAATTAAGGAAAGAAAAGTGGGTGGCTTATAAGAAAGCCTTGGATTTTGTGCATCAGTTTGATGCTAGCTATGACCCATTGTCTAGCTTCTTCCCATTAGAAGAAAAAATAAATTTTTTGATTGCTTGCTTTGAAGATGTGATGCAAACACTGAAGGAGAAGAGGGAAGCTGTGATTAAGAGCAACCCTGAAAAAGCCAGAATGATCCTAAGCAGGTCAGCTTCCAGCAAAGCAGTTCCTCCTGGTGATTACACACTGCACAAGAAATTAGGTTACAGTATGCTAGTGCCTACAACAGGGGAGCCCTCTACATCCAAAGGAAAGAGGAAGATACAAGATGTCATTGACATCCAAGATAGCCCAAAGAAGCAAAGGGTGGGGAAGGAAGTGCAATCAGATATACCTTTGTATTCCCCATCCCAATCCCCTATCCATATAGGAGATGAACAAGCAGCAGCTGAATACCTCTTGCAGTTGGGTAGTTTAGGGGAAATTGCATACACCTATGATGAAGTGGAGGAAGGGATGCCAAAAGAACCCATTGATGCTGAAATGGACATCACCTCTACTGAACTTAAAGGCCAGGAGTGGGATCCTGAGATAAAAAAGGCAAGTAGTGCCTTTCTAGCTGATGACAATTTTGTCACATTAGAAGCATTTGTGCAATTCATTTGGAGACAGCATATAGATAGATATAATGCTAGATGTGAGAAAAGAAAGGCTGAGCAGCCCAATAAAGATCCAGCCTCAGTGGAAGAAGAAATAAAACAAGAGATGATGGAAGAATTCAAAACCATCACCCCTGAGCAGGGAAGGGATATGGTAACACAAGCTGGAGTGCTTATCTTACCAGAGTGGGATATTGCAGATGCCCTGGTGTTAGATGCAGTAAGAAAAGAGACCAAACCCATGGAAGGGGTTACCTTCAATAAGGATAATGTTGCACTAGTCATGTGGTCTCTCAAGAGAAATAAGAGCAAGAAAGGCAAAGACACCCCAGGGTCAAGTTACCTTGGTGGAATGATGGTAAAGAGAGTACAGAGTACAAGGGTAGTAGAGGCTGCTAGCACTGTGTTGGAAACTGCAAAATTCAGTGTTGCAGTGGCAGAGAAGGAAGCCAAAGAAAAAGAGGCCCTCCAAATTAAGTTGGAAACAGTTTTGAAGGCCTATAACAGTGCCAAGGAGGAGGTGAGAGGTAAAGATAGCATCATTGCTAAGCTGCAAAGCCAGTTGATGGGACAGCACCATCAAAGTGAGTCTTCAACGCTGATGATTTCCTCTTCTCCTACAAGACCTCCACCTACTAGTCCCATCATTGAACTTCCACCATCTCCAACACCCTCCAGCTCTCAAATGATTGAGATTACTCCCCAAGAACTAGAAAACCTGAAACAAGCTCAGGCTTTATATGCAGGGAAATATGAGGAGAAGGTAAGGGCCACAATCTCCAGTTTTGCAGATACAATAAATGCCTCATTGCTTTACAACAATGTGGGAAAAATTATGGAGATATGGAATGAGTTGAGGAGAGATAAGGCCATTTTGACACCCATTTTTTATAGATGGAGGCCTAGGGAGCAAGATCTAGAGTTCATGTGTGTATCCTGTGATGAAGCAAGAGCCAATCCTATTATCAAATCCACTTCTGACATCTCTAAAGTCTTAATGCAATTGGCAGCAGAAGTGGATAATGTGGATAGAAAGGTTAATTTGTGTAAGAAGGAATACACTGATCTAGTTTTTGAGTTGCTCCCAGGAATTTTTGCTAATCCGGATCAGTTAAAAGACAAGCAAATATGGCTTAAGGAAATAGAAGCTAAATTGTCAGCAAGGGTTAAAGGCATCATTGATCTTGATGATACTTCTTTCTTTGTTGTGACGATACAGGAAATAGAGAAAATTAAATCACATTATGGTTTTTTTAATTCAGAAGTCAACAAACTGAGAAATTCTTGGAAAAGGTTGACTAAGATTAAAGATGATGTGATTAATTTTTCATGGCCGATAGAAGAGATATATAGTGAGTGGGAAATTAAATATGCCACCCATGATCCGGAATAGTTGGAGAGGGCCCCTGAAAAGACAGAAGAGGTTACAACAGAACAACAGGTTGAAGTAACTGCAGAGGCTGAAAAGAGCTTGTAACTGCTTTTGCAAAAAGCTTGTAACTTCTTTATTTTGCAAGAAATGATTGTAACAAACTCTCCTCGAGAAGTCTGAAGCTTTGTGCATCCATGTTGTTATAAATGGATACCAGGACTATGGAAAGAGAGATCACAAAATTTTGCAAGAAAACGCTACAGAAATTTATCTGAGCTTTTCTAAGTCTAATGGAGAATCAGAATTTATTGTAATATTTCTTGAATTGAATATCAATATACAGGCCATCGGTTCTGAGTAAAGCTTTGTGTTGTCTTCAAGTTTGTTCACAAATTTATTTACTATTTTCATTCTGAATAATCCAGGGTTGTTCTGTTTAAAATGGAATTGCAAAGCAATTTTAGTATAAGTGTTCGTTAGCTTTTCTCTTTAGGAGAGAAATTAAATATGCGTGATCACTCATACCAGTAATTTCTTTGGGGGAAACTTTGAATTTTGAGGACCATAGCTTAGTTGGGAATGCTTAAATTCTTGTATGTGTCAGGCATATATAAGGACTAATGGAAACCAAGCCGACGGGAAGTACAAAGATGTATTGTTTAAGGAGTTTTATTTGAGTTTAGATGACTCTGTGACCTTGGATAAGGCACTGGTATTAATTGAAGTTGTTTATTGCATACTTTGTTGGTCGAAATGCTGAATTTAAGTACAATTTCCATCCTTTGTTTTCAGTTGATTTCAAGGTGAATAAATCCACTGGTTTTCTAGACTGGTTTGTTGTGGGTTTATGTTTGAAAGTGTGAATTTAATTCACAAAGGTATACCCACCTGGGCTCTGAGGAAGCCTGAAGTGTAGAAGGTCTATCCAAACCTTGTCATATGTTGTCTTGAGAATTTCCTTATCTTTGATATCTCTTCTGCACCAAGCTTTAAATCATATTAATTTGAGGATGTTAAAGGGAATCAGATTTTGAAGACAACAGGCCCCTAGGTTGTCGTACACATTGAGCATGCAGGCACTGATAGGGTTACAATGACTTCGGTGGGATTATCTGGATGACATTGCAGATGCGGGGGTATTGCCCCAGTATAGGGATTGGTTCTAGTAGCATCCATTCCCTAGGTTTATAGATCCAGCTGAGCAGGCACCTCTCATAGAGGAGGTTGAGGATGATGCCCCTACACAGGCATAGGGACAAGCACAAGGAGAGAGACAAGGATAGGGATAGAGAGAAGAGGCTCCCACGTGGGTAGGTGGTGATCCTAGTGCGAGCAGTAGTAGGGTACCAGCTGGGGGGAGACAGCGGCAGAGAGGAGAGGGTGGATCCCTAGGAGTTGTTGGTGTGAGGATGAGTAGTGCTAGGATAGTGGAGGGTGGAGGAGAGGAGGAGCGAGTAGCTCCTAGATAGGTACGACAAAGGAGGGATGAGTAGGGTGGCGATGGAGGTGGAGGTGGAGGCAGAGATGGAGGCAGAGAGCCTATGAGGGATCAAGGGGCAACTAATGTAGCATGGTCGATGAGAGAAAGATTAGCAGGTCTGCAATCACAATTGATAGTGGCTCAGACACAGCTTGCAGAGTGGGACCAACAGTTGGTGGAGCTCAAAGCAGAGTGAGATCGACAGTTGGCTGAGGTCAGGGTAGAGCGAGACTAATAGCTAGTTGAGGTCATGGCAGAGTGAGATGCTCTTCAGCGGAAGGTTTTGCACCAGACCAGTCAGGAAGCATATTATGTGGCAGTATATAGCGTAGTAGTTCCTGTAGCACAGTAGGTTGTCCCCTACTCTTAGTACATGGTTCAATCTGAGGGAGCTCAAGAACCGAGGCAGGATGTCGGTCAGCAGGCTCCACCTCCTCCCCCACCTAGCGATGAGGGAGAGGCAGAGAGCTAGATTTTGTTAGATACCCCATTTTTTGTAGCCCATACGATTCTTCCTCTGATGGGAGATTGAATATGATAGTTATATCATTTGTACTCCGAGATATTGAGATTATATACGAGATCTTGATTTGATTTCATTGTACTTGTGTCAATTGATTTATGAGATGTTTTTCTATATGTATGCATATCTGTTCAGTATGGATGTATGTAATGCAAATGAATATGAATATTTGTTTTTGTTTCTTTTCATATGCAAATAAATGATGAAAATGAGTAACTAGTAATGCAAATTGTATATTATTTCTATGCAATAATGTGAATGCAAATGAGTGTATGAATCTATATAAAATGCTTATGTATGCAACTAACATCTCAATACACAAGTACTCGATCGAAGAAATGATGAAAAAGAGACCACTTAGCTTAGAAATGATGAAACTTCAAACTCTCATTCTGGATATAAAGATATCATTGTTATCATGCAGAATACACTCGAAATGCAGAAAATGCAGAATGAATGCAACTTAAACTAGTCACTAGATTTGGAATGCTTAATTTTCATCACTGAGCGTTTACAAACATAGCAAGCAGAAAAGAGTTCCTTCCTTTTCATGTGCAATATTAATTATCTTGTCTGCAATGACCCTTTTTCGTTCATATCCTTAGACAGATTACACATGCATCCAGATTGTACATTAAAGAAATTCCCTCAAAATAGACAAAGGAATGATGTGAACCTCCCTATAGTATACAAATAAGTGGAGTCGAGGTATGTGTAGCGATTTCACCTTAATGTGAAGAACTTATCACAGACACCTAGCTGATTAGATGTTTCCATATCATCGAAATCATTCCTACAAGCAAAAAACAAAGAAAATACTATGCCCCCAATCCTTGCTCCTCTTAGTCAAGATAGACTTCCTCGAGTTACTCAGAGGGATAATAATTGAAAACCAATATAAAAGACAGCGCACAAAGAAAATTTCATGCATATCTCAAACTATTTAGTGATTGTCTTTAGTAATGTTGTTTTGCTTGTGTACTTAGTGATAAAACTCTTCAATAGTTAGGAGACAGGTGACTAACTCAGTTTGGATGACCGGGTATCACTGACAGAATGATGATTTGGTAGATACTGCTTAAGACATGTAATTTTCTCAGTCGATTACCCTAAGACTAGGACATTGATCCGTTTCAAGCCGTGAGGGTTCTAAAAGAACCAGGATGTCACAAAAGTGACTAAAAGATATATACAAGCGAAATCAAAGATGCAGGAAAGTGGGAAATGCCAACGGTGCGTTGATAGATGGAGAGTTTGAGTGCAAGAGGCGTCTGTTTGCCAGGTTTTCACCTGCTTGGCAAAGATTCTTTTTTTTTCTTTTTTTTTTCTTTTTTTCAGGACATTTTTATGATTTTTATGACTTTTTTTTTTCAGGACATTTTATCAGTTGTACGAGTTGCTGGAGCAGAGAATACTA
Organism: Cryptomeria japonica; assembly: GCF_030272615.1. Lineage (NCBI taxonomy): Eukaryota > Viridiplantae > Streptophyta > Pinopsida > Cupressales > Cupressaceae > Cryptomeria > Cryptomeria japonica. The sequence goes on from NC_081407.1 coordinate 631,291,654, forward strand.
AGTGAAGAACTTTTTCAAGTGGATGGTGTTAATCAGTTCATAGAGTTTTTCTCCTTTCGATGTTGAGAGCTTATAGGCACCAAAGCCAAAGATTGTAGTAACGATGTAGGGACCCAGCCAGTTGGATTCAAACTTCCCTTTGTTGTCTTGAAACTGTTGATTTTTAGGATTTTCTCTTAGAACAAGTTCACCAACCTGAAATTCTTGTTGTCAAACCTTCTTGTTATATCCTTTATACATTCTCTTTTGATACACTCTCAGATGATCAAACGCCACTTGCCAACATTCATCCAGCAACTCGAGTTCTTGTAATCTAGATATTCTATAGTCTTCATTAGTAACAAGACCTTGCAAAGAAACTCTCAAAGATGGTATTTCCACCTTGATAGGTAAGATTGCTTCGGATCCATACACCAAAGAAAAAGGTGTAGCCCCAGTAGGTGTTCTAATACTTGTTTTATAAGCCCATAGTGCAGGATTGAGCTGCACATGCCAATCCCTCCCAGATTTGTTTACTGTTTTGTGTAAGATAGTCAGTAGATTTTTGTTAGATTCTTCAGCTTGTCCATTTTCTTGAGGGTAATATACGGATGACCAGTGTTGTTTGATTTTGAATTTCTCACAGAGCTCATCTAGATCTTTATTCTTGAATTGTCCTCCATTGTCAGTCACAATAGATGAAGGTATCCCATACCTGCAGATGATATAATTAAGGATGAACAGAGCTACTTTTTTACCAGTTGCTTTGATGAGCGGAACCACTTCTACCCACTTAGTGAAGTACTCAGTGGCAGTTATGATAAACTTTTGTCCATTGGATGATGCAGGATATATTTGACCGATGAGGTCAAAGGCCAATGTGTAATGAAGGGTATGAGATCCCTTGCTAGAGCATGTATGAGATTCCCATGTAGCTGACACTTCTCACAAGTTTTAGAAAACTTTATAGCCTCTTTTTCCATGTTTGGCCAGTAGTAGCCAGCCCTTAGTAGTTTCCGAGCTAAAGTAAGACCATTCGAATGAGATCCACAAATACCTTCATGGACTTCCGATAATGCATGTTGGGACTCTTCATTTTCTAGACACCTAATAAAAGTACTATCCAAACCTCACCTAAATAGTTCATTAGCGATGATGACATACTGTGAAGCATTTCAGATTAGGTTCCTTTTCTCATTACGGGTAAGATTTTTTGGGACAATTTGGTCTCGTAGATAAGAGTAAATATGGTTGTAGTGAGATGATTCATGTGCAATAATAGAATAGACCATCTGGGGCTCAACAGAATCATAGGCAGGGTAATGTAACTCTTCCACCATGAATTCAAAGCGAAAATCAGATTCTTGTAACTCTGGTATAGATGCCAAGGTGGCCATAGCATTTGTTGCTTTGTTTGTGTGGAATGATACAAAAGTAAAATATTTCTTGAGATCATCCACCATTCTCTTATAAGGCATCAATTTCTCATCTCGAGTTTGATAGGTATCATTGATTTGATTGATAATTAGCTGAGAATCTCCATAGATGTGTAATTCCAGAACCTTCCATTCGATAGCCAGCTTGATCTCATTTACCAAAGCTTCATACTTTGCAATGTTGTTTGTGCAAGGGAAAATAATATTATAAGCCTTCGGGATTGAATACTTTTGAGGAGTAATAAAAATTATTCCAGCAATGGAACCATGTTGAGTGAAAAACCCATCAAAGAACATCTTCCATGATTTTTGAGTAAGGTGCATTATTGATTCATCTAGAAATTCTATATGCAGAGGTTGAGTGTCTTCAAGTGGAGCATCAACAAGTTGAATTGCTATCACCTATCCTTTGATGGCTTTGCATTCTACATATTCAATATCAAACTTTGTAAGAACCATGACCCATTTAGCCAATCTTCCTGTAAGTGTTGCTTTGTTGAGAAGATATTTGAGTAGATCAATCTTAGCTACTGGCTTGATGGAATGTGCTAACATGTAGTGTCTCAATTTTTGTGAAGACTAATGCCAAGCATTCTTTTTCTATTATAGTATATTTCATTTCAGAAGACACCAATGTTCTGCTGATATGATATATAGCTCTCTCTCTTTTTTATATTCATCTTGTTGTGCCAAAAGTGCCCCCAATGATGAATCAGTAGCTGATATGTATAAAATCAATGGTTTACCTTGAATTGGTGGCATCAGTATTAGTGGATTAGACAGGTATTATTTGATTTGATGAAGGTGTTGTTCACATTCTTGATCCCAGTTGTAGGTTACACCTTTCCTTAATACTTTTGTGAAGGGTTGAGCCTTATCTGCTAGCTGAGAAATAAAGCGTCTGATTGACTGGAGACGTCCTTGTAAACTTCTCATTTGACTGATATTCTTTGGGGGTAGCATTTCCATTATAGCTTGGACCTTCTCAAGATCAACCTCAATTCCTTTCTTTGAAATGATGTAACCAAGTAATTTCCCTGATGTCACTCCGAATGCACACTTTTTAGGATTTAGCCAAAGCTTAAATTTTTCCATTCTATCTAGTATAAGGCCTAGCTCTTTAATATGTGTGGATCTCTTCATAGTCTTCACTAAAGTGTCATCAACATAATCTTCCATATTCTTATGCATCATATCATGAAAGATAGTTGTTGCTGCTCTTTGGTAAGTTGATCCTACATTATTTAGCCCAAATGGCATGACATTCCAACAAAAGGTTCCCCATACATAGGTGAAAGTTGTTTCTTCTTGATCTTTAGGAGCTATTTTGATTTGATTATAACCGGAGAATCCATCCATTAGTGAGTACATCTCATATCTAGCAGTCATATCCACTATCATATCAATGCTAGGCAATGGAAAATCGTCTTTCGAACATGCTTTGTTAAGATCCTTGAAGTCTGTGCAAACCCTAATAGATTTGTCTTCCTTTGATACAGGTACTATGTTTGAAATCCATTCTGCATAGTCTATTGCTCTGATAAATCCATCTTTTAGCAATTTTTCTAGCTCATCTTTGACTAACAATGCCACATGAGGGTGCATCTTGCAGAGTTTTTTCTTGACTGGTTTAACTCCTGGTGTAATATAAAGATGGTGCATGATGAGATCAGGATCTAGACCTGGCATATCAGAGTATGTCCATTCAAATTTGATCTTCTTTTCTAGAAAGAGATTGCTAAAATATTATAACTCTTTTGCTGATAATGATTGAGCTAAGTGGATGATATGTGGTGTCTCTTGACTCCCAATATTTATTGGCTGAGTTGGTTCAATCAATATAGAAGACCTTTCCTGGAAATGACTTGGCAATATATCAAGTATCTCACCTTCAGGTGCCTCAGATAGGTTTTCACCCTTAGGCACATCCTTTATTTTTTCTTTTTTTGATTTTGACACCACCACAATGTGGTTTTCGCCATCAGATCTTTTTTTCATTTATTTTATTTTTGCGATTAAGATACTTGATATTTGTTTCAGTCATGTTTTCACTATGTTCGCTAGTGGAAGAGTCCATTGGATCAATTGCATTAAGGTAGTAGGCTAACGTATAGTCATTGGCAAAGATAGGTACATTCATAGGTTGTTTTTGGATACTACAGTCAATTAGTTCAGGATGTACCAAGGATAAAGTTTGGATAGGCTCGAGAGAGTTCATGGTATTATCATCATAACTTTGAACCAACAAGTTGAGTTCTAGAAGACTACCTTGCATAAATGTCTCAAGACTAGGAATAGTTACAACATGATCATTGAAGTGCACGTTAATATTTAGTTGACCAAATCCAATAGACCTACTCGTAGCACCGTTTTCTATGCCTAATTGAACTGCATATCGTGGTTTGATAGTAACAAGATCAGTAGACAGATTCCCGACATCCATGACAGAGGAGTCAAAGTTTGATTTTGAATAGGTATTATTATCAATAAGACTATTGTCAGAGTCATCAGAGTCATAAGAGGAAGTTTCGGACTCTTCTTCAAGTGATTGAGTGAATGTATGTATAGTGTCAATACCTACATCTTTGATGCTACAAGTTCCTTCATGATTTGGTTCATTTATCACTTGTATCTGACATACCTGTTGACATAACCTTGATGGTTCTATGAATTTTTGTCTTCTACTTCATTCAACTTCTTCTGGACTAATGACTGGTTCTATTTTTGTAGCTTCCAATTCTTCTTGTGTAGTTCCATACCTAATTTATTCTATCCTATTAGAGAGAGACGTAGTAGGTAAAGAATTTTCTTGTGTCTTTTCTTCTTTCAGATTTTGTTCATAGTCTGACTGTCTTTTTGTGTAGGAGAAAAAGTGACACTAAGCAAACATGCCCTAATCTCACTTTCAACCACACACTTGTGGAATACGAAAGAGCCTAGAGGTATCACACAATTGGCTACTTCTTCTTGTGGAAGAGAGAGCCACGGGCTACCTATTTGGATTTCTATTCCTTTGTTGTAATTGAAAGACAAAGTGATGCAAGTTCAATCCCCAACCCCAAAATGCAAGCAAGAACTAATGACAAGATTGCAGAATTGAACTTAAACAATGGAAAGCTGTAAATACAAGGATAAGACCAGAATGTAAATGCGTACCCAGAGTTAAAATATGAATGAAAATGTTCAGGATGGGGGCGCGGGCGCAACTGTCTTGATTCTGCCCCTGAAACTGCTCCGGAAACTGCTATTTTGCACTCTGGAAAAGCTGTCAAAAATGCTGAAAATGCTGTCTGTCAGGAGGACCAGGGCACCCAGCGCCCCTGTCCCAAGGACCCAGGTGCCCAGCGCCCCTGTCCCAAGGACCCAGGTGCCTAGCGCCCCTGTCCTGGCAGGACTAGGGTGCCCCACGCCCCTGTCCTGGTCTTTTGCTCTGAAATTTGGTGGGAAGGTCGGTCTCAGTCTGCTTCTTCCGGATCTGTAACTTACGGCGTCGTCCGAGTCCCAAAACCTGCACTTATATCTGAAAAGGTGTTTTGGGTGGCTATATAGGGTTTTGCCTTAGTCAAACCCCCGCTTCGGTGATTTCCACCTCCACGAATAGCCAAGTTGTATTGTAAAATGTATTGTGTGTGCAGACCTAGTGTGTGTGCAAGGTCCTAAAATGCAAACAAGCAAACTAGAGCAACCTAGAAAGTAAACCCTAATTGCTTGTAAATGATAATGTAAATGCTCTAAATCAAGATGCAAAGTGATCTAAAGCATGAATAAAGGATATATTGAAGCTTATGCAAAGACATGAAAACAACATGAAATCATACCCAACCCTCAAGGGAGGAGTACAAGCCAATCTTCAGTCGGTAATCTCCTATTGTTCTTCAATGTCTTCCAAGCCCTAAGTGGATGAATGAATTTGATGAATGCTTGATAGAAGGATGTTGAATGTTGTTGAAGTCTTCAAAGATCTACTCTTTCGCTGCATATGAGGTTCCTGAAAACAAAAATCGGATCCCTTCAAATGAAGAAAGAGAGCTCTTATGTAGGAAACCCTAGATCGTAAATTCGTATTTTGGCCGACCTAGAGATTGAATATCCCGCCAATTTCTTGGGGTTAAGCTTTATTTTATGATTGGATCGCACTCCTAAAATTTCGAGAAAAATGTCTGGGACCATGTTGCACTCCGGGCACCATGGTCCTGACAACTTTTCACCAAATTTTCAGGGCCGTCGGATATGATGATTTTAGAGAGAATCCCGAAGTTACAGGTGATTTCGAGATGTTTTGACCCCCGAAATCAAGCCCCCAAGTTCAAAATAGGACCTAATTAGGGTTTTTGATTAAATGATGTATTGGAAGAATAAAATGAAAGGGGCACGCTTTAATGAAAAAGGGCCCAACTTTATGATGTGGGAGATGATAAAATAGAACCTTAGACCTAATTAATTTGATTAATTAAGTACTAAAGGGGAAATGCAATGCAAAATGCAAAATGCGCCAAGGCGGGTGCTAAACTAGGTGTGAAATTGTACCACCCTAGCAAGTGCATACAATTTACGACGCTACATTTAGCCCCCACTTTAGCGGTCATATGAACACTACGTGCATATGCAAGCTAAAGTACAGAAAAGTAAACATTATTTGAAAAAGGATATATCCATAAGTCTGTCGAACGAAGCCCCCGGCGGTATCTGCAGTACATAGTTAGGAACCGCACCCTACAAAACACACGTTAGATCACAAAATCACCTAATGCTTACTAAGGAAGGTGATGAAAATTCAAGGGTAGCTATATGCCCCCCCCTGTTTCGGCTTGCTAATTTTAGTGAGTTGAAATAGGGTATCATGTTTACCACTTCGAATTGTTAAAGAATATTGATGACAAATGCTCACAAGAAGATTCGATATGAGATCAAAAACTAATGGAGAATCATTTGGTAAGAAAGAGGACCAAATCTCAATTTCAACACAACAAAGAGTGTGAGGATTTGAGAGTTCTCTAACACAAGATGAAGGATGTAAATGGAAAAAAAATGCAAAGAGAAGAAAAGAAGGAAAAAAGCATGAATACACACATTGGTGATCCATGAGAAGAATAGTGAGAGAGAAAACATGGACTTCTCGCCCCTAGATCTTGTCTAGGTGATCCATGGAAAAAAGGACATGGAAAACTAGCCCCTAGAGTCTGTCTAGGTGATCCATGTAAGGGAGGAGAGTGAGAAAGTCTAGCCTTATGCCGCTAGTTCCACTCAACCTCGTGCATGTGTGTGTAAGTGAGGTTAGAAGCACCTCATAGGAGTCTATGCCCGAGTATGCTACAACTTGTATATGTATAGTGCAAAAGCGTGACATCTCGCTCTAAGAGTCTGTGCTCTGGTTTCGAGAATAATCACCTTGCATAAAAGAAAAATGGAGACATCTCGCTCTAAGAGTTTGTGCTCTGGTTCCGAGAATGACCCATTGCTCAAAAAGTGTAATGTTTATGTCATAAGCAAAGTAGAACAAGGATACCTACCTTCATCACACAAGAAGATACCCCAAAAAATGCAACAATGTCATAGATCCAAGCAAGAGAGTTTTGCACTCTTTAAGCAAGGATAAGATAGTTGAAAAGGGATATCTTGTAGTATGTGTAAAGGAGATCCTTAGAGGAGAAGAGATCTTTGTACAAAAGACACCTATCCCCGAGAGGAATTGTCTTAGACAAATATAACATCTTCTAGAATAAGACAAAGAAGAGAATAAGAATGCAATACTTCCATCTTTTGCGAGGTGAAAGTGATTCTTAATGAAGGATGACGCTCTTTTTAACCCAATCGGGAGAGTGAATTCATTATGGATGTATTTTACCAAGTGCAAAAGAGGTTGTAGTCAAGGACTTACACCTCTTGTAAGAGAGAATCCTTGAACAAACAACAACAAATGCATACAAGGAATAACATCAAGTAATAAAGTTCACACCATCCACGAAATAGGAAAAAGTGGATCCTTAGATAAAAATAAGGAAAGATCATTGCCTCCCAAGGATAAGGACAATGAGAAGGACTTACACAATCTTCTAGGGAGAGATTTGGACATAAGCAAAAGAAGAGATGTATGAAATCATTCTTGTCCCCATAGGAACAAGAAAGTTAGGCTATTATGTTGCTTCAAAAAATATGATTGCACTTGAAATTGTACCATCATGAATGACAATGAGCCCCTAGTAAATGAGCTACTAATGTCACATAATGATGAGAAACATAATAGCCATTAATGTTATTTAAAGACATGATAGACTAAATGAGGTATTTGAATATGACATGTTAAATGCTCAACTATAAGTGAGATCAAAAACACGTATAAAGTGATAAAAATTGAAGAAGAAAAGTCACAAGAAATATTAGAAGAGGGATGAGTGTAATTTATTAGAGCCTTATCCCTAGAGGAAAGGACTTTATGATGAATAGGAGATAAAGATTCATAAGTGGATTTAGAAATTTGAGGGAAGTCATAAAGAGATTTGTTCATCGCCAAGATTTCCTTATGAGGGGAATGAGAGTTGATAGAAGTAGAAGATGATTTAGTTGAAGTGAGATCATCATCACTACTAAATATAGCATTCACATTGAGAGATGGTCTTTTAGATGCTTTGGTGCGTTTGCAGGGATTATAGCCAAGTCCAAAGGAATAATTGTGAAAATTAGTCTCGAGAGGAACCTTCATCCCTTGTTCATGAGCGCCACAACCATTTCCATGATACCCATGCTTAGCAAAAATGCGAAAACCATGACCATAACGATCAGCCATTTCAGGAAGAGAAGGTGGTTTTTCATAAGACAAAGAATCAAATTCTTCAGAATTAAAGGTGTGAGGAGAAGAAGTTTGAGAAGCGGCCACAAAATTATTGCTCATAGGTTCAAGTAAGACTGATTGATCTCTAGTTTCTTCCTTCTTTTTACCTTTAAGATCTCTAGGAGGAACCCTATACTCACCTACAAAGGTGGGATTAAAGTCAAGGGATCCCCAATCGTCTTCTGCGAGAACCTTCTCAGGATCAAAAGCCTTTTCATGTGTAAACTCAAGTCGAGAAGGATCTTCTTTAGGAGCTTTAGACTCATCCAAAGAATTTTGATTATTAGAGGGTGATGATTCATCCATAGGTATCTTGTTTAACGAGTCATCACTAGAAGAGGAAGGTTTAGAAGAACTCCCTTTGGAAGTAGATGTTTGCAAACAAGCCTGAAGATTAGTATCACCTATCAAGGTATATGTCTTATTGTTATAAATAAATTTAACTTGTCTATGCAATGTAGAGGGGACAGCTTGCATACTGTGAATCCAAGGTCTCCCTAATAACAAGTTGTATGTTAGATTTCCTGACATAACATGGATAGGAGTAGGCAAAGTAACAAGTCCCACTGTGATGGGTAAGGTGATAATACCTAATGAAGACTTAGCCACATTATCAAAGCCTCGAATGGGACGAGAGTCAGGCTCAATAAGGGATGTATCCACATTCATCTTATGCAATAGATTAATGCTACATACATTAAGGCCAGAGCCATTATCTACTAGTGTTCGTCTTATAGCCGTGTCATTTATGATAACCACAATCATCAAGGGATCATATTGTTGTTGAATTTCACTAGTAGGCAACTCATCTTGGGTAAACACAATTTGAGCTTTAGGATTCATCACAGAGTTAACTAAAGATGCTATATTACTAGATGTATTCGGTGGAGGAACATTCAAATCTTTCAAGGCATCTTGTAACATTCCATGATGAGCGGAAGAAGTTTGGATCAAATCCCAAAGGGATATCTTAGCAGGGGTAGCTTTAAGTTGTTCTATGAGATCATATTCCTTACCAAGAACTTGTGAAATACGAGGAGCTTGAGGAAGAATAGGTTGGGAAGGAGGAAGTGAAGTTGGGATAACTGGAGGAGGATTAGGTTGCCTATTGTTTCTTGTGTTATAGGTATGAGCAACCGCATTATAACTCTCTCTAGTTAGTTGCTTAGCATACTTATAAGGGCTCTTAGTAGAATAACCTCCTTGCACAGTAATAATAGGTTTCTTAGGAGTGCAAAAAGAATCATTAGCATAACCACCTTGAACCACTAAGATAGGCTTATTTAAAGGTTGAGAATTTTGAGAAGGACAAGCACCTTGGATAGTGAAGAGAGGTTTGTTAGGTGTTTCATTCACATGTATCAAACTGATTGAGGATGGTTTAGAGGAATGAACAAAAGTGTTGGAAGAATTATTGATCTTATCACAGATTAAATCAATTTTAGGAGAGAGACAAGGGGTAGGCATTGATGTTCTAGTAGGAAGAGGAAAGATCATATCATCCTCTATCATCAAATGATCTACATGGGGAATAAACTCTCTAGGAGAAGGATCAACATTACTCTCTAAAGTCTCACTTTTGAGAGGGAGATCTTTGAAAGAGATGTTAACCATCTTGCCTTGAACTAGGGTTTCCTTATGAGTAGAACCAAGTTGAGGAGAGGGAGAATAATTGAGATTCAAGGAAGGTGAGAAAATATCAAGGGAGTTTTCAATCTTGATTTCATCCCCTTTGGCTAGGGGTAAAGAATAATCTATACCTTCTTCTAATGGTTCATCCCAAATAGTGAGGTTGTTGAAAGGAATGTTTGAAGTATTGTCAATTTCGGGAGAGGAGATAACATTGTTTATTAATTCCTCAACCTTAGGAGGGAGAGCAACAATAGATGTGTTAAACTCATCCTCTTTCCTCAAAATATGTTCAATATGATCTTTAGGGGAGAGAGAATTAAGGAAATTTCTTATTATTTCATCTTCTTTCTCTAAGGGATGCTTATGGGTAAGACAAACTTTAGGAGAAGGGTAAGCATTTATCATTAATTCATCATCTCTAGTGGGAATTTTGTTGGAAAAGGAAATGCCATCACTAGGAAATGTAGGGATAATGTCATCTTCTTGCACAAAAGGATCCTCATGAAGGGAGTGTTTTTTAGGAGGAACATGAATATATTTCTCCAAAGATTCATGCTTAGGAAGGAGATCTTTGAAAGAAGTGTTCATAACCTCTTGTTGCACTAACATGCCCCCATTGGAAGGACCAACTTTAGGAGAAAATAATTCAATGTCCATCAATACCTTTTCATTTAGAGAGGCATCATGGAGGGAAGGTGAAGTAACATTAAGAAAGGTGTTTATGATATCATTCTCTTCCTCTAGGATAGCTAAATAGGAAGGGCACATTTTAGGAGAATTGTCAAGATCACTCTTAAAGTCTTCATCCTTAGAGCATGGGAGAGTCTCAAAGGGATTCATAGCAACTCTTTTAGGCACTAAAATTTTGTTATAGATAGGGGGAAGTTATTTAGGAGATGGAAAAATTGAAACAAGGGAAGCTAACCCATTATCACATCTATGGAATGAATGCATCATGACAACAATTTTCCTCTTTCAAATGATAACACATGCAAAATAGAAGGAAATGTTTAATTTTAACCAATGCAAGCACTTAGAATGTAGATTTAGAAAATGAAATTTATGATTCAAATGAGTTCCTAAATCAGATTTAAAATTATTGATCCAAATTAAGCTATCCACAAATTCAACTTTGAATTGAAAAATTAGGGTTTTAGCAAAAATTTCCTCTAAATTTTTTGAATCTTGCAAGAAATTGAAACTTGTAAATGCAAATTTGAATTTGAAATAGCATAAACACTCAAATTTGAAAACATAAATCAGAATCAGAGAAGATTGGAATTCACGTCGGGTTCACCAAAATGTGTAGGAGAAAAAGTGACACTAAGCAAACATGCCCTAATCTCACTTTCAACCACACACTTGTGGAATACAAAAGAGCCTAGAGGTATCACACAATTGGCTACTTCTTCTTGTGGAAGAGAGAGCCATGGGCTACCTATTAGGATTTCTATTCCTTTGTTGTAATTGAAAGACAAAGTGATGCAAGTTCAATCCCCAACCCCAAAATGCAAGCAAGAACTAATGACAAGATTGCAGAATTGAACTTAAACAATGGAAAGCTGTAAATACAAGGATAAGACCAGAATGTAAATGCGTACCCGGAGTTAAAATATGAATGAAAATGTTCGGGACGGGGGCGCGGGCGCCACTGTCCTGATTCAGCCCCTGAAACTGCTCCGGAAACTGCTATTTTGCACTCTGGAAAAGCTGTCAAAAATGCTAAAAATGTTGTCTGTCAGGAGGACCAGGGCGCCCAGCGCCCCTGTCCTGGCAGGACCAGGGTGCCCCACACCCCTGTCCTAGTCTTTTGCTCTGAAATTTGGTGGGAAGGTCGGTCTCAGTCTGCTTCTTCCGGATCTGTAACTTACGGCGTCGTCCGAGTCCCGAAACCTGCACTTATATCTGAAAAGGTGTTTTGGGCGGCTATATAGGGTTTTGCCTTAGTCAAACCCCCACTTCGGTGATTTCCACCTCCACGAATAGCCAAGTTGTATTGTAAAATGTATTGTGTGTGCAGACCTAGTGTGTGTGCAAGGTCCTAAAATGCAAACAAGCAAACTAGAGCAACCTAGAAAGTAAACCCTAATTGCTTGTAAATGATAATGTAAATGCTCTAAATCAAGATGCAAAGTGATCTAAAGCATGAATAAAGGATATATTGAAGCTTATGCAAAGACATGAAAACAACATGAAATCATACCCAACCCTCAAGGGAGGAGTACAAGCCAATCTTCAGTCGGTAATCTCCTATTGTTCTTCAATGTCTTCCAAGCCCTAAGTGGATGAATGAATTTGATGAATGCTTGATAGAAGGATGTTGAATGTTGTTGAAGTCTTCAAAGATCTGCTATTTCGCTACATATGAGGTTCCTGAAAACAAAAATCGGATCCCTTCAAATGAAGAAAGAGAGCTCTTATGTAGGAAACCCTAGATCGTAAATTCGTATTTTGGCCGACCTAGAGATTGAATATCTCGCCAATTTCTTGGGGTTAAGCTTTATTTTATGATTGGATCGCGCTCCTAAAATTTCGGGAAAAATGTCCGGGACCATGTTGCACTCCGGGCGCCATGGTCCCGACAACTTTTCACCAAATTTTCAGGGCCGTCGGATATGATGATTTTAGAGAGAATCCCGAAGTTACAGGTGATTTCGAGATGTTTTGACCCCCGAAATCAAGCCCCCAAGTTCAAAATAGGACCTAATTAGGGTTTTTGATTAAATGATGTATTGGAAGAATAAAATGAAAGGGGCACGCTTTAATGAAAAGGGCCCAACTTTATGATGTGGGAGATGATAAAATAGAACCTTAGACCTAATTAATTTGATTAATTAAGTACTAAAGGGGAAATGCAATGCAAAATGCAAAATGCGCCAAGGCGGGTGCTAAACTAGGTGTGAAATTGTACCACCCTAGCAAGTGGGTACAATTTACGACGCTACACTTTTTAATCTGATTTCTTCTATCTTTGTTTGTAGTTTTAAGCGTACCAGCTCTTGTGTGTCATTTGTGATATCATTGGACTCTTCTAGAGTTTTTGTACTAGATGTATCTAAGAGATGATCTGGACCCCATTCATACTCATTCGAGCCAGTTTCTGAATCTACTTGTTGTCTACCAGTGTATGTGACTGTGATTTTTTGTGGTGCAAACAATTCTCTGATTCTTTCTACCTCTTCTCTCATATCCTCTGGGACTTCTACTCCTTGTAATGTTGTAGCTGATACCATTGGAACTTGATCACCAATTGTTTCCTCTCTCTTGATTGCTATTTCTTTTTGTTCTTTTTCATACTCTTCGTGAGTCTGTTGAGTGTTTACTTCTTATGATAGTGAAGGCAATGTCTTTTTCTTCCACTTAGACTTAGGAGCATGTTTCTGGTCTGATGTCTTTCTTGGATTGTATCCCAGTCCAGCTTTGTCATTTGCAGACTTAGTTTGTAGATGAATGGGTTCAATAATACCTTCTTGATTTTTCCCTAGAGGACTAGTACCTGAATATCCCATGCGTTGAATCATTTTATGTCCTGGTCCATATTGTGTCAGGGAAATCTCACAATATCTTACTTATTTGTTTTCACTATCTTCTTTGAAAAACCATTTGAGAACAACATCCTCTTCTATTTCATCTGCAAGGGAAGTAGAGGATTGTACAAAGAGACCATCATATATGACATTTGGAGTGGAAGTCTGGGGCTTCATAACCTTTGATGGTTTTCTTGATTGTCTTGGTGATGAAGGAAGAAAAATGAGTGAAAGTACTGGTTCTATCTTGTATCCATCCATGCCAGTATCGGTGATTTTCAATTTCTTTTCTAAGTCCTTCATCAAGGTTTCTGAACTTTCAGCTATAGAGACTGCTCTATTATGAGGCACAAAGGTATTAGCACTCTTTGTCAATGCATTAGAGGGGGAGTTTGTATTAGCAGGAATATTGACTTCAACCCCGTTATAAGGAAATTTTAAGCACTAATGATATGTAGATCGAATTGCCTTCATTTCTTGAATCCATGGCTTGCCCAGTAAGATGTTGTATGACAGATGAAGATCAAGAACCTAAAAAATGACATCCCTTTCTACAAGTCCTACCCTGATTGGTAATAGTACCAGACCTTTAGAGGTTATTTCTTCTTCATCATAAGCTTTTATTGTTATTTTCTTAGTCGGATCAATGACAATTTCAGAAAAGCCCAGTTGTGTAAGCAGATTATAGGTACAAATATTCAACTCAGTGCCTCCATCTATCAAAACACATTTAACTTGGTGTTTATGGATCATAGCTTCAATGTGCAACGGTTGGTTATGTGGGTGATTCAGCGAGTTGTCATCTTCTTCAGAGAAAGTGAGATAATGAGGCGAAGTCAAGTGACCCACCATAGATTGAAACCGATCGATATCTAAATCTTTTGGGACATTAGTTGTGAGCAACACTTTGTCTAGTATCTCTTTATGATCAGAAGAGATTTTAAGCAATTCAAAGATGGAGATTTGAGCATTCGTTCTTTTCAGTTGTTCGACAATGCTATATCCAGGGGATGATGATGAAGCTAGTTGTTTAAATTTAGCAAATATTGTATCTGTTTATTTATTTGATGAGGTTGGTAGGCTTGACGTCATTTGAGTGGGATTTGAAGAACTAGCTCCTTGGAGAGTGACTTTCTTTTGAGCGTGGGTCATAGTAAAAGCATTTTGTGATTCATTTTGTTTATCTTTGATTATAATCACATTGCAATATTCAGGTTGAGAAGACTCGATCATGTTGATCACATTATCATTGCTGGTATAGGTGTAATTAACTTTGGCACCTCCTTTTGTCTTTGAGGAATCACCTTGTTCATAAAACAGGTAAGGGATCCTTAAAAGCTTTGTGATCAGCATTAGTTGTGTGATTTCCAACAGCAATTTTGCCAACGTCAATGAGATCTTGAATCTCATGCTTGAGCTTCATGCAATTGTTTGTGTTGTGACCTTTGTTTTGATGGTATTCGTAGTATTCATTTTCTCTCCACCATTTTGGTTTAACTTTCAGATCATATGGCCTAGAATTGTTTGGTAAGGTTATCAGATCATTTGCCAATAAAGTTTTGAAAGCGGATTCGTATGATTCTTCCAGAGGAGTGAATTTGCGTTAAGGTTTCGAAAGCCAAGGTTTCTCTCTAAACCACTCTTTTACTTTCTTCAGAGGATTTTTTGTTGTGGTTTCAGCTACTTTGAGTGCTTGTGTGCCACTAGCCAAGTTAAATATCGTGGATTTTGATTTTTCTTTAACAATGTCTACCACTCCATCATTAACAACATTTTTGTTGTTGTCTTTGCCATATTTCTAATATTTTTTCTTTTCTTTGGAGCTAGAAGCTTGTTGTGTTTCTTTCCAAAGTGAGATATCTCTTTTCTTTATAAGCACATCTTTCATTCTGAGGGCACTATCTACCATTTTGTTGAATGAGGGATATACTTGCATTTGGATACTGTATTTCAATTCAGAGATTAAGTTGTTGACATAGATATCCATCTTCTCAGTATCTGGAATAGGTCATGAATATCTAGAGAACATCTTTCTCCATCATTGGAGAAAAGTGAGAAAAGGCTCTCTTGTTTTCTGTTTGGTATTGCAAAGCTCTATCATAGTGATTGGGTGACGAATGTTATAGGAGTATTATTGTGGGAACAGTTGGATTAATTCTTCAAAAGTTTTTATTCCCATAGGTAGGCTTGAGAACCATTCCATAGCTTGCCCCCTAAAGTTCTCGGTAAAAGGCGCATGAGATATGTTTGGTCATGCATGAACTCCATACATAAAGCACACAATTATTTGATATGGTCTTGGGGATCTGAGTTACCATCATATTTGTCAAATTTTGGGATCTCCACTCGTGAAGTAAATGGAGGCATGTAAATGTTTTTGTCAAATGGAAATGGGCATATTGTGTCCAGAGAATATTGTTTTGGTGATTTATCCTTGTTTTTCAGTTTTGTGATCTCAACTTGTAACGCTTGTAATTGTTTGTTTACCATTGCTAAGGGTGTCTCTTCCTCTTTAGTGATGAGGGCCTCAATGTTATAACTAGTAGGAAGTTTAGCTCCTTGCTTTGCTAGTTCTAGAAAATAGTCTTCTTTTTCTCTAGCCATGATAACCTTCATCATTTTTCGGAAATCTTTATCTTTTTGACATTTTTGTATATCAATTTCTGGAGGTTCAGAGGCTTCAGATTCACTTGATGAGGAATCATTGTCGGTAGTATGAATACTGATTTCGTCATAAGTTTTGTGTTTAGGAGCTTGTCTTTCTTGTTTTGTTCCAGATATGGTGGGAGACAAGGGTTGATCATAAATTGGCATATCTGATGATGAAGGTTTATCGGTGAGGGGATCCTTTACATAAAATGGATTATTTTGATATGAAAAGGATTGTCCTTTGCCCTCGGCAGCTTTCTTATGAGAACTTTTGGTTTCAATAGGCATTTTTATTGACTGATGTGACCTAAACTTGTTTGTGATGCAAAAGTCAAGATCAAATTTGGAGCTAGTTTTTCATTTAACGTATCGATTGAGGGAAGCAACTAAGATTGAGTCTAGTTTCAGGAAAGATCTATCCTGTGTAAGACGTTTATCTAAGTTACCTAGTTTTATATAAGAGAAGTGACTAAGACTCACTCTGGTTTCAGGAATGATCTATCATGTGTAAGATGTTATCTAAGTGACTTAAATTTGATAAATGGTTGATTGAACTAGCTAAAAGATGATCGACAAAATCGTGCAACACCACGACAAAAGTGCACTGTTTATATTTGTTTATGCTCAGAGTGATGATAACTAGTTTTATGCTCATTGTAGACTGTTTTAGGCAAGTTTGACTGTTCTGGACAAACAAAATCAAAGATTCGTACGATAGGTTTTATAGGACCAGACAACAGTTTAATAGCTTCAGGACTACAAAAACATAATTGCGTACGAGTTGCTGCCTATGTTCACACGACAGATGGGTATACCTCAAATGACAAACTGATGAATGTAATGGTTTTTTGTATGACACAGAATCAAAGACCAGATGATAATTCTCTAAGAAGGATGACAGTTTATAAGATTTCATACAACAATGGGTATAAAGTAGGATGATAAATCAAAAGACTCATACAACACATTACTAGACAGAGACAAAATTTCTAACAGATGGAATTTTTAATGACTGATGACGACCAGTTTTGAGATGGATTAAGTTTTTGGACAGCTGAGATAGACTAGTTTGTGACACAGACAGAGTTTTGACTAAGATAGACTAGTTTTGACATGAACAGAGTTTTGACCACTGAGTTGTTTATTGTTTTCTCCAGTTTTGGTATTTCAGTTTCAGGGACGAAAACACACTATACACGTAATATGTATAATGACTCTAATCACAACACGCTAACCCTATGGAAATTGGTGATAGAAGAAAACATTTTCTTGTAGACTCAGGTACACACCCAATAGCTAATCATAATACAGTCGCTGAGTCTCACGCAATGGATTATCAATGCCATATTAGCCAACTCCAAATGCTAATGGGGGAACGAAATGGCAAGTATCTTGGGAGAGTTACTATCTCTCTTGCATAAAGATTATCCCCCCTTTCGGAGGTGAATCGGGTAGCTTCTAATTTTAATTGGAACTAGTAAAGGATTCATTCGGCACGTTGGGGTATAAACTCAATTAAGAGGTCTCCCATCCTTGAAAACCAAGGTTTAATATACCCAAAGGTACAAAGGAGAGCTATTCTTGAGCACTATCATTGACTTGATTTTCATCAAATCGCGTTTATTTTATAGTGGGCTGGAGTACTTGGCGTTTAGCCATTCCCACTTGGGTCGTTCCCCTCTCACCGACCCTAATGGATTTGGCCTTAAAGGCTCCTCATGAGGGTAGGCCCGTTAAAGTTATACAAATCTAAAACCTAGAAAAAGCCTCAAGGGTCTAGATTTCTAATTGTCTATGTAGACAAGAGCATACTCTCCTACCTCTCAGAATTTTCTTAAAACATGAAAGACATATTTGTTAATTAACCAGATAGCAAGCTAGGTGCCTAAAAATGAATTTAATGAATACACAATGTTTGCTCGAATCTCCTTAGGCAACCTGCAAAGACAATGAATTAGTAGTCATATTGTCTTTGTTTGGCAAGCATATTCTTCAACAAGCATTCTGCAAAAACTAATTAAGCTATGAAAATTTCTCAGACAGACAAACAACAAGCCAGGGTCAGCAATAGTATGATAAAAATTGAATGAGAAAACCTGAAGAAAGTAATTTTCTTTTAACCCAGAAACACAGAATATCGTAAGACGATTCTCACCGAGTCGTACAATAATTCGTACAAGATCGCATGATATCTACAGTTTTTTGTTCGGTAGAGTGGGAAAACTCGTATGATAATTCACAGCAACTGTATGGATGAAAATCAGAAAAATAAGAAAAAGTTAGTCTTCGAGGCTGAAAGATGTAGTCTTCTGCCCCACGGTGGGTGCCAGAAATGTGTGTATGAAAAGTGGAATAAGTATCTGTAAGTTGTAAGACACAACACTTCAATTAAGCCATTACATGTATGGTTAGACAGATATAAGCATGAATAATAAAACCACAACAAATCGACCAATTGCCTTCTAAAAGATGCGAGTATAGACTTGCTCTTAGATTTGTATAAGTAATACCAGTGACTAGACTACACCAAGACGAAGGATTTAGTCTATATGAGCATGATATTAAGCTAAGTGGGTGCAAGATTATGCTAGATGGATGAATATTAAGCTACATGAATTCAAGCAATCATAATTGAACTAAATATGCAAAAGCCTAAACTAAGACAATAATCTCAAAAAGCAAGCACAATATCTTCAATGACTCTAGAGCAAAAACTGCATAATAACAATAAATCTCCAGGGTCTTTTGAATGAGAGTTGAAGGCTGAATTTATAGAGAATCACAAGAGAGATCAAGAAAAAGCACAATTTAGGGTAATTGCAATAGTTGAGAAATCAGATTCAGTTAGCCTTGAGATAGATTCCAATTATAGTTTAATTGAAATGCGTTCTGAAAAGAAGTTTGAGTTTGCATTAGAGATAAAATTCAATTAATTCCATGCACTTGAGATGAAAATAGGTAATTCTATGCAATTCTTTGATTTATTCAAGAAAAGAGTCATTTTAATGCAACTGAACTTCTTTTCTCAAAAGCTTTGAGTTCCAATTTTAGAGAATGATTAATAATTGTTTTAATTGTTTTTATGATTTCAAGTTCTCAATTTAGAAGAAAGAAATAATATCTCAAGTTTGATTTCTCTCTCAATTCAATTCTTTTATTTTATTTTCAATTTAACTCTTACTTTGCATATTAATTCTTCTTTTGTAATAAATTAATTCCTTTTTTATGATTAAATGGCAAATTTATTAATTAATTAAATATGCTAGGATATTTAATAAATTAAATAGGATAATTGATCAAAATAATTTTCTTGGAATGATTTAATTAATTAAATAAATATTTAATTAATATAGAATAACTCACTTGCCATGTGACATTTGATGATTGAAAAATTAATTAATTGTGTGCTCAAAGTTGATTTAATTGCCTTTGGTTAGGACCTTGGTGATGTTGTCGAGATTAGGGGCCCATGGTTTAGGTGACCAATTTTAGGGTATTACAGATAGAGAACCCATCATGCATCCTCAAGGTTGCACGACACTCATCATACGCTGACCTATGCCAACTATTCACAAAGAGAGTCTACTTTGTGATAACATTGACTCTACTCGATGAGTCAACTGTCACACCTATGGCAGTTTGACCTTTTAGCTTGGCAACGATGTAAATAGGAGTAGACTCTCCACAATACAGGGCATCCAGAGGGGTAAATAACAAGGACAGGTCAGATACCTTCCCCTTCTAGGCTAGAGGTGAGCTAATGGGGGTGATGGTGAACATATTCAAATATGAATCATCATCTAAGGATCAGATGCTGAGATAAAGTTTGCCGAATGTGGAGGGAAAGGATCAATATAAATCGGCAAGTCATTGTTGGTTTTATCAATAGACTTGTTTGATTTGTGCTTTCGTGCATCCACCTTGATTGTGGCACTATCGATGTGGTCTTGTAGAACATGTCAAAGATGATACCACCGCTCATTGTCATAACCAGGCACATGGTGATAACGGCAAAACTTTGATCCATCATACTAGTGGGGGTAGGATCGACTATCAAACAATGTTTTAATCTCTGGAAGAGTGATAAGGTTGTCTTTCAACAACCGTTGCATTATGCTTAAGTAAGAGTCATTCAACTTAGTGAAGACTCTATTCTATTGAGGGACTTGTGCAATTTCCATCAGAGGAATAGTCGCAACATTAGTGATAGCTTTATTCTTTTGGGACCCTTCCATTGTCGTTCCTACAAAGGAACCACCACGAGGGTTTGAAGTGGCATCTTTGAACTGTGACACAGTGTGTTGGTAATCCATAAGGGTAGAGCACATGTTTGCAAAGTTCTAATTTCAATTAAGGTATAGTTTATCCCTCAATGTCAGTTGCATATTGTCGATGAACATTCTCTATAGGTCGCTATCTAGTAGGGAAAAGGGGATCCTAGTGGAGACTGTTTGGTACCTTGAGATGAAATCTGTGATCTTCTCATTTAGGCTTATATTTACAATGAACAAGGTCGGAAATAGTTACCATGCTATCAATGTTCGCCTGAAAATGCTTGAGGAATAGATCCATAAGTTGATTGAAGGTACGAATAGAATGATCAACCAGGGAGCTATACCATTCTAACATTGTCCCCTTGAGAGAACACGAGAACAACTTGAGAAAAATGAAATCCACTCTATGGTAATCACTACACATAGTCATGAAGGAATCTATATGCACATTCAGGTCCCCATCACCATTGAACTTATCTAAATTCAAAGACTCAGTAGCAGTAGGAAGGATAGTGTTCAAAATGGTAATATCTAGGGGGCTCTTCCTGTAATATGCAGGCAAAGACGACTAGCCAAAAGTAGATGCTAAATTAGTGAGTTGTAACTGCAATTGACCCATGTTATACAAAATGGTGTTCGGGTTAGGATTAGAAGGTGGAGGCGGAGGTGCACCACCACCTCCACCGATACCTCCAAGAGAAACTAAGATACCCATAGATGTAGTGCTAGTTCTAATCAAGGATACCTGAGTAGCAACAGAAATAGAGGTTGAACTACTAGCCATACCCGTATACCCGAATGGAGTGGATGAGGCATTAATGCTAGGTATGGTAGAATTAACCATATGCACATTCAACCCTAGAATACCAACACCAATTTGAGAACTAGAAGCATCATATTGACCAACCTGAGGAGGTGCATATGCCAAGGGCACATGGTTCTTGATAATCATGGATAATGCCCTCAACAACTCCAGGTCTCTCTTGTTCGAAATAAACATGTCACTTAGAGTACTCATGACATTGCCTTCTTGGGGGAGGACATTCTCTCAATTCATGAAACCCTCAAAGTCTCTTAGATTATGCTCCAACATGTCGATTTTCTCAAATTCAATAATGATGGTGGAATCATGATCGACAACAAGAGGGGAAGATAGTGGAGAAATCATTGGAGAATTGTTTTGGGAACTAGCAGCTGAAGAACCACCCATTAAAGGGATCCTAAGAGTATGGGAAGAGAGAAACTCATTCTGGTCAGGAAGAGGATCCTTGTTCATCATGTCGGGTAGAGGAGGACTATATTGATTAGGGGGAAAACTCCTCCTTGAAGACCTCCAAACCATAGCTCCTATTGCAATTTGAGTCATAAAGCTCATAGATAAGCTACATGATGTTCAACACCACACCACAGGGACAAAAAAAATCGGAATGATAGAGTTGGTTTAAATTAAATGCAAATGCTAAAAGGAAAGCGGAAATTAAATTGAATGCAAATTCTTGTTTTTCTTTGGCTTTTATTTTTTAGATATTTTTTAAGATTTGTGGAAGATTTAAAAGCTCATACAATAAACTGAACAAAAAGTAAAGATGCAAACAATATTTATTTCACGTCGAGTTCACCAAAATGTAATGGAGGAAATTTTCTACCTCAAGGATGACGAATCCTCAAGAACAAACTATCCCTCTGGTACCTCCTCAAACTAGCGCTAAGATGAGCTAGGGGATAATAGAATCAAAATGAAGCATCAGAAAGTCAAGAGGACTATCTAGATGGCTTTGTTGAACCTCTGTCCTTGGGACGAGCACATGGAGCTGAGACACCAGTGCGGTGCATTGTCGTCCTATATGGACGGAATGCAGAGTCTGAGCAGAAAGCTTTGGATGCACTGCCAGAACTTGCAGAATGGTTAAATACTATTGGAATGAATAAAAAGTGTGGGTTACGAAACAAAATAAGAAAATAAAGGAAAGTAAGGAAATGTTACAAAGTAGCCATGCTATGAAGCTTCCAGCAAGATAATCTCTTCCTCAAAATGATGTACCTACACACATGCAAGAGAGAAAATCTTGAGGGTTGTGTTTTGGACCCTGCCTAAGTCATATCCCCATTTTGGTGTTTCCACCTCCACGGACAACCCAAGAAGCCATAGGAATGATCAAGCGATAAAGATAATTGGAAATGGAGTAAGATAATGGAGAACAATATGCAAAATGAAAGAGAAGGAGGATAAGAGAACTCCTCTTTCACAATGCTTTGTGAGGATGATAGTGTATGTTGTTTGAAGAGCTGCAACAATGGTGCCTTGAGTTGTAGAAATTGTCCAAAAGATCGTCGAGAGCTCCAATCTGCCAAAGATTATCAACTTTCCAATAGAATGCCCCAAAATGCCTTTGAAAATGGAAGATAAAGGCCCTGGAAGGAAATAAAATATCAGTGGGCGCATATAGAGGTGTTACAATTCCTTAAGGGTGCAGGCGTAACGCTCAAATGGTCACCTGCGGACTATCAGATTTGTGGGACACTAGCACGCCGTACAGACGTCTTCGTGTCGTTCCTTAGTTCTTGAAGGTGACAGGTTGGTAGAGTTGGTAATGGTTTCGCCTGAAGCTAACAGGGATAATCCGAGTGGACAAAAGGACAAGGTGGTGAAACCTGACCTCCAATGACATAGAGGAAGGTGCCATTTGTCACATTAATCTCAAGGGGTGAGATTTTTTATATTACATGTGGATTTTCCCTTGATTGGATTTTCCACATCAAAATATTGGTGTTACATTTGTTCATGTTGTGCTGTTGATTTATGCTTTCACTGTTAATTATTAGATTTGAGATTATTGTAAGTTGTTGCATGTTTTGGTAACAACTGATTCATTCCCCCCCCTCTCTCAATTGTTTGCACTATTTTCATCAATTTAGAAATCAACAACAGATTACAATATACTTCTAGACCAAATTTCTCATAGGAGTATCACTAATGGAGATCTAGAGGTAACTCAACAACTATTAGACTCTAATAGTAACATCAGAATACAACAACCATAATATAGGTTGCCTTCTAGGGAAAACAAAGCACACAAAATATCCACTGTTAGATCTATGACCTAATGATAAACGGTCATGATTTAAAATGATAAGTTATACATAAAATATGGCTTTATCACTATCAAGCATTCTAGAAGCGATTCCACAACACAGAATGTAGTAGTAGGAAAAATTGAGCATTCCTTGTCCAACACTCTAAATGCACTTAAACACCTCTTTTTTAGCATTCTAAACGCATAAGTACAATATTCAACACTCTAAATGTACTAGTATTGTTGATGTAAATTATGTCTCATAATTACACTTTACTTAAGTTGACTTAGGGTAATGCACTTCATAGTAGTTTGCATGTGAGACACTTAGGAAAGTGTGCACATAGGGAAGTTGCTTGTAGGAGAAATTCCACCTTTTGTGGTCTTATCTTGTTGTTACATTCCACCTTCAGTGGATAATCCACCTCTTGTGGAATATTTTATTATTTCTCCTGCCTACCCTCACCTACCCTTTTTCTTATTGGTCCACATGTCATGATCGTGTGCTCACATATCCATACGGCCTTGCCTCTATAAGCAGACTCATCTTCATTAGATGGTTGATCAAGTTGATTATATTTTGCATCTTGATGAGAATACAATTTTTTATTATCAATATTTTGTGTCTCTTATTTGTGCTATTCATTGAGCTCTAGATCTTGGTTATTTCTGACAAATTCTTACATGGTATTAGAGCCATTGGGGCTTCATTGAGTACTCATTTTGGAGAGATCTTGATACATTTTTTTTTAAATATAGGGAGAAACAAAATTTGGGAGCATCTTACATCGATTTAGACCTCTTCATTGAGTCCAGAAGGTCATTTCCATGGATTTTGAGTATAAATTTAACTATTTTTTGTGAAAGTTATTTTCAGAGGCAAAAAAAAAATTAGGCAAGCCATACGACTTGCATGACGGTCCCTGTACGTCACCTTTCACCAACCGCCATCTTGCACTGCCACCCATGTTACATTCCAGCAACTCCCACCAATCTTTACCCGTCTGACTCTTAGCACATATTCTGATGGCTAGCTCCTCTTTGCACCACAACTTTCCTACCACCACCTCTACGCAACTCCTACTCCATCACCATCACACAGTGATCACATCCTCATTGTCATCTAGACCCGATGGTCTATGAATCCTCTAGCGACCACTAGAGATCTCCACCACCATCCTTTGCCAAGCCACCTGCCATGCGATGACTTTTGATTCACAAGGACAACACCATGCAGAACATCATCAGTAGCCACGAGGTGTGATACTATTTTCCTGCAGGTACCACATGACATAATATTATTCGCCCACGTAGGCAATTATTTTAGCCAATAATGACATGTGGTATTATTCTACTAGACTGTACAACACCTAGTTGGTACCCATCACAATCGACTATACACATAGTCACCTGCTTAGTCAGCTACCATGTAAGCCATTTGTATGACATGTCATCCACCACATCAACAACACGTCATCGATCTATACAGGCTACGTCATCCCATGATCTACACAATTAGATTGTTGATGTCATCATCCATACAACTAATTTCAACATTTGTACGATCGTGCAGGGGGTGAAGTTTTCCAAGTTGACCATACAACCATCATACTTAAGCTTCTGAAATGGTGACGTTAGCACTGCGTCAACCCATTTTTTGAAAAAATTTGACCCCTCTCGAATGAGATTTTTTATTTTGCAGTCCAACTTTGGAGGCTCATATCTTGGTCATTTGAGGTCTTTTTCAGTGCATTTTTTTTTATTTAGCCTAATTTTCCATGCTCTCCATAATGGTGTGGTTAGTTTTTGATTTTACTACACATATTTTTCAAAAAAATTAGTTTTCCACAACTATACCTATCCAATCCTCAATTCTTCAACTTTGGGCTCCGTTTAGGCTCATACAACCTCCTCTTTAGGTGTCATTTTTTTTAAAGTTGATAATTTTTTGTCTACTTTTATGTGATGCTATCAGTTTTTCACCATTTTGAGTAGAAATTATATATTTAGTATTTGGTCTTTTTTGGCCTATTTGGTACTTGTAATTTGCTTGGATCTCAGTTTAGATCTCTTGCATTATTGGTTTGAGTCTTGTATATCCTATTTGAGGCAGTTGTAATTTTGAAATCAAAAGTCCACTTTGCTCTTGTTTGCAAGTGGCCCATTGTACACACACTAAGTATAAAATGCCAAATCATCATTTTTTTATTTTATTTTTTTTGGCGGGGGGTTCTTTGATTGAGTGAATTTGGGGATGTTCCTTATGTGATTGTGTATCTCTTTATCTTGTGCTATTTCATTTTTTTTCTATAGTTTCTCCTAAATTTCCACTTTTCACTCCACATAACTATGCTTATTGGAAAATTCAAGCATTGAGTTAACTAATAGAAAAAGGATTAACTCACTATATTGATGGAACTATTATGACACCGACTGATCCTAAAGATGATCCTAATGCTCACATGGAATGGATCACTACAAAAATTATGGCTCTTGGAACTTTGAGGAAATATGTATTAAAGGATCTCATCTTTCGTATTGAGAAGTGTACAATAGTTAAAGATGCTTGGGATATCTTGGGTAAATTGTATGGCCAAATTGATGAGATTAGGGGCTATCAAGATGATAATGATCTCACTATGTTGGATCCCAAGAATTTTGATACAATCCAAAACTATGTCACTAAGAAAATGAGCTAAGAGCATAGCTTAAGGATTGTCGCATTGACAAGAAGGATGGACAGTTGGTCTACAATTTATTAGGAAAGCTTCCATCAAAATATGCAACATTTGTTTCTAGCTTCCAAACCCATCGCTTGATAGTGAGTAGTGTTGGCAATTTTTGTGCCAACCCTTTCAAAAATCCAATCTGAGATTTCAATGTGACTAACACGTCGTGTTAGTCAGTGTCTAACACGTCGCGTTAGTCATGCTCAACAAAGTGAGCTACCTCTTTTCATTTTCTATAACAGTGCATCACATGAGGGTTAGTGATCCTCTTTGGAGCCAGTTTGGTTGGGTCCTTCATTGGGCTTGAGTTTCTAATTTTTCGTTGACTGCCCCAGCCAATCAAATCACTTAAATCCCATCGGTTGGAGGGTCAGTTATCATGGCAGGTCGGCTCCTTTTATTTCTTGCTACAGGCTGGCAGGGAAAGCTTATGCTTTCGTAGGTTCACGAGTTAGTTTTGTAAAGGCTTCCTTCCCTTCGCGAAATGGTGAAGGGAAGGTATATTTTGGCCATTTCATAGTGGTCGGCTGATGTGGCAGGGTCTACTCCGTGAAACAATGAAGACCTTATGGTTTTTGTGGTTTAGCCAATGTTTTAAATGATAGCGGGGTCCACCCCACTATACAAAGAAAGCTCCTTTGGTGGGCAGGTGGTAGTACGGCGACAGCTGGGAGGGTCAACTCATTTTGTGGGCCATCTTCCTGAAGGCATTTTTGAGATAAAGGGGTCAGCAGTGTAAAGGCCTTCGTGGTTTTCCAGAGGCAAAGAGTGAGGGTGGGACCCAGCACGTGAAGTCGCAAGCTCAAATGGCGATAACATAAATGGTTATCGCCATTTCGCAGTGGTAAAGGCCAAAGACAAATGATAGGTCATGAAATGGCAATAATGACTGCGGTAAGGAAAGGCGGCATCACTGTTTCACAAAAATAGGCTTCAAGGCCATTCTCAGGCCTGCAAAATAGTGATAGTGTGACTAACACGTTGTGTTCGTCGACACTTCATCTCTGTTTTGCAAGGTTGCATAGAGAAGAATTTTCATACATTGTGAAGCAGCGATAGATGTAGTGGGGGTAGCCTACTACGTGGCTCATCTGGTGCCGCCCAATTTTCATAAAGAGGTCAATCAATGACCATGTTTTAAACTTATTTTTGAGCTCTTTGGAGGGCTATGTGGTAGAATCAGGCGCGTCCATGTGCGTGCATTTTGGATTATCTAAGGGTCGATTTTCAAACTTGCGGGTAGGTAAAAATTTAAATCCCTTTTGCAAGGTAGTTGGTGACCAAGTTGTTGAAACTTGGATTGCAGGCCTAGTCAGCACCCCATACCCAACCAGAATTCTATTCAACCACTAGGGGACTTCGCCATTACTCCAAATATGACCTTGTAGCTCATTTTCAAACACCACCCATGCTCTTTCAATGCGTTCAAAGGAATTTTGGGACTTTGCAAGTGTACTCATGCCCTTTTTGCGCAAGGTTATCTCCCTAATTCGCAGGGATTTTTTTTCTTCCCAGGTGGGGAAGGGATTTTCAAACTGTTTCACATGCCATCAAATCGGTCCCTAATCTGATCCTCCTTTTGATATTTTGTAACCTAACCCTAGGTGAGGGTTAGGGTTTTTCGATTGCAGTCAATCTCAGTTATGCCTCAACTATAAAGGAAAATTTTGTAATTTTCTTAGTATCTTCTCCCTTTTTTCTCTTACAGTAGTCTATGAATTTTGCAACTGTAAATTACCTTTCCTTTACATTAATAAAGTTTGCTTGTCTTACCTATTTTTCAGTCTAAACATGTGTGTATTTTTACCTCTTTATTTAGATGCATTTTCTTCTTGTTTTCTCAGCATCTATGATAGTGTTAATTCCTCTTAGAGTGGCATTTGAAAACTTTTCTCATTCCCCTCACCGTTATTAAGAATTCCAACCTTGTCTTGGTCTTAGAAAGCTAGATTTAGATAGAAAATAGTGTATCTTTTGGGTGGTTTCATTGATGTTTAGTGCAGTTACAGGTGGGGGAGGAGATCATATTTCAATTCAGGTGCGAGCCTTTTTTCCCTTTCTGTATTCCTTCTTCCCCCTTTTCTCCTCAAGTCTTTTAATGTGCTGGGTTGGTCCAACACCTGCATTTTAATTGACAAGTTGGCCTTCTTCAGAGATTCAACCTCACTTTCTGCAAGTCGCACACTTGGGAGGGTGTTTCCATGTTTCACAAGGTTGATCATCACAGGGTGAAAACTTTTGTGACAACAATTAGTTATTTCACTATGCCCTCATTTGATGTATTTACAAAAATGTTGATGATAGAGCAGTAAAAGTTGATGAGCATGAGGATTCTCAAGTTTCTAAAGTCCAAGGCTTTGGTGGCTAATCAAGGGAATCAAGGAAAGGGTTCCATAAGAAGCAGAAGCAGTTCAAGCCAAAGACACAATAGGATAAAGCATAATCATCCTCTCCACGACAAGGTGATTCTACATCATCACCTAAGGGGAAATCATATAAGGAGAAGTTTTTTAGTGCATATTGCAAGAAGTCGGGACATGATGAGCACCATTGTTACAAGGAGGATATCGATGAATTGAAAGATCTTCTTGAGAAGAATAAAATTAGTTTGCCTTCTAGAATGTCTACTTTACCTTCTTCTTACAATGAAAAGGAATTTGATAAAGGAAAGGATCACACTTTTGGGACAAGTAAAGGACAAGCTCTTTGTGCTACTACAAGTCATGATTTAGGGAGGTGGCTTCTAGATTCAGGAGCTTCTCATCATATGGCATCTTTGCAATTTATGTTATCTTCATTTGAGCCTTGTAACATGCCATTTATTGTGGTGGGCAATCATACATATATGAATGTGGTTGGGAAAGGATCTATTGCTATTGGGGATAACTCCTTCAATGATGTGTTGTGTGTACCTCATTTGAAAAACAATCTTCTTTCCATCTATCATATCACTCATGGGGCAACAAAAAAGAATGTGGACTTCACACCTGATTTAGTTATCATTAGAGATTTGGAGTAGAGCCATCATTGCTACTGGGGTAGTGGACCATGCATCTTGGTTGTACTCTTTTTCATATTTTGGTCTTATTGATGAGGTTGATTCTTCACATGATGATCACACTTCTTGTGTGAATTCCAATATCGAGGAGAACTTTGGGTACTTGAACTTGGGTGTTCTCACATGTGATCTAGTTCTTGAGCCTTGCACTTGATCTCCTCCCATTGATATGACACCTACTATTTCACCTGATAATGCAAATGCTGCTACAATTTTGGCTTCTTGTGATTCAATACAACATGATATACCTTGTCTTCCAGATATAGTTCATTGGGCTAACTACTTGACAAACATTGCAGGTTTGTTTGTGGAGTCCTACATTGCAGATTTGGGAGACATCATTGATGATATTCATCTTCTCTTTGATGGAGATGATCCTTCTTCATTTGTTGTGAGGGAGCACTCTAACCCTCTTGTTCATTCTCTACAGGATCATTCTTTCGAGGTTGACATGGTTTTGGATACTTATGTACAACATGTGGAGGCAGTCTCTTTATCCTTAGAGGAGACACTTGAGTTTTTGGATCATGTTCTACATTCATCTTCACTAGAGCTTGGATTGTCCTTTTCAGCAGTGTGGACTAGTACACTTGATTTGGAAGGGGCAACTTTCAGCGTCAACATGGGGACACTTGAACAATTTTTAGAGACTCCATACATCTTGATTTTTCTTCCTTCATCTTCATTTCAGGATTGGGGAGACTTCATGTATGCACCTTTGGTTTTGTTTCTTCCTAAGGGAAGGAATTTTGTTTGACGATTGTAGAGAAGCTTCTTCATTCAGTTTTGATCTTCTACCATTCGTGCACATTCCACATTGAGGGGGCTCCACTTGGTCTATCTTCTTCTCTCTTATGGGGGGACTTTTTCCTCACACTAGGTTTTGTCCTTCTTCTTTGAGAGTTCTTTTGTACTTTCATCTCTCTTTTCGGGGGGAGATTTTTCCCATTAGCTTTTTCTCTCTTTCTCCATTTGTGAGAGATTGCATTGCATTTGTACATGGGTACCTAACATGGCCTAGTAGCAAAGACCCATCTTGCATTGTTAGCTTAAGTTTGTATTCCCCTAAGTTGCACTTAAGGAGGGTGTTGGTGTAGATTATGTCTCATAATTACACTTTACTTAAGTTGACTTAGGGTAATGCATTTCATAGTAGTTTGCATGTGAGACACTTAAGGAAGTGTGCACATAGGGAAGTTGCTTGTAGGAGAAATTCCACCTTTTGTGGTCTTATCTTGTTGTTGCATTCCACCTTTGGTGGGTGATCCACCTCTTGTGGAATATTTTATCATTTCTCCTACCTGCCCTCACCTACCTTTGTTTCTCATTGGGCCACATGTCATGATCATGTGCTCACATATGCATATGGCCTTGCCAGACTCATCTTCATTGTATGGTTGATCCAGTTGATCATATTTTGTATCTTGATGAGAATACAATTTGTTCTTATCAATATTTTGTCTCTCTTGTTTGTGCTATTCATTGAGCTCTAGATCTTGGTTATTTTTGACAAATTCTTACAAGTACAATTTTCATTATGATTGTAAGGTTGAGAGACCATTTTCCTAACAAGATAGGTATAAAGAGAGGGAGAGATAGAAAGACTTGAAAAAGAGATAGAGACACAAATATACAATAGATATTAAGATCTAGGAAGAGAGAGGGAGAAAGATGACCTTTCAACTTGGTCTTTGCAAATTTGATCTTCTCGAGATATTCTACTTCCTTCCACTTAAAGTATTCCTCTGTATCATTGATCCAATTGATCAACTCTTATGGATTAAAATTTCTAGAAAATGCGGAAACTTCAATCTCTAGCATTTCTTCCAATCTTGGAGATGGCCTTTAACAATCTGACTTGTTCATGATTCCCCACTACATTTTGTTATTCTTCAAATTTTCTTTCTATAGCTCATCTTCACTTTCATCTCTTCCTATTGGCTCAAACCCTCAATGCAACTCCACTTCTAGTGCTTGAACGTGTCTTTGTAGGGCTCTAAAACCCTCTTTTGTTACAACATTCCTCCCACCACCATGGTTTCTTTGTGGAGGCATTCTAATCATTTTTCTCATAGACCCACAGCCACAAATCCTAGTGCAAACTCCCCTATGTTGAAAATTTGTTTATACACTCAAGAACTCCCACTCTAATACCACTTGATGAAGGGCAACTTCAACAAATACTCACACATAACACAACAACAAATAATAACATAAAAGTTGCAAGAAGAAAAATAACCCACTTTCTATTTCTTTAATAATATGGAACTACAAATTCAGAAATTACAATGCTACAACAACATGGGCTCAAATCATTACAAATAAATTTAACTTTTTAAGAAAACCCTACAATTTGGAGCCAGAATACTAATGGAGCTATCTTCTTTAACATAACCTCTTTTTTAGAACCAATAATAGTCTTAGAATCTTCTAGAAAGTATAACTTCCCCTTTTTTTGTGACTAACCACTTTTCTCTCCTTTTTCCAAGCATTGGAATATGTCAAAAATATGCCTAGAATGGGTTTTGGCACCCACCTGAGTGTTTTTTTCTCCTAAAGTAGCACAACTTCTAGAGCCATAAATTTTGAGCCCATTATTTTTTCAAACTAAAGATCTTGAAGTGATCTACACCGTTATTTTTCTAGATCATCAATTAATCATTCATTGAGGTCCCATTTGATCATTTATAGGTCTAAAATTCAATTTGCATATTTTTAATATGATTTTGAACCTTGTAACATTAATAACTCCAAAATAATATATGATATTGAAAATATTCTTTCACCAATATTTTCCCATTTTTCTCATTGGGATCATTTTTTATGTCCATATGTGCCCATATAGGCTAACTTGTTAAAAATAGCAGGTGACTATTTGTAGTTGTTTCAAACTTCCAATTGCCTTACACCTCAAAAGTGTCGTCATGGGCTTGAAAAACAACTAAAGAAAACTACTAAATAGAAGGAAATACAATATTTTTGGGCAATGCAAGATTTCCCTTACACCACTATATGCTTTTACACCATATTTGTTAACATGTAATTGTTAAGAGCTTGTGAATGAGTTTCTCCTTAATTAGCTTCTCTAGTGTTGCCTAGAATATCAAACAATTTTCTCATGTCAAAATAATTCTACCCCTTCTCTTGCCAACAAAACTTGAAATAAATTGGGTTATGGTCTGACTTTAAAGCCTAAATATGCTCTCTAATCATAACTTCCTCTATTCTTTTAGTCAAGCTTTGTGAGATTTGCATAATCAATGACGCTTGCCCATTATGGTCCGACTTTAAATCCCAAATATGCTCTCTAATCATAACTCCCTCTATTCGTTTAGCCAATCTTTGTGAGATTTGCATAATCGATGATGTTTGCCCTATTGTAGGTATCACATCTAAAAAAATTAGAATTTATTGACCTATCCAAAATATTACAAATAATTAAGTTGAAGGTGCCACACAATAAAAGCAATTCATCCCCAAAATGGTTGCTAACCTTGT
The DNA here is from genome assembly GCF_030272615.1 of Cryptomeria japonica. Taxonomy (NCBI): domain Eukaryota; kingdom Viridiplantae; phylum Streptophyta; class Pinopsida; order Cupressales; family Cupressaceae; genus Cryptomeria; species Cryptomeria japonica. The sequence goes on from NC_081407.1 coordinate 631,324,339, forward strand.
AGTCTTGCAAACATTTTGACCACTAGTGATTTATCTCTTATGTAAGCGAAATGGGATCATGATGCCCTTTGCAACAAATAATGCTAGCCTATTCATTTGTAGTATTCACATTGAAATCTCCCACTAATATAACTTGTCCTTGTTGAGAATGCACTACAATATCTCTTTTTAGGACTGCATAAAGGTCATTTTTGTCTAGTCCATTATTTTTTAAGTTTTTAAGATTTGTGGAGAAAAATAACATGATACAATTCTTATGCAGTTTTTTCTTTCAATGTTTTTAAACCAAATATATTATTTATTTGTGTCTTCTCTTTCTAACTAAATGATATAATATTCTTATTCTTTTAGTAGGACTATTATAGCCCCATACCCTTTGCCATTGTTTGTTGCCTAATTCCAAACCACCGACTTCATGTAACCTTCAAACCTAGGAGTCTTGCCTCCTTCATGCTCATAAGTTTCTGTTATAAATTATATTTGTATCTTTAACAATAGGTCCTATTCTTGGTCCCTTTCTCCACAAATATCCTTTACAACTTGAAAATTCTAGACTTAAATAGATCTCGGAAAGCCTTGATTGCTTTTTATTTTGACATGCAAGACTCAAAACTGAGACTTCATCTTTATTTGCCAAAAAAGACCTTGTTGCTTTCCTTCCTAATATCAAATCATAAGTGTTTTCTTTTAAATCATCTTGCTGCCGTGCCTTACTGCGGGACCTAAAATTGACAATAATAGTTTTTCCATTGTATAACCATGCTTGTTTGCGTTCATCTATTGTTGCTCTTAGTTTTGCCATTGTATAACCAAGCGTGTTTGCCTTCATCTCCTCTTACTACCCATGGTTAAATCCTCATCTAGGAAGAAGCATGAGCCCTTCAAAAGCTTCTTTTTGCTTGAAAAATGTGTGTTTGTCACGTGTGCTTGCGAGCTTCTTTTTCCTTAGAGATGTTTGTTTGTCACGTGTGCTTGCGATTACCACTTTTATAGGCCTAATCCTCTCTTCACAAATTTTTCCCTCTCATTGGATGGCAGATTTTTCCTTCCCAAAGCAACTTGTCTTTTAAAAAGTCACTTACCAGGTTTAAAATGTCTTCGTTTTTGCCATAATCTCTTAACCCTCTAATAATTACATTTGTTTACTAGCTTTCCTTTCTTTCAACCTGTGTGTTTGCTTTCTCTTCCATGTTAAAGGGACTGTTATCGGATTGAGTCAATGTTTTGCATTTTTTTGGCAGACCTTCTTTGTCATTTTCTTTTAAAATCCCTCCTTGATAGACTGTTTGCTGAGTTGCTTTAGACTTTTCCTAATCGTTGCTACTGTTGAATCTTTCATGGTTTGCTAATCCGATATCATTTTTTGCCACTCAAGCTTCCTTGCCAAAAGAGTTTCTTGTAGTATTCCCACCTGTTGTTTTAAAACTTTGTTACCTTCTGCTGATGATTGATTTGCTACTAGGATCTCATGGGTTTTGCGGTCTGTTTCTAACTCCTTTAATTCTAAAGCCACTAATCTTGCCTCGGCATTTAGCAACTCTTGCTCATAGAGACTTGAAGACCAGGTGAGAGGTGTAGATGTGGGGTTTTAGGTTGTTGAATCTTTTCTACTGTTGTTGTCCTTAGACATTTGATTGAGAACAACCTCCTTTTCTTTTTGAGTTTGCTTTCCTCTTGTCTGTTCCCATTTAAAGCCGGCAAATCTGCACTTTGAAAAATCTTGAAACTGTTTCGTATTTACCAAGATCCATTTTTCATTTTTTTTATAAAGATTCAATTTTTACCTACCCTAAATAGTTTGTTTTGACAAGCCCTCCAAGAAAACCAAATACAAGCATGTAAATTTTTCACCTGTGTCTAGAAGTGTGTGTGGATGTTCTTGGCTTTGTGGATGAGGTTAGTGTTATGAGCATCTTCATGGGCGATGAGGCCCTGCATAAAACTCAAAAGTCAATAGATTATTTACTGGACGGTTTTGACAAAGCTGCCAAAAAGACAGTATTAAAACCCTTTCTGAAGAATTTAATGACTTTGACAAAGCTGCCAGAAATCCTGGGAAAACCCTTACCAGCACGAGTGTTCGCCTATTAAAAATCACAGAGAAGCCTCTCAATTTCCCTTAAGCAGTAGCTCAGGAGGATATTAACAATTCCCCGTTTGAAGAGTTTGATGGCTTTATTAAAGCTGACAAAATATCATATGAAAACCCTTACCAGCCTCAATCCTTTCAAACCCTCCATGGGCGGTATGGGAAACCCAACCAGATGAGTAATAAACATGTGTATTTGCCAGGCTTTTGAGCAGATACAAGGACTTAAGGTTTGGATCTGATAACAAATTTTCTTCTCTGCTATTTCAATTACATAATTCTGAAGTGTGGCAAAAGTGGCTTGGAAAGCATAGGGGTTGAAAATCTTAAGATTAATCAAGTAGGACGATGGTGAGGTGAATAACGATAATTTTTCTCTGTTGAATTTTGGATCCTGAGGCAAAATAAAGGCATCAAGCACTGAATGGGTTGTTCTTCCTAGCAAATATTCTTTTATCAACAATGGTGAGAAATGAGTGATGAACAAAATAGCTTTTGAGGAGTTATTTGTAAGTCCTTAAGAGCATTCGAGAAGCTTTGGAAAAGAGTTCAGCACTAGCAGTCTACACAAAAAGCAAGGGAACAAGAGCGCAGACAAAGTAATGATTGAAAGCGCTTACATCTAAAGCCATTGATGGTCAAACAAGTGGGAACATCACTAAAAATGTCTGAACAATCTTAAGCAAGAACCCTAATACGAGGGCTCTGAGGATAGCAAAGATAAGAGTCCCCAAGCATTTTTTAAGTTGATCTTGATGAACAAAATACGTTGCCCATATAGTCTGATCCATTCCATATTCTTCCGAACAGTTGAAAACATTGTCCAAAATAAGTTTTCTCCTGAATCACTGATTCCTAATTGCAAGTGCTAAAGTGTCTAGCAATGGGTTAAAGATGTTCATTCTTTCTGAGAATTGAGAAATAGTTTTATTGCATAATGACTGATCTGAATCAATCGATCATCGGAACATACCACTCCCATATGATACACAATAGCGTATCATTTCTTTTGAGTATCTTTAGAAGAACCAGTATTTTTGTATAAAAACATTTCCACAACAGCAAAGAGGAAGTGAAACAACACAAAAAATGAATTTTATTTATTTATCTATTTTATAATTATATTATCCTATTTTTAGGAACAAAAGTTCTTTCAGTTTAAAAAGGTATAATTTCCAAGCCAGTCAATAGCATTGATAAGAAAATCAGAACAAATAAGTGAAATCATAATCTAAAATGAACTAGCAAAATTCGGTTTTGGATACTTATTAGTAAGAACAGAATAGTTCCTCAAATTCCCGCTCAATCATATTTGTTATATATATCCTAGTTAATATGTCAATCTTTTTGGTGTATTCCCACTCAGTAAGGCTTAATCAAAACATACACACTAGATTAAATTCAAATATGTACTCCCCTGTAACACCTATTTGATTGATGGACTGAAAATGTTCATGTTCAGGATAAAATGACAAGGATGAGAAAACAAATATTCCATAAACTAAAAGCATGGAGAATTCAAAACTAGAATCAAACATTACTTGATACAAAGCAAAAGACTTCATAAACCATGAAGGTCTCAGTGAGAATTCATCAACTGTTGAAAAGATAATCACAAGATTCTCTGTTTATAGAAATTCTAAAACAATACAACTTATAAAGTCATGTATTGAAAAAATTCATGGAATTTAATAGGAAGTCCTAAAATATGGCTGTCTGAGTAAGGCACAATATACGGGTGACAAAATACTGAATGAATGAATAAAACGAGTTATAAGATAATCATTTAGATGCTGACTGAAATCGTTCCATTGTGAAGAAGCAAATTTAGAGCAAGTGATAACTAATCAAGAAGGTCCACAAGGCTGAGTTGACTGGTTGTGACATGGAGCAGCCAGGGTTAAACCCAGAGGGCTGAGAGCCCCTAATATCAAGACTTTCTGCATGGTCTATTTTATTGAATCCAATTGATTGTCATCCAAGCTCAAGGATGGACAAATAAGGTCACACTGGTCAACAGTTTGAACTCAGTGCACCATGAACATCTTAAGGGAATTATTAATTATTAATTTGGAGATGCAAGTGGGCATTTCCATTCCAAAATATACTAAAGCATAATCTAGAACTAGGTCTAAACTAATCCAACTACTAACTAAAATAGAAACTCACATTTTTCTACACAATATACAGCAGACTGTTACATATCAGAAACATATTGGAAACCCTCATTAATCTCATTCTTGACTAGAAGCAAAGTTAAATCAGCCTAATGAGCCAAAATAGCACCAGAAATGCTTTTTTTGGAAACTGTTTCTCCAATAGGGAAAACTTCATGGCTCTTATTAGGCTGGATTGAGAGTGGGTGAAACAGAGCATGTCTTCCTTATTAGACCAAACATTTCCATTATCACAAGAGAACTGAACTAAAAAAGTGTTAGGGCCGAGTCACACTGATGAATCGAAATGGTTGGCATCTTCCAAAGGATTCCTTCTTTGCCTGGGGTGAAATGTTGCATTTGCAATATATTCCACTTCAGTTGTCATTGCAGATTTCCGTTTCTGAGATTCCCTCTTATCTGTAATATTGGAGTTGGATAGTCCTAAAGATTGCTCACACATAATTGCTTTGGCTTCAGCAATTACTGCAGGGCTGTGTTCTGCAGCATACAGAATCCTTTGAACTGCAGAAACTACCTGCATAAAGAAGAGAACAATTGAACTAAGTTCTAAGGTATTCGGTAACCAACAGCTTGTATGCCTGTGAACAGGCCTCATAAACACATAACATGAGAGCTTCAAAGCTGAAATGTCCTTTGAAGAATAATGAAAAGACATATTCACTTGAACGCCTTTTTCTCAATATTGACAGTCAAAGAATACAAATGAGACAGGAGACTTGTGCTCACTGGCAAACTTTTCACAGCTGGGTTTTGAAACAGAATTTCAATGTTTCTTAATTTTGCAAAGTAGAATTCTCTTTCCTTTTCCAAGCTAGCCACAGACACCTGTAATTCAGTAATCTGCAAGAGGGTAAGGTTTTAGTAATGAGATGGATGCTGATTGAAAGGATTTAAGAAATGATTTGATACGCAAAAAGTGGGGTATTTGATACAAACCTGCTCTTTAAGGTTCTGAATTTGTGCTTGAACAACAACTGGAACTGGATGAGCAGCAGAGGTCATTTGCTCCCCTCCTGTTGATGTAGAAATCTGAGCATTTCCAACAGTATTACTGGTGACTTTTCTTGTTGCTTTGTGTACTTCATTGGCAACAAGAGTTTCATGCCACCTGGAGCCTGAAACCGCATGGTGTTTAGATGCAGAGCTCGCCTTCTTAGTAACTTCTTTACCCCCTTTACACCCTTCTCTTCGTTCCAAAGCATTGTAACTGAAACACCCCGAACAAAAAAATACAAAACCTTCTCAAAATCATTTTGATTGAACAAGGCAAGCAAAAGGTCTTTCTGCAGAGAAAGATTACCTTCTTGTTAACTACTTTAACCCCTTTTATAAACTTCTATTTGTTCCAATGCATTGTAACTGAAACATCCCAAATAAAAAGAAATCCAAAACCCTCTTAGAATCATTTTGATTGAACAAGAAAATCGAAAGGTCTTATAGTAGAGGCAGCAGTAGAGGTTCTAGCGTATGAAATTTTTGGCTACAAGATCATCATAAATCCAATTCTCAAATCAAGTTGATTTCCATTTCACCAAATTAGACCCGCTAAATACCTTACTCCAGTTAAACTGCAAGAGAACACACTCTCGCCCCTAATATGCAAACGACACAAGACATAGATAGCTTAAAACCCTAAAGATTGCACGTTTGACTAAGCTAACACTCCCTCAAGCCCCATTTACAAAACGTAAACCCTCAATTTTGATTCTGTAGAGCACTTAACCACTGGCCACTACATATCTATTTTTGCATTATCAATAGAAAAATGGAAAGAGGAGAGTACTTATTGATAATCCCGCCATTAACAGAGTCACAGTATCGTTTCAGCCATTGCACAAACTCCAGGTTATCAAGCGCCCTGCCTTTTATAAGCTTATTCACCTCAATTTGCTGCAAAAGACGAAACAAACTATTGCATTTCTCTCATTACCCACACAATCAAAGCAAAGACAAAAGTTGGGCATGGTCTACCTTGGATATTTTAAGCTTGTTGAAGACATCATGAAGAACTTTATAATTCTGAGTCATTTCATATTCATTCTTGGCATCAAAATTAACCTTGTGCATTGGCACTACTCCAGGATGTGTGGCATCTATTAATTGGCAGAGCACTGCACCAGATGCTACCTATAGACCGCAAAAAACCACATAGTTTATTTTCTACTTCATAGCAGAGCAAGCACAACAAAGCCAAGAAATAATGAAACATATTACATCTTCAACTTTCTGGAGATGGAGATTGAGGGTGGTATTGATCCATTGAAGAATTTCATTCCTGCCAACAAAATACCCTGAATCCATCGATCCAATCTTGGTCGCTGCTGTTTCTGTGTGAATTTACGTATTAACGAGCCCTTCCGTGAAAGCCAATGGAGACATAAAAAACTAGGTAATAGTATTGCCGTTGGAGGGCTTCTATTTTGAAATTCCATACAATTTCAAATCGCCATTACCTGTATTGTCATCATCTACCTCTCTTATAGACGTCGTCATCATATGCATATACATATACGAAGTTTAAACCCAAGCATTAGCAGTGCGCAAGGTACAAGCAGTCGCACCCAAGCATAAAATCTAATTATCAGTATGGGGTCCAACATAAGAGACTTGAAAATTTGGTTAAAAAGGAGGGTTGAAAGTTTCCTCTATTGATTTAAATACTTCTATCTTTACATAGGAGTTTGTGTCTCTTCTTTTTCAAAAAAATTAAAAGTAGGGTTCCATTTATATGTGTTTATCAGATTTTCTTTAGTATATTTTGCTTCAAATTTTTCATTTAGAATTTGAATTTTATTTTTTATTTGTAATTGTAATTTTAACTTTAATTTTAATTTCTTCCATTGTAGTCATTTCATTATTTTAAGAAGAGATTCTAAAGTATACTCTTTTATTAAAAAATAGATCTTTTAAAAAGTTAATAGATTATGTTGTAATTTCTATTTGCATATAATATTTTTTCTTTTTAAGGTGGTGCATTTCAAAGAGTAAGAAGAATTTCGTCACACACACACACATATATATTGTTTATTTTATTTATAGGTTTTTAATAATTTCACTGCATTTGCATATTTCATCTCGCATTAGGAAATACATATTCTACATTAAGTCTACAATGTTCCACTCTGTTGTCCTCATTTTTTGCTATGTCACAAAAATAGGATAACCCCTACAAATTTTGTCCAATTTGTAGTTTGTGTGCTCTAAGCACAATTTTTGAGGTCTCATGCATGATTTAAGACCCTCGATTCTTGATTCAGAGGTTCTAGTCCTTTTTTGGGTCTTTTGAGTTAGTTTTTGTGTTTTGGTATCGGGGTCACAAACCCGAATTACACCTCTTTTATGCACACAAGTGTAAATCAGGTTTACAAACCCGAATTACACTTCTCTTCAAAAAATTTAGTTTGGTGTAAATCGGGTTTATAACCTCGATTACACCATTTCATCACCAAGTCCCTTTTTGATGCATGTCGAGGTTATAACCTCAACCTACACCAAGTCCTCCCATTTTGGTGCAAGTCGGAGTTACAACCCCAACTTACACCAAGTTCTCCCTTTCTGGTGCAAGACGGGGTCATAACCTCAATCTGCACCAAGTCGCACCCATTTTGGTGTAAATTGGGTTTACAACCCCTACCTACACTGAGTCCCTTAAAAATGTTGCAAATCGAGACCATATCCCCGATTACACCATTTCATCACCAAGTCCCTTTTTAATGCATGTCGAGGTTATAACCTCAACCTACACCAAGTCCTCCCATTTTGGTGTAAATTGGGGTTATAACCCCGACTTGCACCATGATTCTTTCTCAAGTGTAAATTGGGGTTATAACCCTGATTCACACCAAATTTAGTTTCTTATTCACACCAAATTTAGTTTCTTTGTTTTTGCATAAGTACAAATCGGACTTATAAGTTCGATATGCACCTATATGATTGTTGACCCTCCCCAAATCCAAATCATACTTATAAGTCCAAAATGCACTTCATGACCCCCTTTGGGTCATTTTTGTCCAACTAGATGGGAATTCTTCAAATCCATTTTTGCAACACCACTCTAGATGCCAAATTCAACACATTGGGACCAAATGACTGTGAAATACAGGCTACCTTGCGACAATATGAAGACTTCACTGGTGAAGAATGTAGGAACAAGGTGAGCCTCCAAACACTTAGTCATTTTTATGCATCTCTAGTCTAGTGTCATTTTGTAATCTCAATCGACACCTTTAGTGTCATTTTGTATTCAAGTTTTTACATGTAGGATTGCACGTATCCTAAGTCAAATAGGTCTCTACTTTTGACTTAGTCACAAACTAGTTGTATTTTTCCTATTTTCATGTTGCACCTCTCCTATATATATATGAGGTTGCTCATTGTAATTTCTATCTATAATCTTTAATCTATATGTCGAAACTTTGTCAAAGTGAAGTGCAAAAGTGAAACTTTGTGTTCCTATTGTGATTTTATAAACTTGATGAAATAAGAAGAAATCTTTGGCATCCAAACTTTGTGTTGGATTCATTTGTAGTTTATGGTGAGAGTGTTCTTATGTCATTTTCATTATAAATTCATATTTTACTCAAGTAAAGGTGTGTTGAGAGAATATTGTTAAAGTATAGAGGCAATTGTTAATTTGTGAACTTTGTGTCATATATATTGGCTATTGTTAATAGAATTGGGAATTAGTGCTCATGATATCAATTTGAAGACTTTGTGCTTCATATTGGTATTTTCAAGTTAAAGTTAATTGAGATATATATTAAGGTTACACTTTGAAGACTTTGTGCTTTATTATGTTGTCTTGGAAAGGAAAACATAACTTGAAGACTTTGAGCTTCATATTATCATTTTAGAAAAAAAACCATTTTCAAAAGTGAAGTTAAGAATCAGTTTAAAGGCTTTGTGTTTTATCTTGATTTTCTTAATTAACACATTGGGTTACAGAAGAACTTGTAAAAAAAAGTTGATGGGACAACAATGAACTTTAAGACTTTGAGCTTGAGCGCTCTTTCCCATCTCGGCGAAGCGATAGAGGACTTTGCACCTTTATGGAAACTTTGCTTCTTTCTTATCAATATTATATTATTCTTTCATTCTAAGTTAGTTTGTAACAAATAAATTGTAAGAATTATAACCAATCTTTATTGTAAATTCTTTCCTGAAAAGAGAGGAAAAGAATAACATCTATCTTGAAAAAGGAAGATAGGATGATGTACCACCCATGTTAGAATAGGAGTTAAAATTTATATCTTATTAAAATAGAGAAATGAATCATAGGGGGAGCCTTCCCTAAAAAATTAGGAGAGACTCAATCTTGTGTTGTTGTGGTTGAAACCACAATTTTGTAAACTCTTCTAGTTTGCCAAATTTTCAACCAACGCATTCCAAACTTAAAAGTTCTTGATCAAGTTTTGGATTAAGGCAAAAAAGGTTTTGAAAGGGTCCTAAAACCCTTTACAAAATTATTCTAAGAGGTATAGAATGAGAAAGCAACATCCAAAACAAAATGGGCTGCACGGATAGGCATAAAAAGTAGCAACCAAAGAGACAACAAAAGCCCAGTCGGGTACAAAAAGATAGCAGAAAGATCAAACCCAGACATAGAAAGAACTAGCAATAGAAAAACAACCCGATTACATTAGGCTTCTGAGGGTCTCAACGACCTCAGCCTCAAGGGAATTCATGGTATCAGTAGCAACCTTCATAGCTTTATGATCCAAAATCTGAAAGGCTGCCTTTTTCTTCATGTTCCCTTAGGTCCTTTTGCAATGTCCTTCACCACTTTGAGCCACCTCAGCTTCATCACCAATAACATCAACAGCCTTATCTGGTTGCTCCAGACTATTCACCATGGTATTCATAACCGTTGCAGACTGTTTTAACAATTTTGTGACTGCTAACCATGATGGTCTTGAGGGTGTATTGGATCTTGTTGTAGCCTTCCTCAACCCAAGTGATGCATTCCTCCAACCTTTTCTTCAACTGATCAACCCCTTCCCCTATTTTCTTGATACAGTCCATGATCGAATTCTTCTTAGCCTCAATCCAATTCCCATCATTATTCAGATTACCAATAAAAGAACTAGCAGGGAGAGAATCAATTTTGCTTCCTAGGGCTCTTTGGTTAATCTAGATCTCTTTAAGTTCATGAAACAACCACTTGAACAAACTGAAGGTGTCAATTGCATGATCACGAGCAATCCCCAACACATTTTCACAATCCTCCCTCTTATCATTTAGCTCATCACTTTTAGGATGAAGGTCTGCAATACCAGCCACACCCACATTACCTTTTGGTTTCACATATATTCAACTCCCAAATCCAAATTAAGGATTTTAAATACTATTAAATGTGTCAAGCTTATAAGTTGCATAGAGGACAACCAAAAAAACTAACTAGGTGATTAATTTATTTGATTTTCATTTATCTATGAATAATGTTGAACACACAATGCAAATTAATTAAATACTTATAAGATTAGGGGGATATAGTACATATTTAAGAGTATTAAAGCTATATTATCCTTTCGAGTTAAATTTTGATGAGATTGTATATTATCGATATAATTAGTGTTTGTATTTGTATTATTAATAGAATTTATGTTTTTATCTCTCTCTTTTTTAAATAAGGAGATGGAGAAAATATAATTACAATTAATTAGAAAGGTTCTTCAGATTCTAATCATTTTAACTAAACTTTTACCTTTACTTAAAATAGAAGATGAAGTGTGTACAACCTAACCTATCCTAGTGGTGGAGAATTTGTGCTCTTGAAAGAGAGGTCACAAGTTCAAATCCCACAAGGGGGTAAGGTATGTACACCTCATTAGCTTCGGCCCATTATCGATCAAAGAAGAAGAAGAAGCGTGACTAAGTTAAAGGGTGTTTACCCCATTATTGATGTGCTTTGTTCCATAATGCTTGAAGATTCCAACTTGATAATCATGTAAATCATAAAATTTTTTGTACACGGGTCCCTTTCACCTAACACTCAATTAAGTAATATGATAATTATCATGCCTAGCCAAAAATACTAGATTGCAACACATTTAAAATTACAGTCTAGGAGATTAAAATTTATAGTAGCACCCATGTAATAAATAAAACAAGGTATCTGTAGAGTATAATGATTAAATAACATTTAAATTTAAAGTTATCAAGGGCAATGATTGAATAAGGATTATGAATCCCCCAACAATAAGATATAAAGAGAGGTCATTTCATTGTGGAGAGGGCATCAATTGAAAGAAAATATGAAGTGACTTTGCAAGTAAATAATTACAACAAAAGAGGACACAAACACTCCAAGGACAAATCAAGAGATTTAAGGACAACCCTCCTTAATTTTTTCTATCAAGTTATTAGATGAAACCCATAACTTGTATAGTTACCAAGGACACACGTTTAAGGAAATAACTACAAGTTGGAAGTAGAAACTAAACATAAAATTAATAAGTTTTAGAATTATGTAAATATTATAATAAAAATCATGATTTTGGTTTAAGTTATATTACTAATATAAGTGTAATTGTTAATTTAAAATATTTTTTTAAGGAAAAAATAAGCAATGTTCTAGGAAGGGACATTACAATTATTTAATTAGTTGTTAGGTGAAAGGGACATGTCCTAGATGATGGATTAGTAAATTGGGACTAGGTGATCTAGGGAATATTTTAGGTGTCAATTTTTTTACCCTCTTTGATACAATGTAACTAAGTGTTGTTGTGTCAAAGATGAAAAAAGGCAAGATGGGATGAAACTTTGGTGGAAAGTTTCCCTAGTTGCTTAGGGATGATGATAGAAGTGGTGCCCCCTCAAGAGAACTAGTGGGAAAAATGAAGCTCAAGAGGTCTCTTGAAAAAATAAACAACAATTAAATGATATGATTAATAAATTATCTTTATAATCCACATACTTTATGGAATTCATATCAGTTTTTGCCTATCTATGGGTCCAAGGGAGGAAAGTGACTCATCTTGGGAAATGGAAGTTTTAGGAGTATGACTGTGGTCATATTTGATTTCATAGTCATGGACATGATAAAGGTGGATGAAGAGATCATCATGGATTTCTTGATCAAAGATTGAATTATAATGCCATGGTCATATATAGGATCTTGATCAAGGATTGGATTGTCAAGGGTTTCATAATTGTTAGAGCATTTTAACTATTATTTGAGATTTTTTTAGCTCCTCATGCTTTCACTTTAGTTATAAATTTAGCTTAGGGAATATTTGTGCTCCCTATAGAAGTACATCATTATGCATTATAATTTGAATCTTGGAATGTTTTCTTTTGAGGAACACAACATATTTTTCTTGCTACTCGCATTTGTGGAAGGTGTTCTAGCTTGTTGTTTGATCTTGTAGGCTTGTGTTGCAAAATTCAACATGGTATCAAAGCATTGATTCAACAAACCCCTTCTCAAGTTTTGAGAGTTCATTTTGTCAAAAGTGTTGCAAGGTCTCTAGGTTTGCCTTCTTGTGTGGATTTGGAATTAGGTATTTTTTTATCATTTTTTGGAACAAAACAAGCATCAGAAATTTTAGACATTTTCTAGTTTCAAAAAAAAAATTGTTTTCAAAAACTTTCTACTTTTGGAAATTTCCATTTCTAAAAAGTTTCCATTTTCAAAAACTTTCTATTTTCAAAAAAATTCTATTTTTAGAATGCTTATATTTTCAAAAAAAATCCATTTTTGGAAACCCCTCAAACCTTCCAAGCCCTAATTGACATGCTGCTAGTTTTTTGCCATAACTTTATCATACAAGGTCAAAATGGCACAAACAAGATGTCGTTAAAAAGTTGATTCTAACATCAATCTAGTGGTGTTGGTTATTTTTTTAGATTCTACTCCAATTTTTTGTACTAGGTCTACAAATTCAAATGTTTAGTTTCACGCTTCCAAGGCCATAAATTTCACATCTGAACTCCATTTTTTTAAAAACCAAATATCACTGGAAAGGTGGTTTAGTGCTCTATCCAGATCTGTTGCCATAATTTTCCAAATTTTTCCCTAGTTATTTTTTCTTCAATCTTTTGCTTTTTCACTTTATGGTTGATTACTTGGTCATTTTGGCTCCTAGAAACTTTTCATTTGCATTATATGGCTTATCTCAGGCTATTCTACTTTTATTTTTAGTACTTTTACCTATTTTGGCTTTTTGAGCATCTTTTAATGCATTTATTTATTTGTAGACACATTGAGAGAAAGTGTCACTCTTGTGTATGCTTTTTTAGGTATTTTGCTCATTTTGTTGTGCCTTATCTTGTATATGCATTGCATTATAAAATCCTATGAAGGTTTATGTAGTGCCTTTTGTTTTTCCATAACATCTTTGTCTAGTGAGTGTCCCTCCATGACGACAACAAATCCTAAAGATTATTGTCCCATCCATGTGGGAAATAGGTGCATACCCTTTTTCCAGTTGTAGGTACTTTCTTGTGCACATTGAAATTCTCCTTCATGAACTTCTTGGTGACATACAATTTCAATGGAAATTTCATCTCTCTCTGTTTTTAGCATTTGTGGGGGGAGGGGGGGGGGGGGGAGGGTTGGTTTCTACTGTTTGTGATAATGCTTCCTTGGTTTCACTTTGGAGTGAGCTATGTATACAATAGTTGTTCTTATTTACTAACCAAATGTAGTGGTTGTATTTTGGTGAGATAGAGCTTCTACCATATAGATTCCAATTTTGTGGAGGTGACTTATCCTTAGTTGATTAATTCTTCAAACTATTGGCACCTATATTTTCGCCTACCAGTTTACTCTTGCATGGTTGAGTAGTGTTGTTGGGGTCACACATGCAAATTCATGTGCCATTTATATCTTTGGTTGCTGAATGTTTTGCCTTTCTTTTCCATATGATTGTTCGAGTAGTGTCATTAGGGGAACTCACTTGTAGATTTTTTGTCTTCTCGATCCTAGTCATCATCTTGGTTCTAGATGAGGTTCTTCATTCAACACTATAGCAGTTATCATTTGATAATCATCTACAACTTTGTTCCTATTCTTTTTTGGGACATTTTTTTTATGCTTCTTAGTCCTTCATTCCCTTTTCTCTCTTTTAGGTAGGAGTTTTATCCCACTAAAATTTTATCCTCTTCTTTGATTGTGAGAGATATTTTTTGTTTATACATGGGTACCACATTAGGCCTTTGGGTACCTCATTAGGTCTTTTGTTGCCAGGACCCATTCTTGCATTCATGCATTTAGAGGATTTTACTTCTCCCTAAGTTTAACTAAAGGGTGGGGAGGGGGGAAAGAGCAGGAAAGAGGGGTGTTAAAGATTTTTAACTATTATTTTTTCTTTTTCTTAAGTTCACTTAGTTGTGCTTATAATTTAGCTAGATTTGAGATTTTCTTCTTCTCATGCTTTCCTTTTAGTTCTCCTAAATATAGCTTAGAGAATATTTGTTCTCTCTATAAAATCACATCATTATGAATTGTAATTTAAATCCTATAATATTTGATCTTGTATGCTTGTGTTGCAAACTTTTGTGTTATAAAATTCAACAATAATCATATATTGGATCTTCATCAAAGATTGTATTAACATGAATATCATGATCATCTATGAGAATTTTCGTAGTAACTTAGATCTTGGTTTATTTTGGATCTTATTGTATCATGTTTTAGGAAAAACTCTTGATATAACCTTAATTCATTCTTAGTCAAGATTGATGGAATTTTATTTGATTGGATACTCCACATGTCAACTAGGGATTTAATATATATCTCTAATCCCACATTTATCGATATGCATGGTCTATTGAAATGTATTTAGACTATATGAAACTTATGGATTTTGGACCTTTTGGGTTTTATTGACTTCATAAAATGTTTAGCCAATAACTTCCCATGTGGGTAGTACTTGGATAAAATATTTAGTTTATAGATGGGACCGATCCATTTTTCATGAATGATTTGAGTCTATATGGAGTTGGTTTCAGGACTTGAATGAGGGTGATGTGGAACTTGTAAAGGATAGGGAAGAATCAAAGAACTTGGGCGACAATAATTTAGAGGAGGTGGATGCAAATGGTCTAGACAATATAGATAATTTAGAAAATTCAAAAGATGTTAGTGAAGAGGATTCAAATGACATGAATTGAGGAGATAAGGGACATGTTTCTAGGATGGTGTTTTCATTTCCAAGTGAAGGGGATGTTGGTATGTGGGGACTAATCATATTGTTGGGCTTAATTTTTGGTAACTTTTTTAGTCATATTTTCTCCTTAGATTAGTTATTATTGATATGTGAGTATGGGTGGTTGCAAGGGGGGGGGGGCGGGGGCGGGCGCAACGTGCCCTAGCAGGGGTTTTGGGGGGCAATGCCTTTGAAATAAAAATTATAGTTTATTATTGTGAATCCTAGTTCTTTATCATTAGGTTATAGAACTAATAGTGGATATAATTTTGTGCACTTATATTTTCCCTAGAAGGCAACTCTATTTTATGAGAAAATTGTATTATGACTAGATATCATATTATAATTTATTATTTGTTGGATAATAGATAAGAAGTTGATGGCTGTTTCTCTAGTGGATGTAGCCCACATTGGGTGAACCACGTTGAAACTTTGTGTTGTTGTGGTTTGTTATTTTTGCCTCTCTTATTTTTCATTATATTTAATATTTTTTATTACTCTAGTTTTCCTTAAAACCCTAAAAATTGGTATCAAAGCCATATATTTCAATTAGTTGGTAGGAGTTTATGGATTCAAGTGAGAGAAATGGTAGAAGAAGGCAAGCTTAAAGTTGATAGGTTCAATGTCCAAAACTATCAGTTATGGAAGATGCAAATGGAAGATTATCTATATAAGAAGGACATTTATTTATAATTGGGTGGAAAAGAAAAGAAGCAGATGACTGTGACAGGTCCATAATGGGAGGTTCTTGAAAGGTAGGCACTACGAACAATATGCCTATGCTTGATATCATCGATGGTTTTCAATATAGAAAATGAAACAAAAACAGTGGGTTTGAAGGAAGCATTAGACAAGCTATATGGGAGAGCCTCAGTCTCCAATAAGGTATTTCTTATTAAATGTTTGTTTAATATGAAGATGTCAGAAGGTGGGTCTATTACTGATCATTTGAATGAGTTTAACGTAGTCACTAGTCAGCTTATATAAATGTAACTTTTGATGATGAGGTTAGGTCTCTCTTGATTTTGTGCTCTTTGCCAAAAAGATGGAATAGCTTGGTCATGGCTATAAGTAATTATGTCTCTAGTTCAAATACTTTAAAGTTTGATGAATTGTTGGCATTACCCTTAGTGAGAAAATATGTTGGAAAAGTATAGGTGAGACATTAGAAAATGCTTTGACTATTGAGAATAGTGGATGATAGAGGGAAAAAGGAAAGAGCCCAACAAACCATGGGAAATATAGGAAGGGAAGATCCAAATATAGGGCAAGGTTGGAGTGTTGGCATTGTGGGAACAAAGGACATCTAAAGAAAGATTGTTGGTCTCAAAAAGGAAAACAAAGAGATGGACAACAATAAAATAATAAGGAAGCATATGCAGTAGGTGATGTGTTACAAGATGCTTTAATTCTTTCTTTAGATAATATTACTAATTCCTGGATGTTAGATTTAGGAGCATAATTTCATTCCACACCCCATAAGAAATATTTTCTAGATTATGTCCAAGGTAATTTTGGACAGGTTTATTTGGGTGATGATGAACCATGAAAAATTGTTGGAAAGGGAAATATATAGATAAAACTACCAAATAGAAATTAACGGTAGCAAAAAGAGGTGAGACATGTTCCTAATTTGAGAAGAAATTAAATATCATTATGACAACTAGGAAGTGAAGGTCGGATAGTTACATTTATAGAGAATTCATGGAAGGTCCCTAAAGGCTCATTAATAATAGCAAAAGGGGAAAAGTTACATACATTGTATTTATGTATTAGTAATTCTGACTATTATATTTCCATAGCTTCCATAGGAATAGATACAACATTATTAACATAATAGACTTGGGCACATGAGTGAGAAGGGGGTGAAGATTCTCCATTCCAAGAATTTATTGCTAGGTTTGAAGCAAATCGATTTAGATTTTTGTAAAAAATTATGTTTATAGAAAATAAAAGAGTGTCAAATTTCTTAGAGTTGGGAAGGAAAAGAAGAGTGAAAAGTTAGATCTTGTGCATTCAAATGGATGGGGACCAAATTAGGTATCATCTATTGGTGGATATTATTATTATGTTACTTTTATTGATAATACAACTAGAAAAACATGATTTTATGTCCTTCCCATAATATCTAATGCATTTGATACTTTTAAGAAATGGAAAGCTTTGGTTGGAATGAGACAATAAATAAATTGAAGTGTCTTAGATCATATAATAGATGTGAATATGAGAAAAAAAAAACTGATAGTTATTGTTCATACGATGGGATTAATAGACAAAAGATTATTCTAGGAAAACCACAAGAAAATGGTGTTTTTGAAAGGATGAATAAAAGAATCATGGAGTGTGTGGGAAGTATGAGATTGCATACAAGATTGTTGTTATAGTTTTGGGAAGATGTTATGGATACCATTGTTTAATCAATAAACAAATGGCCTTCAAGTTCCTTAGATGATAGTATTCCAAAGGAGGCATGGATAGGTAAAAAGGTAAACTATTTTTTCAAAACTTTTGGTTGTGAAGCATTTTCCCATATTGACATAGAAAGTAGAACAAATCTTGAGGCAAAATCTAAGAAGTTTAATTTCATTGGATATGGAGTGAATGATTTTGGTTATCATTTATGAGATTATAAAAACTCACAAAATCATGAGGAATAGAGATATCATATTCAATGAGAAGGTCATGCATAAATATGAGTTGTAGGGAAAGAAACAAGAAAAGGAACACATAATACACAATTCTTAGTGGTATCCTAAAAAATATAGCACCATCAGTGCCAAAAAAATTTGAACAACTAGAACCACAACAGGTCCCTAAAATTCTTGTAAGAAGATCTACTAGGATAAGTACACCCCCTAAATGATACTCTCCCTCATTATATTATGTATTATTGATTGATTTTGGTGAACCAAAAAGTTAGGTAGAAGCAATGTAGGTTGAAATTTGAAAGACTTGTGGGATCAAGGAATGAAAGATGAGATGGACTCTTTGATACATAATAGACTTGGGACTTAGTTGAAGGGTGAACTCACAATACTGGTTCCCACTTTTTGACCAACTTTGACACTTAGATGAACATTTTGAAAAAAACCTTCAATTTCCAACGCCTATAACTTTTAAACCGTTAAGAATTTGAAGATGATCTAAACTAGTGATTTGTAACATCTTGTTTGTAGATTCTAAATATATTTTTTTCAATTTTTTTTGAATAAAATTTTATTGATTTTTCCATATCCCTCAAAAAGTATTTTTTTACAACAAACAACTTTTTTTAAGAGTGATGTGCATCCCGAAATGCATAACTTTTTTTCTATAAATGATAAAAACTTAATTCTTTTGAATTTTGGTTTGTAACATCAATACCCAAGGCATGCAATTGGTTTGATATTGATATATTGAATATTTTTCATTTTATTAAGCTTTGAATTCCAACTAATTATAATTTAGATAGAGGTGCACATTTGAACACATAACTAGTTCTATATATATCAAAATTCAAAAAAAAATTTCTCTTAGAAAGAAGATATCAATACTTAGTGCATAGATATTTTTCACAATTTTTTTTGAATTAGTTTACTATTTTTTTCAATGCATTGAACAAAGAAGTTCATGTACGGTGAAAAACCTACATTCATAAGAAATAAAATAAAAATATATTAATGAAATTAAATATATTAAAAATTATACTATTTAGAAAGCTTATAATAAGGACTAAATACTTAAAAAACAAAACTTCTAAATGAATTCATTTGACCCCCCAAAAGCTAATGTAAAATTGGTTTTTAATTAGCATTTGATAGATGCAAAGGAGACTCCATTGTAAGCATGATTTAGAGGTAGAGAGCTTCTATCCAAGATCTCAGAGACTTTGATCTAACTCTCTTCAATTAATTACTTCAAATGGAACCTCTTAAAGCTTAAATCATTATATTTTCTAAAAAATGTATGATTTCAGCAAAAATCAGGATGTACCAAAAAGTGGGAACTGACATTGTGAGTTCACCCTGAAATATTTGAAGGTAAAAAATAATTGCCAAACAAATGGGTTTGCAAGCTAAAGAAATAACATGAGGGAAAGAAAATATATTAGGTTAGACTTGTAGTAAAAGGTTTTGCATAGGAAAAAGGTATTGATTTTGATGAATTTTTTTTACTATTATTAACATGACTTCAATTTGAAATATTTTAAGTCTGGTGGCTATTTTAGACTTGCCTCTTGAACAACTAGATGTAAGAACCATTATCATGTATATTAGAAAGAGGAGATTAATATACATGAACCATAAGAATATATGTTCAAAGATAAGGACTTAGTGTGTAGGTTAAAGAAGAGCTTGTATGGCTTGAAGCAAGTGTTGCAACAATGGTATCTGAAATTTGATAGTTTTGTGGCTGAACAAGGTTACAACAGATGTCACTCTAATATATTTTTATTTCAAGAGATTGGATACTCATAGCTATATTATCATGTTATTATATGTTGATGACATTCTTATTTCCAGATCTAATATGCAACATATTACCGAATTTAAGAAAAAATAACAAAGTCATTTGATATGAAGGATATGGGTGCAACAAAATAAATCCTTGGTATGAGAATAACTAGAGAAAATAAAAATCACACATTAACATTGTCTCAAAGTTATTACATAGAAAATGCATTGAAAATATTTCAAATGCAAGATGTAAAACCATTTAATACACCTTTGCCTAGTCATTTTAAATTGACTAAAGAGATGTGTCCCAAGACATAAGAGGATAATGGACTACATGTTCATGGTTCCATACTCTTTAATATTTGGCAATTTGATGTATGCAATGGTGTGTACAAGGCCGAACATTATACATGTAGTGGGAGTTGTGAGTAGGTATATGAACAATCCTAGAAAAGAGCATTGGAATGTAGTAAAGTGGATTCTCGGGCATTTGAGAGGTACTACTACTTATCCATTATGTTTTGGAGGTTCTAATTCTACTCTTATGGTATATGCTGATTCAAATCTAGTAGGGCATATTGATAGTAGGAGGAGCACAATATGGTATTGTTAGACTTGTGTCAATATTATTGTCATTGATGTCAAACCAACTATTCAGTTTAGACCGAACAATATATCTAGCTCGGATTGGTCTAGATATTGGTTTGGATATTATATGCAGACAATATGTATAGTTCTTTGGTTATGGATAGATGTTGCTATTTTGGGCAAGCGTTATGATGGAGGTAATATAGTGTAGTAATCTTTGGAAGATCCTTGTTCCATATTTTTAAGTTTTCATTGATCTTGGTATCAATCATGTGTACCTATATTAATTATTTTGGTCATATCAGTAGTATCTATTTGAGTTTCATGTTGCAATATTCTTGGTATGTGTGGAGTCTATAGTTTGGTGATGTGCTTAATTTTGTTATAATGGGTGAGTATTCTTGGGTCTTGATGACCCTGCCCCATTCCAGTAATCTCAATATATACATTGGCAAATTAAGTATGTAAAAGGAAGCATACATAGATCTTATGAAGGTTGACATGAGTGTCTTATAATGTGTTAGGCTTGGTTGACACACTATTTTGTATTTGTGCCCTCTAGTATATACATATATACATATGTAGAAGCTTGATGTATGAGAGAAGTATGATATGAAAGTGTATGTGAGAAGGAGATTAAGGAAGTTTGTGTGATATGCGAAAGAGAGTTAGCAATGAAGGTAGCAGTGTGTAAAGTGTGAGTTGCAAACAATAAAGGTAGATAGTGTTGTAGTAGTGCAGTAGTCCTTCATCAGACATGTTGCAGGATAGTTATACAAAGATCTCTAATTGGATCTATTGTAAAGTTTGTGAATTGTAATCTAATCTTAACTTGAGAACTGATTCCATGCATTTAGATATGCAATCCCTTTTAGTTCAACCTTTATGTTGCGGTGAGCATTTTGATTGTGAGTTGTTTCTTTGTATCTTTGCAATAAGTAGTCGAACAATGAGAAGTCTAGCACCGAGCCACTTTTGTAATTTGGCAATGAGCCACCCAGCAGTGAGCCAGTCCTATTGTAAACACCATATAACTAGTTATATTGTCCTAAGAGTAACACTCTTTGTGGTTTTTCCCATTTGGGTTTTCCACTTATTAAATATGATGTTTGTCTTGTGGTTGTGTTCTTCATGTTTATGTTAGAATCTTTGATACCGGGAGAAAACTGAGAGGAGGGGGGGCTGAATTAGTTTTCCACAACTATAAGAAATTAATGTAGATTATAAACCATTTACTAGAGCACAATATAAACAACACAGTGAAAGATAAAGCATGAAAGCACAGAACACACAACACCAATATTTATGACATAGAAAACCCGGTAAAGGGAAAAACCACAGTGGGAAACCCTACCCACAGTCAGATAATACTTCTGCAACTGTATGTGAAATAATTACAATGGGAATTACACTTGCAATCAGGCCAACTGCCTAGAGCTCACTGCTCATCACAAAAAGAAGTCTCGCTGACTTACATAAACATCAAACTACAATCTAGAGAAAATGAACTGTGAGAGTAACATCTCCTAATTCTTGATACAGTTCCGATTAAGCACAAATGTCTGCCCTGTAATACTAAAACCTTCTCAAACCTTCACTAAATGATATATCTTTTTCACACATAAACCTCTCTCTGATAATGCAGACTTAACCATACCAACATCATCCTCTCCAAATTACATGAAAAAGTCGCCTATAAATACAGATCATCAACCTTTATAACAAGGTCGAGTAAACCCTAAACCCATAAACCATAATTACAAAAATTACATCACATGATACCACCAGACCAATATTATGATTTACATTACATAGCATGGACCTAATTCAAATTCCCAATCAATTATATCCACTGGAAATTCTTCTAAGACCAATATCAACACGTTTCACCAACCGGTAGAAACCCTTAATGCAATAACATAGAATAACCAACCAGATCCAAATAGGACCACCAAATCATCATGCCAACCAATGCAAAGCCACCAAAAATTAGGAAATGATCAAGAACGCCTTCAGCATGTTAGGAACATTTCTATAAGTCGGACCAAAATTAGTTAACCAAATCATCTAATATCACTAACTGGTAAAGTCAATCGATACCAAGAAATACCAATCAATAATGTAGAACATAAGCGATAGCTTCTAAAGCACCAAATCATGAACCAACTAAATGTGACAAGCATATAACCAACCTGAATAACCATCTAAAACTGAAACAACCAATTTGATCATACCGGATCAAAATCACTGATAACCAAGTCCAACCGGGATAGCAGTAACCAACTGAGAAAGAACCATATCCAACTGGAGCACAATGTTGACATCAATGATAACACATAAGAAATTTCAGCATATTTCCAAAAATCTCCCCCTTTGGCATTGATGGCAACATTGAATGTGAAAAACATCCAAGTGCCAAGGAAGGCCAACAATCAAGAACCAACAAAATATCTCTCCCCCTAAGATTTTCTGATTTTCACATGAACACTATCCCCCCTTTGACGTCAATGACAAAGGGTTGATGCCAAATCAAACAACTGACTAATTCCCTTTAGCAACAACATCATCCCATCAACCTAGATCAAAATATTTTTATGATAAGTTCATCGGATTAATGAAACCCTACATCTCTAAGTCTCTTCCAGAGGGGTGGTGACCCCAAAATGATCTCTGAGATATTCAAAAGTATCTTTAGGCAATGATTTCATTAGAATATCTGCAATCTATTCCTTAGTAAGAACATAAACCAATCTAACTTCCTTTGCTTTACCCTTTTCCTTCAAGAAATTATACCTTATAGAAATGTGTCTAGATTTGAAATGAAATATCATATTTTTTGACATATCAATAGTAGTAGTATTATCACAATGAATAACAATAGGCTCATTATAACTTAACCTTATATCCTTCAATATTTATTTCATCCATAAAATCCGAGTGCGGTTAGTTGTAGTAGCTACATATTCAGCTTCAATAGTAGATAATGAAGTGCATGATTGTTTCTTTCTTAGCCATGAAACCAACTTCTTCCCAAGAAAGAATGCACCCCCTGAAGTTCTCTTCCGATCATCCACATATCCTACCCAATCTGAGTCTGTATAGGCACATAATCTATAATCATCATCCTTTGGATACCATAACCCATAATTTGTTGTTCCTACCAAATATTTGGATATTCTCTTAACAACAATATCATGAATTCCTCTTGAATCAGACTGAAATCTATAAGCAATGCAGACAACATTAATTATATTTGATATGGTCTGAGTTAAATACAACAATCCACCAATCATTGATTTGTATCTAGATGGGTTCACTCTCAGAGATTCATCTTCCTTAGCTCTCATCCAATTATCATCTTTACTTGCTTCAATAAATGATTCAAGTTCAATTTGAGAAATTAAACATACCTCTTCAATATCTAACCTTCTTCTTATCATCACACCTTTCCTCTTATCTCTAATGATTAGATCTTCAGAATGATTTAACTTCACATACCTGGGAGTCTTAGTATTTTCTTGACTTTTTGACTCTTTCTGCTCATCAACAATCACTGTGGAATTTTTTGATGTTACTAGAGCAATTGGATCAATGCTCTGAATTGATTCTTACACTACCAATTCTGATCTGACAATTTAATTTTCCGGTCCATAGTCATATGATCTGATCTAATTATTACCTTGCTCATCTACTTTGACATTTATGCATTCCATTATCATATTCAATCTTTTGTTATAACATCTATATGCTTTAATCTTAGTAGAATAACCCAAAAATATCCCTTCATCACATCTAGGATTAAATTTCCCTAGTGTATAATCTCTAGGAGTATGATTGAACCACAACTCATAAGGAGTCTCACCAGTATCACCTTTTATGTGTACTCTATTGAAAGTGTATACTGCAATATTGATAACTTCTCTCTAATAGATATCAGGTAATTTGGCTTCCATCATCATTGACCTTGCAACATCTAAGATAGTTATGTTCTTCCTTTCCACTATTCCATTCTGCTATGAAGTCCTAGGTGCAGAAAAATGTCTTCTGATTCCATGCTTCTCAAAAAATTTGTTGAACTCACCGGATGTAAATTCACCACATTGATCTGCTCTTAAACATTTTATCTTCAATCATGTTTTTGTTTCAACCATAGCTTTGAAAATTTTGAATTTCTCAAGATCTTCTGATTTTTCTTTCAAAAATGCAACCCACATCATTCTAGAGTAATCATCAATAAGCAACATAAATTATCTATCATCTTGAAAAAATTTAGTCCTTGCCGGTCCAAACAGACTAGTATGAATAAGATGAAGAAATTCATTAGATCTATTAGGTATTCTTTTGAAATAAGTTATAACTTTCTTACGCATTTGACATTCTCTGCATACCGGATTATGAGGTTTGATAATCTTCAACAAATCTCTAACCTGAGTTGAACTGATCTTCACTATGCAATCAAAATTTATGTGACACATCCTCTTATGCCACAACCAACTTTCATCAATCTGAGCAATAAAACAAGCCTTCTCA
The DNA here is from genome assembly GCF_030272615.1 of Cryptomeria japonica. NCBI lineage: Eukaryota > Viridiplantae > Streptophyta > Pinopsida > Cupressales > Cupressaceae > Cryptomeria > Cryptomeria japonica. The sequence continues at coordinate 631,349,312 of NC_081407.1, forward strand.
CTGGAGTTCAAATAAAAGATGTTTCCTTTGGTTTGAGTTCCATATGCAGTTTCCAAAATAGATCTATTAATAATCTTTCACTTTCCATCTTTGAAATTGTAGTGTCATAAAATTGTGCCTCCAATAATTTTAACCACGTTTGAGGTCCTCACCTTGGTGACAACATCCTCCTTCCTAGCCAAGATCTCTTTTTGCATTTTCACCCCTTGACCCCTTCCCGTTTGAGCCCTAAGGTAGCCTCAGGACCCTGTCTGGGCCCCAAGATAGGGCAGGACAGGGACATGGTACCCCTGTCTCACCCTCTTAGGGTGGCCCCAAGATAGGTCTCCCTGACCCTATCTGCACTTTGGGATCCCAAATTTCCCTGATGTCGGCCTTTGGTGAGATGAATAAACATTCTGAGGCATGTATAAAAAGGGAGTTGATTTTCTCATTTGTAGAAGCAGGAATTAGATAAGCAAGCATAGGTGAATTTACACATCATCAAGCATTCAAGTATTCAAGTCTTCTTCATTCATCCATTGGAGCAATATTTCAACATTCATTTGCAAGCATGTATGTGTGTTAGGGTACTATCAGTTCACATACCATTCCATGCAACACTTGTGATTACATTCAAGAAGCAAATAAATCATCATCAACAAGTTGCATATCTACAAGATATACATTTCTATTGTTTACATTCAAGAATTTGCAATTAATTTCTTTCAAGGTTGATTCCTCAACCAGGGTTTGACTGAGGCAAACCCCTATCCACAACCCCTTTTCCTCTCTTTTCTATGTGTAGGTTGTAGGTGCGCAACTGTAATTGCAAGTTTGGGCTTCATTTGTAGAGACAAAAGAACCCTTTTCATTTCACAGATTTTGTGGAGGACCATGTACACTCCCGCCACAGTCCTGACAATTTTTCTCCAAATTTCCAGGGCAGATCTATATCAGTCTAATTAGCTCAGATCCGAAGTTACAACATGATCCCAAACTAGTATATCCTCACTTCAATCATTTTCTCTCTATTTTCCACGTAGTCAACAAGCCGACATATCTATTACAAAAGAGGGTAAATTACATTCCAACACTTGCAATTCACTTAGAATTCACATCCTTGTTTCCCTTGGATTTGGATCTAGTGGATTCAAGCCCCTCTTTTGAATGTAAAGTTCCTCCAAGTGAAAATAATTCTAGTGTCTTCCTTTCTCTCTCCTAGATGGGGAGTCACTAGGATCCAATTTTCCACTTTATATTTTGGTGAACCCAACGTCTTACACATTAATTCTATTTTCTCATTATTCAATATGATTAATTGCACTTTTGATTTCAAATTTTCGTTTCCAAGTTTGATCTATTTGCAAATTTTAGAGGTTAGTTACATAAAAACCCTAATTTTTCATTTTGAGTAAGCTAAGCTTGTGAAGTGCAACTTTTAAATCATTTTTTTCAGATCTGATTTTCTTCTCAAAATTGCAATTTGAATTTGTCTCTTTATTCTAAAAATTTAGTGGTTAAATCATAAAACCCTAATTTTTAAGATCTTTCTATTTCAACCTTTGATTGTGAATTTGACTGATCTAGACATCTCCAAATCAGTTGTTTTTCTGGGGTCCACAATAATATTATAATACTTATCATCCTTGAAAACTTCAAAAAAAGTTGGTTAGACCATGTGCTCTTTTGCCATGGTCCTTGACTTTTTTCTTGAAATTTTAGGAGACAGAATCAACTATGTTTTTCTGCTTAAATCCAAAAAATTGGCATACTTCATCAATTTTAACACCCTGTACACAAATCAACTTCAAATTTCAAATTTTGAATTTCAAATTTGCAGTTCAAATTCCATTTTCCCTCCTTTATTAAACTTTCTATGCATGTATGGGGTGAACATTATTATGGTTAAATGACATATGAGTTTCTTGTTTGATCATAAGTGCGTAAGGAGTTCTTATCTTATTTTGCTAATTCAATTTCGAATTATGTTAAAGATATTCATGATGTTCCCTTTCATGCATATGATGATAATTTAGTTCTCCTTTTTATTCATAGTTATGATTTACCCTCTCCCAACATTAATCTCATTAATGAGGGAACATTGGTGCAAAAAGGGAATATGGACACTTATTTCAAAGATCTCCCTCCTAAAGATGAATCTTTGGAGAGTTGTGTTAATTCTTCTCCTACAAAGTACCTCCCTCATAAGGACTATTTGGTGCAAGAGGATGATATTATGACTACTTATCCTAGTGATACCATACCTTCTTTTCATGATCTTCCCTCTAAAGACTAAGCATTAATTACATATGATAGTCTTTTTTTTCTAATGAGTGTCTTGAAAATAAAGATACCTTAGAACAAGAGGATGATATTATTTCTCATCATAATTCTCTCTCTCCCAAAAATCAAGAGCCTGACAAAAATCAAATCAATGTCATTCATGTTCCTTGGAAACCAAAAATTCTTCCTGATTATCATGATGTGCCTTACACATATACTAATGAGGTAATTGACGAGAACATAAGCGAAGCATCATATGCTTTCTTAGTTCCTACAATCCTCTCTTCAATTCACTCAAATACACCATCTCCTACCAATGAAGTTCTTAAATAAGGATTCTTAGAGGATGATAGGGGGTCTTTAGATTTCACTCCTACCTTGTCTAGAAAGTTTAAGATGCCTGAATTTCATATTCTAATTTTTTCTCTTAACACAAATCTTGTAATTGATTCAAGCATGTTAAAAATAACATTTGACAATGAATGGTGTATTCATCATGATAATTAAAAATAACATTCAAGTTTCTATTATGTCGCTCCTCACTATGTGACATAGTTAGCCTACTTATTGGGGGCTCTTTTTCATTCATGGTGGTACAATTTCAGGTGCAATCATACATAGTGAGAAACATAATAGTCAATTTATTTTTGCCTCTCTACTTGGGGGGCAAGAACATTTATTTTCTTCTTTCTAAGGTTTCACTATTTTCTTCATGGGGTACATTATTCATAAACTTGATGTCCTTTCTTGCATGGAGTTCTCCTTCATGCGAGCGCATGTCTATTATGTGCTTAGGATCTTTTCCTTGCTTTAAATGGTGTGTCTATTATGAACAATCTCTCCTTTGAGGACTTTTATAAACCTTCTTCTTCCCCTTTCTCTTTCTTTGTAAATTACATCTTCTATTGTGTTATTCATAACTTGATGTCCTTTCTTGAATGGAGTTATCCTTCATGTGAGCCCATGTTTGTTCCCTGGCTAGGATGTATTCCTTGCTTGAAATGATATGTCTTTATGAGAAATATCTCTCTAGAAGTTGTATAATTCTTCTTATTGTCCTATACTTGGGGGGAAATTATCTCTCTCCCTCTCTCTTTATCTAAGGATCCACTTTTCCCTATTGTGTGGATGGTGTGAGCTTTATTACTTGATGTCACTCCTTGTGTGAAATTGTTGGTTGTTTGCTCAAGGATTATCTCTTATAAAAGAGGTGTAACTCCTTGATTACAACCACTTTTCCACTTGGTAATGTACATCTATGATAAATTCACCCATCCCTCTTGGGGCTAAACGTGATTCATCCTTCATCAAGAATAACTTTCACCTAGCAATAGGAGGAAGGATTGCAATCTTGTTCTCTTATGCGCTTCATTATAGAAGATTTTATATTTGTCTAAGATAAATCCTCTTGGGGGTAGATGTATTTTGAACAAATATCTCTTCTCCTCCAAGGATCACCTTTACACTTATAGCAAGATATCTCTTTTCAACTATCTTATCCTTTCTTGAAGAGTATTCCCTCTCTTTCTTGGATTTATAACATTGTTGCATAATGGGTATCTTCTTTATGATGAAGGTAGGTATCCTTGTTCTACTTTCCTTAATATATCAACCTCAACCTATGTTGACATCTTAAGGGGGGGGGCACTCACACTACTCCTTTGTACTATACTTCTCTTATGCATTGTATAGTGGGACATTCTTGGAACTAGAGGGCAGCCTCTTAGAGCAAGGTGTCATCACTTTTCTTGTACAGTAAGAAATTCTTGGAACTAGAGGGAATCCTTATAGAGAAAGATGTCGTCACTTTTCTCTTGTACAGTGGGTCATTCTCGAAACCAAAGCACAGACTCTTAGAGTGAGATGACACCACTTTTCTCTTATGTAGGGTGATTATTCTTGGAACCAGAGCATAAAATCTTAGAGCGAGATATCATTCCTTTCTTGACACATGTACTATACATTCTATATAGGTTGTAGTGTACTTGGGCATATATAGGCTTTGGGGGCTAGATTTCCATGTCCTTCTCTCCATGGATCACCTAGCTTTAGGGTCAAGATGTCCATGGTTTCTCTCTTGTTTGCCTTTCTTCTCATGGATCACCAAAGTGTGTATTCATGTCCTCTCTCGTCTTCCTCTCATGAACCCATATTTTTTCTATTGATGGTTCATGGATGATGTCAACTTTTCTCTTTTATGTGATTGCTTGTGTTTATGTGATAGCATTGGTCTTTGTGTCCTAATTAGTTGTTGAGACATTTGAGTATCGAGGTCTCTTTAGTTAGTTAGTTTGTCATCTTGTGTCTTGTTTTTGTCATGTGTCTTTTGTGCTTTGTTTTTGTTTTGTGTGTGTTGCTCCTTTTTGTTTTGTGTGTTCTTGCATATGTTTGAGTGAGTTAAGATCCTAATATTGGGGCCTTGGTTCCTCAAGATTAGTGACATCTTATACTCCTTGTGATCTTGCTTTGCATCTCTCACCTTCATCTCTCTCTTTCTTCTACTTTACAGATAGTAGTGGCATAAGCCATACTCACGCTAAAGTGGGGGCTAAATGTAGTGTCATAAAATTGTACCTCCTATAATTTTAACCACAATTGAGGTCCTCACCTTGGTAATGACATCCTCCTTCCTATCCAAGACCTCTTTCTACATTTTCACCCCTTGACCCCTTCCTATTTGAGCCTTGAGGTAGCCTCAGGACCCCATCAAGGCCCCAAGATAAGGCAGGATAGGGGCATGGCGCCACTGTCTCATTCTCTTAGGGTGGCCCCAAGATAGGTCCACTTAATTTGATTAAATGAATACTTAGTATTTATTTGATTATTTAACCATCAATTAATGAATTAATTAAATTAATATTTAATTAATTCATCTTAACCCTATTCTCCTATTAATTAAATAAATTATTCAATTTATTTGATTTAATTCACTTAACCAAATTCAGACCATTAATTAAATAAATAAATCATATTTATTTAATTAAAATATTCTCTCACATTTAAATAAATTAATATTTATTTAAATCCCCCAAAATCCCACCTCTCACATTTAAATAAATTAACATTTATTTAAATCACCTTTATCCTCTACCCACTTGTATTTTCCTACAAAAGCAAGTTGCACAATTATTTTAAATAAATAATTTATTTAAATCACCTTTATCCTCCACCCACTTGTATTTTCCTACAAAAGCAAGTTGCACAACTATTTTAAATAAATTATTTATTTAAAATCCTATTTATCCTCACCCACTTGAAACCTTTAATGGTTTCCCTTAAAGTATTCAAACTTGATGGCTTTAAAGTCTTCAAACTTGATGGCTTCCTTCTATAGTCTTCTTAAAGACTTTAATGGTTTTCCTTAAAGTCTTCAAGCCTTTAATGGTTTCCCTCAAAGTCTTCAAGCATTTTAAATGCTTTATCTTCTTTTTCTCATTTAAATAAATTAATATTTATTTAAATATTTATCCAAATTCAACTTACACCATTTAATTGAAATAAATGATTTTATTTTAATTGAAAATACCAAAATTTCTCCCACTTGCATTTTCCTACAAAATCCACTTGTATGCCTAAACCCCTTCTAGATTCTTCTAAACCCTTCCTAATTAGCCTAATCCATCCCCTAAATATTGTCACATTCCTAAGCAAATTGGAGTCACTTCTCAAAGACTCCAAAGTCTTTGAAAAGCAATTAATGCTTTGTGTGTTCAACAAATTAACCCTCAAAGTCTTGGATAACCTTTGAAAGCTTTCAACCTTCAACCACTTAATCCCCAAAGTCTCCAATAACCATTAATGGTTACCTCAAACCCTCCCACATGGTTAAAACATTTGTTTTGACTCAACCTCTACCCAACCCAAGGGTCTCATCAAGCCTTTAATGCTTTGACCATGATTATCTCTTAATCATTTGCACAAAGGTTTATCCTTGCATTAACTCCTAATCCAGTGGGTAATCCTAATTTAGACTTGACCCTTACCTTCTAGATAACCATGAGGTCTTCTCAGGCCTTTAATGCCTCCAACCTCTTCTCTCAACCCAATCCTATGTTGACACTTGTCACCATTTTATTGGTGCCAATTGTGCACATGGATCCCCAACTTTCAAACTTGGCCCTTGATTAAACCATTCAATCTTAACCCTTCATTTCCCCATTTCTTCTATAAATAGAACCCTTCTCCTCAAGCAAAAGGAAGCATTTTAGAGTATTGTTGTTATACTGGCATTAGCATAGAGCTTTTTCATAGCATCACTATCTACTCTTGCATAGTATTTGCTTATCATATTCAACCATCTTGAATCTCCATATGGCATCCATGGCTAGTGCTAAAAGCTGAGAGCTACACTCATTTGGGACTTGGAGAGGAGAGGAACAAGGGAGGAGCAACTATGAGCATCTTGATTAGCTATTTCATTCTATGTTTATATGCTTTCTATTTCATGCTTAATATCTCCCTTGATATGCCTGTTTAGGATAATCTTTTGTTGCTAACACTAACGTTTGTTTCTTGTGATCTTGTGTGTGTTGCCATCAAACAAATTTTCTAATCCTTTTTGCAGAGCATCATTTGGTGAACCCGACGTGAATCCAAACACCAAAAAGATCAACTTTTTTTTTTAACCAATAACATGTTTGAATGTTGAAAATGTCACACAGGTTGCGCTTTTGACACTGTTTTGGTGCGTTTGACATTATTTTGGCGCTATTCACTCTGTTTCAGTGCTTTTCCCTTCTCTGTCTTTCCCTTTCTTTTAGTGCGTTTGTGTTAAATAGTGCCTCTGTTCAAACACAGACTAGCGCTATTGTAACAAAACGTTGTACAAATCACCTTGTAACCAAAAAAAAAAATAAATTAGGCTTGTAGAAGCCCACCAAATAGGCGGATTTTACTAACTATTTTTCTCTTTTGTGCAGATTTAAATTAGATTAAAAAGTAGATTTATATTTTTTACTAACTTGTTTTTTGAAGTTGGTTTTAAAAATGAATTCACTTTTTATTTTGGTTTAAAATTAACTTCACATTTCAAATTTGGGCTTTTAAAAAAAGAATCACACATTTGTTTGGGGCTCTTAAAAAGAATTTCATTGTTCCAAGGTAAAAAGAACCACAAACTTATACAAAAACAACTTTTTTTTTTTTTGCAAGTTAGGAAACAAACTTCATTTTGGTGCTTAAAATCAACAAGGCAAATTTTATTTCTTGCATCAAGATAAAACTCACAATCCACACTTCCATTTTTGGTGCAAATAAAATTCACAATCAACTTGTCTCATTTTCAAAGCAATTTTACTTCATGCAAACGTGTTTTTCATTAAGTTGACCAGGATTTTCAAATTCTAGTTTACTCAAACAATTGCCTTTGAAAATTAAAAAGAACACCATGATTGTTGGAGCAACATCTCCAAATAGTTAGATCACATTGCAATGATAGATTAAAAAGAACAAGTGTTTTTCATGCTTGGCACACTTGTGCAAAGAGTTGGTCGAGTGGTCCTACTTCTAACACACACTATCCTCTCCCTTGGCTTTCGTGGTCCTAGGTGCAAGAGAAAAGTGTTAGTAACACTCAAAATTTTATCTTTTTAAGAGAGGCCTGCCAAGAGACACATCACTCTTGGGAACGACCTTGAGCGGTAAATCCTTCGAGCCGCTATAGAAATCAGGTGTGAGCGAAAGCTGTAGCCTTGGGTATAGCTGTTCCTACAGTGTAACTGGCCGAAAGGACAAATGGGCCCCACCACCAGTTACAAGGCTCTTAAGTGAGTCACTGCAGAATGAACTTATGTCCAAAAACATCGAACATGACTAAACACTTTTAAGTAGTAGCCCACCCGTTCTATTGATTGAGGATATTTGAGATATAATTTAGTGCAAGAGCATAGATGGTTTTGCTCCCAAGATACTCACCATACATATTTCCTTGAGTAGAAACATAGCTTTTTGAAAAGTCACTTGTGGCTTGATAAAAGTGGTGACTCCCCCATCATAGGGATCAGCTATTTGTTATGCTCGTGCAAGACTTAGTATATCACATCCTTACCTGCCATGGCGGGATTCATAAGGTATGTAGTACCAAAGTCGAAGAAATATCAAGATGTGGGCTAAATTTATCACAACTGGCCATTTGACCTTAGGGATAAAAAGTGTTTGAAGTGTGTTCGTTTTACAGACCTAGTGCAAATTGAGCCGACTTCAGGCTTTGGAAATACACTTTAAAATAAATCTAAAGGAAGGGTCATATACAAGTCCAAAGATTGGGTTGATCTAGACCCATACTCATTTGTGCCTTTGGGGGCAACATTCTTGTGTTTGTGTGCTTGCTTTGTTTTCTTGTCAAAGAAAAATCAGCAAATCACTTTCAAAAACAAAGTACTCATCCAACATTTCTCAAAAACAACCAAACACATCAAAAACAAAGTACAAACAACAAAGAGTCAAATTTTATGACCATTCTTCACATCTTGCGAAAGAAGAAGTGTCATCAGAATATCAACTTAAGAAGGAGACCATTAAGCTCAAAGGCTTTGATCAAAAGGAGGAAATTCTTCTATCTCAATAGACAAATCTTTGTCTCACATAGAGTCTTTCTACATCGCATGCGTCTCTATCTTCAAGGTAAAACAAACGAATTTGATTCCGAATCATTGAACCGCGGAGCTTTTATGCAATATAGAGCTCTGAGTTATCACAAAAATCAAGGAGGAAAGATTAATCCCAACTTCTTCCCAAACATCTGTATCACCTACAACACAGCTCGAGAAATGCCACCAACTCCTGAAAGGGAAGAAGTAGAGTTTGTTCCATTTGTAACACAAAGTTTTTATTGAAAGTTGAAAACAAAACATCCATCATCTCATTCATACATCATTATTCCATCATCAATTCATCCCAAAACTCTCAAAACATTAAGAGGTTCTTGTCCCAAGTTCTCTTTTAGATATTGCTTGAAATCAAACACATCACATCACTTTTAGATTGTTTCTACATCTAGGATAAGCTCATCCTAAGAGACACATCTACGCAGGTTAAAACTAGTTCATGAGTGAATCCTCTCATTGCTAGGTAGTCAAAATCTGTAACACATCTCAGATTTCTCTACACCTTATCACATCCAAACTCCTCAAAACAAACAAGCAATTCAAAGAAGGAATTTCGGTTACATCTATCTCAAAGTGCTAGAGATCCACATACAAACACAAATCACCAACCATCAATCTTTCATTTCATCAACAACTCATCATCATCTTCAATCAACTTCAACACAAACTTACAAACAAAATGGCTCAAACCCGATCCCGATCAAGGCAACGAGAAATAGAAATTGAGGAAGAAGAGGACAACCTCAATGAATTTCAAGAAGCACTTGGAGGAAATGTGAATGACGAAAACCCAAGTACTCCCACTCCTTCAACAATCGAAAGGGTTCAGCATAACCCTCATTTTAACAGATTATTTGATGAAATATTAAGGAGCAATGCGGATGCTCACTTTTTAAGACTCGCTCAAGAAGGAGCCAAACTCCCCTTGGACTTTGATCTTGCCCAATTAAGACAAGCATCAGAAAGACAAAGTCGCCATGAGGAGGAAAGAGGTAGAAATCACATCAGATATAACATCCCTCGAGGTAACCCACCACCTCCTCCTCCAAATGAAGTGGAGATGTTGCGGCAACAAGTCGAGAATCTCGCCCAACAAATTCATAGTGGTGTTAAGACCAATCAATTCTCACTTAATGACATCTGTCCCTATCCGTTTGATAGGAATCTTTATATGCCACCCTTTCCACGCGGGTTCGAAACACCAAAATTCAAAAAATATAGAGGAAAGGGAGATCCCCGCGATCATGTCCGAGAATTTCATTCCGCTTGTCTCTAAGTCGCTTATGAGGACACATACCTAATGCACCTTTTTCCCCAAAGCTTGGGAGGAACAACCACATCATGGTTTTCCCGACTACCAGGTGGCATAAGAACATTTGAGGAACTCATCCAGAAGTTCCTATCTCATTACTCTTATAATATTGAACGCGACATCACCATGGCTGATCTGTGCAACACCAAACAAAAACCAGGTGAATTATTCTCAGTATTCCTGCAACGATGGCGCCAAATGTCTAGCAGACGTTCTCTTCAGTTACCTGAACGAGAACTAGTGGAAATTTTCATTTCCAACTTAAACGAAGAAATGGAATTTCACCTGGATGTCAAAGATACAGACTCCTTTAACGATATGATCACCAAGGGTATAAACTGTGAAAGGGCACTCATCAAGAAAGGACTCATCAAAATCTTTAATGAACCAAAAGATGGTCCTCGCCCGCGCTTCAATAGTGATAAACCAAACTTCTGGAACAAGAATAAAAATATCGTCAATGATGGGGTTGTGGATGCTCGAACTATCCAAAATGCACAACCTGTGGTTCGGTTTGCAGGACAAAATCCTCCACCTCAGAATAACACAAATGTTCCTCCTAATCAAGGTCGCATCACATCTCATGATGAACCAAGACCTCGTCCACAAAAACAAAAATGCACATACACTCCCTTAGGGGAACCCATTGAAACAGTGTTGCGACAACTCCTTTCTCAGAATTTGGTCACTCTACCTAAACTATCCAACTATGAGCCTCAGGTCAAACCAGCATGGTGGAGAGATACTGAACACTGTGAGTTCCATCAAGGACGAGGACACAAGACAAGTAATTGTCACCGATTGAAGGATCTCATTCAGGATCTTATTGATCGAGGAGAAATTGAAATTGAAGGACATGACCCAAAAACGACCAATAATGATCATCTCATGTTCAAGGATCCACTTCCATCACAAGATCAAAGGGGTCCTTCCACTTCCCGGTGAGGCACTGATACCACTGATTATACGCAGGCTGCGTATAACTACACTGTAAATCACCTGTATGATGCCAGTGAACAAATTGCAACTATAACCTTCAAAAATCCCACCTCAAATTGCAATGTTGTTACACGTCGTGGCAAGGTCACCATCAAGGCAGCTCCACAGGGCACCACCTCCGTCCCAAAGCAATATAATCTTGTGGAACAATTAGATAAAACGCCTGCACTCATATCCATTTTAGAACTATTGCACCTATCGCCATCTCATAAAACAATCTTGGATCAAGCACTCCAAGAGGCGTCAGTCCCTGCAAACCTGAACACAGACCAATTTCAAGCCATGGTTGGAAATCTAAAGTCATCACCTTGTCTCACTTTTTCTGAAAGTGACAACTCTTCTTTCCAACAACCTCATAATGCTTCGCTACACATTGAAGGCTTTGTCAACCAATACAGGATCAAGCGAGTCTTGATTGATAATGGAGCAGGCCTAAACATCTGTACACTACAGTTGGTCACAGCATTGGGATATGCAATAGAATCAGTGGATCCTCGCAAGAAGATCACCATCAAGGCCTATGATGATGCAGAGCGTTCATCCAAAGGAGCGGTGGTGCTACCAATCTGAGTGGGCCCTATGGTAAAACACATAATTTGTCAGGTTCTGGACCTTCCTCTTCCATATAATCTATTATTAGGGAGACCTTGGATACATGCCATGCAAGCTGTTCCATCTACCTACCATCAATGTATCAAGTTCCCACATAACGGTACAGAGATCACAATCCTGGGCGATGCAAATCCCTTTGCATTTTGCCATAATATCAGCCATCAACCAGAGATTACTGTTCCTAATAATAGGGAAGCCATTTCCTCCACATCATATGTAAATCCCGCCTCTCTTGCCAGTTCAAACACTCCTATACCCAAGCAAGAAAAGATTAAGATGAAAGTCGCAGAGGAAGGTCCTGGAGAATACAACTTGAGTCAGCTCTTTTGTGTGGGACAAATGCCTACTTCTCCTAGAACACATGGTAAACCACAGCAGTTACTCCAGCAACCACTAAACATGCCTGCATGTGCCTTAACGCCTTTCATCCTTGGAAAGAGTCAAGAGGAAGAAACACAAGATGAGGACCTAGCGGACTGGATCTATAAAGATCCCATCACCACTGACATACCGCGAGTTACACTTCCTACAGAACAGTATGGCAAAGGCCTCCTCATTATGCAAAGAATGGGATATGATGGTCAGAGTGCTTTGGGATACTGCAAACAAGGATGACATGAACTGCTGCTGCCAGAGTTCAAGCCCAAAGGTAATACAGGCCTAGGCTTTGAAAAATAGATCCTTCCTAAACTTAGATTTAAAGGAAAACCTAGCAAACCATTTTGCCCACCTACTGTAAAGAGGACACCTTTCATAATCAATGCACCATCAAGCAATATTGTCACTGCCCCATCGAGGCTCACAAACCCACCGCAACCGTCATCAGTGCCAAAAATCCCACCAATCGAACTAGTAATCCCATCCACAGCAGTCATCACATCAATAAAACCATTCATAGCAGCAACTATATTGGAACCCGTAGCAGCATCTATGGCACCAACCGTTCCAATAGAAGCCACTAAATCAACCCTGTCGATACTTCCAGTGACAAAACCTTTAAACCCCATCACAGTTCCTGCAGCACCGATCACCTCAAAGGTACATAAACCAATCACACCTGCAGTATTCAACTCCAGCGACATCCCAGTATGGTATAGTAATCTGATGCTGGAAAGTGATTCAGAGACTGACTCACATGAGTGGGAATTTGATTCTGTACAGCTTAACACTTCAGATGAGGAAGACACATCACCACCTCTGCCACGCAAAGACATTCCTGTCTACGGAGAAGCACAGATAAAGACCACTTGGGTACCTGAGCTGGAAACATCTTCCATAGACCCTACGTCTCATCCTACGCCGGATTCTGATAGGGAGAGTACCATCAACGACCTTCACCACACTGTCTTAACCCTCACTGATACATCTCCCGCACTTAACTTAATCGATGAAGTAATGCCCATTATCCACCCTGAACTCATCGAATGGAACCAATCAAATCCTCCATGTCTTGACCTCTTCCCAAACGATGAGGCTATCATTGACTTTTTGGAATTACGGGATAATCTACCAAGCGGGGATCACAAAGCTGGATTCGCCATTGAACTTAATAGCACAGCATACTTCGGGGCGGATGCCAAACCTTTCAGCTGCAAAAATATAACAATAAAACATGGATCTTTCAGTGAAAACCACACTGTGGCACTGTTTGATCCAACAAAAGTAAAAAGAAAGAGCGTATCCAATGGTGAAAACCTCTCTGAGGCACTTGAGGATGAAGGGTTTGACATTCTCCCTGCTAGTACACAATAGGAACGATCGACGATTCTCATTGAGGAGACTAAAGAATACAATGTGGGGACTCCTGAAAACCCTCATATCATACATCTGGCATCTCTTCTCACTCCAGAGGAACAGCCTCAATTTATAGAGTTCTTCCAACAGCGTCAGATCAACTTTGCATGGTCATATGCAGACATGCCTGGGCTTGATCCTGATTTAGTCATGCATCATCTCATAGTAGCAAAAGGAGCCAAACCTGTCAAGCAGAAGCTTCGTAAGATGCATCCTCAGATTGCCGTGCTAGTCAAAACAGAACTCAAGAAACTCCTAGATGTTGGTTTCATTAGACCAATTGATTATGCAGAATGGATCTCCAACATTGTACCAGTTGGCAAACCAAAAGGGGGCATCTGCATTTGTACATACTTTAGAGATCTGAATAAGGCATGTCCTAAGGATGACTTCCCTCTACCAAATATCGACATCATAGTAGATTTGACAGAAGGACATGCCATGCTTTCACTCATGGATGGCTTTTCAGGATACAATCAAATAAAGATCGCACCAGAGGACCAACATAAGACAGCCTTCACATGTCCATGGGACACATACTGCTGGAATGTAATGCCTTTTGGTCTAAAGAATGCAGGAGCGACCTATCAAAGAGCAATGACCACCATCTTCCATGACATGATGCATACTATGATGGAAGATTATGTGGATGATTTACTAGCAAAATCACTTACTAGAGAAGGACATCTTCACATCTTAGATAAAATCTTTGATAGACTGGAACAATACCATGTTCGACTCAACCCAAAGAAATGTGTCTTTGGAGTGACCTCCGGGAAGCTTCTAGGATACATTGTCTCAAGCAAAGGTATTGAGGTCGATCCAACAAAGGTTAAGGCAATCATGGACATGCCACATCCAAAGAATATTAGTCAGCTAAGGACACTACAAGGACGGCTTCAATCCATCCGAAGATTCATTGCACAATTGGCTGATAAGTGTCACCCATTCACACACTTGCTACACAAGAACATCCGCTTTCAATGGGATGACAAATGCCAGCAAGCATTTCAGGCACTTAAAAACTATCTCATGAATCCACCATTGCTGATGCCACCAGATCCAAGTAGACCATTGTTACTTTATATCTCAGCGACAAGTACAGCACTGGGTGTGCTACTGGCACAACATAATGCAGAAGGAAAAGAGTGTGCTATTCACTATATCTCTCGCACACTGGTGGGCTATGAACTCAATTACACACCTATTGAGCGAGCTTGCCTAGCAGTAATCTTAGCAGCCACTAAACTGAGGCACTATCTGTTGACACACAAGGTGCAACTCATTGCAAAGATTGATCCACTCAAGTACTTACTCAGCAAAGCAGCATTGACAGGTCGCTTGGCCAAATGGGTAATGATTCTAAGTGAATTTGACATTGAGTACGTGGACCATAAAGCTATCAAAGGGCAGGTCATTGCAGATCAGTTGGCCGATGCACCACTCATAGGCGATCATCCCCTCATTTCCAATTTTCCAGATGAAGAGATATTCATGATCACAGAAGCACAGTCATGGAAATTATACTTTGATGGTTCATACACTAGGCACGGCTCGGGGGCAGGCATTCTGTTTATCACACCTCAGGGTGATAGCATCCCGAAGTCTTACAGGCTCACATTTCCATGCACAAACAACATAGCAGAGTATGAGGCCTTGATCACAGGACTCAGGTTAGCCGTACAATGGAAATTACAAGAATTGCAAGTATATGGCGATTCCCAACTAGTCATTCGACAAGCAACAGATGAGTATCAGACCAAAGATGATAAACTCATGCCATACAAGCAAATGGTGGACAATCTAAAGACATCATTTACTACTATCACTTTTGAGCAGATACCAAGAGATCAGAATCGAGCTGCTGACGCTATGGCTACCATCGCATCTCTACTAGATCTTCCACAGAATTCAACACGCTACGAGTTCTTGGTAGAACAACTTTGGATCCCCGCTTATGATATCCCCAAATCTGAAATGATATGTTGCCTTGTTGGTTCTGAATCCCCATGGTACGGTGAGTTCTACACCTATCTTCGTGATCACACCCTTCCTCCCAACCAATCAAATAACCAACGTAAAACCTTCATTCGCCAAACTGCTCGATATACCATTATTGCCGAAACCCTATACCGACGTGGTCTTGATGGTACTCTCCTTCGATGTCTAGAACAAGGTGAGATAACAAAGGCTTTGGAAGAGGTACATGAAGGAATTTGCGGGACTCACTCAAGTGGTCCATCACTAGCCAAGAAGATCATGCGAGCTGGATACTATTGGCCATCTATGGAAAAGGATTCCTACTACTTTGTCAGGAAGTGCAAAAAATGTCAAGTTCATGGTGACCTAATACATGCACCAGCTCAAGAACTGCAACCAATCACAACACCATGGCCTTTTTGTCAATGGGGTCTTGATCTTGTGGGTAAAATCCATCCATCTTCATCCAATGGCCATAAATTCATTATTACCGCCACCGAATATTTCACCAAGTGGATCGAAGCTATTCCACTTACCCAAGTCACCGGCAAGCAGATCGCCTCATTCATCCTCAATTACATCATCTGCCGGTATGGTGTGCCCATGTCCATTGTCACAGATAACGGTCTTCCTTTCAAAAATCAGGATGTTCGTGAGCTTTGTGAGAAATTTCATATCCAACACCGCTTTTCCACTCCCTATTACCCACAAGGCAATGGTCAGGCCGAAGCATCCAATAAAAACATATTGAGGATCCTAAAGAAGAGAGTCAATGATGCCGGCCGTGATTGGCATGTTCAATTGAATCCAGCGCTATGGGCATATCGAACTAGCATTCGGACCCCTACAGGTGCAACTCCTTATTCATTGGTCTATGGTGCTGAAGCTATCTTACCTATTGAGGTCGAGATACCATCCTTACGAGTTTCATTGCACAATCTCATCGATGATGAAGCATACAGAGTATCTCATCTTTAGGACTTAGAGTTACTAGATGAGAAGCGACAAGCTGCATACAATCACCTCAAAGCCTATCAGCAGCGCATGAGTAGAAGCTACAATCACCGAGTTAGATCTCGTACATTTGAGGTAGGTGATCTTGTTCTTCAAGAAAATCCTCGCAACCAACCAAACAGAGAACATCAAGGCAAGTTTGAATCAAACTGGTTGGGCCCATATGTTGTCACTGCTGTATTCGGGTCCGGGGCATATCAGTTGGCTACATCAAACGGAGAACCGCTCGTAGATCCAATCAATAGCATGCACCTCAAACGGTTTTATACCTAAGGTGTACAAGGCATCAGGCTCCCCTGCATATCAGAAAATACCAAAAACATTCAGAAAAATGTCCTAAAGAAAATACCAAAAACATTCAGGAAAATGTCCTGAAGAAAATACAAAAACATTCAAAAATTCAAGAAAAATCATGCATCCAAACGGTGAACAACCACTCCGGTGGCACCTTGGGTAAGTGCAATGGCGAAAACCTGGCAAACAGGCGCCACTCGTAAAGGCAATGGCTCCAGTATCTTTCAGGCTCGTTGCGATCACATTCATACATACACACATCCATCCATCTAACCATGGCTTGTTATTTGATCTGTAATCCAAGAAAGTACTTCATGCGTCTGGCATCCCGCTTTTTCATAAATCATGTTCAACTTGGGGGCAATACCCTTACCCTAGTGATGGAAGTGGATTCTACATTGTCTTATATATCATTACGCTCTTCATTCAGGCAATCATCAGAAAATATCAAAAACATTCAAAAATGACTCTCAAAATACCAAAAACATTCAAAATTGTTTCACAAAATCCAAAAAACATCGGAAAACCCATCAAAAATCACACAAAAACATGGCAACACCTTGTACATATTCATTCGAGCAGATACAAAACAAACATTGACAAAATACTCACACAAATGACCACTTATCACTCGACCAACACAATCAACATCAACAATCCAAACTGTCTTAAACAAGGATGCATCCTTCCTTATCAAAACAAAGACAAGATGACATTTTCTTTGACAAGAAAATTATGTTAAGCTATCAAATACTTGGTTGATTTGTGAGTACAATCGTTTGTTTATCTGTATCGGGATCTTTTCAGCATTGTTTTTTTTTGTTTGTGCATTATTTCCGATGAAGTTCTGGGGCATGTACTAATGGTGTCTACATGGGAAGTTCACTAGGCTACATGATCTTATGCCAAATGCAATCATAGATCACTACGGCTTGCTGACTACAGCGTATACCTCGACCATATGAGCATGAACCATTACCAAGGATCCATATTCTTTATTCTTTAGGTATATACTGTTTGTTTACATGTACAATGCTTTTTCTTTGGTTCCTCCTACCTCATCCAAACTGGATAAAGGTTTTATCTCTTATTACGGTATGCACTTGTCTCAGGATATGATCAGTCTAAGATCAAGGAGGATGTTCCAAGTCATGCATGAAAGGAGATAATCCTTGCCTGTTCTGCAAGCAATACTCAGGTCAACTTGATCCATTATATCAAGTTGCTTGTATTAACTTGCTATATCAAAATCCATGTAAGAAATACTCTGGTCATCTTGAATCTTTATGTCAAGTTGCTTGTATTTTCTTATAACATTTTAAAGCTCAATGATGAAAAATAAAGCACCATGGATCGTCATTCCATCTCATTTGTATATATTGCATTTCGTTGCATTCCACCCATCCATACATTCATAATAGCTGCATATCATGCATACGTAGTCATAATAATGCATACTCTATTTTACTCATCTTCTTCCATAGGACTCGATCCTAGTCCTCCATATCTTCTATCTAACATCAAATCCCCCCTCACCCTCCCTATCTTGATCATCAACATCATCCTAATCCCTTCATCGCTTCCCATCCTCACTCATCCACAAAATTAAGCCAGTTACTCTATCTACACAGATACATCGACTCCCACACACCTAGACTATCAACAGATACTCTGATCAAGTATCTTCGGGTCTCAACAGGTAATCGATTATGGTAATCCTAGACTACATCAGGCATTTATCATAATGACCTAGTCTCAACGAGGCTGCCATGATTCCCCACAACCATCCATCACACGCACACACTATCAATTGATCAACCAATCAAACACAATCCACCGGACAATTACCTCAATTGTCTACGTCTCAAGGAGTATTTTGCTTCATATACCTTGACTTCATCGGGCAATTACATCAATTGTCTAAGTCACCATCAGGTCACTTTGATTCACTTACTCAGACTTTATCATGTCCAAGCGACCAACTGACATCAACTGTCACGCTTTGACTTGACCGGGGCAATTAAACCGATTGCACCAGATTGTCCAACCAATTTTGATCAATTGTATAGCATCAATCCAAACCCCACACTACATCTGCTATGTATCTCTTGCATGACCTCAGGGTACTCGTTGGCTTGTTGTTTCTTCATATTCACTCCATTTTCTCCCATTCTTTCATCATTAGTTCTAATTTCTTCTATTCTACCTCCCCTCCGCTTTTCATTCTTTTTCAAGAGATCGCCCGATTTTTCAAAAAAATTCGGCCCATCCCTCGAGGGGGCATACCACCCATTAAATTTACATTTTATTGGGCATTTCTTCACACCTATTTTTCTTTCTTTGAAACGACGCGATAAACTGCACCGTCTCAAAGAGGGGCAAATGTAGTCACATAAATCTGTCCACTTAATTAAATGAATACTTAGTATTTATTTGATTATTTAACCATCAATTAATGAATTAATTAAATTAATATTTAATTAATTCATCTTAACCCTATTCTCCTATTAATTTAATAAATTATTCAATTTATTTGATTTAATTCACTTAACCAAATTCAGACCATTAATTAAATAAATAAATCATATTTATTTAATTAAAATATTCTCTCACATTTAAATAAATTAATATTTATTTAAATCCCCCAAAATCCCACCTCTCACATTTAAATAAATTAACATTTATTTAAATCACCTTTATCCTCTACCCACTTGTATTTTCCTACAAAAGCAAGTTGCACAATTATTTTAAATAAATAATTTATTTAAATCACCTTTATCCTCCACCCACTTGTATTTTCCTACAAAAGCAAGTTGCACAACTATTTTAAATAAATTATTTATTTAAAATCCTATTTATCCTCACCCACTTGAAACCTTTAATGGTTTCCCTTAAAGTATTCAAACTTGATGGCTTTAAAGTCTTCAAACTTGATGGCTTCCTTCTATAGTCTTCTTAAAGACTTTAATGGTTTTCCTTAAAGTCTTCAAGCCTTTAATGGTTTCCCTCAAAGTCTTCAAGCATTTTAAATGCTTTATCTTCTTTTTCTCATTTAAATAAATTAATATTTATTTAAATATTTATCCAAATTCAACTTACACCATTTAATTGAAATAAATGATTTTATTTTAATTGAAAATACCAAAATTTCTCCCACTTGCATTTTCCTACAAAATCCACTTGTATGCCTAAACCCCTTCTAGATTCTTCTAAACCCTTCCTAATTAGCCTAATCCATCCCCTAAATATTGTCACATTCCTAAGCAAATTGGAGTCACTTCTCAAAGACTCCAAAGTTTTTGAAAAGCAATTAATGCTTTGTGTGTTCAACAAATTAACCCTCAAAGTCTTGGATAACCTTTGAAAGCTTTCAACCTTCAACCACTTAATCCCCAAAGTCTCCAATAACCATTAATGGTTACCTCAAACCCTCCCACATGGTTAAAACATTTGTTTTGACTCAACCTCTACCCAACCCAAGGGTCTCATCAAGCCTTTAATGCTTTGACCATGATTATCTCTTAATCATTTGCACAAAGGTTTATCCTTGCATTAACTCCTAATCCAGTGGGTAATCCTAATTTAGACTTGACCCTTACCTTCTAGATAACCATGAGGTCTTCTCAGGCCTTTAATGCCTCCAACCTCTTCTCTCAACCCAATCCTATGTTGACACTTGTCACCATTTTATTGGTGCCAATTGTGCACATGGATCCCCAAATTTCAAACTTGGCCCTTGATTAAACCATTCAATCTTAACCCTTCATTTCCCCATTTCTTCTATAAATAGAACCCTTCTCCTCAAGCAAAAGGAAGCATTTTAGAGTATTGTTGTTATACTGGCATTAGCATAGAGCTTTTTCATAGCATCACTATCTACTCTTGCATAGTAATTGCTTATCATATTCAACCATCTTGAATCTCCATATGGCATCCATGGCTAGTGCTAAAAGCTGAGAGCTACACTCATTTGGGACTTGGAGAGGAGAGGAACAAGGGAGGAGCAACTATGAGCATCTTGATTAGCTATTTCATTCTATGTTTATATGCTTTCTATTTCATGCTTAATATCTCCCTTGATATGCCTGTTTAGGATAATCTTTTGTTGCTAACACTAACGTTTGTTTCTTATGCTCTTGTGTGTGTTGCCATCAAACAAATTTTCTAATCCTTTTTGCAGAGCATCAATAATAACTACACTTTGATGCTTAAAAACATTATAATTATTTGCCCTAATGAATTATTCTATTCATTGATCTATGACAAGTATCTTTATAAGAGAAAAGAAAATATCATTCATCAAATGTAATTCATTATTTTCACTATGTGTCAAAAAGCATATGTAAATAGAATATTCTCCTTTCAAAATAATTCAATGTGGAAAATATATAATCTTTAAAATAATAATTTTCCCTTTTCAATAGTATTTACATGAGCGGTGCAAACCTAAGAAATATTATTTTTTGTTACACTATCCTGCACAGAAATGATATAATTAGTTTATTTGACAAGTCGGGATATTTGCATTAGGAACATGTTAAAAAATAAAATCTTTCAAAATAAATTCCCTAAGGCAAATATTCATTAAAGGAAAATAAAACAATATTACCTTATTGATCTCCATCGGCATAGTTTTGCACACTTCACTAGCTCATCGGGATAGCTTACTCTATTGGGGTAGCAGGTTTTTAATTATGCCGATCCCTGATGACTTACTTATTTCTCTAGAATCATAAAACCATTAATACAAATAATTTACCCTAAGAAATGTATTTTACCAAAACTCAACCTTTAGGGCAAAGCTGTTTTTATTGCAATAGAACCCTCACAAAATTCTCCTAATATTTAGGAGATTTTCAAGAATGATGGATAAAATAGAAATCACCTAAAATAAATAAAATTTCAAGATCAAGAAGTCCCTATAATAATGCCTTTGGAGAAAAAATCATAATTACTTTACCTTATGAGATAAAAAAACCTTTTACCTCCCTTAAAATACTTTAAATCTTTTATTTAAAAGATTCAAAGTATGCTCTTCATAATGTGCCCTTAAATCATTTATTTAAATGATTTAAATATATGTGTAAATTAGAGTATTTATATATTTCTTTTGAAAATAAACTCTTTATTTCCTTCAACTGACTACATAGTGTTTGATCATTTCATTTGATCAAACACAAAACCTTTTATTTCCTACACATCACACGAGCTCAAAGTTTGTGTTAGTTTTTAAAACATCATATAGTTTCATAACATAATTAATTTAAATGCTATAATATTAATTGGAGGATAAAAAATAATATTTTTAAACTTAAACACTCTCCAATTAATATAACTAAGACTGATTGTAAAAAATACTGTGATGGAATTCAATCAGTGTAATGTCCCTATAGGAGAAAACCGCTCAATGTCTAGATAACATGATTTTGAGAAAAAATTAACATTTCACATAGTAAATTGCATTTGGATTTATTCAAAAGACATAGTGAATATTAAAATTGAAATACTTGAATATAAACAAATTTAAAAGGCATCATACTTTTAGACAAAAGAATTAGGGCTTGAGAGCGCACACCTCGAGATTTGAATTTGTCCAATACATACTTACCTCAAGTCTTGATTGCATAATAGGTTCCTAAGGGCTAATCATAGGCGATAACCACAATTGTATGGAAAAATCTTCCTTCTAACTAAATATGGAACTCTAAATTTTGAAAATTTTAGTGTTCCAACATGTAGAACTCTCAGAATATTTGACACAACCTCATCCTCATTAACATTTCCACTGCAACATTTGATTCCCATGACAATCTCATTCACTCTATCCATGAAAGAATTTATGTTTTCATCTTCTTCCATCTTCAAACTTTCATATCTCACCCGGTAACCTTCAAGTTTTGCAATCTTTACTGCTTGGTCACCTTCATAAAGAGTTTCAATCTTCAACCAGATTTGCTTTGCATTTTTTAGTTCTATGACATTCAATAGCTTCTCATTTGATAAGGCACTTAGCAATGCTTCTTTTTCTTTGACATCATTATCAATTTTCTTTTGCTCATCAAGAGGTGCTAGAGTTCCAGAATTAGGATCATGAGGTGTATACCCTTTCTCTATTATCTCCCAAACTTCAGCTCCAAGACATTTTAGATGAATCTTCATTCGCTCCTTCCATATATTGTAATTTGTACCATCAAATATGGGACTTTCCTTCTGATAGGGATTAAATGTAGAAGTTGATGCCATCGGATCTCCTCAAGTGGTTAATCTTTTGCAAAGAGGACCTCGCTCTGATACCAATTGTTAGAATCTCTAATACTAGGAGAAAACTAAGAGGGGAGGGGGGGTGGTGAATCGGTTTTCCACAAGTATAAGAAATTAATGTAGATTGTAAATCATTTACTGGAGCACAATATAAACAACACAGTGAAATATAAAGCATGAAAGTACAGAACACAAAACACCAATATTTTTGACATGGAAAACCCAGTAAAGGGAAAAACCATGGTGGGAAACCCTACCCATAGTCAGATAATACTTCTCCAGCAGCATGTGAATAATTACAATGGGGATTGCACTTGAAATTAGGCCAACTGCCTAGAGTTCACTACTCATCACAAAAAGAAGTCTTAGTGACTTACATAAACATCGAAGTACAATCTAGAGAAAATGAACTATGAGAGTAGCATCTCCTAATGCTTGATATAGTTCCGGTTAAACATAGATGTTTGCCTTGCAATACTAAAACCTTCTCAAACCTTCATTGAATGATATATCTTGCTTGCACATTAACCTCTCTCTAATAATGTAGACATAACCATACCAACATCATCCTCTCAAAATTACATGAATAAGTCGCCTATAAATACAAATCATCAACCTTGATAACAAGGTCGACTAAACCCTAAACTCATAAACCATAATTACGAAAATTACATCACATGATACCACCAGACCAGTATTATGATTTACATTACATAGCATAAACCTAATTCAAATTCCCAATCTAAGACCAATATTAGCATGTTTCACCAACCAGTAGAAACCCTCAGTGCAATAACACAAAATAACCAATTGGATCCAAATAGAACCACCAAATCATCATGCCAGCCAATGCAAAGCCAACTGGTACCAGGAAATACCAACCGGTAATCCAGAACATAAGTGATAGCTTATGGAGCACCAAATCATGAACCAACTGAATGTGACAAGTATATAACCAACCTGAATAACCATCCAAAACCAAAACAACCAATTTGATCATATTGGATCACAATCATTGATAACCAAGTCCAACCAGGATAACAGTAATGAGTCGGGAAAGAACCATATCCAACCAGAGCACAGTGTTGATATCAATGACAACACATAAGCAATTTCAGTATATTGCCAATAATTTATTCTATATTTTTTGTTTCATATATGTTGAGTTTGTTGGATGAAGTTTGATATCTCTGTGGATGATTAAAGTTAGAATAAAGTTTTTAAATCTATGGGAATATTGATTCATCCCCTCTCCCCCTCTTAGTATTTAGGTGCTCTCAACTTAATCAATAATTGGCATCAGAGCTTTAGTCCCTTGCTTGGAACCTTAACCACTTGAGGGAGATCTGTGTTGGTCAAATCATGGAACCTATATGCTTGACCAAAGATTTGAAGACAACTCTTCAAGATTTGGAAAGCGTTAAATTAGAGAATGAAGAATTAAAAGAGAATGTGAAGATATCAAATGAATGTACATGCAGAAGATGAGAGATAAAATCTAGAAATTCAAACTGAGGCACAAGGAGGTTAACAATCAATTGAAGTAGGTGAATGAGACTATTACAGATCTGATACAGAAGATTGATGAAAAAGACAAGACAGAGCATCCTGAAGGAAATGATAAAGTATAAGTTTGAGGAATGTAAAAAGTTTGAGCAAGAGGTGAAGAATTTAAAGGTAGAAAATAAGATCCTTGATAGTAGTAAGCTCCTGGAAGATTTGATCAACATGCATCAATTTAATGCAGACAAAACTAGACTTGATTTTCAACCCGATATGCATTCAGGTCGGAATGAAAAAGAAGTCAAAGATGAAGTGGAGAAAAAGACAAATGATTAAAGAAAATCCCAAAATCAGAATTATAATGCTAGAAGACTACCGGTTTGATAGCCTAATGTACAAAGATACCCATCTTTTAATGGCTATTGTCTTAAATGCAATAAATTTGGACATAAGGCAATAAATTATAGAAGCATTCAATGCTATAGTTGCAAGAGGTTTGGACATAAAGAAAGTCTTTGTAGAAATCATGTTGTGAATCAAAATTATAATCCGGTTGATGGAAACAAGAAGAGTTACAACTTTCTGTTGGCAATTGACACTCAATTAGTTGCTTTCACTATGTTGTCATTAATGGCAATCTGGCAACTTGTTCTAGCTTCATGTTTTGGTTTAGTTGTGTACCGACACCGACATTGGCACCAACAGGATGGAAGGAATTCTTAGGTTACCGGCAATGCAGGCCAACATCTTTTGGATCCGACATTGACAATTGTTTTTCATATTCATGTATTTATGTTATCTAGCCGACATGTTTATCATCGTAATTATCTTTGTAAGCCGACATAAGGTATGATAGGTCAGTTGGTTAGATCATTTTGATATGTGATATCATGTAAATATGTATTAGAAAGGAAATAATGAAGGAGATGCAAAATATATCTGAGAGATCATGTATGTGGATATTTATGTAAAGGGGTATTCTGGTAAAAGGTTTAGGATTTCAGACTAGAATAGACAGAGCTTAACCAAAACTATATTTAGGCATAAAAAGATGTTATCTTAGTAGCTCTCTCATTTCTTTGGATTGTATTCTAGATTTGTATGTAGTCAGTGAGGCTCCTTTTGTGATTGAGTAGTGTGCTCTAGGCTGTAAGCCTTCATGTAAGTGCAAGCCCCTATATTTTGTAATATCTTTTCATATGGCTAGTGAATTGATATCGTGGGTTACAAATCCCATCATGTTTTTTCATCTTTGAGGTTTTCCACGTATAATTTTGTGTTTTATGGTATTCATTTATGTGATTGGATTATTGGTTGCTTTACTTCTTTCAATTCTATATGTACTGGTATACCAGTTTGTGTATGCATGTTTTAATAAGCTTAAAATTGATCATTCCGATAGAACACTGATTCACCCCCCCTCTCAGTGTTCTTGGATTCCAACATTTTCATGGATACTATTACATTTACAATAACTATGGACATAAGGCTAATCAATGTAGACACAAATCACATCTAGTAAGGCCTGAAAGGTGTTGTTTCAAATGCAAGTGATCCAAACATTATCCTAATCAATGCATAAGTGGAAATAAGGAGAAATATGATAAGAAGAATGATGAATCAAAGAAGAAAGAAAAATTGGTTTGGAGAAAGTAGAGTGAGATCAAAGGAAGCGAGCTTGATGTACTAGAATTCGGTGTAGGCACCTCTTGCTCTGGTAACTAAGTATAGAGCTTTGGTTCAAGGGGAGTTTGTTCTAGAAGAAAAATATTATATCCTCCTCGTCTGAGTGGATCATGTCATTAATCTTTCATGATAGTGTTTTTAGGTGCTATCTGGTAATTAGAGGAATATTTGCTGACATAATTGATAAGATTGTTCTTGACGGGAAAACACTAGGAAGTATTTTTGGCAAGATAAGTATCATCTTTTTAATTCATTCTTTCTTTATCAGTTATTTGTGTTTGAGATTATTACAAGCAGTGGAGGAGTAGAAAAGTGAACATTGCAAGGAATCATGGAAGGAAAATTGATTAGAGAATCTAGCAACAAGGAATTTCAAATTTTGGACAAGGTGCTCTTGGATGGATTCAACCCAGAGAAAATTAGAGATGTTGAAGCTGGTTTGAGTGATGACGAGTTGAGAAAGGTCAAAGGTTTGGAAAGCAAACATTTGAATCTTTGGATAGAATTCCCTTGGTCAAATGATAATACAAAGGTTATCGGGATGATCCTTAGCCACGTGCGAGATGCTAGCATCGTGTTGGATAAACCCTATCCAATCACAAAGAATTTATTTATGTGATCACTAATTTATGCGATAGTGGAGAAATTTTAGAAAAATAATTCTATCTTGAACAGAGAAGTGGAAACCCTAGCCAAAGTGAAGGGTGATCAATGATCTTTAATCATTAACACTATCATCAACCTTGTTGTGAGGTATGTTGCCTATGACATCTTATAAAATCCATTTTAGAAATAGGGAAGGTGCCACCTTGACAATTGCAGTATATATGACATAAATGCTTAAAGTTTGGAAAACAAATCATTTGAGTTATGTGAATTATTGAAAGAATTTTTGTTAGAGAATATTAAGATGACAAAAGAGAAGAATTTTGCCTTCTGGTTTGGGTCATTGCTTGTGAGTTTGGTTATGTACTACTTGGGATTCCTTCTGGTAAAAGATAATATCATATGGGAATATGGTGTTTTGATTGCAAGACATGTATTTATAAATTTGAATAATATGAATAATAAAGAAGAAGCTTGTGATACCTATTTCAAATCCTTTTTGGACATGTGGAGTGTTGGCCTAGTATCTGTATCTTTCTTTTTTTAGTTTTGGAGGCTCTTCCTCTAGAAATAAGAAAATGAGAAAACTTGTTCCTATTAGTATTTCAAAGCCCAAGATAAGAAAGGTAGAAGATGTTGTGGTGATTGATGATCCAAAATCTCATGTAGCTAAAGTAACGAGGGAGAATGCCCCTAGTAAAGTGGATAGATAGGGTGATGGTAGGTGGTGAAGGGCCCGTAGGGGCATCAATCATTCCCCTTTAAGATTTTTTTGTTGCAGAGAAGGTAGCTGGAGATTCAGATGATGAATCTAATTTGCTGAAATTGGTTGGTAGTATAGATCGAATCAAGAAGATTGTTGTGATGTGGCTAACTTCAATTGAGGTAGATAGAATTGAAAGTATTCTATTGAATCACTTGATTCAGAACAACATGATTCTTGAAGATATTAGTAATCTACTTCCAGAATCTCTGAATGAAGTTCTAAAGGAGAAGTTTTCTGAGTAGCTAGTCAAAGAAAAGGGTCTAGATATGCAGAATCTGATGAATGAGTGTGTTAATGCACAAAATATCTTATCAACATGTATTGAGGAATTAAGGAAATGTATACACAATTATAGTAGAGTCCATAGGTATTGTATCTCTTGGTCAAAAGCTGCAGTGAAGCACA
Organism: Cryptomeria japonica; assembly: GCF_030272615.1. Taxonomy (NCBI): domain Eukaryota; kingdom Viridiplantae; phylum Streptophyta; class Pinopsida; order Cupressales; family Cupressaceae; genus Cryptomeria; species Cryptomeria japonica. Next base: position 631,377,414 of record NC_081407.1, read on the forward strand.
AAAGCAAGATTGATGCTATTGAAGATGAGCTAACAAATCTAGGCAAGTCTTTTGATTTTCTAAATGATAAGGATGATGAACAGAGGAAAATAATCAATTCTCTTCAAGATGAACTCTTATTGTTGTAGAGGAAGAAAGAAGACTTTGTGAACATGTTTTGGAAGGTTAAGGAGATTGTTGAGGACAAATTGGAGTATTTTTCAGTGTTGCTTGGGAATGCAGTTGAGTAAGAGAATAATTCATTTGCTCCTGATAGTTTGTCACATGCAGTTGATCTATTGGTAGAGTGTAGAAGCCTTCCAGTTAACATTAAACTAGCCATACATTCTTAGGAAGTTCTTCTTCCATATCTAAAGGAGAAATATAAGTTCATCTTTTCGAAGAAGAGCAGCTGAAGGTTCTTGTGTGGTGATCAGTTTCTGGCATTTTTGTAGTTGTATATATTATGTTTTTTCTTCCTTTTTTTCTTCTCATTCTTTTTTCATCACAGGAATCCTTTCTCCTTGATGTCAAAAGGGGGAGAAAGGAATGTGGTTTCAAAGGAATGTGGTTTCTTGGAGTTGCATGAGTAAGGGGGAGTTGTACGCAGTTGTGTTTTGGATATATTTTTTCATCAATGATAAAGGGGGTGATTGTTAGACTTGTGTCAATATTGTTAATATCATTGTCATTGATGTCAAACCAGCTATTTGGTTTAGACCAGACAATATATGTAGCCCAGATTGGTTTGGATGTTATATGCAGTCATTATGTGTAGTTTTTTGGTTATGGATAGATGTTTCTATTTTAGATAGACATTATGATGGAGGCAATATAGTATGGTAATCTCTGGAAGATCCTTGTTCCAAAATTTTGAGTTCTCATTGATCTTGGCATCAATCACATGTCTCGGTATTAACTGTTTTGGTCATATTAGTAGTGTCTCTTTGATTTTTTCATGTTGCAGTATTCTTGGTATGTGTGGAGTATATGGTTTGGTGATGTTGTACTTAATTTTTTTTATAATGGGTTAGTATTCTTGGGTCCAGATGACCCTACCCCATTTCAATAATCTCGATATATGCATTGGAAAATGAAGTATGTAAAAGGAAGCATGTAGAGATCTTGTGGAAGTTGACATGAGTGTTTTGATAATGTGTTGGGCTTGGTTGACACACTATTTTGTATTTATTCCCTCTATTATATATACATATACATACGTAGTAGCTTGATATATGAGAGAAGTATGATATGAAAGTGTATGTGAGAAGGAGATTAAGGAAGTTTGTGTGATGTGTGAAAGAGAGTTAGCAGCGAAGGTAGAAGTGTGTAAAGTGGGATTTGTGGACAATAATGGCAGACAATGTTGCAGTAGTGCAATAGTCCTTCACCGAACCTGTTACATGATAATTTTAAAGAGATCTCTAACCAAATCTACTGTAAAGTTTGTGAATTTTACTTTGAGCTTAATTTGGGAACTGATTCCATGCATTTGGAGATGCAATCCCTTTTATTTCAACCTTTTATATTGCAGTGAGCATTCTGATAGTGAGTTGTTTCTTTGTATCTTTGCAGTAAGCATTCTGATAGTGAGCCACTTTTGTGATTTGACAGTGAGCCACCTGACAGTGAGTCACCCCTGTTGTAAACACCATAATGCTAGTTATATTCTCCTAAGAGTTAACACTACGTGGTTTTTCCCATTTGGGTTTTTCATGTATAAAATTTGGAGTTTGTCTTATGGTTTTTTCTTCATATTCATTCTACATTTGTTGTTTCACATTTGTTAAGTTTTTTTGATGAAGTTTGATATCTTTGTGGATGATTAAAGTTAGAAGAATTTTTTAAAATCTATGGGATTACTGATTCACCCCCCCTCTTAGTATTCCAATGCTTTCAACCTAATTAATAGGTATGTGTTTACTATAGGTGGAACAATTGTTAGATAGATTTCATGATTGCAATTGGTTATTGCACTCTGCACCACATAAATAGAGTTTGTTGTTTCTATAGAGGCTAGTGAGGAGATGAATTAATTAAAATAGTTTATGGAGGAATTGGGAGGGTAGTAGGAGAATAGAAGGTTGTATAATAACTTTTAGAATGACACTCACCTTGCAAAGAACTCAACTCTTCACTCTAAGATGAAACATATACAACCCAGTTACAATTTCATGTGCTTAGTTTAGAGGATGGACAATTGTACATAATATCTAGAATCCTATAGATATATTGACCAAGGAAGTAACTCAAGAGAATCTAACTTCCTACTCAATTTCTATTGGCCTTCAACCTTGATAATAATGGAAATGAGAAATAGTCCACATTCAAGTGCATCAATCTAGTAGGAGCTATAGGTGCAATAATGTTCATCATGGATCAACCACCAAGTGGGAGATTGTAGGTATGTGGTGATCGACATGCTATTGGGTTTAAATCTTGGTTACTTTTTTAGCCACATTTTCCCCCTAGATCAATTATTGTTGATATGTGAGTGGAGGGTGTTGAAAGGGGTGGCAACACACTGTGATGGGGTTTTTTGGGGAAACATCCCTAAAATAAAATTTTATTTATAATGTATCATTGTGAATCCCGACCATTTATTGGGGTCATAAATCTAATGGTGGATATTTTGTATGCCTTTTTTTTCCCCTAGAAGGAAACCTTATTTTATAAGGGTATTTTATTATGACTAGATATCATATTGTAATTTTCTCTTCATTGGATAATAGAAAAGAAGTGGACAACTATTTCTCTAGTGGATGTATCCCACATTGGGTGAACCATGTTAAATATTTGTGTTATTGTGATTTGTTACTGTAGACACCTAAAATTTTCCTCAAATAAATAAAGATTATTATTTATTTAATTATTTTATCTTAATATCTTCTATTAATTAAATAAATATTTTCTTATTTAATTAATTCACTAAGCCCCTTCTTTCTAAATTAAATAAATATTTATTATATATTTAATCCTGCCTCCTCTCCTTTTTTTTTTGTTAAATCACAACCATAGTAGTAATATATTAATAATAAAAAAGATAAAAAATATTGCCTACGTAGTCCATGTTACTTACCAGATCCTTGGAGCCCTATCCACAAGCTAGATGCATAAAACACTTGCTAAATAGTCTTCAGAGAAAAGCACAAAATCATGACAAAATTCATGCTATCTATGATACCGTATACTAAATAGAGGTTCCCTATATGACACTAACAAAGACCTATTATATCATAACAATAGCTTGGATACATAAAACCAAAAACCAAGCTATCAATTTCTTAAATAGAGAACAAACTAATCCTTATCTACAGAAGAGCTCCCATGGGCTAGACCACCCTTCTTCTTTCCTTTTCCTTTCACCTTCATCAAGCTCCAATCCACATAAACATAGTCCCCATGTGGAAGGAGTGGTTGCTTGGTAGCATAAATGGCCTCCTTCTAAAGATCACTCTATCTAGGACTATCATGTCGCCTCTTTAGCAGATGTTGGGAACTTATACAACTTCTTCCTCCTCTCGGTCTTCCACCATCTTTGGTGTCCATAGAACTTATCCTTCAACCAACATATATTCCTTCCACCATTCACCTCCAAGAGTGACTTTTTGACCAATCCACATTTGCATAAACTATGTTTCTAGCAATGCTCGACTTTCTTTCTTCAAATGTAGCCTCATCTTTGATGATGAGGATCGATCTCTTGGGAATGTTCTACTCAACTGCACTAGAAAACCTAGGCCCATATTTTACTACATAATCATTCAGATATAGGGCCTTGTTTTCATCATTCACATTGTCCACAACCAAATTAAGCTCCCCTATAATTTCTTTCCAGAAGATAGCTTGATATAATAAAGTGGCTTCAAGTTTCTTCAGACCCATCATAAGAAGAATATAGACAAAAACCGTTGGAATATCTATGTTTACTCTATAATGGTACTCTGTCTCAATGAAATCCTCCCTTAGGACTTGTCTCACAATCCTATTAACAAGGTCATCCTCTAATTCAAGGATCTCTCTCCATCTCTTATCCTTGATGGGACCCAAGAAAGCCATTTGCCTATTTTTTGACACCAAACACAGAGTGGACTCCATGAAAACCAGACTATGCTTAGCAAACCTTGCTTTAACAATCTTCTTATGCAAGCTTGGTTATTTATGGTTTTATCGAGGGGAGAGGTATCATATCATAATGGAGAGAACAATCTTGAAGTGCTCCTACACATGCAGATTTATTAACAACTTATTGATATAATCATCTGATCCCACTTGGAAATTGATCCAAGGCCATTATGATTGACATTGGAAATGATTATCAGTACCTACTCATTAAAAGGAAAAATTTAAATTATTTATTGACAATGTCCTATCGGGGGTGATGTAATCATCTAGTTTGCCTTATGTGACACTGGGAGCTTAGCTGGTCACCACATCTTCTCCATTACCACCCCTATTTGCAATATTGTTAGCTAATTCACTGGCATCCTAATAGACATGGTTGATCATGTAATCTTCAATTGTGTCTAGAATATCCAACGCATGATCAAGGAGACCCTTGAGCTTCCAATTGGGGATATCTCACTTTCTAACCACATTAACTATGATGGCTGAATCCTCTTCAATTTCAACCTTTGAGATGTTTAACTACTTGCAGAACAAGAGTCCTTCAATTAAGCCATTGAATTCTGCATAGTTGTTGGTGGCTATACCTAAACAAATTGCCTTGTAGGCAATGATCACTAACTCATTTGAGGTCAAAATCCGATGAAATTTTCTGATGAAAGTGAATTAATTTATTGTTTCATCAGGTACCTTTCAATTTAATCTGAGATTTTCATTTAAAAAAAAAATTGGTCCCCAACGTTCGTCAAAATTTCGACGAACAATAATATTCATCGATAGTCTGATGTTATTTCAATGAATACTTAAAGTGAACCTTAATTTGTGGTCGGCCAATGGGTATATAGTTTGATGCCCTAGCTGACTATTCTAATATGTTTAATTTAGACCCATTTGATTATTCTAATTGGCACTTGAGGTTGACTTAATATTGCGAGTCTGATCCATGTGGCTAAAGTTTGAATCCAAAGTTCATAGTCCTTGTCAACTAGGTGCATTGATATCATGAATGGATGTGTATAGCAGCATGTTTGAAGCATGGTTTCATTGTTCCCTATTTTCCTATTGATCAAGAGTATTGTTCCTTTGATCAAGCCTTGTATCCATGAAGTTGGCCTTGTTATGTGTTAAATCCTTATGAGACATTGTGCCAAGAAGGCCTTGTGGGTGGATTTTGTGATTGGAGCCTTATTTTGACAATTTATCTAAATATTCAAGCTTGGTAATGAAAAATCATGCCAAATAATATTAGTGCATAACAAAATGAAGAAACACTTGTTGGATTGTGGGTTAGATTGAAAAGAAAGGGTGATTGGAAATTTTATTGTCCTTGCAATAATTGCAAGGGCTTAAAGATGAGAAGACTTTTAATCAAAACAATTGAGAAACATTGTAGGCAACATGGTCACATTGAAGGGGGGCATGATTATTGTCCATTGGTAAGTTGTTTATTATATGTCTTTATATTGATTGAATTTGTACATGTTTATATCATTTTAACCTTTTTTATATATAAAAAAAATCACTTGATCTTGATCATGGTTTATTTGTGTTGATCATTATTATAAAGGTGGAGCACCCTAGGGCACATGATATGGATTATCATGAACCAGAGAATGTGGATTTGCAAGTAGAGGAACATGGAGATGTGAATATCGAAGATGAAGTTAATGATCCTATGGAAGAAGATGATAATGTGCTAGGAAACACAATTGAAGATGATTGTACAAATACATTGAACCATGAAACATTTAGTGGGGCAACTTATCATGATGATGATTGAGATGACTTTGATTATGTTCATGTTTTACCTATACTTGAGAAGTCATATGAGCCCCTTTATGAATGCTCCCCAACAACTCTTCTCTCTATTGTATTATTGTTGGCGAATTTGAAGGTTATGAATGGTTTATCCAACATAGCAATCTCACGGATGTTAAAATATGTCATATATGTCATCTTTTTTCATCTATTTTTGTTGTTAGTTCATCACTACTAAATAAAGGATGAAATGTGTACCATTAATGTTCATTATATTAACAAATTATTTTTTTGTTGTAGATTGATAGGTGAATTTTTGTTACCACCATCAATAATTTTACCTCACTCATACTGATATTTATCTGCTATTATGAAATATATTGGAATGGAGTATCAAGCAATAGATGCATGTCCCAATGATCATATTATATATCATAAACAACATGAATTTGCAACAAAATGTCCAGAATGTCATATCAGTAGATATTGAACATATCAACTAGTAAAAAAGGTGCTTCACAAGGTTCTTCGTTGACAAAAAAGGTGCCTCACAAGGTTCTTTGTTATATTCCTATTATTTTATGTATGCAATGATTATTTAGGTGTGAAAGCTTAGAGCAATTTATGGATTACCATGCACATAATAGAAGTGGAGATGACATTCTTCGAATGCCTGAATATGGTTTTGTATTTAGGGACATGGAGGAAAAATGACCACACTTTAAAGAAGAACCTCATAATCTCAAGCTTTCATTGGCAATGGATGGTGTCAATCCATTTGGAGAGATGAGATCTATTTACTCGGTGTGGCCTATTTTTGTTATCAACAACAACATTCCTCCATGGATCTCAATAAAGAGGGAGCACATAATGTTGGCAATGATTGTTCTAGGTATTTGTTTACATCAATTTTCTTTAACATAGTAGCATCTCATTTGTCTTATTTGTTGCATATTGACATATATTTTTTATTTAATAGTCATGTATATTAATTTATATATTGCAATAAAATGGTTATAATAATTATGTAATGTTTATGTTCATTCAACTAGGTAAGTACCAAGTTAAAGATACGAATGTATATATCGAGCCTCTTATTGATGAGTTACTAATGTTATGGAATGGCATCATTATGTTTGACATCTCTAGACCAATAGGACAAAGACAATTTCAATTCCATGCAATGCTTGTATGGATAATTCATGATGCCCCAGGGCTAACACATTTTTGGGGTATGTTATAACGTTCGATTGCACTTTAATGATATTTAATTTTATGAATTGATATCATGCATATTTTTTAAATAATCTATTCATTATATAAAATTATAAAAACTGACATATTTAATCCAATTATATATGATCTTACAGGTCTTCAAACAAAGGGAAAATTTGCATGTCTAGTTTGTGGTCCAAAGATGAAATCTCATCATTCAACAAGTTTAGGAAAGTAGGTGTTTGATGAGTATAGGAACTTCCTACACATAAATCATAATTAATTAACTACTGAAAAATATCTTTTCAATGGGAAAGAAGAGACTACATCAAAACCATGAAGAATGAAACCTCACCTATGGAAGTTAGAATATAATAGAATTAATCGTCAAGATTATACATTGGATCAAATTGTCTATCTATCATATATTATATGTTTGGAATTTATATTTTTATATTTTGTTTTGTTGACTCATTATGTAATTGAAAATGATTGCCGTTGCTAATTTGTTTAACTTATATGCTTCATGAAGGTCCTCAAGGCATTAATGGATGGCTTCCATAGGGACTGAAAAATTATCCTAGAAAATTTAGTAGGTTTCCCTACTATGAGCCGCTACAAATCGTGCATTTTTTTGATACAATGCATATTGGAAAGAATTAATAGAAACGTTATGGAAAATATTGGATGAAAGGCATGAAAAAGAAAAAATTGTCAAAATTTATAGTGACATTCAAGAGGCCAATCATGCAATGAAAATTCAATTAAATAGTGATGGAGACCAAATTAATATAAGCGTCCTCCCTTGGTTATTAACGGAGCAACAAAGCAATGCTATAAAATAAGTAATATAAAAAATTTGATTTCCCATAGGATTTGCTGTGAACATAAACAATATCATAACAAAGAAAGGTGAATTTGGGTCAAGGATGAAAACAAATGATATGCATACCTTCATTAAGGTAATTATTATGGTATATTGTATATATATATTTGTATATTGTATGTACTTTTCAGTGTATTATGTTTACTACTTTTGGAAAAATAATAAAAAGATCATTTTATAATTTTTGCAGTGCGTTCTACCTCTATCTCTCCTAGACAAATTCAACAACAATGTCAAGAAGGTTATATATGATCTTGAAAAATACATGAGGTAAGTAGCGATATTTGTTCAATTTAATGTATATGTTGGTTACCAAATCAACAGATCCTAGATCCTAGAGAAATAGCCACTAACTCATAAACAAACCTAGGATTGGATTTGGCCAATGAACAAGATTCAACATAAAAGATGAAATATTATACTCTTCAAGCTCTACATGACCTAGGTGGGTATCCCTATTGCAATTTTATACAATATTTTAGATTTATATGAGAAAACATTGTAGTGTACAACATATGCTTTCAATGAAAATATACCAAGGAAATTATGATAAACTACAAATTTTGGCTTGAACTTTAGCTTGTGTCACTTTGCTTGCATTGAAAGTGGCTCTAATCTATTCTACTACTAATGTAGAAGAACTTAAAACTTAAATATAAAAGGTGAAATAAGAATGTGAAAATGATCCTGAAACTTAGAAAAGTGCAACCAATGCCTGTTAAAAGGAAAACATGTCTAATGACAAAAGGTATCATATGATCAGCATTATAATTAAATACTAAACATCTAAGACTTGCTTAACATGTTTAGAATGAGAACACATCCACTCCTTCCTCACAATTTCTTAGATACATATTATAGTGTTTAAGATAGAATTTAATTCATTTACTAGAAATGAAACCTATCAAATAACACACATTCTCCATTAGAGAAGACAAGCTAAAATATCATTAACACTTTAGCTTATACAATAAAACACCAAAGATTGGAGCAAGAAAATGAATGTATTTTATATTTATTTTCAAAAGATGAATGATACACACATGATAAACTATTTTTCTCATTAAGCTTGCAAAAGACTAACTGTCACTATATTTCTCTATAGTTTTCCTAGTACATACTAATCAAAATTTCTAAATCCTTCTTCTTGGCCTCGAATTCCCTTTTATAACACAAGGGAGAAAAATAAGCCGCAGGCTGAAGAAGACACATGTCAAAATATATCTGCATTACAAATTTGACCTAAAGCCTAGGTCCTTGATTCTCTACATGTAATATTCCTTAAAGTATTTAATGAAGGCAGATGGGAAGGGATCATCTTGGGAGCTTGGGCTACAGACCAACAAAAGGTGTCCTCACATTTGTACTTAATATCTGCTCATGTCAGGGTCAAAAGTGCAATCCGACATTCGATGGTAGGCTTCTTGGAGACTAGTCCTTGCTAGTTGGGTGTTCTAATCATTCTCCCAAAATAGACAACTTGCACAAAAAATTTAGGAGTGACAAACATGGAATGACTGAGACTAGTCTTCCTCTTCAGGCTCTCTTCTTCCAAAGAGAAATACTTTATGTGCAATGCTTCTATTTCATCAACTGGCAAAGAAAAATCCCTTAAGCCTTGCAACTTACTCATTGATTCTTTTGTCTTGTGGGCTGGCACAGTTGCAACTCCCAAAGTAAATTTGTGATAAATTAAATCCACCTCCATAATTTTATCAATAATATCATAATATGTATCACCTTGGGTCAGATCAATAGCCAGAGAAGTCAAAACTGTATTTATGGCATCTTGAAAGCCTTTCTTCCACTCTTCTATGCTTTTGATTTGTCCTTCACCTATCAAAATTATGGGGATATCCCACTTTTTCAGCCCTTGGAAAGAATTAATCGTCTCCATCAATGTTTTCTTCTCATCCTCGATGTTGGGAAATTCCTTAATCAATAAATTATAGTTCTTCTATGTTATCCCCACAATTTGGGGTGGAGAGTCTACATTCTTGACTGCCAACATGACTTCCTTTAAAATTTGACTCTTTGGCAACCAAGTAATCCCAATGGGTTGAAAAAATGAAATAATTTCATCTAGCTGACTAAGAAGATGAGATGTCAAAGAATATGAAGTATGTACCTCACTCAACTTATCAATAATCTTGTTTGAAATCTGCCAAATTGAAGATTTCTTGATTTCAAAATAATTATGTTCAGCCTCATCTCTAACCCTTTGCAACTCTTTGTGCATCCTTTCCAATTATTCAGATCTAATTCATCTTGAAGAGTCTGCAGTCATCTTCTTTATTTTCTCCTTTAATGCAACATTTTAAATGAATAACTTATTGTGGCTTGCATTTAAGGCCACATGCATGTCCTTTAGTCTTACATTCTTTTTCTCAAGATCTTCAACTACTAGCTGAGCAAATTGGACTACATGTGATGTGATTGCCACAACCTCAGATGCAGTGATATCTTCTAGTGTCCTAACCATTGCATCTCTTATTTTTTGTTGTCCACATTGCAAAACTATAGGTTTCTAAAAATTTGGGGCTTTAGACCATAGAGAAAAAGCCTTTAGGCTTCTGCTTACCCCTAATCCATTCTCTGCAAACTCTTTGGAAAAATTGGGGTCCTTCTACTGCATGATTTGATCTAACAAGAAAATTTTCTCAAAATCCCAGCTGAGAATAAGAAGCATGCCACTATTTTAAATCATCTCCCTGCCTTCTTTAGGGGTGAATCTGAATCTATTCCTATCAAAATTCCTAATCTCCTCATCAGATAAGTTATTTAATTTTTCCCTAAGACAAAAAGATTTGAACTCGGGAGAGTTCACAAAATTGTCATCTGCCATAAAGTTCTTTGAAGAAATAATTCTTTCATCACTCATTTCTTCTATAGGGATTGTGCTTAGGATGATGGCCCTATCTGAATCATTGAGGACTTCAAAAAATTCATCTTCATGAAATGTTTCCCGAGGGGGTGAAGGTGGTGGTACATTTGTATCAAAATATTCCTTAATGTCTACAAAATTACACCAGTTTGCTTTCCCCTTCTCAATATTTCTTTCTTGCTCAACAACAAATTGCTTTTCTCTTTGTGCATCATGTCAAGAGGTTCCAGGAGGTAGTTCTTCAACTGTTACTATATTTCCCTTCACCTTGTATACTGTAGGGGATGGGTCAATTGACCTTTCTTCAAACTCAACCCCTTTATCCCTGGCATCCCTTCTGTTCATTTTGATTTTTATTATGTCATCTACCTCTCTAATCGTGAAGGACATCCTACCAAAATCATTCTTAAAGTCTCTACAAAAACCCTCAAAATTAGGATCCTCCCACTTTCTTTCCCTCTCAAGCTTCTTCATAAGCTCTCATTTTTTCCTTCTTTGATCCACCTTGGTAGGGAAGGCATTCTTGATCATGTCTTTGTTAGGATAACCGGTGGACAACCGAGAGGGGGGGGGGTGAATTAGTTGGAAATAGATTATATTAATCAAACCACTTTATAACCTTTAACTACAGCACATAAACATTGAATACCAGAATGGCAAAAACATATATCGGTAAGTAATAAAACTCAAGAATGAAACTAGAAATTAACACAATGCAACCATACTACATAACACCATGATTTGTATGTGGAAAACCCAATAAAGGGAAAACCACAGTGGGAAGCCTACCCATAGTCAAATGATACTTCTATAGAGTATGTGATACAATAAGGGGCCTACACATGCAGGGAGGCACACTACCTAGAGTGTACTGCTCATTACAAAGGAGTCTCACTGACTACAAAGAGGTTATAACCACCTCAAGATAATTGGATAACAATCTATAAGAATGAACTGCTAGTGATAGCATCTACCATGCCTGATTACAGTCTTGGTTAAGCTCAATACCAGAGGCCTTTGACCTCTTACATAAACCCAATTCAATCACCTATGATCTACCAGATCTCCTTTGCATATGATATTTCATTCCACGACCATGACACATGATCTACAATGAGATCCTACACCAATTTATACAAACCCTAAGGCCTAAACCAATTAGGTCAGCCACCTAAGAGATATTATAATAAGATCATTACATACATCCAAATTACAATGATATGCCATGTTGGCGTTAGACCAAAAAAACATTAACTAATCCATAAATCATCCTGGTAATGTGTAGAGAACATGTTAACATGATATTGGTCTATAACCTAGATAGGTACTGGACCTAATCTAGGTCCACCACACCAAAGTGATGTCTTCAATCAGTCGAGGCATGATCAAGGATCACCTTCTGCATCTTGAATTCCATCTAGAAGCTGCACCAACACCACTTATGTATCCTATCAAAGAGTCTCAGTAAAATCTCTTTCGATAAAACCTTAAACCCTTACCGGTAACACTAGTTCTTCTACCAATAACCAAAACCTGTATGTCGGTAACCAACCATAACAACTAGTGTTGACATCAATGACAAAACATCAATGTAACACTTAATCAGTTCCTCCATATTTCCAACTATCTCCCCCTTTGGTATTGATGACAACACTAGATGTGAAAAATAAAACATCTAAGTGCCAAGAAGTGCCAAACATTTCTCATAGAAGATATAACAATGAAAAACTAAAAAATCCCAACAACTCCCCTTGAGGAGTGTAGTCCAATATGAAACTAATCTAAATTTTTCACATATATCTCTCCCCCTTTGACATCAATGCCAAGGATATGACATAGATATCAAAATCCTGTGAATCTCAAAGCTGACTACTCCCCCTGAGTAGTAGCACCACTACATCAACTTGAAGCAAAGGATAAAGCTGATGATGCATACCAGACTGATGGTTTGCTCCATCAATTAAGTTTCTGTCAAAGAGGTAGATACCCCTAACCCATCTCTCAAATACTCAAATGATTCCTTAGACAACAGTTTAGTGAATATATCCACAATCTATTCTTTAGTGTTCACATAAACCAATTTGACTTCCTTTTCTTCCACATTTTCCTTCAGAAAGTTATATTTTATTGAAATATGCTTATTCTTAGAGTGAAATACCAGATTCTTAGCCATGTCAATAGATACAGAGTTATCGCAAAAGATAACTTCCGGCTCACTACAATTTACCTTGATATCCTTGAACATTTTCTTCATCCACAAGACTTGAGTGCCATTAGTTGCTGCTGCAACATATTCAACTTTTGTAGTAGATAAATAAATGCATGACTATTTTTTGTTGATCCCTAAAATCAATTTCTTTCCAAGAAAGAAAGCTCCACCAGAAGTTCTCTTCCTGTCATCAGCATCTCTTGCCCAATCTGAATCTATATATGAACATAAAGTGAAGTTATAATCTCTAGAATATCATGCCATATTTTGTTGTTCCTTGCAAATACTGGAATATCCTCTTTACTACACATTCATGATTTTCTTTAGGATTACTTTGATATCTTGAAACAATACTTACTACAGTCATAATATTTGGTCTAGTATGAGTTAGATACAACAAGCCACCAATCATAGACTTATACCTCGTTGAATTTCTCGGTGCAGATGTGTCTTTGATAGATAATTTCTCACTTGTCACCATAGGAGTACTTACTGGTTTAGAATTATCCATACCAAACTTCTTCAACAATTCCCTTAGATACTTAGTTTGACAAATAAAAATGCCTTTGTCAGTTTGAGTAATCTGCAAACCTAAGAAAAATCTCATCTCACCAATCATGGACATTTCAAATTTATTCTTCATATTGTTAGAGAATTTCATGCACAATTTATCTTCACCTCCAAAAATGATATCATCAACAAATACTTTAATAATTAGAATATCATCATCAATGATCTTGTAATATAAATTATTGTTAGCACTGCCTTTAGTAAAACCAAACTTCAAAAGATATTTATCCAACCTTGCATACCAAACTCTAGGATCTTGTTTCAATCCATATAATGCTTTCCTTAACCTGCAAACCATATATTTGTCATTTGTCAATGAAAATCCATCAAGCTGCTCAATGTATACATCTTCCTCAAGTTCACCATTCAAAAATGCACATTTAACATCCATTTGATAGACCCTATAGTTCTTGTAAGCTGCATAGGCAAGAAATAGTCCAACAGCTTCAATTCTAGCTATAGGTGCAAATGTCTCACCATAATCAATTCATTCCATTTGAGAATATCCTTTACAAACTAGTCTAGCCTTGTTTCTTACAATTTGACCATCCTCATTTAGTTTATTTCTAAAAACCCATTTAGTTCCAATAACATTCTTATTTTTAGGCCAGGGAGCTAAAGTCCAAGTCTCATTCTTCTCTATCTAATCTAATTCATCTTCCATAGCCTTTAACCAATGTTTATCTTTACAAGCTTCAATAACAGATACTGGTTTAATTTGAGAAATAAGACATACCTCTTCATTTTCCAATCTTCTTCTTGTCGTAACTCCCTTGTTCCTATCTCCAATGATTTGATTTTCAGAATGATTTAACCTTACATACCTTGGTGTCTTCTGAACTTCAGGTTCACTATTCTGATCATCAGTCACAATTGAATTTTATGATTGTGCCGGTGTAATTGTCTTAATGTCTTGTACCGGTTGAGGCATTTCTAGTTTAGTTATGATCATTTCCATTGCCGGTTCCATGTCATATGATATGGATTGATTTTTGTATTGCTCATCTACTATCACATTTTCGCTCTCCACAATTTTCTGCAATCTTTTGTTATAACATCTATATGCTTTGCTTTGAATTGAATATCCAAGAAATATCCCTTCATCACATCTAGGATCAAACTTCCCAATTGAATCATCCCTTTTGATATAACATTTACTTCCAAAAATTCTAAAATATTTAATAGTAGGTGTATGTCCAAACCATAATTTATAAGGAGTCTTACTAGTTTCACCTTTGATATGAACTCTATTGAATGTGGACTATTGTACTCATTTCTTCTCTCCAGTAGATGTGAGGCAATTTGGCTTCCATCATCATGGTTTTTGCTACATCCAAAATGGTTCTATTCTTCCTTTCCACTACTCCATTCTGCTGAGGAGTCCAAGGTGCAAATAATTATCTCCTAATTCCATTTGACTCACAATAACTGCTAAATTCATGAGAAGTGAACTCACCACCCTTATATGATCTCAGACATTTGATTTTTAATCTATTTTTTGTTTCCACTTTAGCTTTGAAGATCTTGAATTTCTCAAAAGCTTCAAACTTCTCCCTTAGAAAAGTCACCCACATCATTCTAGAATGATCATCAATTATCAACATGAAGTATCTATCACCCTGAAAGCTTCTAGTCCTTGCTAGACCACATAAGTCAATATGAATGAAATCAAGTACATCATTAGATTTATCATGTATGCTCTTAAAAGAAGTTCTAACTTTCTTTCCCAATTGACATTCCTTATATATCGGATTATGAGGCTTTATAACCTTAGGTATATCTCTAACTGCCTTTGTTGAATTGATCTTAACAATACAATCAAAATTAACATGACACAACCTCTTATGCCATAACCAACTCTCATCAATATGAGCAATCAAACATGTCTTATTACTAGTGTTCAAGTGAAAGATATTACCTCCAGTTTGAGTATCGGTTGCAATCTCCAAACTATATTTGTTAATGATTTTCCATTTTCTATCTTTATACTAAAGTTGGAATCCCTTATCCACCAATTGACTAACACTTAAAAGATTATGCTTTAAACGTTCTACATAATAGACATTATCAGTATTATGATTTCCATCTAGAGAAATAGTACCTTTACCTTTGATCATACATGCTTTGTCATCCCCAAATCTGACTTGACCACCTTTGTATTCTTGCAGGGATATAAATTTTCTTTTATCTCCAGTCATATGATGTGAGCATACACTATCAATTACCCATTCATCCATCCTTGTCTTCAACTTTTGCTGCCAGGGCCTTTTCTTCAATCTTGATAGCTGGTTTTGGTTCATCTTCCTTTAAGGAAAAGAGCACCCATTGCTTTTCATCGTCAGATCCACTAGTAGAGTCTGCTGCCAGTTCACCCTCAGAGTCATCACTTACTCCTTCCTCATCTGCTATGTAGCATTGTTTGTTTTTCTTGAATTTATATCTATTTTGATTAGGCTTAAATGATTTCTTAACTCTTTATTGAAATCTTGCATTCCTTTCAGGACATCTAGATGCAAAATGACCAATCTTATTACATGCAAAACATTTAAAAGGTGCTTTTCCTTCATACTTACTTCCTGTCGGTCCTTTAGGTACTCTTCTAGCAAATAAGGTTTCAAGTTGCTCAATTTCTCCATCCTCTTTCCACATATCTTTCAATTCTTTTGCATATAGGGGTTTCCAATCACTTTTATCAGTAGATGATGATGCATGAAAAGAAGGTTCAGACTTTGCAGCTCTAGAGGGTCCAAAATTTTCAAGCTGAAAAGTAGATAATTTACCAATCAGAATGTCTTTTTTAATTAAAGTGTTTGTCATTGTTCTCAATTAATTAATTGTAGTCACCTTCATCTTGTAAGTTGGTGGAAGGGCTCTCAAGACTTTGGAAACTATTTCATCTTGACATAGAGATCCTCCACAACATTGAATTCCCATGACAATCTCATTTACTCTTTCCATAAATGTAGCAATTCTTTCATTATCTTCCATCTTCAAGTTCTCATATCTTACCTGGTAACCATCAAGTTTAGAATTTTTGATGGTAGGATCACCTTCATTCAGAGTTTGAAATTTATCCCACATAACCTTTGCAGATGATTTATTAGTCAATCCCATGATTTTTTGATTAGTGAGTGCACACAAGAGGGCTTCTCTAGCTTTGCAATCATTTTCAATATTCTTGTCCAAGTCTGTAGGAGTAGGATTGCTAGATGTTGGATCATAAGGTGTATAACCTTTCTCAGTGATCTCTCAAATATCCTTGCCAAGACGTCTAACATGAGTCTCCATTCGGATTTTCCATATCCCAACATTTGTTCCTTCAAGATTAGGGATTTCTCTTCTGAAAATAGTTGCCGATGGATTTGAAGTATTAGTTTCCATAGGATCTACCTCAAGTGGTTAAGCTTCTGCAAAAAAGGACCAAAGCTGTGATACCAATTTTTAGGATAACTGATGGACAACTGAGAGTGGGGGGGGCTGAATCAATTTTTAACAGATTATATTAATCAAACCACTTTATAACCTTTAACCAGAAGACATAAACATTGAATATTGGAATAGCAGAAATAGATACCGGTAAGTAATAAAACTTAAGAATGAAATAGAGAATTAACATAATGCAACCATACCACATAACGCCATGATTTGTATGTGGAAAACCTGGTAAAGGGAAAAACCATGGTGGGAAGCCTACCCACAATCAGATGATACTTCTGCAGAAAGTATGTGATACAATAAGGGGCCTGCACATGTAGGAAGGCACACTGCCTAGAGCGTACTACTCATTACAAAGGAGTCTCACTGACTACAGAGAGGTTATAACCACCTCAAGATAATTGGACAACAATCCAGATGAATGAACTGCCAGTAATAGAATCTACCATGCTTGATTACAGTCCTGGTCAAGCTCAATACATGAGGCCTTTGACCTCTTACATAAACCCAATTCGATCACCTATGATCAACCAGATCTCCTTCACATATTATATTTCATTCCATGACCACAACACATGATCTACAATGAGATCTTACACCAATTTATACAAACCTAAGGCCTAAACCAATTAGGTTGGCCACCTGAGAGATATTACAATAAGATCATTACATACATCCATACTACAATGATATGCCATGTCAGCTTTAGACCAAAACAACATTAACCAATCCATAAATCATCCTGGTAACATGTAGAGAACATGTTAACATGATATCAGTCTATACCTAGATAGGTACCGGACCTTATCTGAGTCCACCACACCAAAGCGATGTCTTCAATCAGTCGAGGCATGATCAAGGATCACCTTTTGCATCTTGAATTCTATCTAGAAGCTGCACCAACACCACTTATGCATCCTGACAAAGATTCTCAGTAAAAGCTCTGTCGATAAAACCTTAAACCCTTACCAGTAACACCAGTTCTTTTACCGGTAACCAAAACCTAAATGCTAGTAACATCAATGCAACACATAATCAATTCCTCAATATTGCCAAGAGTCTTCTCTTTCATCAAAAGAATGGAAATAACCTTTCTCCTTTAGCTTGTATATTCTATACCATTTATACATCATTTGGGGTCAAAGTGCTTGGCTTGGGCAACCTTTAATCTGTATTTTTTACTAGGAAGCTCTATACCTTCTCTAAAGTATCACACCCTATCATGAATTCATAAAAAAAAATAGTCACCCTAGGGAGAAGCTTCCCTTTCTTATTAGTTTTAATTTGATCTTTCTCCATCCACATCATCTTCTAGATGAATTCAAGAAATTCTAACCTTGGAGAAACAAAAAGTGGCAACACATGGGGTGCTTTCTCAGACCCATAGACCCTAATGATAGTGTAGTTGCCATAGAAAAATAAGTCCCCAAAATTATGGGTGAATGTACCTTCAAGATATACCAATCCATTAGCCCTGCAACTTTTTGCTCTCAAAATTTTGATGATGTCCTTGGGAAGCCGTGGCAATCCAACTCCAAGCCTTGACAAAATAATGATGACAAAATGGTCAAATAAAACATAGTAATCACCATACCTAGACCCCCTATCCCATACTGGAGTCCACTTCTGCACTGGCCACTCAAAACCTGTGTATGCGTCAATTGTCCTTATATTCAGTTGTGGAACCCAGTAAGCTCTATTCTAATAAATAATCAAATGGCACAATAAAGACTAGTATCTAAACTCTAGCTTCTCATCTTTGTTTTTTTCTCCTATTAACCCCTCATGCAGCTTGTCATGAGTGATAGTTGTAAAATCATATAACTCATTTATTGAAGGGTGTTGGATGTTGATAGAAATCATCATGAAATCAATGGGAATTTGAGTAAGCCCACAATATACTCCAAGAACCTGCCCTAATGCATAGTAGGTTTTAACAATGTAGGGTTCAAAGCATTCCAATTTGAAAGGCCCCCTTTCAGATGGCAGGACATAATTCTATGAATTCTTGAAAAGTTTCCTCGTGAATGGAGGAACATGGTCCTTTCTATACCTCTCTTTTTATATTCATAGTCCCTTTTCAGACTGTCCCTATCGATGCCTTTGAAGGCTGACCCATCCAAACCAAAACATTGAAAAATGTCCCTATGTGAGATGTCCAACAAGACAGCCTTCTACAGTCCAAACAGTTAGGCTTGGGGCATCATAAGCTTCAACCAAATTCCTTATCAACATAGGCTCAATCAAAATATTTGGTACCACCAGCTTCCCCATAATCAATGTCTAATGGTTGGATATTGGGACATGTTTGTCTCTGTTTCCATAAAGATAATAAAAAATGTCCCAACCTCTTTCCTTTGGGAAAACATCTCTGCACCCTGTCTCTTTATAATTAAAGGCAATTATGAGATTATCATGCATAGAGGAGCCCTCAAATAATTCTAAGAGGTCGTGGTGTAGACTCCTTGTTTGTCTAGTTAGCCTCCATGCAACCTCCTCTAATTTTTGTTCACCTTTATGTTGCAATTCCTCTAAAGTCATTGCAGGAGCAAGAGGGGTAGTAGTCATTATTGTTGTCTCTATCTAGGTAGATGATTCTCCCTTTGATGGTTGCTTGGCCAGCTACCTTGTAGTTTTGGGGGCTGACTTCCTTGCAAGAGCAGTTTCCTTAACTTGCTCTTGAGGGTTTTCTTTCTGATGAGGATTTTGCCTTTGAGGAATTAGGGTTTCCTTAGTAGGAGGGTTAGTTGCAATATGGACACTTTCTATAGGAGGAATTTTAGTGGCAGGTGCTTTAATAGAGGTTTTTTGGGCAACTTTTCTCCTCTTTTGGGTTGGTTTTATTGATCTGGGAGCGGGAGTAGGCTCATTTGAAGACTCACTATCTGAGACAAGAATGATAGTCTTTTGAATTGTTCTTCTTTTCCTCTTTGTGGCCTTTTTCTTTGGAGGGGAGTTATCTTTGACCTCCTTGGATGCTTGTGGGGCAGCTCTAGGGTTTGGCTTTACAGTGGGAGCACTTTCTATCTCTTGCAGAGGAGGAATCATATCAATTGGTGTAGCTTCAGTGATAGGAATTAAGGAGCTGGATTCAACAATAGGGGTTTCCTTTGTGGTAGGGCTAGCAGATTTCTCAGTGGAAGAAGTCATTTTGTCTCTTAAAGCAAAGAAACCTTAGAAAATTTAAAAGCAGATGTAAAATTCCAAGCTCTAGGGCACACACAGTAGCCTAACAATGCACAAGGATGGTGAGATAATCATCTTACTAGTTTTTGCTTAGTTGAATTGCTGGAGGGCGCACTGGTTCGCTGAAACTCACTCTTCTTCTCACTCGGGAAACACTTTGAATTTTATTTCGGCTACAAGGTAAGGAAGAATACCAATGAATTCCTCTTTTATGGCATCACCATTAATTCATCTGTGCTAGATAGAGTTAGTCGTTGGTGCCAAATTTGAATTTCATTTGTTGATTAAGAAATGAACTATCGAGATTGTCCTTTGAAGTCCTCTGAATGGTGACTTGGCATTTTATGAAGCTCTTATGACCACCCTTAACTTGTCAAAATCTTATCATTTTGTGTTATTCTAGCCATCCCATGGCCTTTACTATCTTTGTGGGATAAGCCCTCCTTTGTATTTACCTCGCTCTCTTATCCCACATTGTCTTTCACAACTTTAATTATCCCTGTGGGATAAAGTTTCTTTGTGTTTTCTTTTCTTTCTTATCCCGCAACACCCAGGAGCATATTTTTCATCATTGCGGGACAAGATTCCATTATTTTGACCTCATCAGCTTCTATCTCTTCTTATCCCATAGCGCAATAGTCCTCCTTGTTTTCCTTTGCAAGATAAAGCTCTAAATATATTTTTTAGGAATCCTTTTATCTTGCGTTGCTCATATCCCTCTATCTATCTGCTTGTTGAGAATGGTTTTATTCATGTATCTACCCCTTGCAAGATGAGAATATAGACTAATAGTTTCTTAGCCCACAACCTATCTCTCATCCCTGCGAGAATGTGCAAGATAAGAAATCCTCTTGTCTTTGGCTTGGATTCTTATCCCATGACCCCTTTTGAATGGGTGAAACTCCTTGAGGGATAAGGCCTCTTCAGAATCCTTGGTTACTCCTTATCCTATGGGACTAATCTTTGTAAATGAAGAACACAATGGGTCAAACCCTTATACTTGTTACCTTTTCCACTATTTCTTATCCCACATTACCACTTTGATTGCTTGAAAACCTTGCAGGATAACATTTCTATTGTAACTTTGAGTTATTTCTTATCCCACAACCTCATCTCGGTGTTCCTAAGACACCACGGGATAATCCTTTCTTCAACACTCTTCCTCTTGTCTTTGGCTTGCAATTCTTATCCCATGACCCCTTTTGAATGGGTGATGTATACACCTAAAAATGGTCTAAAGATAATTAATTGAATAAGCAATTATTTCAATTAATCTCCCTCCCCAATTTAATTAAATTCACTAAGCAATTTGATTAAATTTCCCTTTTCATCTACTTATTAATAAATCTAAGGATTTATTAAATAGGTTCATTTCAATAACCCCCTTTGATTAATTAATTCCCTCCATCCAAAATCATTTCTTCTAATCCCCTAATTAATTAAAACAAATCAAATCCATGAGTTATTGAGATTAATTAGCCATTTTCATATTATTTGAATTTCTAAATTCAAATTCTCCTAGCTTCTACCACTCCTAAACCTAACCATTCCTAAACCTAACCCATTCTACCTACCACCATGTCCCCTTTCATCCAACATCTTCTAGAACCTTTGTGACACTTGTCACTAAGTGTTCCCTTTCATCCAACTCCTTCTAGAAGCCTCTTGACACTTGTCACCATAGAGATGACAAATGTTCCCTTTATTCCAACCCCCTTTGCCAACCTCCTCCAATTTAGCCATTGATATCTTCAGATCAATCTTGACCATTGATTCTTGCCACATCACCCCTATCCTTGGAAAATCTTATAAATAGACCTTATTTTGGAGCACAAAGGGTCCCAATTTTATATCATGATTTTATCCCATCTCATTTTCATCTTATGCATTGTTATTATAGGCATCTAGCTTATAGTTTATCAATTTTAGCAATGTTATCATACTCAATTTTAGCTTAAATCTTAGCTTAATCATGCTAGATCAATCAATCATATAGCTTAATCATGCTATTCTTGCTAGATCATGCATTTTCAGCATTCAAATCCTCCATCTAAGTGTAGTCAAGTCACTAGAATTTGCATAGCAAGATTTGAGAGCATTTTTCATACTTGCATTTACTAGGAGGCAATAAGTCAATTAGCTATGGTTTTGTATTTGATTGTTTCAATTTACTAACCATTGCTTGTAATGATTTATTGAGTGCATTGTGTTTACAGATACAGGTACACTTCACAAAACACGATAGGTGAAACTCCTTGCAGGATAGGGCCTCTTTAGAATCCTTTGTTACTCCTTATCTTGCGGGACCAATCTTTGCAAATGAAGAACACAATGGGTCAAACTCGTATACTCATTACCTTTTACACTATCTCTTATCCCACATTACCACTTTAATGGATTGGAAACCTTGTGAGATAACATTTCCATTGTAACTTTGAGTTATTTCTTATCCCACAACCTCATCTTGGTATTCCTAAGACACTGCGGAATAAGCCTTTCTTCAATGTTCCTCCTCTTATCTTTGGCTTGTACCTACGACCCCTTTTGAATGGGTGAAACTTCTTGCGAGATAAGGCCTCTTCAGAAACCTTTGTTACTCCTTATCCCATGGGACCAATCTTTGCAAATGAAGAACACAACGGTTCAAACATTTATACTCATTACCTTTTCCACTATCTCTTATCCCGCATTACCACTTTGATGGCTTGGAAACCTTGCAGGATAATATTCCATTGTAACTTTGAGTTGTTCTTATGTCACAACCTCATCTCAGTGTTCCTAAGATACTGCAGGATAAGCCTTTATTTAGGGCTCCTCCTCTTGTCTTTGGCTTGCAATTCTTATCCCGTGACCCCTTTTGAATGGGTGAAACTCCTTGCGGGATAAGGCCTCTTTAGAATCCTTTGTTACTCCTTATCCCGTGGGACCAATATTTGCAAATGAAGAGCACAACGGGCCAAACCTTTATACTCGTTACCTTTTCCACTATCATGTATCCTGCATTACCACTTTGATGGCTTGGAAACCTTGCAGGATAACATTTCCATTGTAACTTTGAGTTATTTCTTATCCCGCAACCTCATCTCTGTGTTCCAAGACATCGTAGGATAATCCTTTCTTTAGTGCTCCTCATCTTCCCTTATCCCGTGTGGTCAGAGTGCATACTAAAAACTATTGCGGGATAAGCTTTTCTTCCTACCACTCTTGTGAATGGTCCTTGTCCCGCATGATCCTTTTAGTGTTATGAAGCATCTGCAGGATAAGATTTTCTTTATATTTGCTTTAGACTTCTTATCCCATGGTGCTCTACCATTACCTCCAATGTGCCATGGGATAATACTTCCTCTTTGAGTAGTGTTATTCCCTTATCCTGTGGGGTTGACACTCTATGCTAAAATGCTTGTGGGATAAACTTGCTTCATATTTCCCTTTGGAATGCTTATCCCACACAATAGTGACACTAAGGCAGACACTCAAGTGAATCTTTTGAGTATGTGGAGACCTTTTATGGGTGAAGTGATCTTATGTGGGGACCTTCCTAGGGGATTTTAAAACTTTATGTCACGGGGATTTTTGTAACACTTAGGGAAATAATAAAAAATTAAAAGCAATGGCTTCGAGAAGTGATTCCTAACACGTGGGGCCGATAATCCAACGATAACAAGACCTCTCGATCATGACTTAAAATAAGGTCACCTACTAACACAAATAAATTGCAAAATATAACATAGCCCGAGGAGAACAAAAAGAAAATACAACAGGACAAAAACCCTTTTAAAACCTAAAACCTAAGGATTAAGAATAACACGCAAGGCACAATAAAAAACTAATTTTTATCACTTCTAATACTATAGATCTTATATTTGCCATTTATTTTACTTTTTAAGTAATATATTGTATGTTTTTGTTAAATCTCATTAATATATTTGCACCTTGAATGACTTGTAGATGGTTGTCATCTAAAGAAATCCATAAAGAAGATATAAATTATTGGAAGAGAAAATTCCTCGTCTAATCTGTGAAATGCAAAAGTGTCTACCTTTGACATTTTTCAATGCATAAGAACACTACCTCATACACCAAGTTGAGAAGATTGAATTGTGTGGATCTGTACACAGAAGGTCAATGTGGATGGTTGAGAGGCACTTGAAATTTTTGAAGGAATTGGTTAGACAAATATCACATCCTAAGGGTTCTATGGTGGATGGATATATGGTATACCAAACCATGGTGTATATTATTGAATATCTTCCTAAGTTTACAACAAAGTTCTATTGGCAATTGATACTCATCTGATGGTCTTTGGTGACTTTTGGTGGTTTTCGGTGAATGATTATTGGCTTAGGGTTGTCATTGATGGCTCCTCTTCATGGAGATGCAATCTGGTAGTCATAATTCCTCTTATCTAGAAGTAGGTGTTAATTGGGTGCGTGTTGACTGGTATTTTAGATTGAACATAGCATTTTTGGGTCTGGATGCTTGCCGGTGATTCAAGTGCATTGAATCGTGTTCCTATTGATTGGGCCAACTTAAATACATTATTTTGGTGATCCACACTTATATTTTTGGATCTGGTCAAGCCGACCTATAACTACACGTTACATCTTCAGGCCGACATGATGTATGATCTATTTTGTGGGTACCGATATATAAGTTTGGTATGGGCAATCTTTTTGGTGGGTATGATGTGAATGTATGTGAGTGAGAGGTGATCAAGAATCCATTTTGGCACAGTTTCACATGTGCATTCTTGATCAGGTAGTTGATTGAGATAGTGTATAAGGCAGAGCAAAGTTGAACAAAGAAGGTGATTCAGTTAGTGTTTTGCACTTAACTAAAACTCATCCGAGCATAGTAGAAGTTATTTCAGAGTTCATACATTGTACTTCATTGCTACAACAACTTTGTAAGTCAGTGATAGATCCCTGAGGGTTGTAGCCTTCAAGGTTATTGTAATTGAGTAGTGAGCTCTAGGAAGTGTGCCCGAATGCCTGTGCATTCCAATTTTGTAATATTATTTTTCTACTAGCCATAGTGGAATAATGTGGGTTCAAATCCCACAATGGTTTTTCCCATTTGAGTTTCCTCATAAAAATCCGATGTTATGATCTTGTGGTTGTTCACTTCATGTTTATGCATTTTAGTTTCAAGTATTTGCTTCCTGTAGTTAAAAGTTAAGTCTAAAAATCTATCAACTGGTAGATCACTGATTCACCCCCCCTCTCAGTGATCCTTGAATCCAACAATTGGTATCAGATCTTAGTTCCTCTAAGGAAGCTTAACCACTTGAGGAAGATCTAGGAGATTGATTCAATGGACTCTGATTTTCAGAGACAACTCAATGTGGCACTTGAGGATCTTGATGCATCTAGAAATGAGATCTCTACCTTGAAAAAGAACCTAAATTCTGTTGATGATTTCATTAATGACCTAATGGATCAAGCTAACATCTCTAGAGAGAAGAGGAAGAAATTAATGGACAAGATGGAGGAGAAATAAGATCAAATCATGGAATGTCAAAATAAAGATGACAAAGTTAACAAGCTTGAAAGAGAGAATGTTGCCCTGAAGAATGAGATGGAATCCATTGTGATGAGGCTAACTAAGGATATTGAGGACCAAAATAAAA
The DNA here is from genome assembly GCF_030272615.1 of Cryptomeria japonica. Lineage (NCBI taxonomy): Eukaryota > Viridiplantae > Streptophyta > Pinopsida > Cupressales > Cupressaceae > Cryptomeria > Cryptomeria japonica. Next base: position 631,403,290 of record NC_081407.1, read on the forward strand.
ATGAAGAAAATTTGACACAATCATTGAAAGAAAGAGCAAATGAATGCTTTAGGCTTACCAATGAGAATGATCAATTGAAGCTTGAGCTAACATAGTCAAGGAATAATGGTCAAGAACTTGAAAGATAGATTTCTACCTTAAGGGATGAACTTTCTACTACTAATTAATGTTAGACAGTTCAAATAACCGAAAGACAACTAAGATGGGGGGGTGTGAATTAGTTGTCACAAATTACCGGAACCATTTTTAATTAAAACTTTAATACTGAAACCCAAAATATTAATACCAAAATGCTTAAATCAAATACCATAATAATAGTTAAACCAATTAAGCATAAACAATAATCACAGAATAAATACCATCCACATGACACAAAGATTTGTATGTGGAAAACCTAGTAAAGGGAAAAACCATGGTGGGAAGCCTACGGGCACAGTCAGATAATACTTTTGCAGTAAGTATCTGCATTAGAATTGAGGGGCCTGCACTTGTAGGAATGCCAACAACCTAGAGTGAATTACTCATCACAAAAGGAGTCTCACTAACTACATATAAATCCATACTATAATTTAGAGAAGTGTTGAACTCCAAAAGATAACATCTCCTATGCATGAGTACAGTTCCATTTAAGCTCAATATAGAGGACTAAATCCTCTTACATAAACCCAATTCGATCTCCAATGATCGACTAAATCCTCTTCTTGTATGATATTACATTATTTGCACATTACATCCCTTGACCATGACCTCTAACATAACCATGATGATCTACAATGAGATCTTACATTTATATATACAAATCCTGAACCATAAACAATTAGGCCGGCCACTAGATAATAAACCAATTACATAATTAAAAACCATGTCAACCTTAGACCAAACAAATAATATCCAACACATAAGACATCCTAGAAATACATCAAGAGGTCCAATCCACACACTTCATTAAAGCCAGTCCATAACCTAAATCAACCAGGACCCAGTATAGGTCCATACGCTACAACAATGATCTCCATTTGCTAAGTCTCGAATATGATCACCATCAACATCCTAAAACTCTACCAGAAGCTGCACCAACACCACTTATGTAATTCATCAAATATCTTTATCAAAAGCTCTGCCGGTGAAACCCTCGCCGAAACCAGAAACCAAGCTTCTAAGCAAACAGGATAGCATCCGATCACCAGACCAAAACCAACTGACTGAATATGAGAATGAGTATCATGAACAAGATAATTCCATCACCAAACTATACTAGAGCCTATCAGATCATACCAAATCTAGATCAACCAGAAACCACTCAACCTATTGGGACAAGAAGGGTGTCGATAAAGCATCCAAATAGCTAGTGTTGGTATCAATGAAAAAACATTAATGCAAAACATAGTCAATTCCATCAAATGGCCAACAAATGAATACAAAGATAAATTCAAAGCTAGATCAACAAGGCTTAATGTGATGGTGGAAAATTAGAGGCATGGAAAGGACATGTGAGGACTTGGATTTGAGAAAGGTGAATCCTCTGGACTTGGCCAAGGCAATGCAAAACCTAATGAAAATAAGAGAAAGAATCCACCAGTAAGACAACCTAATGCTCATAAATTCAATGGTAGATTATTTACTTGCAATAAATATGTTCATATGGTGAATCAATGTAGAAGTAGGATGAATAATGGAATGAACAACATGAATAATGTTCCTACCTTTACTGGTCAGTGTTTCATGTGCAATAATTTTGGTCACAAGTCAAATGTGTGTAGAGTAGTAATGAATAAATTTTAGAACAAAATATGCTATGCCTATGGAATGTTTGGACATATCTTTAATAAATGCAGGACAATACCAAATCAGATGAACTTCAAACCTATGAAGAATAATGTTGTTTGCCAAGCATGCAAAAAATTGGTCACATTGCAAAATACTGTAGAATCAAGAAAAGTGTTCCGATAGACAAGAGGAACTCAAATGAGAAAGGAAAAGTGAAAGTAGAAGAGATCAAAGAGAAGCATTAGAAGACGTGGGCAAGAAAGGATGAATCCATAGCTGACAATGGGTCTACACCCAAATCTAGTATAGGATCTTCATCCGATAGCTAGGGCTTTATGCCTTAGGGGGAGATTTTTCATGTAGATTCTAAGAACCCCCTCTTCAGTGGTCTGCAATAATTTTCAGAAGGTTGAAGAAGGATTGAATCACATATACATATGATATTCAAAAGTTTCAGAAGGATCTAGTGCTCCGGTATGCAATTTCATGAAATCATGGTAACTGGTTGCTGCATTTATTATAGTAGAAAATTAGGTTTTCAAAGGATAAAGGTGGATTTCAAAATGTCATTTGTCACAATGTGATCAAGTGATTAGAGAAGAGAAGAGAGTAAAGCAATTTGGCGACTTCTACAACAACTTCAAAGTGAATTTCAGCACCCAATTTTGTAGCAAGGTATTTATCTATTCAAACTTTCTGCAAACCCTAGCATTCGAAATGGCTTCAGTTTCTGGTATTGCTACCCCATTGGCGGCTGAGATTAAGGATAGAGCCCAACTAGTATTTATCTATGCCCTAAAACATGTTGTATATCAAAGATATTAGGGCTTACATTCATTGTGACCTTGAAGAACTTGGAAATGCGGGCATGCTAAATCTTTACAACAAGCATTTGGTTGACATTTTGGGAAATCTCAAACCCGAGTATAAGGTGCTTCAAGAAAAGGGCTTCTTATAGTTCATGCATTTTCCATTGTTTGATGAGGAAAAATGGATCTAGTATATTCTTAGCTAAATGCATGATGAGTTTATTTGGCTTGATAGGCAACATAAAATCACCAAGAAGGCAATTTTTGTCATGATAGACAACCAAAATTAGTGATCTGCCCAGTTTGAGGAAAGTGTCAAATGACACGGTGATAGCCACAATTGGCTCAAGATTTGTGTCATGCCCAAAATTTAGGGCAAAAACGGAATGATTTTATTTTTTTAAAATACTAATTAATTAACAAAGTTCGCTAACTCGACATGCATTAACATGTTTGCCATATCAATATTCGAGCTAACTCTGATACTAACTAAGTAATGAAATTAATTAAAAATTTATTTGTGGAAAACTAAATGATTTAATTTATTTTCTCATCAACATAGTCAATAGTTTAATTAAAACAAACTCATTAAAACTAGAAGATGAAGATAAATTTAATCTCCAATAAGACTATATAGTCTAAAATCCATTTTTTTAAATTAATAATTAAAATAATCGGTTATAGTGTAATTTCTTAATAAATGTCTCCCATAAGTTTATTCTTCTTAAAATCAAAAGAACACAATCCTTTTCTTTTATAGTTCCATGATTGACAATCAACTCTTAATTAAATAGTGGATTTACCATTCATCCTATAAACAACCTTATTATTAATTGTTTAAAAAAATTAAACATTAATACACTTAATGTATCTTAAAATATCTTTATTATATGCAACTAAATTAGATATATTTTTCCTTAACAAATATTAATACAACGTACTCATTTTCGTTCGAATATTTTAACTCTTAGAAAACCCATTAATATCTAATATCTACACAAATCTCATAACTATATATATATATATACATGTATATATATATATATATATATATAATTATTTATTTTTATTTTTTTTATATTCCTCCAAACCCTAACCCTTTCTTTATTTCCTCTTTATATATAATTTTTTTTTTTTTAAACAACACACCTCACTTATTTACCCTAGCCCTAACTAGGCTAGGGTTCCATTTTATTACCTATGTTTTGCAAGGGGGGTGCTCAGCGTTTTATGCAGGGTCGGCGGCGTTCTTTATTTCTAGCAGGCCGAGTGCCGCCCATTGTGCGGTTACACAGTGGGGCGCGGGCGCCGCCCACTGTGTGGCCACACAGTGGTGGCGCTTCGGCGCTGCCCACTGTGTGCTCACACAGTGGTGGCGTTTTCGGTGCCGCCCACTGTGTGTTCAAACAGTGGGGTGCAGCCCGAAACCCGCGGTAAACCAAAACTTTTTTTTTTAAAAACAAAGTTTTTAATAAGTAAATTTTTTTTTGTTTATTTATTTTTTAAAAAAAATAATTAATATATATATATATATTAAATACAGGCACAGTATTTTCCCTTTTTTTTAATTTTCAAAACATAAATATAGTGTTTATATCTATATATATATATATTTAAAAGAATATATATATATATATATATATATATATATATATATATATATATATATATATATATATATATATATATATATATATATGCATCTAAACTCAGTACTTTATTATGTACAATTTATATAGGGATTTAAATTTTTTTTTTTAAAAAGCCTACATAGTTGATTTAATAATAATTTGATTTTCAGCAAGTATAAATATACATTTGTTTTTTGTTTGTTTGTTTACTTACTGTATAAATAAGGTATAGAACATAATATAATATACTTAAAACAGTAACCCTAGAACTATTTGTTTCAATAAATCTGGTTATCTATAGATTTTATATGCTGCAATAACTAATTAACAGAGTTTAATAAATTTTAACAGCGACTATATACAAATGCAATTAACTATGTGATTTTATTTTTTGCAACTTAATATAATGATAGATTCCAATAGCAACTTTAATCATCTAGAATCCTTTAACTTTAACCATGCGATAGGATTTAAACTAAAACATTTATATTCGAAAACAACATGCATGCAATCATTAAATCATTTTTTTTTGTAATAGGATTTAAATTGAAACATCTATATTCAAAACAACATGCATGCAATCATTAAATCATTTCTTTATTTCCTTGGTTTATTTCATAAGCATAAAGGAATTAAAATCAATCTCTTGTCCTTCAAAACTTTATATTCTCCACAAAGATTAAATTTAAAAACAAAAGAAACTCTTAGGAACTAATTTCAGAATTATTCACTTCATTGCTACAGAATATAAATTCCTATATCTCTTTAATGTACTTTTAAAATACTTGTCATTTTACAAATAGGTCTCCCATTATTAATAAATGAGGACTCTTTCAAATAAATCATTACATATACAAATAATTTTCTGCACAAAACTCCTGCAACCTTTCACTTGTCCTATTTTTTTCTCTCAATAATCCTACATAGTAAATCACAAATATGACCATGGAGTTCTCACCTCCCAGCCTAGGCTAACTGGTAGCCACCCCCGAGCTCAGAGAACCAAGCCCTAGACGGGTAACAAACATGCAAACACATAGAAGACAAAAATGCACACACAGATATTCAGACACACTCCCAACTTGGCTACACAGCACCACACATTGGTGATGACCTTTTCAAGGGTAGTAGTGGACCAATACCCTGAGGAGAACTGCAAGTATGGAAAACAAGTTGCCACCTCATGGTACAATGAATACATCAAGAATTTCAACCCCTTATTCCTTATGCCCCCCAAGGCATTCTAGCCTTATATCCCTCCTTATGACCCCCATTGCACAAACAGGCCATGTAGCAAGGGTCACACAAAAATCCCTTGTGATCGCTCTCATAATGAGAGTCTCTCACTCGAGGGTTGTCACTGCTACCACCCACAAGATCCTCCTCTCTCCCAAGAGTAAGAGGTCTTGGAAACTCCCAAAAACACATACAAAAATACCAAGTGAAATTTCAAAAAAAAGAACATTCAAGAAAATAGATTTTCTTACACCAACCTACTTTCAAACATATGCAAAAAGAAGTCATTTTAGGAATAATGAAACCAACCTTAATCTACCCAAAGGTAGGATAGTGTTTGAGGAAGCGCTGCCCAAATCCACGGATCTTCTTCTTCTACCCTTAGCCAAATTTTCTATTCAAATCTATTCTAATCTTTTCAAAAATTCTCTTGTCTCCAAAAATGGAGAGTGGGTGATTACCCTCAAATTTTCAAATTCTTTCTTAAGAAGCTCCTTCACCCAGTTCTCACAAGTTTCTAAAAACCAAAGAGGAAAGTAAGACAGAATGGGAAAGAGAACTCTCATTCGAATAGGAAAGTTTACAACTAGGTTCAAACTTCTAATTTCAATTTTCGCACAACTCAGAAAAGCCAAATTTTAGAATGTCAAAAAGGTCACTTAGGAGTAGAAACTTTCCTAAAATTACCCCTAACCCTTAGGTATACCTTATGGGCTTTAGGAAACCCTATTAAATTACTCCTAGGTGTTCATTTAACCCATTTTAAACCCCTCTGAAGTTTATTTTCGGGTCAAACATATGCTGACCTCTCCAGAGATTCTTTTCGCAAGGTATTTATGACATCACGTTACATTATTTGAAAAAGCTATAGTTGAACACTTTTCCACCAAGAGACAAAAATAAAACATTTAAACTTAAATCCACACATGTGTCAAGTGACACAAATAAACATTTTTACAATTTAAAACATGAAATCATCTCTTGTGGATTTTACACAATAAATTTAAATAACACTTAACACACATGGAGCATATACTGTTATGAATAAAATACAACACAAACAGGGTGTTTTCTCTCCAAATAGACAACCCCTGGCTTACGAACATACATAATTCTAGGTTTGGTTCTCCATAAATTTCCATGGTCACATGGATAAGTTCCTGCGCATCTCAATTTACACTTTAGTACTTTCAAATATCCACATATAATATAATTCAAAGGAATAACAATACACATCATCACTTGCATACAATTTACATCTGTACAGATTAAATACATCTTTTATCAAGCAATTTCACATAAGCAATTTCATCCTAATTCACGTAAACTTAACCATACATCATAGTTCTATTATCATAGTAAAGTCCTGCAAATTCAATAATGACATCTATCATTGCAATATCATCTTATCTAACAATCATGTAGTGTTCTATCTCATAAAGCATATAAGTAAATCATCAAATCATAGCAATGTTATCCAAATCCTGAAATCATATAAGTTCTAAGTTCCAAAATGCATCAAAATAAAGTATCCATAATAGTCAATATAAAAATCACTAAAATGTTAGACTAAGTCGAGGTGAGGCCTCACACCCTCCCCCTCTAGGCGTGAACTTCCTCCTGGAGTTCATCAAAGAGGTGGGGGTACTCTGATCTCATACGTTCTGCATCCTCCCATGAAGCCATAACCTCATCATAACAATCCCACTGGACCCTAACCTGGTCCAACTCTCGACCTCGAAGGGCCAGCGTCTGGCGTGGCAAAATGCGAATGGGCTCCAAAGCTAGCTGCTCGTCTGACTCCACCTGCAAGGCATCCCAATCTAAAATGTGAGACTCATCATAGATATATTTTCTCAAAACTGATACATGAAACACATTGTGGATGCATGACAGGCTAGGTGGCAATGCTAAACAGTAGGCAATTGGGCCTATCCTCTCAAGAATCTCAAAGGGTCCTACAAAGTGAGGAGTGAGATTAGAACCCTTTTTGTAATGGATTGGACTCTTATGCGGTCACACTCTCAAGAGGACTTTGTCTCCAACCAAATAGCTATGATCTATCCTCTTTGCATCAACATATTTCTTCTGTCTATCCTGAGCCTCTCTGAGATGCTACCTAATCAAATCCACCTGCTGTTCCATATCCTGAACTATCTCAGGACCAATAGCAACTCTGTCCTCTATGCGATCCCAACTCAAGGGTGTCCTGCAAGGCCTGCCGTATAATGCCTGATAGGGTGGCATCCCCAAAGAAGTGTGATGCCCATTGTTATAGGAAAGCTCCACTAAGGGAAGATACTCCTCCCATTGGGTCTGATGATCCATGACGTACATGCAAAGCATATCCTCTAACACCTGACTGACCCTCTCTGTCTGACCATATATTTTCGGGTGATAGGCTGTACTAAAATTGAGCTTAGTGCCCATAGTTGCCTGTAATGACTTCCAAAAGGAAGAAGTGAAAAGAGAATCCTTGCAAGAAATAATCTTGCAGGGCACACCATGAAGTCTAACAATGTCTCACAAGAACACCTATGCTACTGCTGGAGCTGTGAATGTAGTACAGACTGGTGAAAAGTGAGCTACTTTGGTCAACTTGTCAACTTTCACCAAGATAGCATCATGGCGACGAGAAGACATAGGAAGACCAATGATGAAATCCATGGATATAGTATCCCACTTCCACTCAGGTATAGCATGAGATTGGAGCAACCCACCTGGATGGCGGTGCTCCGCCTTTACTCTCTAACACTTGAGGCATCGAGCTACTATCTCAGCAATGAGCTGCCGCATTCTTGGCCAATGATATAACTGCCTCAAGTCAGCATGCAACTTTTTAACTCTGGGATGCGCTGCATAAGGAGCTCTATGAGCCTCCATGACAATGAACTCTCGCAACCCTCTGGAGGAAGGTACATAAATGCGCCCTCTGTGGCGTAACAGTCCATTGGACTCCAAGGAATAATCCACATATTTCCCTTCTAGAGTAACCTGAGATCGTATTACCTGACCAACCTCTGCATACCGTCCATCCTCTGGCAAGTGCTGTAGTATACGGTCTCTCAAATCTGTGCCCATAGATATGGTGTAAATCTCGTGACGTCTCCTACTCAAAGCATCTGCAACTACGTTTTCCTTTCCTTTGATGTAGTGAACGTCAAAATCATATTCGCACAAGAACTCCATCCATCTCCTCTGACGTGCATTAAGGTTCGGCTGAGTGAAGATGTACTGAAGACTCTGATGATCTAAATGCAACTCGAAGTAAAGACCTAAAAGGAAGTGTCTCCACCTCACAAGTGCATGCACTACTACTGCGAGCTCAAGGTCATGAGTGGGATAATTAAGTTCATGAGTCTTAAGTTTCCTAGACTCGAAAGCTATGGCCCTACCATCCTGCATAAGAACTGCTCCTAAACCCTCTAGTGAAGCATTTGTACAAACCAAGAAATCAGTTGTGGGATCTGGTACAACAAGGATAGGAGCACTAGTAAGTTCCTTTTTGAGTTCCTGAAAGGCCTTCTCGCACTTCTCTGTCCACTCAAATTTCTTCCCTTTACGCTGAAGAGAAGTAATAGGGTGTACGACTCTGGAGAATCCCTCAACAAAATGTTAGTAATACCCTGCTAAGCCCATGAAACTCTTGACCTCTGTCACACTGGTTGGCACTGGCCAATCCATAATAGCCCTAATCTTTGATGGGTCAACTGAGATCCCATCAATTGAAATAACGTGCCCAAGGTACTTGACCTCTGACTGAAAGAAAGCACACTTCGACAAACTGCCAAACAACTGGTTAACTTGCAAACACTGCAATACCTGTTTCAGGTGCTCCTCATGCTCCTTGTCATTCTGAGAATATATCAGTATATCATCAAGAAACACAATAACAAAATGGTCCATAAATGTACGAAACACCCCATTCATAAGGCTCATAAACACTGCTGGGGCATTTGTAAGTCCAAATGGGACTACGGTGAACTCATAGTGACCATATCTAGTGCGAAATGCGGTCTTGTGGATATCACTCTCCACTATTCTCAGCTGATGGTATCCTGACTTCAGATCTATTTTGGAAAAGACTTTGGCACCCTGAAGCTGGTCAAATAAATCATCAATTCTGGGAAAAGGATATCGGTTCTTGATGGTTACTTTATTTAGCTACCGATAATCCATACATAATCGGAGAGATCTGTCCTTCTTCTTAACGAAGATGACTGGTGCACCCCAAGGGGATATGCTAGGATGAATATGACCCTTCTCAAGGAGTTCCTCAAGCTAAATTTTGAGTTCATTTAGCTCATTTGTGGTCATCCTATAAGGTGCTCTGGAAACTGGCTCAGCTCTTGGTACTAGGTCTATATGAAAATCAATCTATCTACGGGGCGACATTCCCAGTAACTTTGAAGGAAATACATCTGAATATCCCTTAAGGATAGGATGGTCATCAAGCAATGTTTCTTTTTCTTCCTCTTCTCCTTTGTCACTGATAGTGATAGCAAAAAGCTAACATCCCTTTTGCATGCTCTGCTTAAGCTGCATTGCGGAGATCATACGAAGAGACACGGGCCTCTGAATCCCAGTAATAACTATGGGCGAACCATGATCATCCTCACACTCAATCTTTTTCAGGCAGCAATCCATCCTGGCACTGTGGGCATAAAGCCAATCCATGCCAAGTACGATTCTGTAAGATCCAAGTGGAGTCACTCTAAGGTCTACTAAAGTGGTGGTCTTGCCAATCTGCAGCTGACATGCCCTAACCTCTGATTCCACTGACACTCTAGCCCCTGAAGCTAATTCCACTTCCCAACTGACACCCTGTCTAGTTGCCACTAGCCCGCAATGCTCCACAACCAATGGAGATATAAAGGAGTCAGTAGCTCCTGAATCAAACAAAATAGATACATTGTTACCTTTGATCATACCTATAGATTCGATAACTGTGGCCTGATGCTCAGCCTGGTGGTTGTCAACTGCTGCAAATACTCTATGGGACCTGCCCATATCACCAACTGTTGACTCTGAAGTGACCATCTGCTGATTCCCTACCACCTGATCCTGAGGGCAATCCCTCACCATATGCCCCATGGCTCCACACGTAAAGCAAGCACCCCGTGCCTGAAACTGGGTGCCCTGAGGCCTAGAGAAAGCCCGACCTTCTGTCCTACTGGATCTGCTGTACCCACCCCTAGAGGACTGCTGAGTCCTCGCTGGCTGTGTGTACTACCCCTGTGCTCTCTGATCACATCTCTGTCCTTGAGTCTGCCACTATTTGGGCTTGGAGCCCTATTGATACTATGGAGGCTTCTACCTCTGGTTCTGTGGTGTCTGTTGTGGAGGAGGGGGTTTGGAGAACCCCTAAGAATTTTAGTTGTTTCCTTTCCAATGTGGTTTCTGGAATCCATAAGTCTGAGGTGTGGGATTTTGGTTCTGAAACTGATCCCTATTGTCTTGTGGTCTGACCTGAATTTCCTCAACAATCAATGCCTTCTCCATAGCAACCTGAAGGCTCTCTGGAGCAGACATCCTAACAGGCCTGGCTATACCGACATTTAACCCCCTGATGAAGTGGTTTACAAGAAGTTTCTCATCCTTTAGATAATCTACATAAGGCAACAGCTCAAAGAATTTACTCTCATACTGGGTTATTAACAAGCCTTTTTGTTGGAGATCATGAAATTCATCTATACGACACTGTCTGAAGTGTTTTGATAGGTACCTCTCACGGAACCTCTCTGTGAATATCTCCCAAGTGAGAGTATTAGGAACTAACCCACATTTGTACTCTTCCTATCTCCACCAAGTGGAGGCCGACCCTCTCAGTAGATGAACTGCGACACGTGCTTTCAGGTTGCTCTCATAAGATCACAATGCAAAGCACCTCTCAAGACTCAAAAGCCATGCCTCGGCCTCTACCCCGTCGGTAGAACCTCTGAAGGACAGTGGCTGGAGGTGCATGACCTCCCTGATAAGATCCCCTGGATCTCGATGAGCTCTCTCAAAATATACTAGTTCCACCACTGGAGGTGGTCCTAGCATATGCACAGACTCTAGCTCATTTCAACCCTAACGCTCTACAGGAATAGGAGCTAGGCTCCTGCTTCATTCTCTATCAACAGATCTATGACTCCCAGAGTCATGACTTCTAACCTGAGGGTTCTCTGCTGGGATCCTTTCCTGAACTATGCCAATAAGATTCTGTATTGCTGCTAAGAGGTCTTGGTTAGGTTCATTTGGCTGTTTGGGAGGTGCTCTTGGGTTCTCTTCTGGAACCGATGCCTCCCTCACTACCTCTTCACGTACTATGTGCACACGTCTAGGACCCCGTCCATGCTTGCGAGCTTGTCGCGTTGTCGGAGGCATCCTAAGATGAAAATAAGGCAAAATAATTAATTAATTCCTTTTTGAATAATCTTAACTCAATTAAATTTAAATGTCTTATAAAATCAATTTAACAAAATAATTTAAATAATCTAAGGCGAAACGTAAGTGGAGTAAGGTTCCTAGTGTGGAAACCTTGCTCTGATACCAAAATGTCATGCCCAAAATTTAGGGCAAAAACGGAATGATTTTTTTTTTTTTTAAATACTAATTAATTAACAAAGTTTGCTAACTTGACATGCATTAACATGTTTGCTATATTAATATTCGAGCTAACTCTGATACTAACTAAGTAACGAAATTAATTAAAAATTTATTTGCGGAAAACTAAATGATTTAATTTATTTTCTCATCAACATAGTCAATAGTTTAATTAAAACAAACTCATTAAAACTAGAAGATGAAGATAAATTTAATCTCCAATAAGACTATATAGTCTAAAATCCATTTTTTTAAATTAATAATTAAAATAATCGGTTATAGTGTCTATTAATTTCTTAATAAATGTCTCCCATAGGTTTATTCTTCTTAAAATCAAAAGAACACAATCCTTTTCTTTTATAGTTCCATGATTGACAGTCAACTCTTAATTAAATAGTGGATTTACCATTCGTCCTATAAACAACCTTATTATTAATTGTTTAAAAATAATTAAACATTAATACACTTAATGTATCTTAAAATATCTTTATTATACGCAACTAAATTAGATATATTTTTCCTTAACAAATATTAATACAATGTACTCATTTTCATTCGAATATTTTAACTCTTAGAAAACCCATTAATATCTAATATCTACACAAATCTCATAACTATATATATATATATATATATATATATATATATATATATATATATATATATATATATATATATATATATATATATATATATACACAATATTACACTATGTGTATATATATATAATTATTTATTTATTTATTTTTTATATTCCTCCAAACCCTAACCCTTTCTTTATTTCCTCTTTATATATAATTTTTTTTTTTTTTTTAAACAACACACCTCACTTATTTACCCTAGCCCTAACCGGGCTAGGGTTCCATTTTATTACCTATGTTTTGCAGGGGGGGTGCTCGGCGTTTTATGCTAGGTCGGTGGCGTTCTTTATTTCCAGCGGGCTAAGTGTGGAAGAGGCGGTGGGTGTGCCGAGCGCCACCCACTGTGCGGTTACATAGTGGGGCGCAGGCGCTACCCACTATGTGGCCACATAGTGGTGGTGCTTCAGCGCCGCCCACTGTGTGCTCACATAGTGGCGGCGTTTTCCGCGCCGCCCACTGTGTGTTCACACAGTGGGGTGCGGCCCGAAACCCACGGTAAACCAAAACTTTTTTTTTTTCTAAAAAACAAAGTTTTTAATAAGTAAATTATTTTTTGTTTATTTATTTTTAAAAAAAAATAATTTATATATATATATATATATATATCAAATACAGGCACAGTATTTTCCCTTTTTTTTTTTTCAAAACCTAAATATAGTGTTTATATCTATATATATATATATATTTAAAAGAATATATATATATATATATATATATATATATTATATGCATCTAAACTCAGTACTTTATTATGTACAAAATATATAGGAATTTTAATTTTTTTTTTTTTAAAAGCCTACATAGTTGATTTAATAATAATTTGATTTTCAGCAAGTATAAATATACATTTGTTTTTTGTTTGTTTGTTTACTTACTGTATAAATAAGGTATAGAACAGAATATAATATACTTAAAATAGTAACCCTAGAACTATTTGTTTCAATAAATCTGGTTATCTATAGATTTTATATGCTGCAATAACTAATTAACAGAGTTTAATAAATTTTAACAACGACTATATACAAATGCAATTAACTATGTGATTTTATTTTTTGCAACTTAATATAATGACAGATTCCAACAGCAACTTTAATCATCTAGAATCCTTTAACTTTAACCATGTGATAGGATTTAAACTGAAACATTTATATTCAAAAACAACATGCATGCAATCATTAAATCATTTTTTTTTGTAATAGGATTTAAATTGAAACATCTATATTCAAAACAACATGCATGCAATCATTAAATCATTTCTTTATTTCCTTGGTTTATTTCATAAGCATAAAGGAATTAAAATCAATCTCTTGTCCTTCAAAACTTTATATTCTCCACAAAGATTAAATTTAAAAACAAAAGAAACTTTTAGGAACTAATTTCAGAATTATTCACTTCATTGCTACAGAATATAAATTCCTATATCTCTTTAATGTACTTTTAAAATACTTGTCATTTTACAAATAGGTCTCCCATTATTAATAAATGAGGACTCTTTCAAATAAATCATTACATATACAAATAATTTTCTGCACAAAACTCCTACAACCTTTCACTTGTCCTATTCTTTTCTCTCGATAATCCTGCATAGTAAATCACAAATATGACCATGGAGTGCTCACCTCCCAGCCTAGGCTAACTGGTAGCCACCCCCGAGCTCAGAGAACCAAGCCCTAGATGGGTAACAAACATGCAAACACATATAAGACAAAAATACACACACAGATATTCAGACACACTCCCAACTTGGCTACACAGCACCACACATTGGTGATGACCTTTTCAAGGGTAGTAGTGGACCAATACCTTGAGGAGAACTGCAAGTATGGAAAATAAGAAGCCACCTCATGGCACAATGAATACATCAAGAATTTCAACCCCTTATTCATTATGCCCCCCAAGGCATTCTAGCCTTATATCCCTCCTTATGACCCCCATTGCACAAACATGCCATGCAGCAAGGGTCACACAAAAATCCCTTATGATCACTCTCATAATGAGAGTCTCTCACTTGAGGGTTGTCACTGCTACCACCCACAAGGTCCTCCTCTCTCCCAAGAGTAAGAGGTCTTGCAAACTCCCAAAAACACATACAAAACAACATACAAAAATACCAAGTGAAATTTCAAAAAAAAGAACATTCAAGAAAACAGATTTTCTTACACCAACCTACTTTCAAACATATGCAAAAAGAAGTCATTTTAGGAATAATGAAACCAACCTTAATTTTCCCAAAGGTAGGATAGTGTTTGAGGAAGTGCTGCCCAAATCCACGGATCTTCTTCTTCTACCCTTAGCCAAATTTTCTATTCAAATCTATTCTAATCTTTTTAAAAACTCTCTTGTCTCCAAAAATGGAGAGTGGGTGATTACCCTCAAATTTTCAAATTCTTGCTTAAGAAGCTCCTTCTCCTAGTTCTCACAAGTTTCTAAAAACTAAAGAGGAAAGTAAGACAGAATGGGAAAGAGAACTCTCATTCGAATAGGAAAGTTTACAACTAGGTTCAAACTTCTAATTTCAATTTTCGCACAACTCAGAAAAGCCAAATTTTAGAATGTCAAAAAGGTCACTTAGGAGTAGAAACTTTCCTAAAATTACCCCTAACCCTTAGGTATACCTTATGGGCTTTAGGAAACCCTATTAAATTACTCCTAGGTGCTCATTTAACCCATTTTAAACCCCTCTGAAGTTTATTTTCGGGTCAAACATATGTTGACCTCTCTAGAGATTCTTTTCCCAAGGTATTTATGACATCACGTTACATTATTTGAAAAAGCTATAGTTGAACACTTTCCCACCAAGAGACAAAAATAAAACATTTAAACTTAAATCCACACATGTGTCAAGTGACACAAATAAACATTTTTACAATTTAAAACATGAAATCGTCTCTTGTGGATTTTACACAATAAATTTAAATAACACTTAACACACATGCAGCATATACTGTTACGAATAAAATACAACACAAACGAGGTGTTGTCTCTCCAAATAGACAACCCCTAACTTACGAACATACATAAGTCTAGGTTTGGTTCTCCGTAAATTTCCATGGTCACATGGATAACTTCCTGCGCATCTCAATTTACACATTAGTACTTTCAAATATCCACATATAATATAATTCAAAGGAATAACAATACACATCATCACTTGCATACAATTTACGTTTGTACAGATTAAATACATCTTTTATCAAGCAATTTCACATAAGCAATTTCATCCTAATTTATGTAAACTTAACCATACATCATAGTTCTATTATCATAGTGAGGTCCTACAAATTCAATAATGACATCTATCATTGCAATATCATCTTATCTAACAATCATGTAGTGTTCTATCTCATAAAGCATATAAGTAAATCATCAAATCATAGCAATGTTATCCAAATCCTGAACTCATATAAGTTCTAAGTTCCAAAATGCATCAAAATAGAGTATCCATAATAGTCAATATAAAAATCATGGAAATGTTAGACTGAGTCGAGGTGAGGCCTCACAATTTGATAGTAGAGAAATGTCCATAAATGACATCTTGGAGAATGATGTGAAGTTTGCATCAATAGTAGTTGGTTGTAAGGTTTACCAATCCAACAGGTGCAACTTTGTATCCATTATTGCTATATATTCTATATACGAGATGCTTAATGATGATAAAAGGTATTATTATCTATGCATTGCACTTCTGAATGAGTTGTTGAGAAATCTAAAGAAGATCAAGCAGGATGAGAAGCACACATTTAAATATGGGACACTTCTTATTTTCCTGGCCTTATTCTTCCTGAATGAGATACCCGATATAAAAGGTAAGGTCCAATGGGCCTTTGATACACTAGTGGCCATGCAGATCAAAGAGGGATTATGGGGAGATGGAGATGCTTCCATGAGGATATCTTCCCTCTGGGGATATTTAAAAACCTTCCAAGCAACAATGAAGAGTAGGGAAAGGATCCCTAAGGAAGTTGTTGGAAAATATGAGCAAACCATTTGCTTCATGGTTGATAAGGATCAGTGTCTAATGGAAGCAGTGGAGCCCTGAATAGTATGGATCATACCCATGGGGTATGAAGTTGACTCTGTTACACTTGAGTCATATACCCAACATCTTCTAAGTCAACTAATGGATCCCAAGGAAGGGATATTTGGGACATACAAGGAGAAAGACCTCAGTCTACATATGCAATTTACTACTACCTATAAAAGAAAGGTTACTAAGATGGCAGAGGAAGTGTCTGCTCATATGGGTTTCACCAAGGAGGAGGTGAAGAAAGCAAGGGATATATATGCATAGATAGAGACTAAGTCTACTCCTTCTCTAGTAGCACAACCTACAAAACCTAGCCCATTTGAGAAAGGTATTCCGAAGAAGAAGGATAAGACAAAAATAACCTATGTTGTAGTATCTCCAGTAGCCTTAGAAATTGAGTCTGAGGAGGAGGCAGGAAAGTCCAAGAAGAAGGAACAATTTGTTAGAGTGGTGAGGAAGCCACAATCCGGTGGAGCCCAACAAAGAAAAAAGGAAAAGTCAAATCCTGCTCCTACCACAAGGCCCAAAAGAGAAATGAAAGTCAAGACTCAACCTGGGTCTGGTGCTCAAAAAGGTAAATTTGAATTTGTTCCCTTGTTGACAAGAGATCAATTAATTGATAAGATATTTGTATATGACAATTTGAAGAATATTGGAGTTTGTTATGAAAATTTTGATGAAGGAGATAAGAGAAAACTTGAGGAAGCAATTGTACTATACTTACACAATTTTAGTAAAACTTTAATTGAATTAGAAAAGACCATTCCAAAGGATTTGTATAGTTTGATAGATACTAGAAGGATGAATGCATGCAAGATTGATAGGGAGATGAAGGAGAGAGAATTGATAAATATTTGCACTTGTGTTTCACAAAGTGAATCTAAAAGATTGATTGAGGGGGTAAACAAGAAGGAATTTAGAAGTAAAAACAAGATCAACAGATTGATGATTCAAAATGTAGAGGAGGTGAGGAAAGAAACTTAAGATATATGGAGGAATATAATTGCAAATGACCCTCTATACAAGAATGAATTCAAGCCATCTCAGCTGGTAGATAAGCAAGGTGTTTCTAGAAGTCAGAAGGTTGAGACTTAGACTAAGGATCAACCAGAAGACCAAGATAATACACCACTTGATGCTCCTCCATTGGTAGATAGCTTTGTAGCCCCTAAGATCCAATAGGTTGATACTGCACCAAGTGGTGACACCGATGCAACAAACAAAAGGGGCTAGGGAGAGGAGGATGCTAAGATCTCAGAGGCTAAGGTTGATGAGGTTGAGAAAGGCAAAAGTATAGCTGATCTGATAATTGTCACTCCTCTGGTTATAGGGACCTCACCTCAGATTCCCATTAATCTTGATGGTTATGTTGATCTTGGTAAGATGTCTCATGTTGAGAAGCTTATGCTCGTAGCTGCTATGCAAGACCAAGCTAGCCAAGATCTAGTGAAATCAGAGACTAAAGATAAAAAGATAATTTTGATGTCTATAGATGTTTTGTAGAAGGTGGCCCCTAATGTATAGATAAATTCAAATAACAGCCCCTCCAGTAAATTGTTCCAGTTAATTAATAGTGTAAATACCAGTTTTGATTCTTTGAAGAAGATGACTTCACAAAAATTTTGGGATAAGTTCAAGGATGTTAGGAAACAAACATTCTTGAAAGCAATTGAAGATGATAGAGTGAGATTAAAGAGATTACAAATTATTTTTGACACATTGTCAAAAGCTGGTAAATTGTATAAATCTTCTTTTTTTTCCTAAGTTCATTGTTGATATTGATAAACAGATAAGTGTTTGCTAGGGTAAGCTTGCTAGCATTTCTCAGTCCTTTTATCCCAATGCAACTCTGAACAGAAGTATTGAAGGGAAAATTATAACCTTAAATGATCAAATCTCAAGCCTTCAAGCAGATAAGGAGAAAATTTTGAGAAAAGTAGGTGAAATTTGGAACCTGATTGCCATCCGGTTGGACACTATACTAAGTAATAAGGTGGATTTTTATTAAGGAGATGGTCTGACTTGTATCATCAGATTTAAGAGAGTTTAAAATTGATGCTATTGTATTCAGTGCATTTATCACAGTTTTGGACAGCTTGAAGAGTGGGTGGGATACTCACCTAGGATTTTTTAAGACTATTTATGCTGACCTCTTCAAATATGTGTAAAGTGTTTGTCTTCTATATATAAATTTTGGACAACATCCCATCTTTGGAATTTTTGTCAAAGGGGGAGAGGAACAGTGAAAAATATATAGTATGAATGGAGTGTATAGATTATATTTCTGTAGATTTTTGGGTTTTTTATCTAAGGGGGAGCCATAGAATTATTTTATTCTTGATCCAGTGTATAGGTTTCACAGTGGTCAACACTTAGTCACTTTTCACGAGTGTTGCTATCAATGCCAAAGGGGGAGATTATTGGAAATTGAAACTCATCCAATGGTCTCCGATGACTTCTAGTGGATGATTATTGTCTTAGGGTTTTTATTGATGGCAACTCTTCATGGAGATCTAATCCAGTGGTCATAATTCCTCTTATCCGAAAGTAGGTATTAATCGGTAGCGTGTTGACCGGTATTTAAGATAAAACAAAGTATTTTTGGGTATGGATGCTTTTTGATGATTGTGGTGCATTGAATCATGTTCCTGTTGATTGGATTGACTTATCTTTTTGGATCTGGTCAAGCCAACCTATAACTACACGTTATATCTTCAAACCAACATGATGTATGATCTATTTTGTGGGTATTAGTATATAAGTTTGGTATGGGCATTCTTTGTGGTGGGTATGATGTGGTCCATGTATGCAAGAGGTGATCAATAATCCATTTTGGCATAGTTTCACGTGCGCATTCTTGATACGATAGCTGATTGAGACAAGGTATAGAGAAAAACAGAGCAAAATAGAGAAGGTGATCCAATCAATATTTTACACTTAACTAGAACTCATCCAAGTAAAGTAGAGGCTATTTCAGAGTTCATACATTTTAATTCATTAGTATAACAAATTTGTAAGCCAATGAGACTTCCTTGAGGATTATAGCATTCCAGGTTATTGTAATTGAGTAGTGAGCTCTAGACAATGTGCCTAAATTCCTATGCATTCCCATTTTGTAATATTATTTTGCTACTGGCCATAGTGGAATAATATTGTGGGTTTAAATCCCACCGTGGTTTTTCCCATTTGGGTTTCCACGTAAAAATATGGTGTTATGATCTTGTGGTTGTTTGCTTCATGTTTTTGCATTTCAGTTTTAAGTATTTGCTTCCGATGGTTAAAAGTTTAAGTCTGAAAATCTATCAATCGATAGATCACTGATTCACCCCTCCCCCCCTCTCAGTGATCCCTAAATCCAACAAGTTCCATGTAGATCACATTTGGGATCCCAACTCCATTAACAAATTCAAAGGGGAGTACCTGATGGGGAAATGTAGATGAGGAAAGTGAGAGGTAATTATAAGATGGTCATGGAGATTAATTAGAATACATTTTACATTTGGTTTTTATGCATATTGTACTTATTTAATTATTAATCTTCAATAGACATCAACTATAAATTAAGGTCATATACCATGGTAATTAACTAATTATACGTCGTTTGTGAATTTCATTTTTTTGATACAGTTGGTCAAGAGTGGGATGCACTACATTTGTACATCACAAACAATCTTGTTTGGATGACGATATGGATTGAATGATGTCAACAATTTGGTCGCACATTAACATCGAAAGGTGTGGCTTCATTGGTTAAAGAAGCTCATCGTATTGGAGATTCCAATGTTACACCAAGGGAAATTGATTTAGCATATGGTTTAAGAGATAAACATGTACGTATAAATATATTAATCATCCATATTCATAATTATTTTCAATTATATTATTGATGTATATATATATATATATATATATATATTGATTTGTTTTCTTTGCATACATTCGACCAAGAATAAATATATTTATCATCTGATGATGCAATAATTTTTACATGTTTGACATATTATAGGTGAAACACCACAAGGCTATGTGGTGCAATGGTCATAAATTTTGAACCAAAAAGTTGGATGACACGAAGAAAACTTGTGATTCTGGGATAAATCTAGTCTTTCAGGTGACTAATGTTTCATCCAGAAGTGATATACATCCAAAAGTCTCAGAAAATTGATACTATGGGATTTTGGATGATATACTTGAGTGTGACTTTAAGTCCTTCAAATTAGTTATGTTCTTTGTCCAATGGTACAGGCTACATTTGAATGAAAATTATTTTGAGAGAACTGTTATTCAACATGATAATGGATTTACCATGGTTAATACAAGGTCGTTCGAGTGAGATGGAAATGAGTCATATGTCCTTCCAAGCTAATGTGAGATTGTATTTTACTCAGAGGTTTTAGGTAAATTGGGTTGGTCATTTGTTGTTAGACATGATCCAAGACAAAGGTTGATAAAGAATAATGTGGTGGAAGAAGAAGATACCAAAGAACTAGAAGATGATGTAGATGACAATCAAGATCAATAATTAGTTGATGACGTGCTTGAGGAATATGTTGAAGAAGAGGAACTAGATCATGATGATGTAGGAGTTAATATTCATGAAGATGATATCTATGTGGATGATGACATTATCAAAACTGATATTAGTGACGATGATGATGATATGACCAATCCTTACAATGTCAAATCTAGATCAGATGATACAGACAAAGAGTTGGATGAAGAAGAAGATCAATGACATTGAAATGTATGATTTATGAGATTATATTATCTATTTGGTATTGATTTCTTGATAGAGTTATATTTGGCTTATATGGTTACATAATTAATTCATGATGTTTTTAATTTTTATGCCATATGTATCCTGATAATCCAACCATTTACCAAGATATATAATTTCTTCACAGAGAGATTTAAAGTAGAAATTATCAATTGTAGATAATAACAACAAAGAATTGATTTTGCTAAACTAAACATATGTTAATAAGATTAGGATAGCTGACCTACTATGGCTTGAAATTGATCTAGATTAATATCACTAGGGACTTATGAATCTATTAAGGCATGATCCAATATGTCCTTATGGGGACTTCGGATTTTTAATAGTAATGGCATTAATTTATGGATAATTTTCCTCAATGTGACCCACTAATATTGATTCATATAAGATAGACAACTTACTAGTATTGACCTTGGTTGCACAATTATTTTGAGATGATCCTTCATTTAACATAGAGGTCTATTTCTATCATTCTTGAGAAAAATATCATAATAGGTACCCATGAATTGTTCATTGAGAGATAAGATACATTGCCATCCCCCAAACTCTCATTGTGTTTGACTAGATATGGCTAGAATTATTATGTTTCATGCATTTGGACATAGAATGACCTTTTACATGATAGTGCTAAAAGTACTAAATTTCTTTGTATCATGCAAGTTTAGGTGCATTGTCATTGAAAACTATGGTATGTGGGAATTTAATAAGGTTAGCTTCAACTAATTTTTGAAATAATACTTTGATATCCCTAAACCCTAACCCTAACTATAATCATAAACCTAAACCAAATCCTAATCCTAAGGCTAATCTTAACCTCAATCCTAACCTTGACCCTAACCCTAGCCCTAACCAAATCTAAATCTTCACCCTATTCCTAATTATAATTCTGATCCCAACTCTAATAGTAATTCTAACCCTACCATTAATGCCAACCAAAACTCCATTTGTAAACTAAAAACCTGTTATAATTATAATCCAAATCCTAACCCTAACCATAATTCTGTTGGCATTCTACACTCTAATGAGAATTATTGATGGCAACCAACTGGCAACCAACTGGTAACAAGTTTCTACACATGCACTGACATCACAAACATCATACATCGGCAGGCACTGACACCGGCAAGCACTTTCACTGGCATCCAGATCACGCTGGAAATGAAGTATACCGACACTCTTGCCGACATGGGATAAAGTTTTGCTTATATGAATTATATTGTAATTATAATTAATTATTTGTAAGCTGAATTGGTATATTGTAAAGACTCATATGTATGAGATCTCACTGGTCATTTTTTATGATGGTAATATAGTATTGAATAGGAGATTATTGTATGAGGTGATATAGTGGACAATGAAGGTTTTTGTTAAGGTATTCGACTGAGCTTAAACTGGTACTGAACCAGGCATTTGAGATGCTATTTTGAGTAGTACATTGTATTGGATTTAATTATCCATATTATAGTTAGTGAGACTCTTTTGAGCATTGCGCTCCAGGCAGTTGCCCTTCCTGCATGTGCAGGCCCCTATTGTAAGTAGTATTTATTCATATTGGCCAATGAGTAAATATTGTGGGTCACAAATCCCATCGAGGTTTTTCCCACACCGGGTTTCCTCATTAAAATATCATATGTTATGGTGTGCATTTATGATGTCTCTGTTATTTCTGTTTACTACACTATTTCTTGTTTACCGGTACATTGTTTTGGGTTGCAAAATTATAAATAAGTTCAAATATTTAATTAACCGATTAGACACTGATTCACCCCCCCCCTCTTAGTGAAATTGAGACTGTCATTGAATCTAACAATTGGTATCAGAACTTGGTCCTCTATTTGCAAAATCCTAACAACTTGAGAAAGATTCTGAAATTGGTATAGATGGAGAATTTAAGAAAACAATTGGAAGGAGCTCTTGAAGATTTTGATGCAGAAAATTTGAAGAATATCAAACTTGAAGATGATTTGAGGACTGCTAAGGAATTCATTAAAGGAATTCAAGAGAGCTTGGTTATAGCACATAATAAGAGAAAAGAACTTCATGATAAAATGCAAAAACATGATGATTAAAAGGAAACTCTTAGTGATATTGTAGACAAGTTGAGGCAAGAGAACACTAACATGAGAAATCAAATGCAAGACTTAACCATGAGGCTATGTAAGGATCTTGAAGATAGAAAGAAGAATGAAGAAGACTTGACTAGGAGACTTAATGATGCAGGTGATGAAAATCTGAGACTTTGTCATGAAATTGATATGCTAAAGACAAATTTGATTCACATGCAACATGATAAAGATGAGCTTGTGAGACAAGTTGGAATTCTTGAAAATGAGTTGATCACTGCAAATGAACACAAAGACAAATTCAAGAAAAGTTTAGAAAGACTTGATGACATGCTGAAAAGACAAAAACCTGATGGAGATACAATTGGACTTGGATTTGAACATGGAGAAAGTTCTGGGACTACAAGCAATCAAGATCACAGTAAATCGGTAAGACAACCTAATGCTTATAAATTTAATGGGAAATGTTTTAATTGTAACAAGTTTGGTCATAGAGAAAATCAGTACAGATTTAGAAATAATTAGAATACAAACTTACCCACTGGTCAATGTTCCAAATGTAATAAAGTTGGTCACAATTCAGAAAATTGCAGAATAAATGTGAAATGTTATGTTTGTGGTAGATTTGGGCATTTATCTAATCAATGCAGAACACAAACTGGTCAAGGATATGGAAAATGTATTCAAAGGAATAATGTAACTTGTTATGTATGTAACAAGATTGGACATATTGCAAAATTTTGTAGAAGCAAGACTATATCGGCGAACAGTAAAGGATCTAGTGTGAAAGGAAAAGAAAAGGTAAATAAAATAAAGCAAGAACTTTCAAAATAATGGATTAAGAAAGGAGATCAGAAAGTTGATGAATCTTTCTCTCACCAGTAGAATAGAGTAACCCTCCACTGGTAGGAGATTTTTCATCCAACTAAGGAATAATACTTAGGGGGCATTGTAGAAAATTGAAAATCATGCATTCTACCCTTAGTTGATGGGAAGAAGATACATTTCTTCTTTACCGACATATATGTTAAGTTTTCACTTAATCGGTGAGCATTTAATGTGGTTTTTGAAGAACTTTTTGGTTGTATAACACCAGAAAACCCTCATTTCGACTCACCAAACATTCAAGCATTTAGAGAGTGCTAAATTGAGCAAGGGAAATATAAAGGTGAAGCAGTGAAGTGATTTTTAGGCATTCAAGGATTTCAAACTAAGAGGTATTTATCTTTCAAAATGGCATCTTCATCTTTAGCACTTGAGTTTATTGTAAACCCTAATGTGGTAGAAAACATTAAGAGCCCTAGGCCTATGTTTGAAATCATCCCTGAAATTGCCAAGCAAGATGATTCTATCAGAGCATTTTCAAAAATTCCAAAGAGAGTTGCTTTTTTCGAAGACCCTAGAATCTACATTCACTGCAACATAGAAAATCTAGGAACCGATGATTCAGAGAACATGTAGAGTGGTGTCATTACTGATGAACAAGGTTTAATTAAACTAGAGCATAAGACAGTTGAAGACTTAGGATTCATTGAGATACTGAACATACATGAATTTCTTAAGGAGGTAGTTCGTCTAGTTCTGAGTAGAGTTCATGGAGACTTCATGTGGCTTGACTCTATTTTTAAAATCTCTAAGGAAGCTATCGAGGCTGTTACTGGTTTACCCTCAACTGGTAGTAGGCCTGAAAAAACTAAGAAGATACCTAACAAAGGAGTTATGGAGTTAACCAGAGCTACATCTGATAACATATCTCTTAGGGTTAAAGGCATTATTGATCCTAATGTGAGATATGTGAGTATGGTACTTGGAAACAAAGTAACTCATGCTAACAGATTGAATTCAGTTTCCATCTTATGCATTCATAATGCATATAAGATGGTAAAGAATAATGCTAAGATTGATGTTTGTGAATGACTTAAAGATGAATTAATAGACAACCTGAAAAAGATCAAGGGTGACAAGAAAGGGACATTTTGTTTTGGCAACCTTCTTGTGTGTCTAATGCTTTAATTCACCAAAGAGATAGCTGACATTGGTCATAAGGACTTTGGATATGACATCCCGTTATGCAAACAAATCGAGAAAGCTATCATTAGTATGAACTTTAACAGTGACAACAATATAATAGATTACTTCAAAAACTTTTAGACTAAGATGAAAGCTAGAGAAAGGTTACCCCAGAGCATAGTAGACAAGTATGATAAGAAAAGATTATTTGTAATCAAACGTGATGAGACATGGATGGAAGAAGTTATCCCTAGAACTATTTGGGTTACTGAAATGGGTTATGATGTTGATCTAAACATTTTGGAAATATATGCAAAAACACTACTTGAGGCACCTAGAGAACCAACTGAAGAAATTTTTGGAAATGCTGAGACCATTGAGAGTGTTGTTTCAATGCAAAAATAGAGAAAAAGAAGAGAAAAGTTTATCAGAGATGCATCCAAGATGATGTGATGAACATAAGTGGTATATCCACTAGTGATCTAGAAGGATTGAAACTAGAAGCTCATGTTTCACCGGTTGCTACTTCTTCAAATACTGACAGTGGGAAAGCAACAGACTTCAAAAGAGTAGAAAGGAGGAAGAGAAAACCCTCACCAGTACCCTCTCCTTCTCCCAAAAGCACTAGAACTTTGAGGAAGAAACAACATGAAGATAGGGAACCTAAAAAGAAACTAACACCAAAGAAGAAACAGACTAAGACATTGGATACCTTGACACTAGAGGAACTGGTAAATGAAATCACATAGGATGGAAATATTTGCAATGTGAATAAGTACTATCATTCCTACAAAGGTTTAGACAAGGACACTATAGAGGATAGTATAATTTTGCACTTAGATATCTATAAAAAGGTTTTGATTGAAGTTGTAGAGGATCTACCGAATGACTTATATTTAAGGCTAGAAGCTAAAAGAATGTCAGTGATGGAACTGGATAAAAAGATAAAATTGAAGCATTATTGACAGTGCACCCTATAAAATTTAGAGAGGAAATTGATGAGCTAATCTCTGAGGCAAACCGGTCAGTTTTTGTTAGTGGATACCAACAAGTAAGCTTAATGACTGGTAGAGTTAAGGAGATTGTTGATGAGACTACAGACAAATGGGATATCTTTTTTATTGAAAAGGAAAAGAAAGAGGAAAAAGAAAGATAGAAAATAGACAAATCTTTTGCTAAGGTGTATTGAAAGGACAAAGGGAAAGGCAAGATTGGTGGTGTACCTGCTATAGAGGTAATAGATAAAATCCCTCCACCGGCTCAGGACATCCCTCCATTAACTTCAACATCATCGGTACATACAAAAAATCAACTAGATAAGGCAACTGATGAAGTAACTCATGATGATACTAACCCAAAGTCTGAAATACTTTTTAGCATGAATGCAGATACACATGATATAAACATTGTTGTGGATAAAGAGACTGTAGAGGTTAAGGAAGATGATGGTAAGGATAGTAAGGTCTCTGAGTTACCGACACACACTGTTGACTCTCAGAAGACTGAGATACCGACACAAGCAGAGCAACCAGAGACTGAGAAACCAACAAAGGATAAGGTGACTAACACAGAGCAACCAGAGGTACAAACACAGATAGAGGAATTAGTAGAAAATGTAAGTAAAGTGGAAGCAATTGATGGAAATAAGGAGGAAATAGTGAAGGTAATTGGGCAAGCATCTATTGAGAGGAAACCCATAGAAGAACCAAGCACATCTACAAGTGAATTTAGACCCACTAACATAACATAGGTTCTATTGAATTCTATCAATAAGATAACAGATTCTAATGCCTTAGCATTTAAGGCTATTGATAACACAATGCCCATCTTGAAAATTATTGTACCTACTTGTAAGATAGATCACATTAATGATTCTTTAGGTAAATTGGACACATTTTCCAAATTCATTACTGAAAATGTCATAACTATAGATAAGGTGAATGACGATACTATAAAGGAAAGAGTAGATAAAGAGAAAGGAGAATTTTTTGAGAAAACCATCAAAAACTATAATAAGCATATGGATTCATTATTACGGTACTCAACTCAATAATTTTGGAGTATAAGGAGCTATATCGAGAAGCATGTAAACCTCACTATTTGACAGAGGATATAGATGAGGAAATCATGAAGACATAGAAAGAAATTGATGACATTACGGATAATATGATAGGTTCCTCAGGATTTATCTCAGTTTTTGAGCAGGAAATGGCAGTTTTTTAGGAGAAGTTAGAGAAAATTGAGAAAGAGAAAGCAAGGATAAGATCAAAAGCCCAAGAACTCAAAAGTAAACTTGGTACAAAATTAGACAGTCTCATTACTCAATGGGTTGAGTTATCTAAGGCAATAGTTCAAGGAGAATGATCACCAAAGCAGCAAATGCACTATCTAACTAGCATAATCCAATAGTCTGAGACCATTCTCTTCGGCAACAAAAAATTCATGCAGAGCCTAAATCTAGTTTTGGCAGACATTTTTTAGATTGTAACAAACTAGTTACAGGCGATGAGGTAGAATTTTTGTATTCTTTGATTCTTTTTGACATCCTTTGTCATTGATGCCAAGGGGGAGTAGTAGTATGGAGAAAATAATGCACAGAGGAGATCACGTGCTCAGGGGGAGCACACTTCTTTTTGGATTTTTCTCATGAGTGTTGCCATCAATGCCAAAGAGGGAGATTGTTGGCATTCTACACTCTAATGAGAATTGTTGATGTTGTCATTGATGGCAACCAACTAGCAACCAACTGACAACACGTTTCTACACATGCACCAACATCACAAATATCATACACCGGTAGGCACCGACACCGATACCAAAATACACTTTCACCTGCATCCAGATCACACCAGAAATGAAGTATATCGACACTTAGGCTGACATGGGATAAAGTTTTTCTTATATGAATTATATTGTAATTATAATTAATTATTTGTAAGCCGAATTGGTATATTGTAAAGACTCATATATATGAAATCTCATATGTCATTTTTTATGATGGTAACATAGTAATGAATAGGAGATTATTGTATGAGGTGATCTAGTGGACAACGAAGGTATCTGATTGAGCTTAAACCAGTACTGAACCAAGCATTTGAGATGTTATTTTGAGTAGTACATTGTATTGGATTTAATTATCCATATTGTATTCAATGGGACTCTTTTGAGCAGTGCGCTCCAGGCAGTTGGCCTTCCTACATGTGCAGGCCCCTATTGTAAGTAGTATTTATTCATATTGGCCAGTGAGTAAATATTGTGGGTCACAAATCCCATCGAGGTTTTTCTGACACCGGGTTTCCTCATTAAAATATCTTGTGTTATGGTGTGCATTTATGTTGTCTTTGTTATTTCTATTTACTGCACTATTTCTTGTTTACCAGTACATTGTTTTGGGCTGCAAAGTTATAAATAAGTTCAAATATTTAATTAACCAGTTAGACACTAATTCACCCCCCCCCCCCTCTCATTGTCATTGGGACTATCATTGAATCTAACAAATTCTACCCCTAACCCTAATATAATTCTGACCATCACATTAAACCCTAACCATGACTATATTTTCTACTTATAGTTTAATAAAACACTATTTTTAGAAGGCTTGACATTAGAAAGATAAGTGTTACTTTTAGATATTTTACATGAGTTTCCTAGGCCCACCCATTTGTTATAAATTGCCTATAGCACTAAAATGTCCCACTTGTGAAGCATACATTGAAGATCATAATTCATATATGAAGAGAACATGTAGTTTAAACTATCCATTTTAAAATAGATCCAAAATCATGAATTATTAAAAGCCTTCATGGCATAAGAAAAGACTCAATCATATCATCATATCCTTATCTACCACCTAGATACTTTGCACCATCCACTCTTATTGACTTGCCATATATTTACATATTTATATCTATCTTATATTTAAGTTGTAAAGAAGTTTATTCATGCAAACTAAAGAGATTACTTAGAGGAAATGTTGCATGATATTAGATGTTATATCAAACTTTTTAATCAAAAGCCAAGTAAAATGGAAAAATAATATTACAACACATTAATTTAGTGAAATATGCATATTATTCTAGAATGTCAAATCAATTTCTAATGTAGCATTATTTTTAGATTATTATTTTTAGGCCTTGATATCTTCTAGGTTGTGTTCAAATAAAGTGTTTTGTAGACATTTTGTGCTTCAAGTTTACATAATAATTAAAATGAAAGAAAATAATTGGACCCAAATAGTATTTTAAATTTGAAATATAAAATTTTCTTTTGAAAGTATAGAAATTAACTTATAGTCTATTTGGCTCATTGTTTGAATCTCGCACGCACAGGATTCGAGAGTTGGGGCTACGATACAAAAGGCATAATCCAGTTTTATAAGAAATCCCAACAGAACCCCTATTAGCATAATGATTGCAAGGATCAATTTATATACCAAGCTACCCACAAAGCATCCATCCAGCTAGAAATTGAAAAATGGAGGGAGAAAGAGTACAATCAAGTGCAAGTTCCAACAAATCCATTGTAAGTGTTGCATTCTATATTTTTCTCAAATCCCATTAATCTTCAAATCCAATATAAAATCATTCTAATTTACTAAACAAGGTTGAAATGGTAGTGTGTGTTTTTATATTGAGTGGGGTAGAAAATTTTGCAAAACCTATGACAAGTGTTGTGCCTTTTGAACCATTCATTACAAAGAATTTTAGTTGATCAATTAAATAACTTGATTGGAATACCTTGATCTCCTGTTAAATAACTTGATCTTGTGGAAAACCTAAAACAAGGAGAATGTATGAAATCAACCTTAATAAATGAGACTCTATGATGTAACTATCTTTGTATACTGATATCCTATTTGGGAGTATATTTTTTGGGTGTGGTGATGGAACTCATTTTACTTTGTATATGCTGCCATCAATTATACTCAATAGAAAAAAATGTGCATATTATTCTAGAATGTCAAATCAATTTCTTTTTTTTTGGTCGGTACTAATATGTATTTTATTAAATATAAAAAGTAGTTACATCATGATGCTAACTATCTATTCTCCTATCCAAAAAATTGTCATTCTTCAAAATTGGTAATATACAGCTAATACAAAATCTTTACACAAAAAAATATTTTCTTCTACAACCTACCCCCAGATTTACTATCAGACGTTATCCATGACTACATAGTAAAAATTTAGCCAAAAAACCATACCCCACCCCATTTGTCACCATCGTTGCAACATTTTAGAAGCCACCTTCAATGCCTAACTGGTCTTGTTCCTGCTCCCAACCTCAGCACCACCTCCACTCTCGTCTCCTTGGTTGAAGAGTTCTTCTAGCTCCCTCTACCTCCTCCTTGGCTATTGCAATGACTACATCCAGTTCTTTGATTTGAATTAACAACTTCATTGCCTCCCACCCATTATTTGCCTCCACCTTGTAATGGCAAACACACATACCCGACGCCCATTGAAGGATGGGTATAATTTTTTATTTCACCCCTTCATCTTCATTTTCTTCTCCCTCACCTATATCAAACCCCTTACCTAATACTTCCCACTCCAAGGAATTTTCTAACCCTTCACAAAACTTTGTTTGAACAAGAAATTCCACCATCCTACGAACTGCTACAATGCTTTCCTCCACTTCAAATCCATAAGCCATAATGAGTGAATATATATATATATATATATATATATATTCTGGTATGATATATGTGTTTCATTTTATAAACACCTTCCCCAATATTAGAAAAACACAGTGTGGGAGATAATCATCCTAGAATTTAAAAAGATATCTGAGCCATATGAATGTTAGCTCACCTTGAAAAGCCGAAATCTTCTTCTTCGTCTTCAATGTGAAATTCACCTCCATCTTTCTCAGGCAGAGATATCACCTTCAAATCAACGTTCACCAAATCCTATTAATTTCTTTGAGGTCTCACTTCTAACTTTCTTCGTACGCTAAATGCAAGATGTAATTCAAGGTTACTCGCATTTAAACCCACTATGCCTTTGAAAACTAGTGTCATTAATAATATCTTTCCCAATTAATGTCTTCGATCACCTTGTCACTCCCCCATCATCTTTCTAACTCTATAAGAGTACCACAGAGTGTGTCTTGCATTTATGATCTAAAAAAAACTCATAATAACTGCCACCTTGAAATCTTATCTAATTAGATCCTCAAATCTAACTTCACCTTCTTTTTTGAATGTGAGTGCCCATTTAGATAAAATATCTACCTCTACATTCCTTGTTCGCCTAATGTGACTTATGCACCCCCCAAGAATATTTTCTTGTCACAAGTCAACATAAGATGACATACATCTTAGCTTTATAAATGCCTTTTGAAATCAAATCAAAGTCCATGAAAAATAATTGGCCAATTTGAAGGGTGTGGAAAACTAAGTCCATCTTCTAGGAAACCTCTACTAAGTCCATGATCTCTTGTAGATGCTCTTTGTCACCTTATAGTTATGATTTCCCACATCTTGATGGACCATGAAAAACCTCAAGGAATTTTTGGTTACTACCTCTCTCATTTGATGGAGTGCAGGTACCATGAAATAGGTATTTGTAAGATCTATCTTCCTTGAGTGAGGAAAATTTAGGAAGAGAAGAGGAAAGTGAGACATGTAGTAGGTCTAAAAGAGGGAGATCAACTAGAGGTGAAAATATTAGAAGAAATTATGTAAACGCAAGGAATTTTTTCTTACTAAAGGGGTCATGTTCTTATGATGATGAGAGCATAGGCAACATCGAGGTGCCCTTGAGGTACAAACATCTACAAAAATAATGGGTATCCATGGAACTTCCTCCAATAAACATCGATTTTTGTGTCAACGAGAGGATATATTGAATAGCACCATCATCATTACATGGCTTGGGCCTATTTTGCATGGATGACATAAAGGTCTATTATGACAAAGTTACTGAATTGATGGAGTATGTCAGACCTTGTTACAGTTACAAAGATTGGATGTAGTTGGTTCGATATACACGAAGTATGCGTAGGTATGCATAGTTAGAAAATTATATACAACTAAAAGATAAGAATCAAAATAAAGGAGTGGCTATGTACATTGATGGAAGTCCAAAAGCATCAAAGAATATTACAAAGTGTATAAATAGTACATGACCTCGGTCAACAAATAAGAAACCCAATTGCATATTCGAGGCGTGCAAGGGAAACAGTGTATTCGTATATGCAATAAAATCAATAATTGGAGGTGAAGAGTTTCTAATCAATTACAATTTGAATTGCATAGATTCAAACACAACTATTACAGGGGTGGTATATGCTATCTACCATTTTACCCAACCTCCAATTAATGAATCTAATATACCTTTTTATTATTATATTTTTTTTCGTAAGTGTATTGGTCTCATTTCACTAATGTTTTTTTATATTTAATTTTTGTCACAATAGGACATTGATCGTATAGGGAAGGCTTCACCCCAAAGAATAGATCATGATGCATCTTTGGACACTTCTAACCGATAGGTTTACCTCATTGTTTCATGTTATGGTCTCCAATTAGGACTATCAATTCCTTACTTTCATTACCTAATCACATTCTGATTTTGATCATAATGTTTCATAAAGAAAATACAATTGGGATTGAATCCTATTGTCTTTGAGCCTTCAAGGATTTCATACTACAACTCAATATACACTCAATGATGAGTTGTAAATATTCATTACATTAGTCTTTCAAATCTGATCATGAAGGAAACAATTAACCATAGTATAAAGGATTGCAAAACTCTTTATTTAAAACAAAACCTTAATGAGATGAATTGCCATATATCTAGTAAAACATATTATCACTTTGTTATCATGAGTGGTTATTTCATTCAATAGTAAAATACCAAAAAGTTACTAATTCACATTAATCACCTATCCATTAATATAATAGTGTTGCTAGGGCCTCTCATAAATTGTGTTAAAACGAAGGGTTTTAACAATTTTAAGAAAAACTACAATATCTCTTCAAATACTCCATGAAAATGCATAAGAAAGGATTCATTGGAAATATATTTCATTATATCATCATTATAAAATACTTGAAAATTCAAAATACAACATTTATGAGCCTTCTTGGCTCTATGACAATCACAAACCCTTTAAACCTTAATGACAGTTGAGGGTTTGATGGGTAAACTTTGTCAAATGCCCTCCAAACTACTCCACTCTTGACCTCAAACATACATGGTTTTATAAACCATTAAAAAATAATTTCTAGTCCTTCTAACTGCTCCAACCAACTCATGAATGATGAATAACATTTTACATCTTCTTTGCACTTTTTGGCAATGTTGCAACTTTGCAACTTTTCATTTTTGACACAACTTTGCCAAATTTGACCATATCCTTCTTGGATATTTCCAACATGACAAAAATGGACTCAATATAATCAATTACAATTTTTTTAATCCTTTTATGGACATTTTGACCTTAGTTGACTCTATCAAGACCTATTAAGTCTCTTGGTACAAAATGACTCTTCAAGCCTTACAGTTGAGTTGTTTATGATATTAATGGACTTTATGACCATACAAATCATGTATGAAAATTACAAATAAGAAAAATAATGTACTTTGACCTCAGAAGATATCTTTATGCCTGGGTGCCTCTGCACCATTTTATTACTATTTTTTTGTAAGTTATTGGGTTAATTTCAATAATATTTTTAATATTCTTGTTGCAGTCAGATGATCGAGGAAAGACACCAATAGTAGAGGAGAGCATCCATAGGGAGGTGCAGTCACTATTATGTGATGATGACATCGCATATTTAGCAAACCCTCTGGATATGATAAGGAAGACCCAAAAAATGAAATGAAAAAATCCTTCAATTATTATTCATAGTGCTTGAAACAGATGAGATAAGAGAAAGGGTTAAAATATTGACTAAGAGAGCATGAAACTTGCAAGTAAGTTGTCTCGAGGTCTTTAATTATAACATAAGCTATAATATGTGTTATTTTTATAGGATTTTTTGTGTCATCATGATGTTGCTAGCCATGATCAGGGTACTATGGGTACTGCCTTGGTAGTAGGGGTTGGTACAAGTGTCAATCTCGATCTTCCTACACATTCATCATATCATTTGACCCCATCATCTACACCTATATTATCGACTAAAATTTCGGCAACACATAACATGCATACATCGGGTAACACATGCCAGAACATGCATCAGGACATGTATCGGGGATGCAGAGGTCACTAGTACTAGTGATGTTTTAGCAACATTTCCTAGATCTTCCCGTATTACTAGTATGAGAACATTTATGATCACGTTTGTGGTGATCAAGGATTTCATTCCCATAAAGATAGGTAAGGTCCTAGGTACTTTAAAATGTTTTAATTATTATTATTTAATCCAATTGAAATTTACTTATTGATCACTCTTTTTACACTAATGATCCCATGATCTTTTTGCATGAAGTGATGTTTTTAATAAACATCTAAATGATATTACATTGGAGATCTTTGGGCCCACCATGCGTACACGGTGGAATGCCCAAAATGAAGAATTAAAAGATGAGCTCATTAACCGTTTAGTTGTGTTGTTCGGTAATAACACAATCAACCAAACCAAGGTCCTTTAGAAAGATGGTACCTATCTAAAGTATGTGAGGGACCAATATAAGTCACATTTAGAGAAGAACAAAAAGTACAAGTGTCCCCCCATGATTTCAGAGAGGGAGTGGAAGGACCTAGTGTCAAATGGAAAGGAGAAGGCTGAAAAAAAAAGGGAAGACACCACCAAGCCAAGGAAGGTATGTGATACTATCAACAATGTAATTATATACCAGTTACTCTTTCTTTTTACATAATTTAATGTATTTAAAATTTTTAATAGGTTTTTTGACACATCGAAGGAAACCAAGGAAAGAGTAGAAAAACATGGGCAACACAAACTTGGCTCTGGTGGTTATATGAAATTAGCCGCATGAATTGTAAGTATCAATAAATAAAATATTGCATCCAAATAATAAATTACAAATAATTTTGGTTTTATCACACCATAGAAGAAAATTCATGATCTTATGAAAAAATGCAGGCTCTAAATTCAAGAGAGTGGCCATAGAATAGGACTTGAAGATTACCTTCTAGCAAGGCTATGGAGCTATGGCTGAATGCCTAAGACTCTTGACATGGCAAATACAAGATTCCACTGCATCTGACATGCAGGTAAATAAACTCGATGAAGTTTATTTAAAAGTGAATACTTGTGTAATCTATTCAATATTAAATTCTACCTTAAAGTAATTATGTGTCTAGTTGTTTTATATAGGCAAGCAATGATAATACTGCACATGACATTGGAATGCAACCTGGTGAGGGTGGAGCACAACCTGCAAATGAAGGTCATGGTTGTGTGCATCCCAGTACTGGATGTATTCATGTGCTATATAGAACGCATTATGGATTAATACAATTAAAAATTATTAATTGAATTTGGTGTATTAATTAATGTAACCTTTTGTGTTTCAACTTTAGAGCATGTAGAGCATGATCAACATGTTGAGAATGATCAGGCTAGACAAGATCAAGAACATGATGTGGATCCATCAAGTAAAGAGGACCACTCTAATGTTCTTTTAAACATATTTAATTGAAATTGGTGTATTAATTAATGTAACCTTTCGTGTTTCAATTGCAGAGGATTTAGAGGGTGTTCAACATGTTGAGCATGAGGCTATAAGACAAGATCAAGAACATGATGTGGCCCCATCAGGTAAAGAGCACCACTCTAATGTTCTTTTAATTAATGAAATACTTGTAACAATAATAATAAAACACATCAATTTAACATTTCTTTGTTATTTCAGTAGACCCCCCCTTGTAGCGGCCTCCACGTCGTGAGTATATGACTAGGCATACATTAAGATCATGAGTAGAGGGTAGAACAACTGAAGGGGATATAAATGAATTAAAAAATGATACTCCACTTCTTCTTTATTTAGCTGCAAAAAAAGAAAAAAAAAAGAAAAGTGATTGTAAACATATTATGACAACCATATTTTTTATAATATGTAAGAACCAAAACAATGAATATTATATGTTAATTAATGAATGTTATATGTTATTAATGGATGAATGAATGAGTGTTATATGTTATTAATGGATGAATGAATGAATGCTATATGTTATTAATGGATGAATGAATTATTAATGCTATATGATCGGGTATGGGGAATTAAGAGTAATGTGAGGGTGGAGGGGGGAGGGGCCAAATGAGTTTCCACCTTCACATGGTTGGTCCTGTTAAGTAGAGAATATTAAACTATTCTCGAAACAAAGAGAAGCTCAATAAGGTAATGCACTTTTCAATATTTCATTATGCTGCAATTTTAAGCTTATGCAATTTTTATTAGTTCTCTTAGCTTCAATATGTTACCCTTTGTACTTATTTTACTTTTTAACACATCTCATATGTTACCCTGGATGACAAATTTTACAGGGGATTCCAGTTGGCACAATATTTCCAATTAAGAGATTATTCCATATGGAGGGGCTAAGGGTGGCATTGGTTATTCCTCAGGGAATTTAAGCCTTAGTGAGTTAGAGAGACTTACTCATGTCTTTAATTAGAAGATACATGACTTGATTGGTGTCTAGACAGATGTTCCAACTCCTAATATGGATACTAATCCACATGTATTTTCATGGTTTTATGCCCCCTTTTTCAATAGAATATAACCTGGTCTATTCTATCTGATTACTCTTGTGTAACTGAATGAGGTGTTCTTGAGTGTTTGTATTATCAATATACTCATAAAGTTTGTGTGACATAGACAATGGCCTAGATATTATAAGATGAATACTCAAAATTCTATGGCTACTCACCTGCAATTGTAATGGGAAAACATGTTGTGAGTATAATGAACTTAGCTTGAAGCACCAAAAATTTGAGTATACCAATTAGGATTTATATAATTTCTTGATTTTCACAAGAAATTTTTACTGGGTAGCATTTAGGTGGATCCCTTGGCAGAGACGTTGCAACTACTAGAGGTGTTATGTTTGCGACAGAGAATTTGTTGGCAAAGTACGAGATGTGTATATCAAATCAACATTTTGTTGTCTAGGTAAGGATATTTTTCTTCACCCCATGGCTTTGTTTAGTCAAGAGCCTTACCCCTTTGTGTGACTAACTAGGGCATGGGTCAGATTTGTAACAATAGGAGGCATTGGTTAGATTTATTAATTATTTTTATAGTAGTCTTTGGTACAAAATTCATTTGACTTTATTTTTTCTTGGTTTACAACAAAGGCTTATTTTTCATATTTTCTATGTTCCTTTTGGGAACTTTTTTTTTCATATTATAATATATTGTGCCACATTATGACCTATTTATGGTTTTTTAAGATTCATAAAATGGATCTTGAGGCAAGAAATTTGTAGCCTAGTGTAAAGGCCAACCTGCTTGCCAAATTGAGGGAATACAATGATAACTCAATGATGAGAAAATAATACCAAACCGGTACTAAGAGGGGGGGGGGGTGAATCAGTACAGACAAAAATATAGTCCAAAACTGGTTTGACTACAGACACTTCAAATGACTGGCAAACAGTGACATCGGTTTGAAACAGAGTGCAACCGGTAAACCTAAGAATGTCTGAGAGAAGCATTAACCGATTACTCACTTATCTTTTCACTCAACTTGAGACTACACTACCATTTCACCCTTATGCATAAATAGGTAATCTATCATCAGATCATAATAACAGCTAGTTCAACATGTTTTATGGATAGGCATAAAACACAGAACCATCATATGCTTGACAGACATTAGCAAAGCATCACAAGATAAAAACATCACACATGACACACATATTTTTCATGTGGAAACTCAATTGGGAAAAACCATGGTGGGGATGAATAACCACAAGCTATTTTTGAACTCTTTGGAAGTCCACTCTGTTAGGAGCCTTGTCTGGTTAGAGACATTACAATAGGTTCTGCTAGGAACCGATCCTGTTAGAGATCACCTGGTTAAGGGATGGCTACAATACCTGGTTAAGGGTTAAATGTTGTTAAAGGTTACCTTGTTAGAGGATTTCAAGAAGTCAATAGCTAAAGGATTCCAAACTTAGTAGCTTTGAATTACCCTATTAAAGGATTTTCAGCAAGCCAATTAAGGCTACCCTATTAAGGGATTTTCCAACTGTTGAGGTGGTTAGAGATCAATAGGTATTACAATGATCTGGTAACAACACTTAATGCTAATGCAGATCCGCTTAAGCTCCTCTTCACCTTTTGCACTTACACTCTGCAGGTATCACTTCTCTCCTTTTGGTCTGGCAAGAATCACGTATCCCTTCTCTTGGACACACACACACAACTTTTGCCAACAACTTCAAAATGAGACACAACATCGACCTTATAGGAAAATAGATAGGTCAGTAGCATAAACCCTAAACCCTAAACCTGTTAGGTTAAGGAATTCAAATGGTTCAATCCTGACCATTGAGCACACTGCATTAAATGCGACAGTCTTGATCCAATCTCAAGACATTCTCCATCATCCATTTCCACCAATTTTATGGTGGTTGATAACCCATCACACATTATCACCATTTTACAGACTTTGCACATTCTTGAGGTAGATAGAAACAATCTCCCTCATGCAAGATCCTTCACGTGCACAGGCTTACGTGGCAATATGATCTGTTCTTCTTTACAATGATAACTCATCACACAATGTCACCGGTTGAGCCACACAGGCTTGAAGCACATCAACTGGAAACCCTAAGTTGAGACTACCAACCGATAGTCATACGATGCTTCCATGTGTCGGTTCCCATAACCATATGTTAGTTTACCTTGAACAAACACACCGCTTCACTTTGGCACAAATGCCGGTTAATAGTGTTATACCAGTTCTCACATATGCTGGTTCACACCTCTTCAACATATTGACATCAATGACAACATACAATGTCATTATGTCCATATACCAGTTCACATAATGCAACAATCTCCCCCTTTGGCATTGATGGCAATATACAAAGATATCTCTTCGCTTACATCTTCTTCCCCAATTTCTGCAGATATCTTCTCCGCTTCACATCTTCTCCCCCTTTGACAACAATGCCAAAGTGGAGGCACAAGCTTCCTTGTTCCATTATGCTACTCCCCCTGAGGAGTAGCATCCTTCAACACATCATTCAAAAATAAATTTGCCTATGCAATACCTGACTGATGTGGAGCATATGCTTTTAGTTTACCTCCTGAAGGGGCAACACCCTAATTTACCTCTTAAGTACATAAATGTAGTCTTTGGGAGAGGCTTGGTGAATATGTCTACTAACTGCTCCTTACTGGAAACATGTTCCAGTGCAATCTCTTTTTTCTGAACCTTTTCCCTTAAGAAATGATACTTAAGCTCAAAGTGCTTGGTTCTAGAATGTTAAACCAAATTCTTGGAGATATTAATTGCACTAGTATTGTCACAAAATATACTTACCAGTTCAGATGCTAGAACTTTGAATCCATTCAATACATGCTTCATCCAAATTGTCTGAGTACAATTCATGAAAGCTACAACATACTCTACTTCCACTGTAGACTGAGAGATACAACTCTTCTTTTTACTCATCCATGAGACCAGTCTACCACCGAGGAAGAATGCTAGACTGGTTTTGCTCTTCTGATCATCTACATTACCAGCCCAATCAGCATCTGTGAACACTTTTAGGTTAAAATCATTATTGTATAGATACCATAACCCATAGTCAGTAGTTCCCTTCAGATACCTAAGAATCCGCTTGACTGCAACCAAGTGAGATTCTCTTGGACTTTTTTGGAAACTTGCAATAATGCCAACTACATGTGTAATATCTAGTCTGCTATGCACTACATAATGCAACTTACCAATCATTGATTGGTATTCCTTCTCATCAACCAACGTAGAGTCATCCTTTTTGGATAGTTTACAACCGGTCACCATCGATGTACCAACCAGTTTGCTATCTTCCATGCCAAATGTCTTCAACACCTCTTTGACATACTTGGATTGAGTGATAAAGATTCCATCTTTCATCTGCTGGATCTGTAGTCCAATGAAGAACTTAATCTCCCCTATGAGTGACATCTCAAACTCTTTCTTCATCTCATCTTCAAATTCATGACTCATCTTGTCATCTCCACCAAAGATAATGTCATCAACAAATACCTCATAGATCAGGATCTGATCTCCTTCAAACTTCAAGTAGATATTGCTATCTTCACTTGTTCTCTCAAATCCAATCTTCATAAGATGGGAATGCAAGCGTTCATACCATGCTCTAGGTGCTTTCTTTAGACCATATAAGGCTTTATGTAGCCTACACACCATGTCACTGTCTTCAGATAGGGAAAACCCATCTGGTTGCTCTATATACACCTCTTCTTCAAGTACACCATTTAGGAATGCAGATTTTACATCCATTTGATATACTTTGAAGCCTTTAAAAGTTGCATATGCAAGAAGCATATGAACTCCTTCCAATCTGCCTATAGGAGCAAAGGTTTCTCCATAGTCTTCTCCTTCTTCCTTGGCATATCCTTTGCACACCAGTCTAGCTTTGTTTCTAATCACTGTGCCATCTTCATTTAGCTTATTTCTGAAGACCCATTTGGTACCAATGCCATTTTTGTGCTCTGGTCTGGGTATGAAGGACCATGTACCATTTTTCTCTATCTGGTCAAGTTCCTGTTCCATTGCCTTGATCCAGTCTTCATCCTTATGTGCCTCTTTGAATGTTTTAGGATCGAATTCAGAGATCATACATGAGTTTTCTCTGACTTTTCTTCTTGTAAGGATTCTCGCATCCTTATCTCCTCTGATCTGCTTAGGATCATGATTCAACTTGACATACCGAGGAATGGTCTTGATAGATTCCTCTTGCTTTTCTTCTTCATCCTCATCTCCATCAGTATCAGCATCTACATCTGCCAGTGTAGGAACAATGTTACTTGTACTTAGTTGACTGACAACCTGTTCCCAGAAGGTTGCAACCAGTTCATTTACCACTTGCTCACTACCGG
Organism: Cryptomeria japonica; assembly: GCF_030272615.1. Classification (NCBI taxonomy): domain Eukaryota; kingdom Viridiplantae; phylum Streptophyta; class Pinopsida; order Cupressales; family Cupressaceae; genus Cryptomeria; species Cryptomeria japonica. Next base: position 631,444,882 of record NC_081407.1, read on the forward strand.
TTTCCTCAGTTTTCTTAGAGGTTTCATCAACTCTTACATTGATACTTTCCATAATTCTTTGAGTCCTATTGTTGAAACACTTGAGAGCTTTGCTCTTGGTGGAATATCCTAAGAATATTCCCTCATCACATTTCACATCAAATTTTCTCTGGTGTTCACTCCTCTTGATGTAACATTTTCTACCAAACACTCTAAAGTAGTTAACCACAAGTGTCTTACCAGTCCAATACTCATAAGGAGTTTTATCCTTACCTTTCTTGATGAGTACCCGGTTCATTATGTAGACTACAATGCTCACCGCTTCTCTCCAAAATGTGTGAGCTACCTTTCCTTGAATCAACATGGTTCTAGCTATTTCAACCATAGTCCAGTTATTCCTCTCTACTAGGCCATTCTGCAGTGGATTCTGGGGGGCAGACAATTTCCTCTTGATGCCATGTTCTTCACAGTACTTGTTGAATTCATCGGAAGTGAATTCCCCTCCTTGATTAGTTCTCAGGCACTTGATCCTTTTACCGCTTTCCTTCTCCACTAATACTCTGAAAGCTTTGAACTTTACAAAAGCTTCAGATTTGTCTTTCAAGAATGTGACCCACATCATTCTTGAGCAGTCATCAGTGAGAATCATGAAGTACCTATCACCCTGCACACTCTTGGTTTTCATAGGACCACACAAATCAGTATGCACAAGATCAAGCAAATTGTCAGCAGTGAAAGATTTACCTTTAAAGGTTGAGGAAGACATTTTCCCCAATTGACACTCTCTGCACAAGGTATTATCCAATTTTCTTAGCACCGACAACCCTCTAACTGCCTTGATCTTACTAGCCTTCACAATGTTATCAAAGTTTACATGGCAAAGTCTCCTATGCCATATCCAGCTATCATCAAATTTGGCCATAAGACATTTACTTATATTTGCATTCAGATGAAATAGGTTACCTTTGGTCTGCATGCCAGTGGCCACCAATTTGCCATTCTTTCCTCTGATTCTGCAGACTCCATTCTTGAATTCTAGAGTGAGGCCACTGTCGTTCAGCTAGGCAACACTCAAAAGGTTGTGTCTAAGACCATCAACCCAATACACATTGTTAGCACTACTCTTTCCATTCAAGGAGATGGACCCTCTACCTTTGACCATGCATGGTGCATCATTACCAAAGTGAACCACACCACCATCATACTCCTCCAAGGATAGAAAATTACTCAGGTCACCAGTCATATGGTGAGGACAACCACTGTCAATGATCCACTCATTGGAATTATCAAACCGAGAGACAAGAGCCTTCTTATCTGACACATCTTCTTTGATAGCAACAAACACAATATCTTCATTTTCTTCATCCTCTTATTCTTCATCTATGACACCTTCATCAATTGCCACAAAACAATTTCTCCAGTTTCCTCCTTTGAATTTCTTGAACCTTTTTGGTTTGTCCTTGTTGTCACCATTAGGACAGTTTACAGCAATATGTCCTATCCAATTGCAAGAAAAGCATTTCAAAGGTAGCTTACCTTTGTATTTTCTAGTTCCTTTATGAATTTTCTTGGCAAGGAGAGCTTCAAATGCCATCAAAATCTCCTCATCATCCATTTCTATGCTCTATCTTGGTTCACCACTAGTGCTAGCTTCCTTTCCTTTTCTGGATGGTACAACAAAAGCTTTAAAAGTTGATTCAGTCTTTTGAACACTACCATCGAAACTATTTAGCTCATAGTTCAACTTTGCAATGATGGAGTTTAGGGATACCTTAGTCTTGTCTATTGATCTTAGCTCTTGAATAGAAGCAACCTTTATTATAGAGACTGACAATAGGGATCTCAGGACTTTGCTTACCACAGTGGCATCTTCTATTTTACCACCTACACTCTTGATATCTCCAACAACAGTTTTGATTCTTATTCCATACTGTTGAATGGTTTCACCTTCAACCATCCACATATCTTCAAACTTCCCTCTAAGGCTTTCTTCCTTAGCCTGTTTTATATGTTCATCACGACCATAGATATTTTCAAGAGTATCCCATACCTCTTTGGGATTTACCTTATCCTAAACATCAATAAACTCAATGTTAGATAAACTACTAATTAGGGCTTCCATGACTTTCCCATTCTCCTACATCTCTCTCTTTTGGTCATCGGTAAGGGTACCAGTAGGAGCAACATAGACAGTCTCAACATAGCTCCAGTGTTGAGCACCCATGCTTTTGATGAATATCTACATTCTATCTTTCCATATATTGAAATTTTCTCTGTTAAACTTTGGACATTGCCTCTTCATCATTAGATTGGGATCTTCACCTCAAGCGGTTAAGCTTATAACATAGAGGACCTGGAGGACACTCTGATACCAATTGATAACTCAATGATGAGTGAATAGTACTAAACCAGTACTGAGAGGAGGGGGGTGAATCAGTACAGATAAAAATATAGTCCAAAACCGGATTGACTGCAGACACTTCAAATGACTGGTAGACAGTGACACTGGTTTGAAACAGAGTACAACCGGTAAAGCTAAGAATGTTTGAGACAAGCATTAACCAGTTACTCACTTAGCTTTTCACTCAACTCGAGACTACACTACCATTTCACCCTTATGCATAAACAGGTAATCTATCATCAGATCATAATAATAGCTAGTTCAACATGTTTTATTGATAGGCATAAAACACAGAACCATCATATGCTTGATAGACATTAGCAAAGCATCACAAGATAAAAGCATCACACATGATACACATATTTTTCACATGGAAACCCAACTGGGAAAAACCACGATGGAGATGAATACCCACAAGTTGTTTTGAACTCTTTCGAAGTCAGCTTTGTTAGGAGCCTTGTCCCGTTAGAGATATTACAATAGGTTCTGCTAGGAACTGATCCTGTTAGAGATCACCTGGTTAAGGGTTAAACCTTGTTAGAGGATTTCAAGAACTCAATAGCTAAAGGATTCTGAACTCAGTAGCTTTGAATTGCCCTGTTTAAGGATTTTCAGCAAGCCGGTTAAGGCTACCCTATTAAGGGATTTTCCAACTGTTGAGGTGGTTAGAGATCAATAGGTATTACAATGATATGGTAACAACACTTAATGCCAATGCAGGTCCGCTTAAGCTCCTCTTCACCTTCTACACTTACACTCTGTAGGTATCACTTCTCTCCTTTTGGTCTGGCAAGAATCACATTTCCCTTCTCTTGGATACACACACACAACTTTTGCCAACAACTTCAGAATGAGACACAACATCGACCTTATAGGAAAATAGATAGGTCAGTAGCATAAACCCTAAACCCTAAACCTGTTTGGTTAAGGAATTCAAACGATTCAATCCTAACTGTTGAGCACACTACATTAAATGCGACAGTCTTGATCCAATCTCAAGACATTCTCCATTGTCCATTTCCACTGATTTTATGGCAGTTGATAACCCATCACATGTTCTCACTATTTTACACACTTTGCACATTCCTGAGGTAGATAGAAACAATCTCCCTCATGCAAGATCCTTCACGCACACAAGCTTACGTGTAAACATGATCTATTCTTCTTTACAATGCTAAGTCATCACACAATGTCACCGGTTGAGCCACACAGGCTTGAAGCACATCAACTGGAAACCCTGAAGTTGAGACTACCAACTGGTAGTCATACGATGCTTCCATGTGTCAGTTCCCATAACCATATGCCGGTTCACCTTGAACAAACACACTACTTCACTTTGGCACAAATGTCGGTTCACAGTGTTATACTGGTTCTCACATATGCCGGTTCACACCTCTTCAACATATTGACATCAATGACAACATACAATGTCATTATGTCCACATACCAGTTCACATAATGCCAACATGCAAATTTGATCTAAACAACTTGAAAAGAGATGTGAAGAAGGCTTCCTTACCTAATTCACAAAGTGAAAGAGATGAGTTGCTTGAATCTGGAATGAGTGATGCATTAATGGTATTATTTCTAACCAATATTTTTTGTCAGATCTTTCTTTTTTGACCATAAGATAGTTGTGAATTCCCTCCATTTGAACTTTTCTATTTTCATTGTCTTCAAACATAGGATTATTTCTTAGAAAAGGTATATTTTTTGGGGATTGCAAAAATATCTTCAGAACTATGTAAATTTTTGTTGTATAAGTACCATCTTGTTTGATAATCAATATCACCCATCTATCAATTGCCAAGTCTACAATTTTTCTTTTAAATGTGAATTTTATATGAATCCACTAGGTGGATGATAATTAATTCTTTTGTTGGGTATTAACTATTAACTATTAAGGTTGTCACATTACTTCTTTCTTCTTGTATATGATTTTTCAATTTTAAGAAATACAAGTAGAAAGTATTTGTACATGTGGAGAAATGTTCCATTTCAATTTTTTAATTATTATATTACTATGTTGATTTGTTATGATTCATGAATCAGTAGATCAAAGGGGGAGATTATTGATGTCAAATGAGAGGCTTAACCAATCTATTGATTGGATCAAAGAGTAAGATAAATATACTAGAAACAAAATAACTTGGGGTTTCCATTCTTCAGGACCTGCACCAACAGTGACAAACACTTATGTACACACATGGTACAGTATAAATTTCCCTTGTAAATTGTTCTAATATCTTTGTCACATGAAATTTTTAATTTTTGTGTCCCAAGTTAGATATATTTTACTTCCATTCATAGTTTACTCAACCAAAGAAAATTATAGCATTTTTGTCCTCCAAAAATCAAGTGTACATGTGGCTTACAATTAATAGTTATAAAGAACAACACGATTTTAAATATATTAGTCAAATATATAACATGTTTTTGTATATATTTGGTACTTCTACTATGAAATTTGAGTTTCAAAGCAAAGTCTTACAGAACTGTCTTGTGCATTTGAAATACAAGCACATGACAAAATTAGCAAGCAAACAAATCTATTCAAGAACTACAATTGCATGATGGTTTAGTTTCACAATGTTGTTGTAATAAATATTCCTTATGCCTTTAGAGAAAGTAATGAAACCATCCAACCCTCCTATAGGATCCATCCTCAAGTTTTTCATCTCAAGATGACCACCACTTAGCCCTTACCAGATAATGGCTTGGTGAACCACTCCCTTTTGGAGCCAATCTTTGGTGGTTTGGAGGCACCTAGGGTTTCTAGTTAAGTCTACTATCGAAATAGTTGTACCGATTCCATATTACACACTTGCTTTTAGAATAAGTTATACTATTGGATCATGGGTGATTCATTATCCTAATCTTATTAGTTATACCAATAGGGACTCTGTCTTCATTTTCTTTCATCACCAAAAGTTTCCTCGATTTTAATTTCTCAGTTAGGAATTCATGATCAGAATAACTATTCTGATATCATTTTATTTGTTTGCCATCGGTACAAATTCAACTATCGGATCAATGCTAATGTGTTATCCCAACTTCATTAGTTATTTCCATGAGCTTGCTCAATGCTTATTGATAAATTTCCTCTTATTTTCTTTTATAGGGATAACTCGCATCATCTGGATAACCTCCTATCCCGATCTTGTATATGATTCCAATAAAAAATGTATTGGCATAACATATTCTAAAATATACATGTTAGAATAGTTTACTCTATAAATGAATAATTTTTTTTTTTAAATCTATAGGTTTCATTGCAATTTTGACGAACCCCATCTGACAAAAAACAAAAATGCCTGACTTAGTTTTTGTACAAGCAATGATTATTTCACTATAATGTCAACGAAATGTTTGGTCCACATCGTCATAATATTGATGAACTTTTGGGGCTTTTTCGTTGTAAAGTCAATGAAATGTTTGGTCAATATTGTCAGAATATTGATGATTTTAAAGAGACATTGCACATTGTTTTGTGATTATTTTCGTTGCAAGTTGGAAAAACTTTTCATCGATTTACCAATGAAAAACCACTTCCAATGTCCATCCCATGGTCCAATGATAATCTGTCAAAGGTTTGACATATTTATGTTCATAAAAAAAGTGCTAAAATATTAGCGATGAAAATATTTTGGGCATTTCGTTGATAAGTCAACAAAAGTTTGTCGATATATCAACAAACATTCGTCAGAATTTGGAGTCAAATACATTAGTGGATTTTCTTCTCCCATGAGTGGATGATGCAACCCACCCTAGACACACCTAGATTTCCTCTATAGGATCCATCAAAGTTGAGCTTATGTCAACCATGCTTCGGTTTAGTCCAAATACAATGCTTCCTAATTGTTTGCATATATTTTCTATTGTCACCAACGAAGGAGAGAATGAAAAAGACCTTGCCAATTCTTCCTCATAAGATTATCCCATTCTGAAAACTTGCAATCTTTCCTGACATGCTTTGAGTTTCTATTATTTACCACTTCCACTATAGCAACCTCAATTTTGTTAAGAAGCCTGTTAACAATGAACTCTTTATCCTTAAAGATTCTTTTGTTTCTTTCCTTCCAAATCTCCCATATTAGAATTGAGGGACTACTAATCCATAGTATTCTGAATAGACTTGATTTTTTGAGAGTTGGCCATACAAAAAACCAATGCAGAATTCTTGAGGGCACAACAATTGATGACCTAGCTTGGGCCTTTTTCCCATTAGGATAATGCCTTGATGGTAGGGTGATAACCAAATCCACTATAACCTCCTTCCTCCTTAAATTCTATAGAAAACATGAGATCTAATTGTTGGATTATCTAATACAATAAAATCATTCTCTAAGTTCCACCCTAGTATAAGAAACATCCCACTCTCTTTCACTATTTCGCTAGCTTCATGTGGGATCATGTGATCTAAATTAAGATCCTCAAAAGATTGAATTTCAAGAATACCTTCAGGTGGACCTACTACCTGCAACCATAGAGCTTTAAACTCGAGTCTTTTAACAAAATCATCATCCGATATAAACATATGAGCAACAATTGCTCGCACATCTTCACATCTTTCAAATGGAATAGGTTGTTCAAAATCCTTTCTGCTCTAAGGCTCTTCTATGATTTTTACATCTCTATGGAGTGAGGAAATAATTCGTTCAACCTCCTCTTCAACAACACCTCCTCCAACTTTCCCTCCTATAGCTTCTTCTTGGTTCTCTAATGGCATTTGTTGTTGTTCTCGAGCATGTTGTGGAACATATTATCTTGTTTCCTCTCGAGCCATGTCATCTTCAATGTTATATGCCCTAGTGAAAATGGATTCAAAAATTTCAAACATCTTTTCAATTCTCATGATAGGTTTCTTTGCATTGGAATAAAATCCTTGAAAATTATGGAGCTTTACTCTTGTATCATTCTCCAATTTTATGAGAATTTCCCACTTTTTCCTCTTTTGGATGACGTATTCTATTGTGCAGCAATTTCTTGTCACATCCTCATTCAGATCAAGGTCATAATTTAAAGGCCCCCTCTTGATCTTATCCTTAAACCATTCTATAAATCCTTCAGGATAAAAATTCCTCTTGTTGTTGTACTTGAGTGCATATCTTGTTATCAAATAATTTTATAATCTATCAACAACCTATTGCAAGTTCACCAAACCTCATGTACTTGGGGATCGATGAACCTTTCCTTTGTTCGGCCAAATGAAGCTTTTGAGTCCATAACATTTTCCATATGAATTAAAGAAATGCCAATCTATGAGATACATAAATGGGCAATTGGTGAGGAGACTGAGGGTAGCCATACACTTTGATTATTGTGTGATCTGAGAAAAGGAAACAATCTGCAAAATTAAGCCTTCCTTGGTCATCCATCCTATTTTCCTTTATCCTCAAAAATTCCATTACTTTGGATGGAACTCTGCTCATTATCACACCCAACCATGACATCATCCTAATAACAAAATGTTGATGATACATCAAATAATCAGCAGCCTCACACATCCTATCCAAGATGTGACACCATCTTTGCACCATGAAAGCCATAGCATTCTTATCATAGAATTTGAGTTGAAGGTCTAGACTCCACTCATACTTGTGTTGAAAAAGAATTAAATGAGACAATAGAGAAGAATACTTCAATTCTATCTCTGATGGTTTATCTACTGCTCTAATTAACCCTTCATAGATTTTCCCAGAAATATATGCAGCATAGTTATATTCCAAATTCACATATTTGTGCTAGATTTTTATCCCCATCATCAGTATCCCTAGGGGAATCTTCGCTCCTGCATCTTCTCCTAGAATATAACATAAATCATAATATGTTTTAGTGAAATATTTTTCAAATGAATAAACAACAAAAGGTTCTTTGTCAATTGGAATGATTGGTGCTACTTCACTATGCCAATCCCTCTTTCTGAACATTTCAACCTCCTTTTCCCTATAATGTTCCTTCCTTAACTGATATCTGTGCTTAAACCTCTTGTCATCAATATCAACTGTTGCACGCCCTGCAAGACTAAAGCAATTGAGAATCTCCATAGGGCTTATGTCAACCAAGATTATTACTTTAGTTGTTCTCACTGTCTTTGAAGAAGGATCATACATTGGTGCTAGGGATCTAATTAAATCCACTTCCACAAAAAGATCTAGCACTATCAATTTATCCATGTCAAACCTCCAAGGATTGGACCTAAGAATTCACTTATATTTATTGTTGTAAAAGTATTGGAACAAATTTCAACCTCTCTGGGAGACGACCATCTCTACACAACACACAACCATCTATTAGATCATCAACATCCTTAATGCTCATGGTGGATGAAAGAAGCACGTTCAATAAATCTTGATATAGTGGAGGCTCTTCCCTATCAATAGGTCTCGTTGGAGCTACAATAGAGGCCTCAACGGTGGCCTAAAGTGCTTGTGCATGCTCCTCAAATTTCTCCTTAGGGATCCCATGCCTCTCTTTTAATGTCACCTTGGTTGCCTGAGCTTCTCATTTCTTTCTTGGAGCCTTAGGTTTCTTCTCCTTTGTATCTTTCTTTTCTTTTGGCTTTGAGGCCTCTCCCTTTTTAGTGGTTCTTCTTCTTTTTTTCACCGGAGCTAGCTCTAATTAGGAGGATTCATGTTCTTCTTGAGAACTTTGCAAATTCTTAGGTTCATCATCCTGAATTGTAATGGCAAGAGGGGTCTGTATATCTATACATCTCATGCTTCTTTCCTTCAGAAGAACTATCAACTTTATTTGACATTGTGACAATTCGCAGGAAAATGAGATCAAACAAAGCAAACTACTACAATTTGAACAAACCCTAAGGCTGACTGGGGCACACCACTTGTCATTTCAAACTGCAATTCAACCCTACAATCTCGTGATAGTTCAAGAACACTTATTATTTTCAACTTTCTTGAACACCAAGGCACTTTAAATCTTTGTCCTTGCTATGAAATTGTCTGGAATCCTTGCTCGTCCAAGCACTCGACTTTCACACAATCACAATTCTATATTGGAGCTTCAATTGTGAATCAATTTAGCACAAGTGATCATAAAAACAAATGTCTTGGACAATAAATGTAGCGACAAAATTGAATTCCCAAGTAGCCATAGAAATTTTAATTTCAATTATTTACATCTTGCATGCAACCAGATTGAACGATTGGGCCAACTTTGAAACACATGTGGAATTCCACTAGCAAGTTTGAAAAGCCACATTTTTGCTTTGAATAGTCCTCACATCTCACCGCACACCCACAAACCTCATTTTCCCTTTTGAAATTTACATGTGAGACAATGGAATACTCATTTCATCCTTCCCGCAAGTCCACAAGCTTCATCAACCATCCTTTAATGTTTCCGTGAGAGTGTGGGATATGCATTTGGCAAGTTAGATACTTCCCACGGGTCCACTAGCCCATTTGATCTTTATAGAATACATATGTGGGAATGCAGGATGCCATACTCATATTGAGCCTTAAAAATTACAAACTTTTTGTGATCCTGCAAGCCTTTTATTTTTGTGCCCTATCATTCTGCATGGACACGGGAAACCACCTTTTGCACTATGCCTTTTCCGCAAGCCTGTAAAGCTGATTCTTCTTCACCACTCCATCACATGGGAATACGGGAAACCATTACCTTTGAATCCACTTACCCACAAGCTTAAGAAGGCTAACATAAACATATATGTGGGACTGAACTACTTGTATACTAAAGAGACCCCACATGCCCATGAACTTAAAAAGGAAAGACAAAAGTAAATGGCAGGAGTGTGGGGTGTTCATTCCTTCTATTTATACTACTACCGCATACTCACAACACTTAAACTTTGGAAAAGTGACACACTATGAAACAATAGGGTGGATCATTAAAATGTTAATAAATGTAGCCTGCAAGCCCGCAACTCTCAACTGAAAATGTGAACATAACCTATGGGGGAACGAGAACTAAAACCAGCGTAAAAAAATATAACATGTCTAACTTATGCAAGGGTCAAAAGAGTTGTTGAGGCCATAGAACTAGGAGAACTAATAGGCAAGGGGACTTAAAAGACAAATAAAGCCTTAGCAAACATTAAAACCCTTTGGTAATTAAAAAAGAAACATAAACTAACCCACTGGATTAAAATTGATAGCTAACTTATAAACTCAGTTAGACAAAGATGCAATCTTTTTTTTCAATCCTAATAGTGGCTCTTGTTGGGGACACTTGGGAGACATGAGCAAGATGATAATCTAGACTCTAGGACGCAAACCAGACCCAATATCTATAAATGTACACTATATACAAAATCCTAGACTATGATGCATGAAAATTTCACTAAGAAAAGAAGTTCTTGAGGAACTTTCCATGTAGAGGTAGCTCCAAAACTTAACCTTCTAGACTCTGAATAAAGTAGGATTCCTCACCATTCTTCTCTACAATTGTAAAAGGGTCGATCCACAATGACTCAAATTTCCCATGTTTCCCCTTGTCTTCTATTATGGCATTCCATTGCAGAACCATGTCTCCAACATTAAATTTTCTTTATGAAGTCCCTTTGTCAAAACGGTATTTTGTTTCCTATTGCATCTTTATATTTTTTTTCCTCGCCTGGTCCCTAGTCTCATCAAGCTCCACCAGCTGTTCCATCCTTTCCTACATTGAATCCTCAATTTCTCTATATTCTTGCATGAATTTGTGAACAAGTAAAAGGTTATTCACTGGTATTCTAGCTTCTAACCCATAGAATAGTTCAAATGGAGATTTTCTTAAGGATTTATTGATTGTTGCCCTATCTACTGATAGTATGATGAAATAATAAGTATCTAGTAGAATACTGAGAGGGAAGGTGAATCAGTATACTTAAAAACTGATACAAACTTCCCAATCTCAAATTCAAACTCACTAAATAAACTTTCACTATCAAGATCAATACTCAACATCAACCGGTTAACTGTTATAACAACTTAATAGTAAACTATTGGCATATGTGGAGAGTATGATGACATGATGATTTTGTGTTGTCATTGATGTCAATATGCTGAAGAGTGAACCAGTTTAGTGAAGTTAAGCAACTGCAAAGAGAACCGGTATAATGTTGTGAACCGATATATGTGCAAAAGGTGAAGCAGTACGTTTGTCCAAGTGAACTGGTATGTTGAAGAGTGAACCGATATATGGAATGTTTTCTATCAAGGTTTAATATGGTATGACTATCGGTTGGTAGTCTCAACCCTAGGGTTTTTGGTTGAAGTGTTTCAAGCCTATGTAATTCAACCGATGGCATTATGTGATGAGTTAGTAGTATAATGGAGATCAGATCATGTTGCCACGTCAGCCTCATGCGCATGAAGGATCTTGCATGAAGGAGATTGATCCTATCTACCTTGGGAATGTGTGAAGTTCCTACAAATGGTGGAGAATGCATGATGGGTTATTGTCTCCAAGAAGTAGTGAAGATCGAATGATGGAGAATGTCTTGAGATCTATTCAAGACCGTTGTATTCACCCTCAAACTCCACAACAAAATGGCTTAGCAGAAAGAAAAAACTGGACTGTGGTTGAAGCGGCTAGAACTATGTTGATCCAAGGAAAGGTTGATCACACCTTTTGGAGAGAAGCAGTGAGCATTGCAGTCTACACAATGAATTGGGTACTCATCAAGAAATGAAAGGATAAGACTCCTTATGAGTACTAGACCGGTAAGACACCAGTGGTAAGCTACTTTAGAGTATTTGGTAGCAAATGTTATATCATGAGAAGTGAACATCAGAGCAAGTTCAATGCAAAATATGAGGGAATACTCCTAGGATATTCCACCAAGAGTAAAGCTCTCAAATGTTTCAATAATAGGACTCAGAGAATCATTGAAAGCGTCAATGTTAGGATTGATCAAAACTCTGAGAAATCTGAGGAAACCAACAGTGAGCATGTAGGAGATGAACTGGTAGTAACCTTCTGGGAACCAGTTGCAAATCTACCTAGTACCAGTAACTATGATCCTACACCGATAGATGTTGATGTTGATGAAGATGAGGATGAAGAAGAAAAGCAAGAGGAATCTATTAAAAATATACCTAGATATGTCAAACTCAGTCATGGTCCAAAGCAGATCATAGGAGACAAGGATGCAAGAATTCTTACAAGAAGAAAGGTCAGAGAAAGCTCATGTATGATCTCTGAATTTGAGCCTAAATCATTCAAAGAGGCACATAAAGATGAAAACTAGATCAAGGCAATGGAAGAGGAGCTTGACCAGATAGAGAAGAATGGTAAATGGTCTTTGGTACCCAGACCGAAGCATAAAAATGTCATTGGAACCAAATGGATTTTCATAAATAAGCTGAATGAGGATGACACAGTGGTAAGGAACAAAGCCAGACTGGTATGTAAAGGATATGCCCAAGAAGAAGGGGAAGAGTATGGAGAAACCTTTTCTCCAGTAGAAAGATTGGAAGGAGTTTGTATGCTTCTTGCATATGCAGCTTTTAAAGGATTCAAGGTATACCAAATGGATGTAAAATCTGCATTCCTAAATGGAATACTTGAAGAGGAGGTATATATAGAGCAACCAAATGGGTTTTCCCTATTAGAAGATAGTGACATGGTATGTAGGCTACATAAAGCCTTGTATGGACTGAAGCAGGCACCTAGAGCATGGTATGAACACTTGCACTCCCATCTTGTGAAGATTGGATTTGAAAGAACAAGTGAAGACAACAATATCTACTTAAAATCAAAAGCAGATTAGATTCTGATCTATAAAGTATTTGTTGATGATATAATCTTTGGTGAAAATGACAAGATGAGTCATGACTTTGCAGATGAGATGAAAAAGGAGTTTGAGATGTCACTCATAGGGGAGATTAAGTTCTTTATTGGACTGTAGATTCAACAAATGAAAGATGGAATCTTTATTACTTAGTCCAAGTATGTCAAAGAGGTGTTGAAGACCTTTGGCATGGAAGACAACAAACTGGTTGATACACCAATGGTGACCGGTTGTAAACTATCAAAAGAGGATGACTCGGCATTAATAAATGAGAAGGATTACCAATCAATAATTGGTAAGTTACATTATGTAGTGCATAGCAGACCAGACATTGCACATGTAGTGGGTATTACCACTCGGTTCAGAAAAGCCCAAGAGAATCCCACTTGGTAGCATTCAAGTGGATTCTTAGATATCTAAAGAGAACTATTGACTATGGATTATGGTATCCATACAATGATGATTTCAACTTGAAAGTGTTCACAAATGCTGATTGGGTTGGTAATGTGGATGACCAAAAGAGCACAACCGGTGGTGCATTCTTTCTTGGTGGTAGACTGGTCTCATGGATGAGTAAAAAGAAGAGTTGTATCTCTCAGTCTATAGAAGAAGTGGAGTATGTTTCAGCTTTTATGAACTGCACCTAGACTACTTGGATGAAGCATGTATCGAATGGCTTCAAATTTCCTGTATCTGAACTGGTAAGTATATTTTGTGACAATACAAGTGCAATTAACATCTCCAAGAATCTGGTTTTACATGCTAGAACTAAGCACTTTGAACGCAAGTATCATTTCTTGAGGGAAAAGGTTCAGAACAAAGAGGTGGTATTGGAACATGTTTCCAGTAAGGAGCAGTTAGCTGACATATTCACCAAGTCTCTACCAAAGGCTACATTTACCTATTTCAGAGGTGAATTAGGGGTACTGCCCCTTCAAGAGGTAAACTAAAGTTTTGTGCTCCACATCAATCAGATCTTACTTTGTTATATCTTTTCATGATTGATGTGTTCAAGGATGCTACTCCTTAGGGGGAGCAACATAGTGGAACAAGGAAGCTCTTGCCTTCACTTTGGCATTGTTGTCAAAGGGGGAGAAGATGTGAAGCAGAGAATATATCTGTAGTATTAAGGAGAAGATGTTATGCAAAAAAAGAGATATCTTTGTATATTGCCATCAATGCAAAAGGGGGAGATTGTTGGCATATGTGCAGAGTATGATGGCATGATGATACTGTGTTTTCATTGATGTCAATATGCTAAAGAGTGAACCGGTTTAGTGAAGTTAAGCAACTAGCAAAGAGAACTGGTATAATGTTGTGAACCGGTATATGTGCAAAAGGTGAAGTGATACGTTTGTCCAAATGAACCGGTATGTTTAAGAGTGAATCGGTATATAAAATGTTTTCTATCAAGGTTTAATATGGTATAACTACCAGTTGGTAGTCTCAGCCTCAGGGTTTCTGGTTGAAGTGTTTCGAGCCTGTTTAATTCAACCGATGGTATTATTTGATGAGTTAGAAGTATAATGGAGATCAAATCATGTTGCCATGTCAACCTCATGCACGTGAAGGATCTTGCATGAAGGAGACTGATCCTATCTTCCTCTGGAATGTGTGAAGTTCCTGCAAATGATGGAGAATGTGCGATGGGTTATTGTCTGCAAGAAGCGGTGAAGATCGAATGATGGAGAATGTCTTGAGATCTATTCAAGACCATTGTATTCAAATGAAAAGTGTTCAATGGTAGGGATTGAACCGACTAAATTGCTCAACCTAAATGTTTAGGGTTTATGCTACCAACCTATATGTTTCCTATAAGGTCGATGTTGTGTTTCATGTTGTTCTTGTTGGCAATGTTGTGTATGTATATGTGTAGAGATACATGATTCTTGCCAGACCAAATAAGAAAATTGATACTTGTAGAGTGTGTGTACAGAAGGAAGGAACTAAAGCGGATATGCATTGGCATTCAGTGCTATTACCAGATCATTGTAATACCTGTTGATCTCTAACCACTTCAACAGTTGGAAAATCCCTTAATAGGGTAGCTTTAACTAGCTTGTTGTAAATCCTTTAACAGAGTGACTCAAAGCCATTGAGTTCTTAAAATCCTCTAACAAGGTAACCTTTAACAGGGTTTAACCCTTAACTAGGTATTCTAGCCATCCCTTAACCGGGTGATCCCTAACAGGATCAGTTCCTAACAGAACCTGTTGTAACAGTCTTTAACCAAACTAGGCTCCTAATAGAGTGGACTTCTAAAGAGTTCAAAAATAGCTTGTGGGTATTCATCCCCATTGTGGTTTTTCCTAGTTGGGTTTCCACGTGAAAAATATGTGTGTCATATGTGATATCTTTTTCATGTGATGATTTTGTTGTTTTCTTTTAAGCGGTGAATCATGTTGATCTAGCAAGTTATTATATTTTTGATGATAGATTACATGTTTGTGCACAAGGATAATATGGAAATGAGGATGTAGATTGTGTGTAGAGATAAGTGTTTCCAGTTTATATCGTTCACAGTCTCATTGTGCTTAATCGGTAGTAATCTGGTTTAAGACCGATGTTAGTGATTGCCAGTTAAGTTCACTCTTTGTAGTCAAACCAGTTCAGGAAAATATTTTGTGTCTATACTGATTCACCCTCCCTCTTAGTACCGGTTTGGTACTTGTTGATCATCATTGAGTTATCATAAACAACTTCAATCTTGTAAACATCAAAATACTTAATCATACCTTAATATATTCAATCTCTCAATACTTCCAGTTATCATGCCTTATCAAAATAGTTTAGTAGTCAATCAAATCAACAAATAAGATCATAACCACAAAAACATTCACCACTTGACACAAATGTTTATACATGGAAAACCCAAATAGGTAAAAACCACGGTGAGATGAGACTCACAAGGATAGCTATCTAAACTCTTTTGAAGTTTGCCCTGTTAGGAGCCAAGCATGTTAAAGCTTTTACAATAAGTCATGTTAAGAATTGATTCTATTTGGAATCACCTAGTTAAGGGATTTACAAAATGCCTTGATGAAAAGAAAAATACCCTGTTAGTAATAACCTCAGTAGAGGGTTTGAGAGTTGAAGCTAATGGACCACCTTGTTAGAGGATTTAAGAAGTAACCAAGCTTATTAGAGCTTACTCGGTTAGGGGATTTCAATTTTGTTGTAATTGTTAGAAAACAACAAGTTTTTTGATCTGTTTGAATAGAACTACATTTGCTCAATTAGATCCTTTTAAGATTCAATCTGCTTCTACACAAACTGCAGATCCATTATTCGGTTAGGAAACTACACACTCAACTGGTTTCAGCCAACACTTTTCCAACACCCTTACAAACAACTTCATCGACCTTAAATACAAATCAATTAGGTTGGTAAAACAACAAAAACCTAATTATCTCATAGAGATTACAAACAAGTCGATTCAATCTCGACCATTAGAAATCATAACAATCTTTTCACATTCTTCAAGAAAATTCCAACCGCTCCATGATCACCACTTCATCGGACTTTGTAACTCATCACGCATTGTGCATTAGATGCAATCCACTTTGCTCATTCTGTAGACAATCAAACAAATGAACAAATGCGCCAAAACAATCTAAACTTATCCTCATTCAATGATCACATGTGTCGCCATCATTACCACTCATTGTTAGATCTTAAACCAACAAACTTGATCGGTTAGGGTTTAACAAAAAAAAACTAGTAGGGTTTACCAATTACATTGCATAGAAAGGGTTTAACCTTATACACTGATTTACCGGTTCAACTCACAAACTTAACATGCCAGTTTACAACATCTTCCACAAATCTCTTCCTACCAGTTACAAGCTAATATCAATAATAACAACAATATCAGCAATATCATAAATACCATTACTGGTTCAATTGACATCAATGACAACATAACATATCATTAATGTAATCTTCATGCAAATGCCAACAATCTCCCCCTTTGGCATTGATGGCAGTACAAATATCAATGCCTCTGATTGTTGTTGTGATTAGTGAATAGGAATCCTAGTTTATATTACCAAGTATTCACCATGCTTTGTCTTTCTTCAGCCTGTTGTTGGTTTCCCTTTGCCAGTCACATAATTCTTCTCCTCAATCACATAATTCTTCTCCCACTTTGATAGAAATGCCAAATTGAAAGTAAAACATATAATATCAAATTTGCATTGTGCATCAACAACATACTATAACTCGATGCCCCACCTGTGGAATACATCCACTTCTTCATTAATCCGTGTAAAATTCTACAAGCAATTCAGGGAATGATGCAATCAACATCATGCTCAACTAACTTCATGAAGAGGGACAACCCCCAACTAACTTCTAAGATACTCAAAAGTAAACTTAGGAAAAGTTTTGGTAAAGATATCTGCAAGCTGCTCCTAGGTAGAAACATGCTTTAAGATAACAACTTTACTTTGAACTTTTTCCCTCAAAAAGTGATACTTCAATTCAATGTGCTTGGTGCGAGCATGCAAAACAAGATTCTTAGAAATATTAATGGCACTTGTATTATTACATAAAATCTTTATAGGTTCTGAGATCTTCATCTTAAAACCTTCCAAAATGTGCCTCATCCAAATATCTTGTGTGCAATTCATATAAGTTGCAACATACTCAGCTTCAACAGTAGATTGTGAAGTACAACTCTGCTTCTGACTACTCCTTGAAACTAGCCTTCCTAATAGAAAGAATTCTCCATCAATATTACTTTTCTAGTCATCAATATTTCCTGCCCAATCAACATCAGTGTATGCCTTCAAATCAAAGTTTCCTCCATATGGATACCATAATCCATAGTCAACTGTACCTTTCAGATATCTAAAAATTCTCTTTGTTACTATCAGATGTGCTTCCTTTGGATTCTTCTGAAATCTAGAAACTATACCAACCACATGGGCAATATCTGGTTTCCTATGAATAACATAGTGTAATTTGCCAATCATTGACCTGTATTCCTTTTCATCAACAGACTTAGATGCATCCTCCTTGGACAACTTACAACTTGTAACCATTGGTGTTCCAACTAGTTTACAATCACTCATGCCAAAAGTCTTCAAAACCTCTTTCACATAATTAGATTGAGTAATGAAAATACCGTTCTTCATTTGTTGTATCTGCAAGCCTATGAAATTTTTTATTTTTGCTACTAAAGACATTTCAAACTCATTTTTCATTTCATCTACAAAACTATTGCTCATGACATCATTACCTCCAAAAATAATATCATCAACAAATAATTCACTAAATAGTATTTCATCTCCTTCAGACTTGAGGTAAATATTACTATCATCACGGGTTCTTGCAAAGCCTATCTTCATTAGATGTGTATAAAGTCATTCATACTATGCTTTGGGTGCCTGCTTCAATCCATACAAAGTTTTATGCAATCTACATACCATGTCTTTCTCATATGTCAATGCATAACCATCAGGTTGCTCTATGTATACCTCTTCTTCCAATATCCCATTAAAAAAAGTAGACTTAACATCCATCTGGTATACCTTGAACTTCTTATGGGCTACAAATGCAAGTAAAGTTCTGACACCTTTTAGTTTTGCTACTGGTGCAAAAGTTTTGCCATAATCTTCTCCTTCTTCTTGAGCATAACCCTTGTAGACTAACCTTGCCTTGTTGCGAACTACAACACCAACTTCATTTAACTTGTTTCTAAAAACCCATTTAGTACCTATAACATTCTTTTTTACCGGTCGGGGTACTAGGGTCCAAGTGTTGTTCTTCTCAATTTGATCCAATTCCTCTTCCATAGCTTTAACCCAATAATGATCCCCAAATGCCTCCTTAGCACTTCTAAGTTCAATGGTGGAGATCGTGCAAGAATTCTCTCTTATTCTTCTTCTAGTTAGTACTCCAACATCCTTATCTCCAATAATTTGCTTAGGACTGTGGTTCAGTTTTACATACCTAGGAATAACATGATCATTCTCTTTAGGTTCGACTTCTTCATTATCATCTTCTTCTAAATTTATTTGTTCCAGTTAAACAAGTACATCAAGATTTTCTTTACCGATTTCTGATTTAACAATTTCAAGTTCCAAAAGAAAAATGCAAGGATCTTCATCCTTTTTCTCTGAACTCCTTCCTTCTAAGACTCGAGGACATTCATCTACACGAACATCAGCACTCTCAACAATTCTCTGTGTCGAATTGTTGAAGTATTTATAGGCCTTAATCTTCGTGGAATAGTCAAGAAATATGCCTTCATCACTCTTAGCTTCAAACTTTCTTATGTAATCACCTCTTTTAATAAAACATTTGTTACCAAATATCTTAAAATAGCTAACATCAGGTGATCTTCCATACCAATATTCATAAGGGGTCTTGTCCTTACCTCTTTTCATTAGAACTCAGTTCATTGTGTAGACAGATGTACTTACAGCTTCTTTCCAAAATGTTTTCACTACACTTCCTTGTATCAACATTGTCCTAATAGCTTCAACTACTGACCGGTTGTTTTTCTCTGCTATACCAATTCTGATGTGGTGTCCTTGGTGTAGAAAGATGTCATTTGATACCATTCTCATCACAGTACTTAGTGAATTCCTTAGAAGTAAATTCAATGCCTTGATATGTTCTCAGACATTTTATGTTTTTTCCACTCTCTTTCTTAGCTAAGGCCCTGAATGCCTTGAACTTACCAAAAGCTTCATTCTTATCTTTCAAGAATGTGACCCACATCATCCTTGAACAATCATTAGTGAAGATCATGAAATATCTATCACCTTGAATGCTTCTTGTTCTTATTGGTCCACATAGATATGTATGAACCAAATCTAACAAGTGCTCTACTAAGAGGGACTTGCTCTTGAAAGTTGAATAAGTCATCTTCCCTAATTGACATTCTTTACAAAGACCATTAACTAGTCTGTCTAGTTGAGGCAGACCTCTTACTATCTTGGACTTGCTCACTTTAACAATGTTATCAAAGTTTATATGACAAAATCTTCTATGCCAAAGTCAGCTATCATCTGTCTTTGCAATCAAACAATTGCTAACTTTAGGATTAAGATGAAATAGATTACCTTTGGTTTGTTTCCTAGTTGCAATAAATTCACCTTTGTTGTCAAAGATTTTTCACATACCATTTCTAAACTCTAGTGGGTATACTCTGTCATTAAGTTGTGCCACACTCAAAAGATTGTGCTTTAGGCCTTCAACCCAATAGACATTTTTAGCACTGTTCTTCCCATTAAGAGAAATAGCTCCCTTACCTTAACCATATAGGGTGAGTCATTGTCAAATTTGACAACACCACCATCAAATTCCTTCAAGGAAAGAAATTTTCTCTGATCATCAATCATGTGATGTGAACAACCACTATCAATGATCCAATCATAAAAGTTATCCATCTTGGACACTGGTGTCTTTTGATCTGATATCTCTTCCTTAATAGCTACAAACACAATATCTTCACTAGCATCATCATCAGATTCTTCATCAGTAATACCACTGTCAACTGCTATAAGACAATCTCTCTTGTCTTTGCCCTTATACTTCTTGCATTTGTCTCTCTTGTATTCATTTTCACTATTAGGATAGTTAGTTGCTATATGACCAGTCTTGTTGCATGCAAAACACTTTAAAGGTAGTTTACCTCTATATTTCCCAGTGCCTCTAGGCAGTCATTTTGCAAACAATGCTTCAAGCTCCACTAAGTTGTCTTCATCATCAACATCTCTCCTAGATCTAGATTCATAACCATGACAAGTATCTCTACTTTTTCTCACATATGGGTTAGAGATAGAAGCTCTGAATGGAGATTCTGATTTTTGTACACTACCATCATAACCTTTTAATTCAAAAGGTAGTAAGTTTTCCAATGATAGAGTCAAGAGTTACCTTAGTTTTGTCAATGGACTTAAGCTCCTGAATAGCTGCAACTCGTATAACATAGACCAGTAGCAAAGTTCTTAGTACCTTATTGATCATTGTGGCATCTTCCACTTTCCCTCTTACACTCTTTATTTCACCAACCATCTCTTTTATCCTTTGACCATATTGTTGGATATTCTCACCTTCAGACATTCTCATGTCATCAAACATTCCTCTTAGGCTCTCCTCTTTAGAAATCTTAACATGTTCATCACCACTATAAATCTCTTCAATTTTTTTTCATACTTTATATGCAGTTTCAAGACCATGAACATCTACATATTTAGCATTAGACAAGGAATTGATAATAGCCTCCAATGCTTGATGATTTTCTTGTTGTTCTTTCTTTTGATCATCAGTCAGAGTTCCAATAGGTGCAATATACTTAGTGTATGCATGCAAAATTCATCTTAATAACAATGTATCAATAAGAATCAAAGGGAAATCATGAATCCCTATCTAATCAAAGAATCTAACAAACAAGACAATGAAATAATGCAATATCAAGAAATAGGAATTATAAATCAAATCAATCAAAAACTCCCTATTCCAAGATTGCATATCGCTTCCATTGCTCTTCTCTTCTCTGTGGTATGATGGATCTTAGATATTGTGCTGGTAACCTACAAGTGACACAAAGATTCAAAGTTTGTGATTATTGAAAATGGAGATTGGATGCTCAATTTATAGATTTTTGGATGAGATTGATTTAAAGGTAGAACAGATTGATCAATAGGTGGAACTCAGGTGAGCTCACATGAAAATTGATAGTTGAACTGCTGATTGTAGGAGTGAAACTTAATAGATTGAATAGATTAATTGAGTCAACTAATTGAAAAAAAGATTGGAGGAAATAAAGAGGATGACCAAGAAAGCTTAATTTAGAAAAAGATAACTAAAAGATGGAAATCGAGATTGGAGAGATAATGATTTAATTAATTAATTAATTAATTTAGCATATCCTTGCATTTAGATTTAGATTTTTAATTTAATCTTTGCATGAGATTTTTTTTGAATAAAAGGAGTAAAATTTTTATTGAAGATCAGACACAAAAATTACAAGGAGGGCTAGAGCTCCAAGGCCCCAAAAAAGAGCCCTAGGCCTAGACCATGATCAACCAACATCATAACTATCCATGTCCTTAGCAAGAATCTTCCACAAGACTTGAAAATAATTCAGAGAGAGATGCTCGCATCCTTCAATATTCCAATCACTTTCATGTTCTAAAGCCCACTTAGCAAAACAATCAATTGTTCTATTCCATTCATGAGGAATGTGGATGAAAGACACCTTCTCCATTAAAGAACTAATCTGAAGAATTTGATGAACAATCCCTACCAGCTACCAATGAATCCCACTCACCTTCTACTCAGTCAACAAATTAACAATAATTTGTGAATCTGATTCACAAATAACCTTCCTACGACCCATTTCCTAAGCCCGCTCCAAGGCATAGAGAATAGCAAGTCCCTCCATATAATTATTAGAATGTCTCTCTTTATGCACCAAAAAGAAGAAAACCACCTCTCCCATACAGTTCCTACTTACCCCACCAACCCCTTCAGGGCCTGGGTTACCCCTAGAGGAGCCATCAGTATTAATCTTGATAATCTCATCCTGAGGGGGACTCCACTTCCCCACCCTTTGGGCCTTCTTCATAACACATCTGTCTCTTCTGACACAAGAAGAGGCAGGAGACAACTCATGCCATCCCAATCTACTCACAATATCTACCTCATCTCTGTGCAAAGGAAAATTCACCTGACATTTAGCTTCCATCGTCTCCTGAATCATAACCATGGTTATATTCCAGACTTGTTGCACTAATAGTCTAGCCTCACAAAAGATCCTTCTGTTCCTCTCAAGCCAAATTTTCCAGAGTATGAAGATAGGCCCAATATTCTAGACCATCTATAGGAAAGAGTACAAGATAGGAGGTCTACCCAAACTGCTCCAAAATTCCACCAAAGGATCAACGTGAACACAAATACTCTTCCACAACCCCCACTAGTAGTGCCAAATAAGCATAGAGAAGGGGCATCTGAAGAACAAATGTGAGGAGTATTTCTCCCCATTACCACACAAAGCACAAATAGAAGGCCCCAAGAATCCCCGCTTGTGAATATTATCCCAAGTAAGGCATCTATTTAAGGCCAGAGTCCAAGCAAAGTAGTTGCACTTCGGCGAAGAGAAACGGTTCCAAACATGTTTCCACCAATGCACCTCTCTTCCCTCCAATCTTTGGTTCAAAAGTTATCGGTAACCACTAGCTATAGTAAAGATGCCCTTAGGATTTGAAGACTAGGAAAGTCCATCCCTACCCTTGAGGGAACTACAATATCTACTCACCAGAATGCCTTGCAACTCCACACACTCTTCCTCCAATCCAACAACCAGCCACTAATTAGGAGCCTTCCACCTCTCCAACTCTAGTAGCCCACACCGGTAAACAACCTTCAAGTCACTCACCCTTGACCAGCCTACCTCCAAAAATCTCTTACTAAGGTTCCCAAGATTAGGAAACTAAACAAGGATGGGGAGGTACCCATCCCATGAGTCATTCTAGAAAAGGACCTCTCCCCCCCTCCTATAGATCCAAAAGAGTCCCTCCTTAATGAGAGATGCCCCCTTCTTTAGAGTATACCAAATCATTGAGCCTTTTCCCTCAAGAGGATATCTTGGAACCTCCTAAACTAGGATCCTCTGCATATATTTGTAGGCCAAAATCTTAGCCCAACCACGATCTTGCTCGATACACCACCTCCATTACAATTTAGCCACTAGAGCCTCCTTGAATAAAATAGCCTACCTTAAACCAAGCCCCCCCAACTGCTTCGGGCTACACACCAGGCCCCAATTGACAAGACTCCATTTGGAGGAGGATAGATTGCCTGCCCATAAGAATTTCATTGCTAAAGAGTTCAAGCCCTTCAAGAACCACATAGGAGCCACTTGAAGCATACACCAATAAATCAGAAGAGCCTAAACCACTGACTGAATTAGTTACACCCTCCCAACAAAAGATAACCATCTGTGAGTCCAATGTTCCACCTTCGAGCGAAATTTATCCAAGATACCTTGCCAAGACTCCCAAGGAGGGTTATTAGGAGAGATAGGAATGCCTAGATAAGTCAAGGGCAAAGTTCCCACTTGGAACCTCAAGATAAGAGCAATCCTCCTTTGAATAGCTCCACGAGTGTTGAAGAAAAGGATACAAGACATCTTTATTGATCAATTATCCTAAGGCCACCAGATAAACATCCAAAGCCTTCCTCAGATTAGTAGCTTCTCTGGTCCAAGCAAGTCCCATCAAGGTCGTGTCATCGACAAACTACAAATGAGACTGAGGCTACAAGTCATTACCCCAACTCCACCCCTGAATACTACCCAGACCCACATTATGCTTAATCAACCTCCCCAGACCCTCATCCAGGAGAATGAATAAGTAAGGGGAGAGGGGGTCCCCTTGGTGGAGGCCCCTAGATGCACCAAATAGCTTAGTGTGATCACCATTGATCAACACTGAGAAAGAGGTGGACGTAACATAAATCATAACCCATTGGATCCATACCTCCACAAAGCCAAAATCCCTGAGGATCTTTTGGAGGAAGGACCACTGAACTCTATCGTAAGCCTTAGCCATATCCAACTTGATAAACATAGCTTTTTCCTTGCAGGTTGCCATAGAATGAATGGTCTCTGTATCAATGACCACACCATCTAGAATTTGACGCCCTTCCACAAATCTGCTCTGTTCCTCTGAGATAACAACCCCCAGACACTTCTTCATCCTCTCTACTATCAGCTTAGAAATGATCTTGTAAATCACATTGCAGAGAGATATAGTGCGGAACTGGCCTAACCTATCAGCCCCATCACACTTAGGGATTAGCGCAATGAAGGTCGCATTCAAGGCCCAAAGCATCTATTTGTTCCTTTGGGACTCTTGGACTACTTCCAGTAAGTCCAATTTGATGATATCCCAGAACTCTTGAAAGAATTCAATAGGGAACCCATTTGGTCCTAAAGCTTTTCCTTTCCTCATGTAAAAAACAATCCTCTCAAGTTCTTCCAACAAAATAGGACCCATAAGTTGCTCACTCATCTCCCTAGTAATAAGAGGAGGAATGCAAGTGAAAACATGGTTCTCCTCTACCAGTTCTCCCTGAGAATCCTCACTGAAGAGGGATCGGAAATACTATAGAGCCTCCCTAGAAATATCTTGCAAGGATAATAACATCTCACCTCTGTCATGGACCAAAGCAGAAATGGAGTTTCCATGGCGTCTCGCTTTCATAGAGTTGAAAAAGAAAGCAGTGTTCTTATCGCTCGCTTGAAGCCAATCAATATGAGCTCTTTGTTTCTAATAAATTTCTTCCCTGAGTTCCCATTCCTCTAAAACCTTGAGAGCCCTGTCCTCCTTAAGCAAGGCTTCAGACAAACCCTACTCTCTGATCTCACTGGTGATGCCATTTAACACTATTTGGGCAGCTTTCTTAGAATGAAAATGTTCCCGAACCCTTGCCTATTCCACTATTTAAGCTAAAACTTAACAAACTGCAGCTGCTTGGCAAAAGTATACATAGCAGTGCCAAAGACCAGCCTCCAAAGTGGGATCCCGTAGCCACATAAGTTGGAATTTGAAGGAAGGAGTACTAGCAACCCGAGCAGAGGAAGAGACTAGCTTGATAGGCCATTGGTCAGACCCTCTCCAGTAAAGAATCTCAGCACTTGTGGACCACCCCCAACTGACCCAAGAGCTAGAAACCAAAAATCTATCCAGCCTCTCAGTAATCCAATACTCCCCCTCTCCTATTGTTCCAAGTGAACAAACCATTGCCAGGCTTAATGTCAACCAGATGTAGCAAAGATATACTATCCTAGAAGAGAAAAGAAGAAGGTTCCAACCACATGACACCCCCCTTCTTCTCACAAAACTCAATGATTGCATTGAAGTCTCCCACCATAATCCAAAGATGAAAAGGGACTAGCCTTCGCATACAAGAAATATGTAACCATAAGTTTTGCTTGCCCTGAAAAATTGGTGGAAGCATAGATATTAGTGAACAGGACAAGATCTTTGGTTTCAAGACTAGAGGCAACCCCAGATAACGAAGATCTAGAAGCCACCCACCAGACAGGGTGAATCTTTGAAGGATTCCAAAGACATGCCACCCCTTTAGAGGAACCAGCTGCCCCAATACACTAACACTTGCCTCACCCCCAGAGCTTTGGCACCAATCCCATCATACTCTCCACTGAGAGTTTAGTTTCTTGCAAGAACAGGACATCAGGTGAATGATTCCTAATCAATTCTCGAACAACTTTTTGTCTAGGGTCGTTGTTCAAGCCCCTCACATTCCATGAAAGCACAATCATTTAGGAGGATTGGAAAAGTGAGAATCCAAAGTCTTTACTAACCCTGACTCAACCAAATTATCTCCCATCAATTTGATTTTATCCAAATCCTCCTTTCTGCCAACCTTTGAGTTTTTCTCTGATGCACTTTTCTTAATATCTTTCTGATGAAGATCTAAGTGAACAAAAGACTTATTATTTTTAGCTCCCGTCGGTTCCAATTTTAGAGCTATCGGGGAGCCCTCCCCCCCAACCAAATTCACCTTCAAAATAGGATTGAGTCCCAACTCGGACCCTACTATCTACTCCATCTCCATTTGTTGGCTTCCAATCACTAGCTGGGCCTGAGTAAAATCCTCCATAACTCTTTTGAGACCCCCACTAAAGCACCTTGGTCCAAAGGGGTTAACCCCGGGTTCACTTCCTGATGACTAAGGTTGTCCAATGCTTCAAATTTGTTAAAAGTATCCTCCTCCTTCCTCTCCTAAAGGGACCTCTTCTAGCCTCGATTTTTGTTCCTTGTCTTAAGTGAAACAAAACCATCGACACTCACAACCTCGACCGACATCGTATCTTTTCCTTTATCAACCCTATCTTGACTCTGGGCTGGCTGTTGAGGTTGGCGCACCACTGGTTTATATCTAGGGAACTTACATTATAAATGACCATACTCATGACACAAACGACAACGAAAAGGTAAAGTCTCATAGTCTAACTGCTGAACCCATGAGTAGGAACCCGCACACATATCTATAGCATCTAGCAAAGGTTTACTAAGATCAATTTCAACACAGATGCATGCAAAGGTCATTACCTTTCTCCCTAGGGTTTGCGTTGAAGATTCCACTAGCTTCCCAAGCAGTGCAACCAACATCCATAACACATCCTCCTAACAACACTCCACTGGAAAATGTGGTAAACAAACCCACACTAGAACCCTATTTGGTAGCTCCTCTGAAGGGTTAAACCCCATATGCCAAGGTTTAATGAACAACCCCACCTAGTTTTAAAAATATGGGCCTCCTTCAAAAACCCTATTGCAATCCTCCATGTAGTTGAAAGTAACCATGAAATAGTTATTTGTTAGCAGCATAATCTCCATTTCCTCATCTGGTGCCCAAGTCCTCTACACCCAGTTTTCCAAGAATTGCAAGGAAATCCTCATTCCCAAAAATTTGCAATATAGTGAGTGTTTTGAAAAGTACTCAATGTCTTCAGCTATCATTTGAGGAGGAATAACAAGCTTCGGCCTTTCACTACATCTCTCTAGACAATCATTAATTTTTGAAAGGCGAGAACTACCAGCACTCCCAGACCCCGGTTCTAAAGAGAAAATATTATTGGTAAATATCTTCATACTCTAAAGTGGGGGTTTTGAGCCTACCACAACATAGAAGTTCAAGGCAGAAGCCCCCTATGAGGCCTCACCACCTATACCCGACATCAGGATGCAAAAAGAATTAAAAGGAAGCAAAAGAAAGCCAAGGATCCCAACCCGAAGGGCCCCTTAAGAAAGCACGGCCCCCAAGATGCCACCCCTCCCAAGCTCCTCCAAAGGAAGAGGCCCACTAAATCTCCTAGACACACAGGAGACCCACGACTTGCAGCAGTTCGGACCCCAACTCTCGCACAACCCACGGCCTGCAGCAATCTGGAACCCAACTCCCGTGCAGCCCAAACACCACCCGACGACCACCACAGCTGCTCTCTACTCTCCCCCAACACCCTACACTTCCCTCCCCCGCTGCACCTGCAACAACGCCTCCCATGAGCTAGGGCCACAAAACCCTAGCTTGGCTGCTCGTGATTCCCTGCACGCACGCCATCATAACAATTCTTAAATTGGCTTATTCAATCTTTGCATGAGATTTATTCAAATAATTGGATTTAATTAATTCAATTTAATATTTGAATATATTTAGAACTTGACTTTGATTTTCAATTTGGTTTTTGAAATCATGCACATGTATTTGAATATGGAAGAAATTAGAAGAATATGAAATTAAATGAAATTAAAATTTGGGGATTTGGAAATGGAGAATTAGAAGAATTAATTAGTTAATTAAATAATTTATAGAAACTATTTAATTATTTAGAAATGGAATTTAATTAAATAATAAACATTATTTTATTTAAAGGATTAAATCATAATTAATTAAATAATAAATATTTAATTAATATTTAGAAAAGGGTTGAATGATTAGATGATTAGAGAGATAGAAACTGAGAATTAATTTATTTAAATAATGAAGATTATTTAAATTGGGGAATTAATCATAATTAATTAAATAATAAATATTTAATTAATATTTAGAAAATGGTTAAAATGATAAAATGATGATAGAATAAGAAATAGAATAATTAGTAAGATTATGAGGAAATGCGAAATTAGAAGAATAAGATTAATTAACTTAATTAAATAATTAAAGAATTATTTAACTAATTAGAGGACTAATTAGTACATGATCAATGAGACATTTTTAGGTGTCTACATTTGCCCCTCTTTGAGACAAAGTTGGAACGACGTTGTTTCAAAGAAAATGAAAATTTTTGCCACAGTATGCCTCGGTACTGTTGTATAGTGTAAATATGCCCCATCAAAAAAGGTGGTCGGAAAATTCAAAAAATGAGACCATGTTTTCGATATCAGTTTAATGAGCAAGTGTGTAAAATTTTGTGCGATTTCAAGATTGTTTGAGTAGGCTACAAGGTATTTGAAGCTCATGGGGACCATAGGCATCGAGATGTCAAAAAACCCTAATTTTGTGCTATAAATAGAGATTTTTAGGTTTTCATTTGCTCATTTGCAATTTGGGAATTCCTTGATTTTCTCTACAATTTGTGTGCTTTTTTTTAGCATATGATCATTATGGCTAGTTATAGAGCTTGATTGCATCTATCTGACCAAGTACGTTCATATCAAAGACCTCTTGGGACTAGCGGCATGGTATTTTTCCAAATTTTTTGCTTGTTTTATGCTATTTTCCAAAAAAAATTCCATGATCAATTTTTGCACTGTGTCACACAATCACTTGTTGATGTTTATGTGTTTGTTGTTAATGTATCGCAAATGCTCTAAATGCTATGCATTTGCCTTAAGTGTTATGCTTTCATGTTAAACATGTCGCATTCACTCATTTCTTTATGCATTAGATTTAATCGTCACGCAAGAGTCATAATTGTACCACATTTGTCATAACTATCATGCATTCATTGTACATGTAATTTTTGTCATGTGTTTTGAGAATATTTTGTTTTTCGAGATCCGATATTTGATATTTTCAACATTTTCTCATTGTAGGAGAACATTGGAGTGTTATATTGCTAACAGAGCATACCTAGTGGACTTGATCTTCGAGCTAACTTACTTGATGAGGAGATTGAGCATATCTGACAGCTTGGTCTATATCATGTTTTACACTTGCCAGAGGTTATAGCCAATAGGGCCATGATTACAACTTTAATAGAGCGGTGGCACTCTGAGACTTGTTCTTTCCATCTTCCAACTAGTGAGGCATCCATTACCTTAGAGGATGTATGGTGTATACTCCGTATTCCTATAAATGGTGATAGAGTTGCATAAGACCATGATGATGGCATTGCTGGACTATGTGCACTTTTCGAGTGTGAGATACAGGACTTACAGATCAGTGGCCGTTATGACATCCCTTGGGCCTGATTAGACTATGATGACATGACTATTGTATTATGTGGTGTTGTCAATGGTTTACTAATACCTAATAGATGAGGTCATGGGTTTCCAATTGGATGGGGCAGAGTGCTCCATGATATGATTGTTGATCGTCGATTGTATGCGTGGGGTCCTTGTCAACTTGTCATGTTGTACTATCAGTTGCATGGTATTGTGTATCTTGGATACTATTCTATCAGTTGTGGTGTGACTCTTCTCCAGACTTGGGCATGGGAGCATATTTCTATTTTGAGGCCTATTATTCATGTTGATTTGCAACTTGGTGAGCCTTATGCTTTCAGGTACACAACATGTATTAGACACAGGGGTTCAGGTAATACCTTGTATTGGAGACATCAGTTTGACATATTGCAACATTTTATTTGGAGACCATACTTAGATTGCCCCGGTTGGGCGGATGATGCAGTACACTTTCCTTTCTACTGGCAACAGAGATATCTTATTGGTAGGACTTTTGAGACCCAGTAGATTATCAAAATGTATCTTCCAGGGCGGGTTCTAAGATAGTTCGGTGAGGTACAGGTGACACCAGTGGTTATTGCTTATTTTGCTCATGTACCATGGGAGGTATCTGATTGGGGTGTTTGCATACAACCACATGTTTCTTCTGCTGAGTTTGATTCTCTATAGCCATTACTCTCAGGTTGGGGTAGAGGTGTAGCAGATCCAGAGATGATGGTGGAGTATGATGCGTGGTTTGCTAGGCATAGGCCAGTGCCTTTGACTAATCCTATTGTTCTAATTATAGTAGAACAGATTCGCCATCCTTAACAGCGTTTGAGGATAGACACAGGGGAGAGAGCTGGAGGAGGAGGGGAGGGTGGAGCTGAGAGAGGAGGTGAGGGTGATGAGGGAGGAGGTGAGGGAAATGAGGGAGATGAGGATGTAGACATTGGCAGAGACACCGAGTCTATTAGCAGTGAGGATGGTGATGATTCTTCTAAGTCATCAAGTAGCAAGGATGGAGGTGATGATGAGGATATGCTAGAGCTAGAGGATGTGCTTGTTGCTGAGGGTGGGAGAGGATAGGTTGGTGAGGAGGATGAGCAGCAGATTCTCAGAGTGTAGGTTTAGAGTTTGGAGGATGAGGTCACTAGATGAGATGTCGAGCGAGAGACCTACCGTGCAGATTATGGTGCCCTTGAGGCTGAGAGAGATCATCTCCAGAGGGAGAGAGATGAGGCAATGTAGAGATGTTAGATTACCATGGATGCCTTTGATCACCTTTTTATGGCAGGTACCGATGTGCGTGACCAGGCAGAGAGATACTTCATTGCTGTGTAGGAGGTTATTTATTATAGACAAGCATATGAGAGAGCCATCCCTGAGGGTCAGAGAGAGCCTAGCTTCAGCGTGTTTATGGGGAGGAGATCGAGTAGATCTACTTCACGATGGACTAGCAGTGGTGGTGTTATGGGACCACCTTGACATCCTGGGGCAAGATCTAGTGGATAGGATCCACCTGCTAATAGAGGCAGTGTTGGTTGAGACATTTTTTGATCATGCTATCTGAGCCTTCGAGCTTATTTATTATATTCACACACTTATCTTTTTTGAATAATATATATATGATATATGGGTTTTGATAGTGATCTATTTATGTTTTGTTTTCCATGTATGCTTATATGATACTATGAGTTTTATGATGCATATCTATTTGATTCTATGCAATGGTAGTTCATGTATGTATTCATGGTGCAAATGAAATCTAAATGAATGCAATGAAATCTATAATGAATGCAAATGAATCTATATGAATGTTTTTTGCATGATAATGGTTGTGTTATTACTGTTTAAAAAATGGGTTTTCCTTTTTCATAAGCTGGCTAAATTTTGAAATTTTGAATTAGACCTACTGTCAGTTTCTTCAACTTTGTGTTAGGTCTTAGGGGTTTTAGGTTTTTAATTTCAAATTCTCCAATATTTTTGCAAAATATTGAAAGCCCCTGGTTTCTAATTCTTCGTTACTTTATCCACTTAAGTAATGGGTCTCAGGTTCGTAAGAAGTGTCCCCCCTTGTCATTTGCCTAGGTGGTCTTGTGAATTAATCATAAATTTTATGCCTTATACTTATTTTCCTCCTAATGTTGTTGGGCCCATTAAGTTGTGCGCATCTTTTAGGAAAATCTATGGTTTTCGCTATTTTGCTAGACAAAGTTGTGCGTGGTTTAAGACTCGTGAAATGGCGTAAAGGAAATGCATTCAAAATGGCGAAAAGGGTCTCACTTAAAAGATGGTTATCTTAGATTTCATCCAATGGCTGGCACTGTTTCATAGCCTAAACTTGCGAGTAAAATACCTTTCGCGAAATGGCAAAAAGGTGGTGGGGCCCGGCATGTGAAGAATTTTCTAAAGGGTTTCCTTAAAGGATGGTCATCTTCAATTTGATCTGACGGTTCACGTTGTTTCGCAAGATAAAAAAGCTCGATAGTTATCCTCTACGAAATGGCGAAGTGACGTGGCACTCCAAGCAGATAGTCCAGTTGGTCTAAAAGGTGAGTAAGATGATTGCACGTGGCGGAAACCATAATAGTCAGCAAGGTAGGTCTAAGAGTTAAAAGAAGATGGGTCCCAGAAGTGAGTCATGCCGCGGGATAAAAGGTGTTCTGACAGATACAGGTGGCAAAAATGAGGAGGAACCTAATGTTTTTCTCTCAGCAAATGAAAGACTGACATGTCAGCTTGGAAAATGACTAGATGCCAAGTGTTTGGGGTTGAGTCAGAGGGCCCACATTTGCCAGAGTCAGTTCAGAGTGTAAAGATTGATCAAGTCTAATCTTATGAATGTAGAAATACATAATGTTGAAGTTAGAGGTGTTTTAGTCACTAGCATTGAAAGGCAACCTTGGTACTCAGAGATAGTCCAATTTTTAAGAGATGATGCATTCTCAAAAGAAATGACACATAATCAGAAAAGAACTCTGAAACTCAAGTCCCAAAAGTATGTGCTCATTTAGGGTGATCTGTTCTAGAGAAAAAGAGATGGAGAGCTACTAATGTGTTTGGATGAATTCCAAGCTAAACGGGTGTTGACTGAAATGCATGATGGAGTATGTGGGAGTCATTACTCTGCCAAAACAACTGCTAGTAAGATAATCTGGGCTGGATACTTTTAGCCTACTTTATTCAAAGATACTCATGCATATGTTTAGAAATGTGACCCATGTCAAAAAATTTCATCCAAGCTGAAGTATGAAGGAGCCTTACCCCTAAATCCAATCTCTGTGGAAGCTCCTTTTGTTCAATGGGACATTGACTTTATTGGAGAAATTGTTGAGAGGTTAGGGAGAGGTCATAAATGGATCATAGTAGCCATTGACTACTTTACAAAATGGATAGAAGCTATTCCTACAAGAAGAGCTACAAGTAAGGTTGTCATTGATTTCCTGATGGACAATGTAATAACTAGGTTTGGAACACCTGCTAAATTGGTAATGGATAATGCCATGAGTTTCAAATCAGAAGAGTTTGTAGGATTCTATACTAGTCATGGAATACTCATGTCTTACTCTTCACCTTATCATCCTCAGGGGAATGGACAAGTAGAATCTAGCAATAAAAGCCTTTTGAACACCATTAAGAAAATCCTGAAAGAAAATAAAAGATCTTGGGATCAAAAATTGAAGTTAGCTTTGTGGGCAAATAGAATAATAGTCAAAAGGGCTATTGGAATGTCACCTTTTGAACTAGTCTATGGTGCCCAAGTCAGATTGACAGTAAACAATCTTCTTCCAGTTTATAAATGTTGGGAAAAATGGTGTCTCAACCTTGCATTTATGCGAGGTTACTATTTATAGTAAGTTTTCATTTGAGCATGAAATGGTGCGAAACTCTCCCTGAAGCTTCTGGTTGGCTAGATAAGCATTCCGGTAAAGTTTCGTTGCAAGGTCACAGCTAGTTTTGAAGATATTAAAGTTTTCATCTTGGAGGGGTGCAATAAAATATTTAAACTTAATTTTGGAGACTTTAGAGGCTCCAAAATGCCCTAAAAAGTGGCTGTAACCGGCAAAGCGGGTTACAAGGTGATAGAGCACTTCGCGAGCTTTTCGGCGCTTCAAACGGTTCGTCAATCGGACACCCGGTTCTCAAGTTATGGCCTCCGGAAGTTTGTACTCCTGAAATAGGAAAAATAATCTGTATTGAATACATAAATGAGCTGTAAAAGGGAGCGACACATGTTGATGTGTGCTTTAACATGTCATAGGGCATCTAGAAGGGAGATAAGGTCGGCTACACCTTATTGGGTGGTTTTAGCCCATGGTTTTGTAATACCGTTTGATGGTTTCTTGTATTGTATCTCCTATTTATGAGGTGTGTGAGATAGAGGTTGTGTGTAAGAGTCTTATGGCTATTGAGTTGCCTCTGAATCTCTAATTAGTGGTACTCCTGCGAAGAGCTTGCTCTGCAAGTATGTTGTAATCTGTTTTTGATTGCTGAATAAAATATTGAGCTACTTTTGGAGGGTGGGGTTTTTCTCCCGAAAGGGTTTTCTCCACGTAAATCACTGTGTTGTGGTATGATTGCTATTATATCTATTTCTATTTTCTGTAACTGTTGTAATGATCTGAAAAAGTTTTGCATTACCCTCCTCTCAAGGTTAGTGTAGGAAGTTGTTTCCGCTACTTAACTTCCTTACAATAAATTCTTGCGAAATGAGGATATGGAAATATCTGAACCGATGGAAAATAGAATGATCCAAATTGTTGAGATGGAAGAGCTTAGAACTTCAGCCCATAAGAGAAATCAGAAGATCCAATTACAGTCCAAATACCTTTTTGATAAGAGGACATCATTAAGGAAGTTTCAAATTGATGACATGGTTCTTCAATGGAATGCAAAAGGATGGGATAAAGGAAAGCACAAGAAATTTGAATCACTGTGGATTGGCCCTTTTGTGGTTTGTGACTTAAATGGTAAGAATTCATATTTTGTGAAGAACATGAATGATGAAATACAGGAATTTCCAGTGCATGGACAATTCCTGAAACATTATTTCTCTTAATGTCCATGCACAGTAGGTCTTTTGTTTGTACATATTTTGTTTCTTTCCTGCTTTTCTGTTTGGGTCTGTGTTTTGGTCTGTTTCTCCAGTGTTTTCTGAGTTTTCTTGTGTTGACCTTGCGATCAACCATCCCTAGTCAGAGCTGCTATTATTACTATTTAAAAAATGGATTTTCCTTTTTCATAAGTCAGCTAAATTTTGAAATTTTGAATTAGACATGCTATTAGTTGCTTCAGCTCTATGTTAGGTCTTAGGGGTTTTAGGTTTTTAATTTCAAATTCTCCAATATTTTTGCAAAATATTGAAAGCCCTTGGTTTCTAATTCTTTGTTACTTTATCCACTTAAGTAATGGGTCTTAGGTTCGTAAGAAGTGTCCCCCCTTGTCATTTGCCTAGGTGGTCTTGTGAATTAATCATAAATTTTATGCCTTATACTTATTTTCCTCCAAATGTTGTCAGGCCCATTAAGTTGTGCGCATCTTTCAGGAAAATCTATGGTTTTCACTATTTCATTGGGCAAAGTTGCGTGTGGTTTAAGACCCGCGAAATGGTGAAAAGGAAATGCATTCAAAATGGAAAAAAAGGGTCTCACTTAAAAGATGGTCATCTCAGATTTCATCCAATGGCTGGCGCTATTTCGCAGCCTGAACTTGTGAGTAAAATACCTTTTGTGAAATGGCGAAAAGGTGGTGGGGCCTGACATGCGAAGAATTTTCTAAAGGGTTTCCTTAAAGGATGGTCATCTTCAATTTGATCTGACAGTTCACACTGTTTCGCAAGATAAAAAAGCTCGACAGTTATCCTTTGCGAAATGGCGAAGTGACATGGCACTCCAAGTAGATAGTCCAGCTGGTCTAAAAGGCGAGTAAGATGATTGCACGTGGCAGAAACCGCAATAGTTAGCAAGGCAGGTTCAAGAGTTAAAAGAAAGTGGGTTCCAGAAGTGAGTCATGCAATGGGATAAAAGGTGTTTTGACAGATACAGGTGGCAAAAATGAGGAGGAAGCTAATTTTTTTCTCTTAGCAAATGAAAAAATGACATGTCAGCTTGGAAAATGACTAGATGCCAGGTGTTTGGGGTTGAGTCAGAGGGCCCACATTTGCCAGAGTTAGTTTAGAGTGTAAAGACCGATCAAGTCTCATTTGATTGGATGGCCCGCATGAATTCGCAAAGGTAAAGTGATCACACTTTATGCTCTATGAAATGAGGAAAAGATTTTTCATTTCCAAAGGCAAATAAAACATGAAGTTAAAGGAAGATCAACTTCGTCTTGATCTAACAGCTGGCGTTATTTCACGCTTGTAAGATGTTTGAAGGATATGCTTCACGAAATGGTGAAAGTAAAAGGGATTCGTCTAGGTGTCAGGATAGACAGTGATGTGTATATGGACACATGTTTTCAGAAGAGATTGAAGGCACCAAGGTGTAACTAGCAGTTATAAAAGAAATATAACACGTGGCTGACTTTGAGTTAAACTTAAAGAGTTTCCCAGAGCAAATGGTTGAGTGCCACATGGTATCCGGTAACCAATGGGAGAGTGGGGTAAGCGAGCTAGTATAAAGGTCTCACTTAAAGGATGGTCATCTTCGATTTGATCCAATGGTTCGCGATGTTTCATGGCCTAAAGTTGAATGCAGATTAAGCTCTGCGAAATAGCAAAGAATTATTAGCTGTCGGGTTGAGGCACAGTTAGTGAAAAGGCTGACTGTCCAAGTGAGAGTTAAAGGCCAAGCAGTTTGAGTCCCATCTAATGCCTGGCATAGTTTCGCAAAGGAAAAATGCTCACGGGATAAAGCCCACGAAATGGTGAAACGAAATAAGGCCTGATGAAAAGGTAAAAGTGCTAAGCTAGTGTAAAGACCAATCAAGTCTCATTTGATTGGATGGTTGGCATGATTTCATGAAGCAAAATTGCTAAGTTATGCCTTGCGAAATAGTGAAAAGAAAATACATAGGAGTTGTGACCCGTTGGAGCGAAAATTTTGAATTCTTTCATGAATTCAATTCTAAAAGGATGGCTAAAGAATGTAGAATCAATGTCACAGTTAAGAGCCCACCTGCCATATATGATCTTGTATCAATTAAACTGAGGTATCATTCTAAAGAGTATTTGCTAAGAAGAAGTTGCAGAGCGGATTTCTTTGGTTGTAGAGCTAATTCCTTCGAGTAAAAGCAGGTTTTTCTATACTCTTGTTCGGCCATCATTTTAACTATGTGTGTTTTAAATTGAGGTTTTGATTTGTCATAGAATAATTGAGGGTGATTGTTAGATTGCTTGCTTAGTTTTTAAAAGATGGCACCTAAGAGGGAATTCTTAGGAAAGGTCAATTACCAAGAGAGGGCCATTTGTGATGATTTCCTTGAATAGTTGACATTATCAATTAATGTGGCTTCCAAACTGAAAGAATTCGTGCCAAGAGCTCCTTGCCTGAAAATAGGAGAAGGATTATATGATAAGGGTAATTGGTTAAGAGAACCTCAAATAGGGATGTCTGGGTTGGGATTATTCAAGGTTGGATTTGACATGAGAAACTCTTTAGCCCCTCAGAACAGTATCTGGGAGTTGGATGTTGGAAAGTTGGTGGTCCCTGGGGTTTTCTTTGATGTGGATCTTTTGACCCAGATTGCACATAATTATGACCCAATTACAAGAAGTGTTAAGAATATCAGCGGAAAGACCCTCATTGAAATTAATGATGAGGAATTTAGGAATGCCTTTGGGTTAAGTGAATACACTAATTTTCTGGAGCCTATTAATCTTAAATCATTAGCTTAGGTGTATAGTGTGCAAAGGAACCACCTTAGGAATGGGCCTCTCAAAGAATTCTTTGTGAAGATAAGCGGGTTGATAGTTGTAGGACCTAATACTAAAGAGCCTTTCTCTCTAAATTTGTTTACCCTTAGGGCTAAAGGATTATACTGGTCACTTTGCCAAATCCTAGGGGAGGATGCTGAGGCAATTATGCCTACTCACTACATGTTGATGGTTGCTCAAATTTTGAATCCTTCTATGGCAATAACCTTTGATTATGATTCTTTTATCACTGATGCTATCCATAATGGATTGATAGGGATAAAGAATGGGAAAGTAGATAGGCCTTCTGGGTGGTATTCCCTTCTTTTGCATTTGTTTTTATTCAAGGGTGGTGATTATTTTGCAAGTGGGATGGATCTTGTGAAAGAGAAGGATGGAGAAAAGATGTCGGTGCAATTATGGAGCATAGTTCTATCATGGGATAGAGAAGATGCAAGTTTTCTAAGGTTTGATAAATGTTTTGCATCAAAAATTAGGACCCTTATCTGTTCAGAGAATCCAAGAGTTCCCAAGGTGCTTTTGGAATTCATTAGGCCACAAGAGTTTGCAAAGGACATAAAAATTGTCCACAATTGGGGTGATACCTACCTCTACTATTTTTCCACAGTTTTCAGAATATATGGTTTTAGAGGTACCCCATTTTTGTTACCTTATCAGGTCCCTCTTAAAGTGGGAATTGCAGAGATTCTTAGGCAGATTGGTGTTGTGTAGGAAGCAGAATTGACAGGCAAAGGTAAGGGGACAATTTTCCCTAAAATTACTGTGGCACACCAATTTGTGATAACGAAAGGAGGTTGGAAATGTTTTGTAGATGTCCTTCAGCCATATCATTTGTCAACTATAGTCTCTCGATGTGCTAACCCTGAAGACTTCTTCAATGGTATGTTTAGGAAGAGGGCAATATGCAAAGCTAAACCCCATCAATTTTAGTTTCTTGAAGACCTCATTAGAAATGAGTTTGATTTGGATGAACAAGAGTTGAAAAAAGAAAAGTGGGTGGCTTATAAAAAAGCCTTTGACTTGGTGCATCAATTTGATATGAGCTATGACCCTTTGTCTAGTTTTCACCCCTTTGCAAAGAAGATAAAGTTTTTGATTCTTAGTTTTGAGGAGGTGATGCAAACATTAAAAGAAAAGAGGGAGGTTGTAATCAAGAATAAATCTGAGAAAGCAAGACTGATTTTGAGTAGGTCTGCATCTGCTAGAACAATCCCTCCTGGTGATTATATGCTGCACAAGAAATCTAATTACAGTGTGCTTATCCTACTACAGGGGAGCCCTCTACCTCTAAAGGAAAGAGGAAGATACATGATGTCATCGACATCCCTGATAGCCCAAAGAAATAAAGAGTGGGAAAAGAGGTACAATCTGAAGAACCTTTGTACTCTCCATCTCAATATTCTATCCATATAGGAGATGAATAGGCAGCAGTTGAGCAACTGTTGCAG
The DNA here is from genome assembly GCF_030272615.1 of Cryptomeria japonica. NCBI lineage: Eukaryota > Viridiplantae > Streptophyta > Pinopsida > Cupressales > Cupressaceae > Cryptomeria > Cryptomeria japonica. Next base: position 631,484,282 of record NC_081407.1, read on the forward strand.
TTAGGCAATCTAGGAGAAATTGCTTACACATATGATGAAGTAGAGGAGGGAATGCCAAAAGAGCCCCTATCTACTAAAATGAATATCACTATCAATGAATTCAAAGGCCAAGAATGGGATCCTGAGATCAAACAAGCCAGTGAAGATTTCTTGGCAGATGACAAATTTATCACATCAGAAGCATTCATGCAATTCATATGGAAGCAAAGTATTGACAAATACAATGCAAGGTGTGAGAAAAGGAAAGGTGAGCAGCCTCATAAAGATCCAGTTACAGTTGAGGAAGAAATAAAGCAAGAAATGGTGGAAGAATTTAAGACCATCACTCCTCAGCAGGGAAGAGACATGGTGGCTCAGGCTGGGGTACTCATTCTCCTCGAATGGGACATAGCAGATGCTTTAGTCCTGGAAGTAGTAAGAAAGGAGACAAAACCTATAGAGGGAGTCACTTTTAGTAAAGACAATGCTACATTAGTCATGTGGTCTCTAAAAAGAGATGAAAATAAGAAGAAGAAGGACACCTCAGGGTCAAGTTACCTTGGAGGAATGATGGTGAAGAGAGTGCAGACTATTGGGGTAGTGGAAGCCACTAGCATTGTATTAGAAATTGCAAAATTTAGTGTTGCAGTAGCGGAAATGGAGGCTAAGGAAAAGGTAGATCTCCAGGTTAAGCTAGGGATAGTTTTAAAAGCCTACACTAGTGCCCAAGAAGAGGTAAGGAACAGAGATAGTATCATTGCTAAATTGCAGAAGCAACTAGCAGGACAGTATCATCAAGGTGAATCTTCAACACTGATGATCTCCTTTTCTCTTGCCAGACCTCCACCCACCAGCCCTATCACCCTATCATTGAGTTCCCACCATCTCTAGCACCTTCTAGCTCCCAAATGATTGAGATTACTCTCCAAGAATTAGAGAATTTAAAATAGGCTCAAGCCCTGTATGCAAAGAAGTATGAGGAAAGAGTAAAGGCTACTGTTACAAGTTTTGTAGACATGGTGAATGCCTTGCTGCTATACAATAATGTAGGTAAAATTTTGGATATATGGAATGAGCTCAAGGGAGATAAGGCCATTTTGACACCTATTTTTGACAAGTGGAGGCCTAGAGAGCAGGATTTAGAGTTTATTTGTGCATCTTATGATGAAGCAGGGGCCAATCCTATCATCAAATCTACTTATGACATCACCAAGGAGTTAGTAAAATTAGCAGAAGGGGTGGATAATGCTGATAGGAAAATTAACTTGTGCAAAAAGGAGTATGTTGATCGGGTTTTTGAGTTGCTCCCAGGAGTTTTTGTTAGCCCAGATTAGCTGAAGGACAAACAAGAGTGGCTCAAGGAGTTAGAGGCCAAACTGTTAGCCAGAATTAAAGGAATTATTGATTTAGATGATGCTTCCTTCTTTGTTGTGACAATTCAGGAGATAGAGAAAATTAGATCACATTATGGTTTTCTCAATTCAAAAGTCAACAAGATCAAAAACTCCTGGAAAAGGTTGACCAAGGCCAAGACTAAAGTGATTAATTTCACGTGGCCAACTGATGATGTGTATGATGAGTGGACAACAAAATATGCCACCCATGATCTAGAACAGTTAGAGAGTACCCCTGAAAAGGTAGAAGAAGTTGCAACCGAACAGCCTGTTGAAGAAGCTGCAGAGGCTGAAAAGGACTTGTAACTATTTTTGTAAAAGGCTTTGTAACTTCTTTTTTGAAAAGAAATGATTGTAACAAACTCTCCTAGGAAAGTCTGAAGCTTTGTGCATCCATATTGTTATAAATGGATACCGGGACTAGAGAGAAGGGGATCACAAAAGAATTGTAAGAAAACACTACAGAAATTCATATCTGAGCTTTTCTAAGTGTAATGGAGAAAATTCCAAAGTTTTTGTAGTACTTTCTTGAAGAATATATTAATATACAGACCATCGGCTTTGAGTAAAACTTTGTGTCATCTTCAAATCTGTTTGCAATTTGTTTATTGTTTTCATTCTGAATAATCCAGGGTTATTTTGTTTGAATGGGGTTGCAAGGCAATTTTCAGTAGATGTGTTCACTAGCTTTTCTCTTTAGGAGGGAAATTAAAGATGCGGGGATCACTCCTACCACCAAATTATTCATAGGCTACTTTGAATCTTGATGATCATAGTTTAATTTGATATGCATAAATTCTTGTAAGTGTCAGGCACGTATAAGGATTAACAGAAGCCGAGTCAATGGGATGTGTAAAGATATTTTGTTTGGGGAGTATTGTCTGAATTTAGATGACTCTGTGACCTTGGATAAGGCACTGGTATTGATTGAAGTTGTCTATTACATGTTTTGTAGGTCACAATACTGAATATGAGTATAATTTTCATTCATTTGTTTCAGTTAGTTTCAAGGTGATTAGATCCACTGGTTTTTTGGACTAGTTTGCCATGGATTTATTTTCTTTGAAGGTGTGAATTTAGTTCACAAAGGTATACCCGCCTAGACTCTGAATAAGTCTGAAGTGTAGAAGGTTAGATCAAAACCTTGTCATATGTTGTCCTAAGAATTTCCTTACCTTTGATATCTCTTCTGCACAGAGTTCAATCATTTTATTTTAAGGATGTTGAAGTGAAGAAGATTTTGAAGACAATAGGTTGAACCAATTTTAACTCAGATACACCTTGAAGAAATGTTAGTTAGATGATAGAAAGAAAAAAAAATGATAGAAAGAATGTTAAAAAGAGTACGATTTAGAAAGAAGATGAGAAATAAACAAACTATCAATAAGCAAATGAGATGAGAATGAGAATGAAATTGAATGAATCATGAACCTGTGTCACATATTTTATTGTGTCAATGTATATTCATCATTGAGCCTTATTATTGAACAATGAAGCTTAGCACATCAGGGTATAAGGAACCAAGATGCAAAGATATCTCATTGTAGAAACAAACATGTAGCAGACAAGGAGTGAACCCTCCATTCTGGGAATTACGCTAGGGGTTGAGGTATGTGTGGCACCCAATTGCTAGAAGCTCCTATCACAGACACCCACTAGAGAAATTTCCCTAGAATTTCATTGGTTCACACCACAAACAACAAACAAAGAAAAAGATAATGCCCTTCATAGCTCCTCTAGTCACTTGTAGCCATCCTTGAGTAGCATAGGAACAATATCTATTGCCAAATGATAAAAAGATAAAGACTGACCTAGACAAAATTCAACAGCTATACTGACCTTGTGCCTTCATTCTTAGTTGCTTGATGTGACAGTTGATAATGTCTGATCTCAGAAAGTTGCGGACCACATTTAAGACCGACCTATCTGATTTTGAGTGTATCCTCTTATGTTTAAGACAAGATAATGATCACTTTGATATGAATATGATATGATTGATAAGACAGTTTGATCAGTTGATTGTAGATGTTTGACTGGATAGTCGTATCCTTTGTTAACTTCATGTGAAGTGTTTGTTGGATATCTGCTAGGGTATTTGTTTCTCACAAGACATTTAATTGCAAGTTTTTTCTGATTGATTGGTTTTTTTATTTTTAGTTCTTTTCCAAGAGCTTTTTCGATGTTTTTGGATTATGTGGATTAATATTTAAATGTTTTGGATGATTTTCCAGGACATTTTTTTAGATATTTTTGGATTTTGTAGCATTGTTTTGCAGATGTTTTTGGTTGTTATGTTTTCCCTATTTGAATGTTTTTTGATGATTTTTTCAGGACCTTATATAGATGTTTTTGGTATTTTATGATTTTCAATGTTTTTGGATTTTGAATATTTCAATTGTTTTTTGGATTTTGAGTTTTTCATTGTTTTTGGATTTTGAGTTTTTCATTGTTTTTTGGATTTTTTTAGGACTTTATATAATTTTTTGGGATTTTTTTCAGGACTTTATATGATTTTTTGGAAAAATTTTAGGACTTTATATGATTTTTTGGATTTTTTCAGTTATGCCCCTAGTGTGCAGATCTATATGACATGATGATCTGCAGAATGTATGTGGAGACAAATGAATTTTTGACATGACCTATGTGAATGCAATATGCAGGATGAAGATGCATTACCTATTCGAACAAGGTTGATTGTGTTTGTTTTTGCATTTGTAATACACCAATTGAAATGGAGGTACAAAAAATTTCATTGATAAGTGGTCAATTGATCTTTAAGGTCCCTCAGAGCATTCAAATCAACACACTTAGTGACTAGGATTTACAAATGGAGACACGGAAAACTTCCCCACTAGTTCTTGAAACTTAGAACTTCATTTTCCCATGTGTGTGCAAATGAGTTGATTCCTACTCATGTGTTCACTAAAGATCCTTAGCATCCTATATGACTAGCTACATGGATTATCCTAACTTCAAAAGCATCTTGAATAAAGCCTCATTACCAGCAAGCCTTGAGAGCTCCGATGAGGTTATATACTGTAATTTCTCAAATATTTCTCTATTGCCAGTAGGCATTCATAGCCCTAATGGAGTTACTTGTATGTTCCCATAGTCAAACTTTTTATCGCATTTGTATACATGATATTTCAGTTATATATCATTGTTCTTTTTGCCTTTAGATGGATATTTTGTTGGTATTTTGGTATGGTTTTGTCATTGATGTCAACACCTACTATCCTTATCAACTCTAGCACTTTGGAGAATCGATAATGTTCACCAGCAAGCAAGTGACTTTATGCATAGTCACTGGTATCTGGTACACCGGCAGGATATGTTGTTCACCAACACTTGTAATGATATGGAGAACACTTGGTTATGTCTAAGACATTGTTTGGACACTTTGTCTTTAAGATTTGTTCATTGGTATATTTGAGTTTACATATTTGTTGTTACCGGCAAATAGGTCCAGAATAAGCACCGGTAGACTTATCTATTCCAGATCAGCATGACACGCTATGGAGATCTTTTATTATTATTGTAAATGCATCAAGCCAACATGTTGAATCGGTTATTGCATCAGACATTGTTTTATTTGTAAAATGATTTTATTGTAATATCCTTTAGAGCCGACCTACTAAAATTGGTCTTAGGTTATGGTATAAATGTAAGATCTTATTTGTAAGGTCGAATGTGGAATGTGAAGGAAGAAATAATTTGGTATATGCAAGTATAAGCAGAGCTTTACACATAGACATCATTTGAAGGTTGAAGGAGGGTTTTTGTGAAGACAATCAGAACTACACCAGTACTGAATCCAGCATAGAAAGATCTTAATTTGAGTGGTACATCCTTATTGGATTTAACCATCCAATTGTAGTCAGTGTGACTCCTATTTGTGTTTGAGTAGTGAGCTCTAGGCGCTTGGCCTTTCTACATGTGCAAACCACATTTGTATACACATACTATCTACAGTAGTATCATCTGATTGTGGGTAAGGTTTCCCACCATGGTTTTTCCCCTTACAGGGTTTCCACATACAAATATTGGTGTTATGTGTTGTGGATGTTATTGTCTTTATATTTCATGCATTAATCTTTACCGGTACTGTAATTAACTGATAAAACTGTCTACCGGCATAAAAGACTGGTTTACTGATATTATGCATTAAAGCTGGTTAAGTTGTTTTTGGTTTGAATTTATTTGACAACTAATTCACCCCCCCCTCTCAGTTGTCCCCAGGGCCTAACAATTGGTATCAGAGCCTAGTCCTCTTTTGTAGAAGTTTAACAGCTTGAGGAGATCCAATGTCTACTAACTATTTCAGGAAGGACAGTCCTAAACTTGATGGAACCAACTATGGCATATGGAAGATCAGAATGGAGACACATTTAAATTGCATTAGAAAGGACATCTGGGAAGTTACAAAGAATGGATATACTGCTCCTACTCCTGGTCAGGCTAATCCACCTACCTTAGGAAAAGATGAGGAAAATGATTGCAAAGCTAGAGAAGAACTTTTGAGCGCATTGTCGGATCAACAAATCATGGGATTATCAAATAGATCAACTGCTAAAGCTATTTGGGATCATTTGGAAACACTAAATGAAGGAGATTCCACAGTCAAAATTTCAAAACTTGAAAGCTTCTAGGTTAGGTATGAAAATCTGAAAATGGAAGAAGATGAAAGGATTTATGCTTTTATGGAAAGAGTTAATGAAATTGTTTTGAGTATTAAATGTTGTGGAGGAACCTTAAGTGAAGATGAAATTGTTCAAAATTTTTAAGAGGATTTCCACCGGCATATAAAATGAAGGTTATTGCTATAAATGAGTTGAGAACAATGCCTAATACATCAATAACTAGGGATACATTGATTGGAAAACTTTCAGCTTTTGAAATTGAGGAATTTGGTCCTGTTGCTACTATAAAGATAGATTTAGCTTTTAAAGCATCAACATCATCTGCACCATAATTTGACAAGTCTGATTGGAAATCCTTTTATGCAAGAGAACTTGAGGAAAGCAAGAGAGAAAATGAAGAACTTGGAGAATTTGAAGCACTATTTGCAAGAAAAATGCCTAAAGGTCCAGTTGGAAGTAAGTATGAAGGTAAAGAACCCTTTAAATGCTTTAACTGTAATAAGATTGGTCATATGGCTTCAAGATGCCTTGATAGACATGCTAGACTAAGAGAAGAAGCTAGGAGAACATACAAGCCTAACCCTGAATATCAGAGATACAGATTTAAGAAAAATAAAAATAAATCTTGTTATCTTGTTGATGAAGGAGTGACTGATGATTCTGATGAAGATCCAACAGACAATGGATAGGTTTTTGTTACTATAACAGAAGATCAACCGACACCTACTGTTCAAATGGTAGAGCAAGCCTTGGCAGCTAAATTGAATGGATCATTGATTCGGGATGCTCACATCATATGACTGGTGATAAAGGTAAATTCTTGAACTTTCAAGAATATAATGGAGGTTTAGTAAGATTTGGAGATGAAAAAGCTTGCTTGATCAAAGGTAAAGATACAATATCTCTTGATGGTAAGCATAATACTGACAATGTTTACTGTGTGGAAGGTTTAAAGCATAATCTTTTGAGTATTAGTCAATTAGTTGAGAAAGGATTTTAGTTACAATTCAAGAATAGAAAATGCAAAATTATGAACATAACTGGTTTGGAAATCGCAACTGGTAATCAAACTAGAGGTAATATCTTTCATTTGAATAACAGTGAAAAAACATGCTTGATTGCACATATTGATGAAAGTTGACTATGGCATAAGAGACTTTGTCATGTAAATTTTGATTGCATGGTAAAAATCAGTACTACTAAGGCAGTTAGAGATTTACCTAAAATTGTCAAACCTCTCAATCCGGTATGTAAGGAATGTCAATTTGGAAAACAAATTAGAGCTACTTTTAAAATTATTCAAGAAAAATTCAATAATGCTCTTGACTTAATTAATACTAATTTATGTGGTCCAGCTAGAACTAAAAGTTTACAAGGTGATAGATATTTTATGCTAATCATTGATGACTACTCTAGAATGTGTTGGGTTACTTTTCTCAGAGAAAAATCAGAAGCACTTGGGAAGTTCAAACTATTCAAAGCAATGGTAGAGAATGAAACTGATAAGAAAATCAAATGTCTGGGATTAGATCAAGGAGGAGAATTTACATCTAATGCATTCTGTGAAGTGAATGGAATCAGAAGACAACTATCAGCACCCCAGACACTACAACAGAATGGAGTTGTAGAAAGGAAAAACATAACTATCTTGGATGCAGCCAGAAGTATGTTATCTTAAGAAAATCTACCACATGTATATTGGAGAGAGGCAGTAAGAACAACGGTCTACACATTCAACAAAGTTCACATCAAAGGAGAAACCGGTAAGACCCCTCATGAACTATGGTTTGGTATTACTCCTACTCTTAAATATTTTAGAATATTTGAAAGTAAATGCTATATTAGAAGAGATGAGTATATTGGCAAATTTGATCCTAGAAGTGATGAAGGAATATTTCTTGGTTATTCATCTAAGAGAAAGGCATATAAATGTTTTAACAAAAGATTACAGAAAATTGTTGAAAGTACAAATGTAAAGATTGATGAACAATTTAGAGGAACTTCAAGGTATATAGACTCTGAACCGGCAACAAAGATTCTAACAAATGAACCTACATTGAACCCACTAGTACAGAATGAAGATCCAGTTACACTGGTATCATCTGAAAATTCCATTGTAACAGAGGAACAACAGCAAACAAAGATACCCCGGTATGTAAGAGTGAATCACTATGAAGATCAGATAATTGGGAACAACTATAAAGGAGTTATGACAAGAGGAAGACTGGCAAATGAAGAGGTATGTCTTATTTCTCATATTGAACCATCATCAATTAATGAGGCATGTGAAGATAAACACTAGATTAAAGCTATGGAAGAGGAACTAGAACAAATTGAGAAAATGACATATGGACATTAGTTCCCCGGCCTAAAGACAAAAATATGATTGGAACAAAATGGGTATTTAGAAACAAACTTAATGAAGATGGTAAGGTAATAAAAAATAAAGCAAGACTAGTGTGTAAGGGATATTCTCATAAAGAATGAATTGATTATAATGAAACCTTTGCATCGATAGCTAGAATTGAGGCAATCAGATTATTCTTGGCTTTTGTAGCAGACAAGAACTACAAAGTATATCAAATGGATATTAAATGTGCATTTCTGAATGGAGATCTTGAAGAAGAAGTTTACATTGAACAACCTGATGGATTTTCTTTGACAGATAACAAAGATATGGTTTGTAGGTTAAGGAAAGCTTTGTATAGGTTGAAACAAGCTCCAAGAGCTTGGTATGCAAGATTGGATAAGTATCTTTTGAAGATAGTTTTTTCTAAAGGTAATGCTGACAACTTATACTACAGAGTGACTAATGATGACGTCTTGGTTATAGAAGTTTTTGTTGATGATATAATCTTTGGAGGAGAAAATGGATTATGTAAAGACTTTTCTATTGAAATACAACAAGAATTTGAAATGTATATGATTGGAGAAATTAAAAAAAAATTAGGATTGCATATTGATAAAGGTATATTCTTGAGTCAATCCAAGTACCTAAAGGAGTTACTAAAGAAATTTGGGATGGAGAACTCTAAACTGGTAAGCACACCTATGACTACAAATGACAAATTATCACTAAGGGATGGATCTACACCTGTTAATCTGACTAGGTACAAATCTATGATAGGAGGCCTACTATATTTAACACAAACAAGACCTGATATCATGAATGCAGTATGTATTGTTTCAAGATTTTAGAGTAATCCTAGAGAAAATCATGAATCAGCAGTAAAAAGGATTTTCCAATACTTACAAGGCACTACAAATCTTGGATTATGGTATCCTAGAGATGAAAACTTTGAATTATGTGCATACACAGATGCAAATTGGGCAGAAGATGTGGATGATAGAAAAAGCACCACCGGTAGAGAATTTTTTCTTGGCAGCAGATTAATTTCTTGGTTGAGTAAGAAAAAAGTTGTACATCTTTATCAATAGCAGAATCAGAATATGTTGCAACAGCAACTAACTGTACACAAGTTTTATGGCTTAAGCAGATGTTGAAGGACATAAAGGTAAAATGCAAGGAACCTATAACTATCTATTGTGACAACACTACAACAATTGATATATCTAAGAACCTGATATTACATTCTAAAACCAAACATGTCTCTATCAAACTGAATTTTCTAAGGGAGAATGTTGAAGCAAAAGAAATAAAACTTGTTTATGTGAATACTAAAGAGGAGATTGTAGATGTTTTCACTAAACCTATGCCTAAGGAGACTTTTGAATATCTCAGAGATCAGCTTGAGGTTATACCCCCATCGATAGAGACTTAGACAGTTGATGCTTGTCATCAACTGACAAAATTAACAGAGAAATATTTTACTTCGGCTTTGATGAGAAAGCTACTTCTCAGGGGGAGTAGGTAGTATACTAAATTGGTTGGTATTTTGTATTTGAAAAATGGTTTTTAGATTAGCTTTGGTATTTGATGTCAAAGGGGGAGAGATTGGTATGGAAAAACACATGTCACTCCCAGGGGGAGAGATTGTTACTTTGGGGAGAGTTTGTTTATATATGAATTTTGATTTCAGGTTATGATCTCTTTTTGGGGGATTGTTGGTTTTTGGTATTTGGCATTTCTATTTTGGCACTTTGACGGTTTTCCCATCTTGTGTTGCCATCAATGCCAAAGGGGGAGATTGTTGGTATTTTGGTATGGTTTTGTCATTGATGTCAACACCTACTATCCTTATCAACTCTGGCACTTTGGAGAATCAGCAATGTTCATCGGCAAGCGACTTTATGCATAGTCACTGGTATCTGGTACACCGACGGGACATGTTGTTCACCGGCACTTGGAATGATATGGAGAATACTTGGTTATGTCTAAGACATCATTTGGACACTTTGTCTTTAAGATTTGTTCATTGGTATATTCGAGTTTGCATATTTTCTATTACCGACAAATAGGTCCAGAATAAGCACCGACAAGCTTATCTATTCCAGATCAGCATGACATGCTATGGAGATGTTTTATTATTGTTGCAAATGCATCAAGCCGACATGTTGAATCGGTAATTGCATCAGACATTGTTTTATTTGTACAATAATTTTATTGTAATATCCTTTAGAGCCGACCTACTAAAATTGGTCTTAGGTTATGGTATAAATGTAAGATCTTATTTGCAAGGTTGAATGTGGAATGTGAAGGAAGAAATAATTTGGTATATGCAAGTATAAGCAGAGCTTTACACACAGACATCATTTGAAGGTTGAAGGAGGGTTTTTGTGAAGACAATCAGAACTACACCAGTACTAAATCCAACATAGAAAGATGCTAATTTGAGTAGTACATCCTTATTGGATTTGACCATCCAATTGTAGTCAGTGTGACTCCTATTTATGTTTGAACAGTGAGCTCTAGGCGCTTGGCCTTTCTGCATTTGCAGACCCCATTTGTATACACATACTATCTGTAGTAGTATCATTTGATTGTGGGTAAGGTTTCCCACCATGGTTTTTCCCCTTACAGGGTTTCCACGTACAAATATTGGTGTTATGTGTTGTGGATGTTATTGTCTTTCTATTTCATGCATTAATCTTTACTGGTACTATAATTAACTAATAAAATTGTCTACCGACATAAAAGACTAGTTTGCCGGTATTATGCATTAAAGTTGGTTAAGTTGTTTTTGGCTTGAATTTATTTGACAATTGATTCACCCCCCTTCTCAGTTGTCCCCGGGACCTAACTATTAGGCCCAATATGGAAAGCTAATGTACTGAGAGGGGAGGGGTGAATCAATACTTCAAATCCTTTGTTCTTCAATAACCTTACTATTATGCATAAACCAAAAACTGTTGTAACACAACATAAAGATAAAATAAATAAATAATAATCATACATGATTCACTTCATAACACATATATTTTGGTTACACAGAAACTCTTGGTTAGAGAGAAAAAATGTGGTGGGGATGACACCCACAACTTCACTACTACAATAATAAAGGTTGCTCAGTTAGAGCTACATGTTTAGCTATTTCTGATAGCTTACCCTTTTAGGAGTATCAAGATCATTAGATCTACCTTGCTAAAGGATTTTACAACACTTATTCTAAATGTTGCACCTGGTTAAAGGCTTTACAATTTATAGACTTTGTTAGAGTCTTTTACCCTGTTAGAGGTTTCTCTTACAACTCAAAATATTACAATAAAATGTTTACAAATGTCTGCAACTTTACATCTGAAATGTTATAGCAGATTCTATGTGCTCAAAATGAGATTACCTTGCTTATAGCATACCTCAGTAACCCATAAGATAACTCGGTAAACCCTTCTATTTACTCTATTCCTTTGACTGTTCTCTGAAATCTTTCTCGGTGACCTCTGTGTCTCTAACAGTCACAATACTCAGTGCTTCCTTATTTATTACTCATGTCTTGCATCATACGCCTCTATTTTTCTTCTTTTTTCATGTTGTATAAATAGATCTCTTGTGTCGGTGATTTGTTCATTGCTTCGATCTTACAAACATGATTTATCGAATGAATAACCATACAAAATATTTCATTGGATAGATGACCTCAAAATCATAAAAAATCTTTAAGTGCAATTTCCAATGTGATAACAGTTCTTTGTTCCTCGATCTTGTAACACGTTTCCACATAAGTGTCTAGGTTCAATGAATCTAGTAACATGTTTCTCTCGATGTATATCAACTTGGTGTATTATTATTGCTGCTCGATAGACATAGAGTGTTACTCGGTAGATAGCTCGATGAATACTAGGCTCTGTGACTTCTTTCTTCTATAACTAACTGCTTTGTGCTTACTGACTGAATATTTTGGTAGTAGTAACTGACTAGAGTATATAGAATGACTTTGATCATAAAACTAATGGCAACTTAGTAAATAGTAACAATCTCCCCTTTTGACATTAGTTGAGATGTTTGACAAAACTACTTTCAAAGTCATAACTCAAAAATATATATACTTACAAAATTTGACTAAACAGATAGTATATACATTTGTTAATGAAATAGTATATTTAGATATACTCCCCTTATCAGTATGCTGTACATAACTCTGATTATGCATGCTCGGTGATCAATGTTTTGTGTTTACTGCACTTGTTCTTTGCTTTTTTATCACTGCTTGGTTCACCATCAAAGTTAACTGTGCATGTGGATACTCTATTCTGCTCGGTATACTCCCCTTGTATACTTTGATACTATACTCCCCCTTTTTGACAAACATCAAAACTTAGTTACCATTCGGTGGAGGCAACTAGTCAAAAATGGATTTATACTTTGTTTGTGCATCGGTGAGAGCAGTAGAGAGGGTATCCTTAACACTATCCATGAGTGAATTTTGAGTTGTAATGTCAGCTAAGAGTGAAATGAGTCCATCTAAGGTGCTTCCCTCTGGTTGAGTGGATAGGGAGGTGGCCTTGTTGATTTGTTCTTGGATGAATGAAAGATGAGGAATGAATAGTGTCTAAAGAGTCATTATGTCCATCCTTATTTTGTGCTCTTCATTCCTAAGTTCCAATTGTTGAGCCATAAGCTTTTGTAGCTTGGTATAGAAATTCTGATTAAAATTTGACTCAGTGATCAACTTATTTGATAGATCAGTGATCTCTTTCTCAATCACTTCTATTTTATTTTTGATATCCTTAATGAATAAAGAAAATGTATAGAGTTTCTGAAATAGATAAAGAATGTGCTTGAGTTGAGGGGACAACTCAGCAATAAATTTGACAAGTTTTACTTTGCCAATAGCAATAGCTTTCTATACCTCTTCAATCATTTTAACAGTGAGCTCTTTGTCCTTTAACTTCCTCAAATATTCAAATGTGTCTACTCCAGATGTCTCTATTTTGGTTAGGAGTTCATCCAGTTGAATATGGATGGCTGCATCTTTTGTCACTGTAGCTTCAGGTAGCATATCTGTTAATAGTGCTTTCACCTTTTGAAATACTTTGTTTTTCTTTTGAATAACCATTTGCTTCTCCTGTTCTACTTTGGCTTTGAATAGTTCACTGAATTCAATGAGTGCTTGCCCTTTTAATTTGGATATGTCTACATTTGGCAACACTATTGGTTTTGACAAATCTAATTTGAAACTATGCTTTTTCATTTTCTTGTCTTTTGCTTTCACCGGTTGAACTAATACAATGGCTTGTGAGGCTTGTTGACCCTCGGTAGGTTGCTCAATAGAGGCAACACTCTTGTCAATTTCATGAACCTCTGATGTAGCCTTTGGTGCTTCTGTGCTTAGGGTCTCGATTGTAACATTTTCAGTGCTAGAAGGAGCTTGAGAAGACTATTCCCCGGTGGTCTAAGAAGTAGCTTCTCCTTCTGTAGACTTGTGACCCTCTATGCCTTGTTCAGTATCTTGAGGGGCCTTAGTTGAAGCAGGTTGAGTAACCAAAAGATAGGGCTGAACTTGTTCCAAAACTGACTCACTAGATACCAGTTTGGCATATGCATTCCCTTCTATCATTTCCTGTTCCTGTGCCTCGATGTCCATGATATCCTCATCAATTTGTATAGTGTCAGTAGGGTCTTGCTTAGTGATATCAAGATCTTGCTCGATGACATCAACTATTTCAACGTCAACTTGTTCACCAACATTCTTGATTTGAAAGATTTCCTGCCACTTTTCTTTGGTCTCATTCTCTACATCCAAATAGAGGCCATTCATCAATTTCAAGGCTCTTTGCTTGACTAGGAAGTTTGTGTGGCAGTTTTTCAGATGTTCATTGATCTCATCTACCGACATGTCTGGAAAGAGATGTACCAGACTTCTTTCTCTCATCTATTTCTCTAAGTCCATGGCATACTTCCACCTATTATCAATATGCAAATATAATTCATTTGGAAGAGATTTAGATACTTCCAATGGGACCAATCAGAATTTTAGAAGTGTGCAAATGACAACTTCTTCAATTTGTCTCTTTTCATCATCAGATCTGGATTCATACTTAACATATCTAAATGCTCCAAATCCACCATATTGCTTTAGATTAGTACAAAAATTATCAACACTATGTACATTTACCTTTTTACTCTTGACAATTTGAAATTTGTTTTTGTCTTTAGATTCGGTGTCACTGGACTCTTTTGTCAAAATGAGTCTCTGAGTAGATTTCTTGTAAGTTTTTGTTACCTTTGGTGTGGCAACATTCTTTGGTTTCATACTCGGTGACACTATAGATGATCTAGTGTTTGGGCACTTTACTGAAGGAGTCGGTGATACCTTTGATGTATCCTGTTTCTTTCTTTTCAAAACTTTTCCTTTAGGCAACTCGATGCTCAGTGTGATAGCTACCTCTTGGGCTTTAGATTCCTCCTTGGTGATGACTATAATGCCCTTGATAGGTGTGGAGGAAGAACCTTCTCCAAATTTCTCTGTTAATGCCTTGATCATTTTTGTTGCTTTCCTTGTAGCCTTGGGTAATACAATGCTCAACTTAACTTTCTCTTTAACTTTTTCAAATGTACCATATCTCAACTCGGTAGCATGCCTTGGTAATGTAAGAAAAGCATCTATCTATTGTTGTGTGATGTCAAAATCAATCTCATAACCTATAGGTGGCAAAGATTGAGTTCTTGGTTCCACAACATTGATATAGCAGTAGTCGATGTCTACTTCAAAACATATATCATCTTTGTATTTCTCCACTAACTTGGGTGGAATTCTATACCTGTTATGCATCTTTTCTTGAAACTTGCTAAAGTAATCATCCATAATATCATTAAAGTTATCACCTAGCTTTTTGATGAAGTCATTGATTTTATGGGTGATTGGTCGGTGTAGCTCCCAAACTATATTACCGACTAATGGAAAGAATTTCTCAAAATAGAAAAACATGCATACCAAAAGTGATCCAAACTTCAGTGTGTTAGCCGAGTTGTTCTTCTTCGGCTTCCTTATGGTGTTTAGATTCTCAAACAAGTTTTTCAACAATACTTCACAAAGATCAATTTTCATTCCTTTCTTTACAATTTTGTATGCTAAATCAACTGCTCCATAGGGTACACTATTTTCCCTTGCCGATTGAAAGAAACAATAACCTATTACTCTAATAGAAAACTTCAACTCTGCATCTATGACATTGTTTAGTTTCAATCCTCTGCAATTAGATTCAACTCTGGTTAAATTGATCAATTCCTTCTATGATATCATTTTCTGAGCTCGGGCATGATCAAAAATTGGGTAACTGGTGATCAAGTGAATGATTTCCTTGGTGATTTTAAATGGTTGCTCCTCTAACCACATGAAATCATCATGAACTCTGCTCAGAACAAGCTTGACCCATTGTGGTTTGAAGACACGGGGATAGGTTAGGGCTTCAGTCAATCCCTTGATTTTAATGTGTTCATACTTGCTATCCAATTTCCCATCGGTACACAATTCATCATATGTGTCCTTGATTTCAACATGACCTAGTTACTCAACACAACACTTAGTGAAGAATCTAACATCCTCAACTAGTAAAATCCTATCCGGAATGAGTGAAAATGCAGTTTTGTCATCCGATTCAGATGCTACTTTGGGAGTTAGAGAGTATTTCAGTGAGGGATTTCCAATGCTGAACAACAATGGGCTTCTGGATCTTAGGTGCCATTGCAGACTTCGGATAGATACTAACAAAATATTCATTTTGAAGATTCATAATTCTCCAAGATTGTTTATAGCCTTCCATTGATAAGATCTTTTTCTTTAGGTTGTTAAACCCTTTTCCAAGATTGAAGCTCTGATACCAATTATTAGGCCCAATATGGAAAGCTAATGTACTGAGAGGGAGGGGTGAATCAGTACTTCAAATCCTTTCTTCTTCAATAACCTTACTGTTATGCATAAACCAAAAACTGTTTTAACACAACATAAAGATAAAACAAATAAATAACAATCATACATGATTCACTTCATAACACATATATTTTGGTTACGCAGAAACTCTTGGTTAGAGAGAAACACTGCAGTGGGGATGGCACCCACAACTTCACTACTGCAATAATAAAGGTTGCTCGGTTAGAGCTACATGTTTAGCTATTTCTGATAGCTTACCCTATTAGGAGTATCAAGATCGTTAGATCTACCTTGCTAAAGGATTTTACAACACTTATTCTAAATGTTGCACCTGGTTAAAGGCTTTACAATTTATAGACTTTGTTAGAGTCTTTTACCCTATTAGAGGTTTCTCTTACAACTCAAAATATTACAATAAAATGTTTACAAATGCCTGCAACTTTACATCTAAAATGTTATAGCAGATTCTATGTGCTCAAAATGAGATTACCTTGCTTATAGCATACCTTGGTAACCCATAAGATAACTCGGTAAACCCTTCTATTTACTCTGTTCCTCTGACTGTTCTCTGAAATCCTTCTCGGTGACCCCTATGTCTCTGATAGTCACAATACTTAGTGCTTCCTTATTTATTACCCATGTCTTGCTTCATACACCTCTATTTTTCTTCTTTTTTCATGTTGTATAAATAGATCTCTTGTGTCGGTGATCTGTTCATTGCTTCAATCTTACAAACATAATTTATTGAATGAATAACCATACAAAATATTTCATCAGATAGATGACCTCAAAATCATACAAAATCTTTAAGTGCAATTTCCAATGTGATAACGGTTCTTTGTTCCTCGATCTTGTAACACGTTTCCACATAAGTGTCTAGGTTCAATGAATCTAGTAACACGTTTTTCTCGGTGTATTATTATTGCTGCTTGGTAGACATAGAGTGTTACTCGATAGACAGCTAGGTGAATACTAGGCTCTATGACTACTTTCTTCTATAACCGATTGCTCTATGCTTACCGACTGAATATTTCGGTAGTAGTTACCGACTAGAGTATATAGAATGACTTTGTTCATAAAACTAATGGCAACTTAGTAAATAGTAACACTAACATATTTGGAATAGCTCTTTTTTTTTTTCTTGCCTTGACTTGTAAGTAATGAAACCTACTTGGGTGTGACAATTACAACAGTGCTGAAGTAGAATTTTAGATTTTTCACTAGTCATATGATCAACTAGGTGTCAAGAATGAATTAGAGATTTATTGTGTTTGAGATATAGCAATTGATAGATTGTGGGTTAACAAATCTCAAATAGTGAAATCACTACCCAACCATAAGTAAAGCATTGTCACAAGTTAATGTTTAAAATGAATGACCTTAGGACCTCAAAGACTTCATGTCAGAATATCTAAGAAAGGAGATGACCCTTGCTTCTCTTAAATGCAAACGAATGATAAACTTGGATAGTTGCCATGTTTTATTGATGCTGCTATATGTAATTGTTGAAAATTTTGAGAATGCAATGCATTAAAAAAAGAAACTATATGTAATGCAGTGTTTTACATGATATGATATGCAATGCAGAAATCAAAACCTAAACTACACTGATATGTAATGCAGAAAGAAAAACCTAAACTACACAGCCCTTAGGTATAATATCGCTTAAGGTCCATGTTGTTCATAGGGTCAGAGAGTGGATCTCCCTCCATGGTAGCCAAGTTATATGCTCCATTGCCTATGACCCTTGTAATGTTGAAAGGACCTAGCTAGTTAGGTTTGAATTTCCCTGGCCTTTCTCATTCTACTAGGTTCCTTTGATTCTCTTTAAGTACTAGATATCCCACTTGAAAAGTTCGTGGGTGGACTCTTTTATTACAACTCTATCTCAGTCTATTTTGATATTCCTTGTAGATGATTGAACATTGTTTGTCTTTTTTCATCAAGGGTCTTGAGTTCTTGTAACCTTGCTACCCTGTAGTCTTCCTCTGATATGATGGTCTGTAAGGAAACTCTTAAAGATGGTATTTCTATTTCAATGGGGAGTATCACTTTTGTACCATAGACCAAAAAATATGGTGTTGCTCTTGTAGGTGTGGGTACTCCTATTCTATAAGCCCAAAGAGAGAGATTTAACTGGAGATGCCAGTCTCATCCTGTGTTAGTGACTACTTTCTTAAGAATTTTTAATATTGTTTTATTTGTAGCCTCTACTTATCTATTACTTTGTGGATAATATGGTGTGGAAAATCTCTGTTGTATGTGAAATTTGTCACACAACTCTTTCACTTCCTGGTTTTTAAATGGACGTCCATTATCTGTAACAAAGCACATTGGAATTTTGTATCTGCATATAATGTCATTGAGCATGAATTTTGATATCTGCTTTCCAGTAGTGTATGCAAGAGGAATTACCTCAACCCATTTGGTAAAGTACTTAGTGGTTGTCAAGATGAACTTGTGCCCATTGGAAGAAGTAGGGTTAATTTTACCCACGAGATCTAATCCCCATTGTGAAAATGGCCATGGTGATGTAATGGGTTGAAAATCTTGTGCTAGTGCATGAATGAGGTCTCCATGCATTTCGCATTGTTTACACTGTTGTCATATTTGTAAGCATCATTTTCCATAGTTGGCTAGTAATAACCTATTCTCAACAATTTCTTTGACAATGGCGGATCGCTCTGGTGAGCCCTGCAAATTCCATCATGGACTTCCTTTAAAGCAAGGTGTGCTTCACTCTCATCCAAACATTGGAGAAGAGTTCCATCGAAACCTTTTCTATACAAAGTATCAGCTATAATGGTGTATCTAGATGCCTAACGAATAAAGGTCTTCTTTTGATTTCTAGACAGATCCGGTGACATGTATTGAGTATGTAAATATGTATATATTTCATTGTACCAAGGTGATTCTGGACCCACAATTGCACATACATATTCTGATAGGGGAGTCTCATATGCCGATAGCATCAACTGTTCTATGATGAACTCAAACTGAGTTTCGTTAGCAGGCATATTCAGAAGAGATCCTATGGTAGCCATTGCATCTACTGCCTTGTTTTGTATCCTTGGGATCTGTTCAAAGGTAATTTTTCTGAAGTGCTCCTTGTAATCTTCGACCAACTTCTTATAAGGCATAAGTTTGTCATCCTTCGTGTTGTAATCATCATTGACCTGGTTTACAATCAACTGCGAATCACCATAGACCTATAGCTCTTGTATTCTCCATTGTACGATTGTACAAAGCCCTATGAGGAGAGCTTCATATTCAACTATATTGGTTGTGCATTGGAAATTGATTCTAAATGACTTAGGTATAACATCCCCTTGAGGGGTGACGAAAATAATCCCTGCTCCAGATCCATGACTTGTATATGACCCATCAAAATAAAATTTCCTCATTATAGAGGCAGTTAATGTAAACACAGATTTGTTTGGAAAGTCTATCAACAATGGGTGATTATCCTGTAAAGGAGCCTCTACTAATTGATTTGCTATAATTTGCCCTTTGATGACTTTTATGTCTATGTATTCTATATTGAACTCGCTCAGGATCATAACCCACTTAGCCAATCGCTCGGTCAATGTTGTTATGCTCAATAGGTACTTGAGTGGGTCAAAGCGTGCAATGAGTTGTACCTTATAACTCAACATGTAATGTCTGAGCTTTTGGGATGCAAAGATTACTTCTAAGCATGCTCTCTCTATAGGGGTATAATTAAGCTCATAGCCAATCAGAGTCCTACTTATATAATAAATGGCTCTTTCTTTTCCATTTTTGTCATGTTGTGCCAATAGAGCTCCTAGAGCTAAGTTTGTTGCTGATATGTATAACAATAGAGGTTTTCCTAGAGTAGGAGATATTAACACTAGTGTGTTCAAAAGATAATCTTTCAGAGCTTGGAAAGCTTCCTAGCATTGTTCTGTCCATTTAAAAGTAACTCCTTTCCTGAGTAAATGATGGAATGGGTGACACTTATCTGCCAACTATTCTATGCATCTCCTTATTGATTGCAGTCTTCCTTGTAACCCTCTAAGTTGTTTAAGTGTTGACGGAGGTTGCATATCAATGATTGCCTTGACCTTGGCAGGGTCTATTTCAATTCCTCTGTTTGACACTATAAACCCTAATAGTTTACCTCTTGTTACGCCAAACATACACTTCTTCGGGTTTAATCTGACATTATACTGGTCCAACCTGTAGCTAGGAAATGTGGAAATCATCAAAGCATATCAATACTAATCTAGCTCAATCACAAAAGCTCAAATGCAATGATCAATCCTAAACACACTCAATAAAGACATGAAAATAAAACATTCAAAACTAAAAACTAAGCAAACCAAATGTAGATCTGAATGCTTCCTTCATGCGGCTCCATTGTCCTTCTTTCTTCTTCAAATAGCCTTTGTTTGTGGATCTCACCTTCAAGTGCATACACATGAGCTGAAAGCAAGTAGACAAGATAGTGGCACAAGAGTACTCGAAGCGTGATTGATTTGACAAAGTGATTAGAAATTCGATAATCTGATTAGTTGGGATTGAAGAAATTCATCCAATTTATAGACAAATTGGAGAAAAGATCAAATTAGCATGAAATGGATATTAGAAGCAATTGATTTCAAAAATGGCACAATTGAGTGGAAAGAAGAAGGTTATGACACCTTCTATGTCATGAATTATGACATATTGCCAATGCAAAGGTTAGAGAACTAGAACCTTATGACATCTTGCTATGCCAAAAGTATGATGCATGAGAAATTCATGCTTCCACCGAAGCACAAAAATAGGGAGAAACTAGAGAGAAATTAATTAGGTGGAAATTGAATTTGACAAATTAGAAAATAGGTGGAAATTAAGAATTAGAAATGATGAAAATTAGGAAATTAGAAATTTAGAAAATTAGAAATGATGGAAAATTAGAAATTAGGTAAATTAATTAATAATCTGTCATTTATTAATTAATTCACAAAAAGAGGAATAAGTTATCCAATTAAATAAATATTTAATTGTGATGAGAAGACTTAGGATAAATAAATAAATTATTTAACCTAGCGGAAGAAATGACAAATTAGGTTAAATGAATAAATCATAAAACCTTAGAAGATGAATTAGAAATGCAAGGACGACAATTAGGTCTTGACAAAAGATAATTAATGTCAATTTGATTTGATCATGATTTTGAATTGATAATTGATTTGATTGACAAATGCACCAATTGATGAGGAACAATGACTAATTGATCCAAATTGACATGATTGAGAAGATGATGACGATCGATGATAAATTGATCGCAAGATGACAAAATTGACAAGAGGACAAAGATCGATGACAAAATAGATTACAAAACAACAAGATTGAAAAGAGGACAAAACCCTAATTAGGATTGATGATGTCCAAAATGATGACAAATGAGTAAGCACATTGATGCAACAAAATAAGATTGATCAAAATCATGACTGAAAGTTGTTGTCGACAAGACCGAATTCGAAAGCGAGACGATTGAAGAATGCAAAAGAATGACTCGACACTCACAAATGATAAAAACCAAGTGCGTAACATGGAAGAAATGTTAATGCGACGCAAAAAACCTTAAAATAAGGCAATGTGCAAATGTTAAAGTATGACTCCGCAAGCGTTGACCATTTTTAGGTGTCTACATTTTGCCCCTCTTTGAGACAATACGATTTTAAGCATTGTTTCAAATAATGATAATGAAAATGCCCCAGACAAATGACAATGACATATGCATGCCCCCTCGAGGAATTGGCCAGAAACATGTAGAAAAGAGGCCAATTGATCGATAAAAATGATAGGACCGAACAGACGGAGAATCAGAGATCGGATGCACAAAAGACAAGCAACTTAAGGTGCATAAGACCACGACCAACATAAGATGGAGAGGGTGC
This sequence comes from Cryptomeria japonica, assembly GCF_030272615.1. Lineage (NCBI taxonomy): Eukaryota > Viridiplantae > Streptophyta > Pinopsida > Cupressales > Cupressaceae > Cryptomeria > Cryptomeria japonica. Next base: position 631,506,472 of record NC_081407.1, read on the forward strand.
ACATCCATCTATGCACTGACAAAGATCTATAAATGAGACAAAGAGGGTGAAAAGAGCTCATTTGCACTAGCCAAAGAGGAGGATTTGTTGCTCTGGACAAGGACACCTATAGAGAGATGGAAAACATTCCAATGGCGGATCACCTTAGAGAATGTGTACATACTTACAGATGACTGGACGATGCGGGAGTACCGGTATGTATCTCAAAAACTCATATTTTCAATTTCATGAATTGTGATCGCTTGCGGGACATTGCGGGGCCCACAGGGAATGCAGAAACTGACTTATGTGCTTGTGTAGGGTGAATCCTGTGCTTGTGTGAGGTCTTTTGTGCTTGTGTAGGGTACATAGGTGCAATTTATGTGACACGAGTGCAGGAGTTAGCACACAAGCACAGTTGAGCATTGGCAACCCAATTTTGGTCAAAAATGGTATGCAAATGATTCGAAAAGGGGGGATAAGGGTAGGATAGGTCAAAATAGATAAAGAACACCCTGAATTGGCCATGAAACAAAGAAATGCAACCCATAGGAGCAAACCCTAATAGTGACAAAATGTGCTCCAATTGTGATGCAGAGTCGACAATATCTGTTGATCACGTGGGAGAACCGACCAGATTGTTTCATGCTACGACATAGACTTAGGAGCATGAACAGAGATACCTTAGTAGGACTTGGGATATATTATATCACATTCATGCCTGAGATTAGGGAAAACATAGGATTGCTTATCGCATTGGCAGAGCGATGGTATTCAAAGACTTCCTCATTCCATCTGGCAACTGGAGAGGCGACTGTGACACTAGAGGATGTATGGCGCATCCTCTGCATTTTGATTCATGGGGAGATGGTAGAGTATGACCTAGTGACAGGGAGAGACACGTTATGTAGATTATTTGAGTGCAACGCAGATGATCTGGATATTATAGAGAGGGAGATCGGCTGGGAGACTATTGCATCAGAGTATGACCAATGATATGTGGTGATAGCAGTGGTGATAGCATGTCTACTAGTAGGAGACAGATGAGGACATGGATTCCCTATTGGATGGAGAAGAGTACTAGAGCAGATGGTGACGGAGGGGATGGTGTATGCATGGGGACCATGTGTGCTTGCTATGCTATATTTTCAGCTGCATCAGATAGCATATCAGGGAGTGCAGACTTTGAGCTATGGAGTCACACTATTACAGGTATGGGCATTTGAGCACATAGCCATATGTCGACCGATTATAGAGAGACAGGTAGTACCACACCAACCATATGCATATTTCTATGGGGGAGCACTGAGACAGGGTCCATTTGGATACATATTGTATTGGTGACACGAGCTAGACAGACTGAGAGAGTTCACATGGAGGCCATATCTTGATTGCCTTAGATGGTCAGATGATCATGATGAGCTACCGTATTGTAGATAGGAGAGGTACCTGATTGGGTGACCAGTGAACCACCAGAGAGTGATTGAGATGTACCTACCAGAGAGAGTCAGATGACAGTTTGGAGAGAGGCAGGATGTACCTAGAAGGACTGCACACTTTGCCCGATCGCACAAAGAGACGAGTCAGTGGGGGAGTATGATTCAACCACACATAGAATATGCTGACTTCACATAGCTACAATAGAGACAATGGGATTAGAGGTCAGATGTGGTGGACACCAGGATGACAGAGGAGTATGAGTGATGGTTTGCACGACGATGGCTAGTGCCATTGACAGATCTTGATATTCCAGTACCGAGGAGACAGGAGGACTTCCCACTCAATGGAGAGGAGAAGGGAGATGATGAGGATGAGGAGGATGAGGGTGGTGATGAGGAGGAGGGGGATGATGAGGATAGAGATGATGAGCCAGATTTAGGTGATCAGGAGGCATTGCAGGATATACTCATAGAGCCAGAGACAGCTAGCATAGAGGAGATGGAGATGTGCAGGGCTACCATAGCGAGTTAGCAAGATCATATTGCGACATTAGAGAGATAGAATGCCATCTTGAGGATAGAGCACGAGCAGTTCAGAGTGGAGATAGCCAGACTCACAACGGCTCAAGACGCAGCAATAGCTCAAACACAACGAGAAGAACAGAGAGTCACTAAGTACATTGGGTCGATTAGGGATGCCAGTGCACGTGAGATGGCATAGATTCTGGTAGAGACCAGAGAGGAGATACGCCATTGGAGGACACTATATGAAGGTGCCATTCCACCAAAGTAGAGAGTAGCTTCATATCAGGCACGATCGAGGATAGAGAGTAGGGCACGCTCTCAGAGGTCATTGAGCAGCATGGGGGTGAGTGGACCTATGAGACCACCACAGCCAGGACCTGGGATAGGAGGGACATCATCCATGAGACATGGCAGGGATGAGGAGGACACAGGGAGCACCCAGTGACAGAGGCATGTACTCCTTTATGACAGATAGATGACATATGCAGTTTGACATTATGTAGTTAGCCTGTGGGCCATACTTAGAACAGACAGTCCAATTTTCTACTCTGATATTGTTGTGATATGTGATATGATATGCATCGATATATTATGACTTATAGTTATTTTCCATGTAGGGATGACTTATGCACTATTTATGAACATGTATGGATATATTTTTATGTATTTTTGATGCATTTATAATATGAAATGGATAAAATGCTTGATATGATACTCGATGTAATGCAAATGTACTAACCAATGAGTGTGTAGAGATTAGAGCACTAGACCGAACTAACTATCCAAACTGATGGAAGAAATGTTAGTAAGAAGAAATGAGATAGAGGATAGTTAGAGACGAAGAAAAACTTGCTTTCAGTAATGCACTTTGTAGGTGAGAACCTTTATTTTTATGTAGAAAAATGGATGCGTAGCATCATGGCATTGAAGGCCAGAGCTGAAATGCAACCCTTTTTTGCAAAAGATAGACACATCGCAGACAAACAACAATCACAACAAAAAGAAATAAAGGGACCATGAACCATCCCGATCACTCTAAATCACTCAGTGACATCATCGAGCAACATAGGAACATGATCGCAGATAAATCAATAAAAAGATAAGATGCACAAATTCAAACAAGTCAAACAAACATCTTGATCTTCATTGTCAAAAGTTGAAAGTGTTAATAGGACGATCATGCTATCTAGTTTCAGGACATGTGGTACCCCGTCTAAGACAGGACACAGTCTGGTTTCGAGTATACCACACCTTGTATAAGACCCATGATAGCAGTGACAAGGACAAACGATATTGGTGGTAACGTTCGATTGATATGACAATTGTGATCAGTTTGAATGTCTGGTTTTGATTCAAAAAGTTCATCTGTGAATGTGGGATTTCAATAAAGCGCAATGTGTGATTGCATGTCATTGGAGGGATGCTCAGTGAGTTGTCGATGCACAAAGGGGATATATTTTTATTTTTTTGTGTGTTGCTTTTCAAGTTTTTACAAATTTTTTTGTGTTCATTTTTTTTTAGGACGTTTTTCAATTTTTTTGGTCTATTTCAAGACATTTTTCAATTTTTATGATTTTTGCCCCCAGTGTCTAGCAAGGCAAGGAATATGATAGGTGGATAAATAGGATTGTTGAAATGATGGTGGATAGAGGGAAGACAAAGGCCTTTTATTATGAAGACAATATAGATGCAATTTTCAAGGGCTATGGTGTGACAAGAGACTGGATATGACAATGTAAAGCAGTGACATGGCATGAGGGACATGTCAAGAGGTTTTTGAAACCATGTTTAAATTTTGCATCCTTATGTCAGATCAAGATCAAGGAATGAAAAAGAGTGTATGGATAGTGATAAGATATGGATAGGATAAGTAAGACCAAGAATGGATAAGAGACATGGATTGAAGGTTGGGGCAGAAAGTTGCAACAAGCTAGGGAATATGGATGAAAGGTTATAATAGGCAAATGGATAAAGGCCAAAAGCTATGATAGACTAAAAGCTGAAAACAAGATGCATGATGCTCATGATGATCCTCAACCTTGTCAGGATCAAAGGTGGAAAGGGGAACTGGACATGAGGGACAATAGGATATGAAGGGTAATGACAGGGGTTCGATAGGATAATGGAACAATGAAGGACAAAAGGATATGATAGGATAAAACCTGTCCCCAAGTGTGGTGTGCAAGAAGTTCATAGATTATGCATGACACCTATTTGCTAGGTTTTCGTCATGGTACTTGCCCAAAGCGCCTGTTTGCCAGGTTTTCACTAGTGGACGAATTATTTTTTGCTTTACTTTTTTTGGTCTTTTTTTTTTCACTTTTTTTTTTTTGTATTTTGACTTTTTCAATAGAAGATGGACACATGATAGGGGATGGAAGAAGAAATCAAGCATCTTTTTTGTTTGGATAGTAGCCTTGAAAAAAAATGGACCATGACCTTTAAAAGTATGCTCAAAGATGTTGGTAGGATAAGGACATGGAAAAAGAGATGAAACTAAGGCAAGGATTTATGTAAAGGATTGGATCAAAGGGATCGAAGGATGCAAAATATGCATTGGATAATGGATAGGGTATTGGAAGAATTGGGCTTCAGTGGGTGGAAATGTAGGCAAGATTGACATTGGCACACACCTTGAGGGGTGATGGATTGATGGAGGAAGAGTGGGTTTTGGATTTGGAGATTTTGATGGAGGAAAGGATAGTGATTTTGGGACATAAGGGCCCAAAATGGATGAAGAAGGTGATGGAGGAACAAATTTGAGAGGTTTGGATGGAGGAATAGCAACTTTGGATGCCAAGTTGGATGTTTCTTTAGGCTTTTTTGCTTCAAGGAGCCGCTTAGGGATCCACATGGTTTTTGATGTTTCATTTTTTTGTAGTTCCTTGGAGTGCATTGCTTGCACAAGGGATTTAGGAACCCATATAAATTTTGAATTTCCTTTATTTTTCTTAGTGGGCCTTTGTGGCCTTTTGGATATTTCTTTTTCTTTATAGATCAAATTGTTCTTTGTTTTGACATGTCGATTATATTGGACATGTTGATCCTTGAATACATGTGGATTTCTAGACTTATGACTTTTATACTTGGCATTCAAATTGCTTGGAGGGGGAAAGGAATGCATGGATGGATATGAATGAAATGGACTTCTTTTGGATGGATGAAATTTACTCAAGGATGTGTGCCTTTTCTGACCTTGCATAGAGGACAAAGGGATATAAGGACCTAAGATGGATGGAAAGTATGATGGGGAAGGTGTATGTTTTGATTTTGATGGAGGGATACCAGCATCTTGAGAGTGAGTTGTGTAGACATGACCCTTAAGATCTTCTTTGATATGGAGAGATTCTTGCTTATGGAGATTTACTCGTTTGCCTTTATGAATATCTTGACTTGTAGGATACTCTTTTCTTTGGGAAGAAGACGCGAGTCCATTATGAGGTGGATATGATATGAGAGAAATAATGAGATCTTGAAGTGGATTGGATTGCACCAAAGTGGAAGAACCCATTATGCATGTCGAGGGTTCATGAACATCTTGCACTGACATGTTAGAATCATGAAGGGGATTAGGATCATGAGGGGGGCTAGGATTGTGTAGTGGACATGGTTCAATGATAGGCTCTTCAAGAGATGGAATGGGAGAAATAATGGGATCATCAAAAGAAATGATATCTTGGAGTGGATATGGAGCATTAAGACAAGGAGATGGAGGAACAAAAAGATCTTGTAGAAGATTTAAAGGAATAATTTGATCTTGACAAGGAGGAAGATCATTGGAATCCTCTTTAAAGGTTCTTTGCTCTTGACTTTTAATGGGATCATCGGAAAGGATGGAAAGGATATCTTGATCTTTCTTAGGAAGTGAAATGCCAATGGGATTTGAAAGGAAATTTTTTTCATGAAATGGAAGGGGATCATTTGGGATTGGATGCACTAGGATATCTTGATCTTGCTTGGGGAATGGAGTGTCAATAGGACTTTGGATAGGATGGACAAGAATAGGGTAATCATCATGAGTGTTTGGGAACATGGGGTCCTGGTCAACAATTGGATGGGATGATAAGGTTTTAGGATCTTGATCTTGATTTTCTTTAGGACTCATTTCTCCATGCTCTAAATTATCCTCTTGACATGAGGTTGGACTTTGGATATGCATGGGGTATTCTGACAAGGAATCAATGTATTGGCATGAAGGAAATGCACTTTGAACATTTGTGATTGATTCTGGCAAGGAATCAATGTTTGAACATGAGGAAGAGGGACTTCGAATGGGGTCCTCTAAAATAGGTAATGGCAATAAAGTGCATGGTGGCATTGGGTCTTGTATTTCTGAAATATGACAAGGATGTGCATCATGAAATGGATTATCTTGGCAATCAATTATGGATAGCCCTTGGGTGATTTCATCCTTGGGTGTATTGTTTGATGAGGACAATATGGAAGGTTCTTGTGAAACTTCTAAAGGTGTAGGGATAGATGCCACTGGAGAGTCAATTTTTTTATGGGGGGATGAGGCATTGCTAGACATAATTGTATTATTTTGATCTTCCTCAAAGAATTCACTTGGTAGTTTCCTTAAGATCATTGCAATAAAGCCACCTTTCTTTCGAGGTTTTGACATAGTTGACTCTGGAATTTGAACGTGTTTGGCAAGGAGTTGGTTCTAATCTGATGTCATGTTTTGATATTGGGCTTGGTTCAATTGTTCTGACATGTTTGAAACTTGGGTTGGTGTGTGTTGCAACCTTTGTTTTTGAATGTTTGGTTGCGGTTGTTGACATTGATATTCCACCATTGGTTGAACCATTTGTGGACATTGTATAGTTGGTTGGACATATTGTTGAAATTGGACCATTGGTTGTATTGGTTGTATATGTTGAACAATTGGTTGAACCATTGTATTGGTTGAAAATCTGATTGATAGTAAACACCTTCTTGTTCTTGTTGTGGAGGAACATAATGTTGAAATTGATGTTGTCTCCTTTCTTGAAATTGTTTCATCATCTCTATTTGGGAGAGGAGAGCTAGTATGTCTGATCGTTCAATAAGAGATCTTACATCAATTGGCTCAATCTTTGGATTTCAACCTAGAAATTTTCAAAACATTTTGGACATTTGTGATCTATTCTTCTCAATGTTTTTCACTCTTTGTTCCAAAATCTCATTTTCTTGAGCTAGTTTCTCCTCTAGTTTTTGTATTTGGAGACTTGTTTCATCATAAAAAGTTTGATCGATATTGCCTTGTTGTTGGGTTGGATATAATCGTGATTGCCTTGGATTAAAATTTAATTGCATTGTCGGTTGATACGTCAAACTTTGTTGCATCATTGGTGCTTGGAACCTTGTTTCAATAGACATGTCACTATGCAATGTTTTTGGGATTTTTGATTTTAAAAGGATGATGTATGATATGCAACTAAATGCAACCTAAATAGATGAAAATGCAATCTATGGCAAGAACGCAACCTATGTTTTTGGTTGTTTTTTTTCAAGATTTTGACAAACTTTTTGGAATGCAAATCTAAAAAGAGACCCTTAAGAAATCGAAATGATGTCTAGACCTCAAAGGACAAAAGGTCCAAGTGACAAAAGGACAAAATGACAATGTCTCCCCTATATGCTTGGATACTAAGCTAGGTTTGACCAAATGACATTGATGACAAAAAGTCAAAAATTTGATAAGGTCTAGACTTCCTAACAATGACTTAGGGTTTATCAAAGATCTGGATTACTCAAGTATGACAAAACCTAGTTTTGACACTATATGCAAAGGGACAATTGCTATGCAAGTGACCCTAATATGATATGATAATGACCTAAGCTTAGTGAAGAGACCTAGGGTATGCAAATGTGACCTAATGTTATGAGGACAAGGATGCAAATGCAAATGTATGACAATGTCAACCTAGGACAAAACCTAAGGTTGAATTATGAAATGGTATTACTCTAATGCAAGAGGACACATGCAAATGGATGACCCTTATTGATATGCAAAGGAGTATGACCCAGGTGAAACTTAACTTTGGTAATTGACAATGAACCTTGCAAAATGCAAACCTAGGATGAACCTAAATCTAAGTGACATGAATGTTGAGACAAGATTTTGAACAATGTTTGACAACCATGTTTGAAGATGTTTTTGAACTTTGTTGGGTGAAATGTTCTTATGTTTAACCTTGTTTTGAATCAAATTGGCTTGTTTTTAAAATGAGATGCAATTCAACTTTTGACAAGCAAAGAAGACAAGACATTTCAACTTAGACTCAAGACAATCATGCTCATTCCCACATTTCTTATGGTAGGCAAGGACATTAGGTACTTGAGAGGTAGACTCATTATGGGATTCAAGGAGAATACATAGATGCTTGACCCCATGGGCTCCCCTCCATGGCACTCACTTCTCAGGGCAGCCAAGCATTAGTCCCCATGGAAATCTCCCCATGGCGAACTTAGTATCTCTTCCAAGTATCCAAACTTGTCCTTCTCAAGCAACTAGAAGGATTTTTGGCCTCTAAATACAAGGTGTTTAGTAAGGATTTCTATTAAGCATTACTCCTTGATGTCACGCAAGCGTGATTGAGACATTAAGCCCACCAAGTTACCAAACAAACGTAGTCACGCAAGCACAATTTAGACCTTGAGGCCCTACTTAGATGTTGATATGAGAAAGAGTCCAAGGGTCATCACTTCCCAAGTAACTACAATTCCCACGTAACCCTTCCTTCAAAGCTTTCGCTCATCAGGTATTTATTTATAGTGAGTTAGAATGCCAAGGTATTCTAGCCATACTCACTTTGGGTCATTCCCTTCTCACGATTGTCACTTGCTTGCAAAAGCAAATGGTCAGGAAGGCATGCCCTCTAAAGGTGACACACAATCAAAACAATGAGCATGGTATCGAAGATCTAGATTTCTGATCACCCTAAGAAGGATGAGAGCATACTCTCCTACTCCAATGTCAAACTCAACAATCAAAGAAAAAATACATTCATTCCAACCTATTTAGAAATCATACTAGGTGCCTATAACATTAATTGCAAACACAAAGTTTAGTTGTAATCCAAGGCAACCTGCAAAAACCCAAGTCAGGAGTTTGATATGCTTATTCTTTGACTATCGAACCTGCATAAAATGTGTTAGTAGTTTCATTTGTTGTCTTTGCCATGTGTAATGCCAAGGTGCTGCATAGAGAATCAATACCAAAAACCAAAAAGCAGAAACAAAATGCAAAACAAAACAATTTCTAAATAAGAATACTGCATTTTTACCTCTATTTCTGGACTTTACACAGGCGCATAATGCATGACACAGGTGCAGAATGTTTTTAACACAGGCACAGAATGCTTGACACAGGTGCAGGTTGTCTTACACAGGTGTAGAAGTTCCCAGAAAACCCTGCATTACCCTGTTTCTTGGGTTTTTGACCCGCACAACAACTCAAAAGCATGGTTAAATGGTTAGTTCATGTCGGGTTCACCAATTAATGTAGCTATGAAATGTGGAAATCATCAAAGCATATCAATACTAATCTGGCTCAATCACAAAAGCTCAAATGCAATGATCAATCCTAAACACACTCAATAAAGACATGAAAATAAAACATTCAAAACTAAAAACTAAGCAAACCAAATGTTGATCTGAATGCTTCCTTCATGCGGCTCCATTGTCCTTCTTTCTTCTTCAAATAGCCTTTGTTTGTGGATCTCACCTTCAAGTTCATACACATGAGATGAAAGCAAGCAGACAAGATAGTGGCACAAGAGTACTCGAAGCATGATTGATTTGACAAAGTGATTAGAAATTTGATAATCTGATTAGTTGGGATTGAAGAAATTCATCCAATTTATAGACAAATTGGAGAAAAGATCAAATAAGCATGAAATGGATATTAGAAGCAATTGATTTTAAAAATGGCACAATTGAGTGGAAAGAAGAAGGTTATGACACCTTCTATGTCATGAATTATGACATATTGCCAATGCAAAGGTTAGAGAACTAAAACCTTATGACATCTTGCTATGCCAAACGTATGACGCATGAGACATTCATGCTTCCACCGAAGCACAAAAATAGGGAGAAACTAGAGAGAAATTAATTAGGTGGAAATTGAATTTGACAAATTAGAAAATAGGTGGAAATTAAGAACTAGAAATGATGAAAATTAGGAAATTAGAAATTTAGAAAATTAGAAATGATGGAAAATTAGAAAATTAGGTAAATTAATTAATAATTTGTCATTTATTAATTAATTCACAAAAAGAGGAATAAGTTAGCCAATTAAATAAATATTTAATTGTGATGAGAAGACTTAGGATAAATAAATAAATTATTTAACCTAGCGGAAGAAATGACAAATTAGGTTAAATGAATAAATCATAAAACCTTAGAAGATGAGTTAGAAATGCAAGGACAATAATTAGGTCTTGACAAAAGATAATTAATGTCAATTTGATTTGATCATGATTTTGAATTGATAAATGATTTGATTGACAAATGCACCAATTGACGAGGAACAATGACTAATTGATCCAAATTGACATGATTGAGAAGACGATGATGATCGATGATAAATTGATTGCAAGATGACAAAATAGATTGCAAAACAACAAGATTGAAAATGACCATGATCGATGACAAAATAGATCGCAAGATGACAAAATTGAAAAGAGCACAAAACCTTAATTAGGATTGACGATGTCCAAAATGATGACAAATGAGTACGCACATTGATGCAACAAGATAAGATTGATCAAAATCATGACTGAAAGTTGTTGTCGACAAGACCGAATTTGAAATCGAGACAATTGAAGAATGCAGAAGAATGACTCGACACTCGCAAATGATAAAAACCAAGTGCGCAACATGGAAGAAATGTTAATGCGATGCAAAAAACCCTAAAATAAGGCAATGTGCAAATGTTAAAGTATGACTCCACAAGCATTGACCATTTTTAGGTGTCTACACAACTGATCAAATATCTATGTAAGAACTACAAGGTGACTTTCTCTTGTTTGTGATTTAGCCAATATGTCATCCACATAATCTTCCATTATGTTGTGGATCATGTCATGAAACAATGTTGTCATGGCTCTTTGGTATGTTGCTCCGGCATTTTTGAGACCAAATGGCATCACAATCCAGTAGTATGTTCCCCCTGGGCATGTAAAGGTCATTTTATGTTGATCTTTTGTTGCAATTTTAATCTAGTTGTATGCTGAAAAACCATCCATTAAGGATAGCATCTCATTTCTAGTTGTTAGGTCAACTATCATATCAATATTTGGTAGCGGGAAGTCATCCTTAGGACAAGCTTTATTTAGATCCTGGAAATCCATGCAAATTATTATGCCTCTTGGGGGTTTAGTCATAGGTACCAGGTTGGAAATCCATTCCGCATAGTCAATAGGTCTAATAAAACCTACATCCAACAGCTTTTGTAGTTCTATTTTAACTAGTAATGCGATACTTGGATGCATTTTTCTCAATTCTTGCTTGTAAGGTTTAACTCTCAGTATCAAAGGTAAGTGATGCAACACTAATTCAGAGTCTAAGCCTAGAATGTTTGAATAGGACCAAGCAAAGTTGATAGGTCATTGCTTGAAAAAATGAATGAATCTATCTTTTTCTTCTTTGCTTAGTGATTTTTCTAGATGGTTGTTATATGCAACCTCCCCTTCTGCTATGTTTACTTCTTCTGTTTCCTCTATAAGTAATGTTGAACTTTCTCTTTCCCTAGGAAGATTACCCAAGTTACTCTTTCCATTATGGGTAGTTTGATCCTTATATTCTATTGCAGAATAACTCTCTTCTCCAAAGTATGCTATTATATTCAGGTCTATAACAAACCCTACTTTGTGATCACCTTGTGGAAATCCCTCTCTGACTCCTAGAAAGTTTGAAATCGCTTCATCATTTTCAAACCAATCCAGTGTTGGTTTTCCTTCTTGCCCCCAATCAATCAAGTGTGAATGCACTAGGGGTAAATCATTATTCCCTTCTTTAGTAGACTTTGATAACATGAAGACTTGATTGTTTGAATGACTTTTTGTATTTTCATCCTATATAAGCTTTATTTGATACCTTGATATTACACTTTCTGGTGAGCTAGAATCATGGAGTGTTAAGAATTAGTAATCATGAGAGTTTGTCTCACTTTCAATATATGTTTCATCATATGAGCTATCATCACTTATTTCTTCTTGTTCCTACCTCTGATTCTATTGTAGATTGACTGGTCTTCTTTGGACATTAGTTACCCTTCTTAAGCCTGGTATAAGCCTTTCCAATCTTTCTTCATCTGTTTCGTTAGGTTGAGCCTGAGTTGTTTCTCATGGTAGAAGTAGTGACAATAACCACGGATGGGATTTGAGTGGTGGTGGTAAACTTGCATCTATTATCACATTAGCTTGTACTATTGTGTCAACAACTACATCATTTTGTAACTCAGTGGTAGGTTCTTGCAGGAGTTGTCTCATGTCTTCTCCATCTGATTCTGCACTAGGTGATGTAGGTACCTAATTACTTGTTTGAGATGAAGATGGGAGTGTCTGTCTGGACAAATCCCTTTGCGGTATGTAGTCTGATGGTTTTCTTGGTCGATTTAGTATACCAAGGGTACGTTGTCTTGCTTTGATGATATGTTGTACATGCTTATATCCAAATCCTTGATTCCTTGGATTATCATTAGGAACAATAGGTTCTAGTCTTCCTTGTTTCTGTAACCCAAGGCTTGTGGTACCATCGTATCCATGTCTCTGGAGCATTTGGAATCCATTGCCATACTGATTTGTGGGTATTCTGGGTATCGTCATGTGATCTTCTTCTCTATATATCCAATGGTTAACATCTTCGTTCAAGGATTATTCTTGTAAGTCACCCCATCTAATGAAAGAGCATGAGTTTTCATATCTAACAATTTCTTTTCCTTTGTCTTATTTTTGTACTGTATTGTGAGGTTTCCCAAAGGACTTAGGAGAAAGAGACAATTGTCTCCCACTTAAAGTATTTGCAATAGAATACTCTCCACAACCCATATCTTTTATCTGTAAGGATGATGTTGTAGGCATATCCTTTTTTGTTTCTGTGATCTTTAATGTTTCCTATTGTGTAGTGAGAGGTGCGGCCTAATTGATAGGTACCTGATTATCCACACTGTCTTTCAGGTAATTGCAATGTTGGAATGGATTTGGATCACCCTTTATGGTGATTTTAATACCATTGTATGGGAATTCGACACACTGATGAAATGTGGATGGTATTGCTTGCATGGTGTGGATCCATGGGTGGCCCAATAACATGTTATATCCCAGATCTCTTTCCAAGACTTGAAAAGTGACCTCTATCGTTATAGCTCCTACTTGTATGGGTAATATTACAATGCCTTTTGATGGGCATTCTTCATCATCGTAAGCCTTGATATTTATCTCTGGGAAGAATCAATGTGAAGTTCATAATATACTAGTGCTTTGACCAGCTTTAAAGTACAAATGTTGAGACCGGCTCCCCCATCTATGAGTACTCTTTTGATTCTTCTCTTATGAATGTAAGCTTCCAAATGTAGTGGGTCATTATGAAGTTTTCTATCACTAGGAATATCTTGTTCTATGAATGCAATACATGTGCCTTATGTCAAATTTCCCACCATAGACTGGAAGGCATTTTCATCTATATCTTTGTCCACTGCCGAATCTTGAAGTGCTTTGTTTAGTATAGCTCTATGAGTGGGTGAAATAGACAATAGTTTGAATAATGGTATCTGTGCTGGAGTTTTCTTAAGTTGCTAAAAAATATTGTAAGTCCCTACTGGTGGTGGTTGATTTTGTAGTATTCCTTGTAAAGTTACCTTTGATTTGCGAGTAACCACTACACAGTCTCTGTCTCTGGGAGTTATGGTGATCGTAGCTACTGTATCATTTGACTTACAAGATTTGTCAGTATCATAAATTTTTTATCAAGATTTATGTTAAATCCCTCTTCATAGTCTTTATGTGTATGTTTGACATCCATTATGTGTTCTATGAGTTCATCTTCAAACCAACCTGAGTGAGATGGTTGATCATACCCCCAGTCTCTGAGACAAAGATTTTTATCATCATCGTACCTCAGTGCCTCTGATACCATGCAAATTTGGTTATCATCTCTATGAGTGTCTTGAAATTGGTCATCTTGATCAAGTATTTCTTGTGAATCATTGTTTGCTATATCTCCTCAGCTAATGGCATGAATAGTGTAGTCGTATGAGACCTTTGTGTAGTTAGTTGTATTGTCTTGAGTACCTGATGTGGTAGCTTTCCCTTTGTCATGCTTAACAAAAGGATACTTAAAAATCATATTATTTGTGTTTGCTAAGGTTTTATCAGTATCAATTGTGATGTCCCCTTGGTCTATCATATCTTGGACCAAGTTTTTCAATTTGTAGCAACTTGTTGTTTTGTGACCTTTAGTCTGATGATAATTGATAACTTCAATGATGAATGGATAGTACCAAACTAGTACTAAGAGGGGGGGGTGAATTAGTATAGACAAAAACACATTCCTAAAACCAGTTTGTTAGCAAACACTACGTTTTGGCAGACAAACAATAACGCCGGTTTTAAACAGAGTACAACCAGCAAAACCCAAAATAACTGAAACAAGTATAAACCGGTTGACACTTATCTTTTCATACAATTTAATACTTCATTTCCATTTCACCCTAGTGCATGAATAGGTAATCTATCATCATAAATATATAAACAGCTAGATCAACATGATTTACCTTCAGACACACATCACTTAAACCATCACATGAATAACACCACACATGACACATAGATCTTTCATGTGGAAACCCAACTAGGAAAAACCACGGTGGGGATGAATACCCACAAGCTATTTTTGAACTCTTTAGAAGTCCGCTCTATTAGGAACCTTGTCCAATTAAAGACTGATACAATAGGTTATGTTAGGAATCGATCCTATTAGGGATCGCCCGATTAAGGGATGGCTAGAATACCCGATTAAGGGTTAAACCCTATTAAAGGTTACCTTGTTAGAGGATTTCAAGAACTCAATGGTTTTGAGTAACCCTGTTAAAGGATTTACAATAAGCTGGTTAAAGCTACCCTATTAAGGGATTTCCCAATAGTTGAAGTGGTTAGAGATCAACAAGTATTACAAAGATCTGGTAACAACACTCAATGCAAATGTAGATCCACTTTAGCTCCTCTTCACCTTCTGCACTTACACTTTGCAGGTATCACTTCTCTCCTCTAGTCTAGCAAGAATCACGTATCTCTTCAATTGGATACACACACACAACTTTTGCCAACAACCTCTGAAAGAAACACAACATCAACCTTATAGGAAACAGATAGGTCTATAGCATAAACCCTAAACCCTAAACCTATTAGGTTAAGCAATTCAAATGGTTCAATCCTGACTATTGAGCACATTGTATTAAATGCAATAGTCTTGAACCGATCTCAAGACATTCTCCATCATTCATTTTCCACTGCTTTCATGGTGGCTGATAACCCATCACTCATTTTCACCATTTACAGACTTTGCACATTCTTGAGGTAGATATGAACAATCTCCTTCATGCAAGATCCTTCACGCGCACAAGGCTGACATGGCAACATGATATTTTCTTTGTTACAATGCTAACTCATCACACAAAGTCACCAGTTGAGTCACACAGGCTTGAAGCACTTCAACCGGAAACCCTAAAGTTGAGACTACCAACTGGTAGTCATACAAAGCTTCCATGTACTGGTTCCCATATCAACATGTCAGTTCACCTTGAACAAACATATTGCTTCACTTTGGCACATATACTAGTTCACAATGTTATACCGGTTCTCACATATACCGGTTCTCTCTTCTTCAGCATATTGACATCAATGACAACATACAATGTCATCATGTCCTCATACTAGTTCACATAATGCCAACAATAATCGCAGAAATCATTATCATTCCACCATGTGGGTTTGAAAGGACCAGGTTCATACACTCTTACTTTAGGTAAAGTGATCATGATTATCTGTATTAACTTTTTGAGCGCTGACTCGATAGGTTCTCCTAGAGGTGTGTAATTTCTTCTTGGATCATTTACCCTAGGGTATCTTGTGTTCATGTTTTGTGTAGCATTTACATTTGCTGAGGTTGTGTTATTCCCTATATGTGGATTAGATGACTGACTCGTTCCCAAAGATAAAATGGGTTGAGTTCTATTTATCATTCTGGTGTCTACAATACCATCATTGGTCACATTTTTGTTTTTCGACCAAAACATAGATTTGTCATTGTTGTTGGTGTTGCCATACTTAATAAGACCTTGTTCTACTAGTCCCTTCTCACATTTGAGAGCCTTTTATGTGATTGTTTGAATGTGGTTAAACATTGCATTTGTATTGGATATTTAGTCTTAGGAATTAAGTTTTCTGTGAACATATCCACTTGCTCTATTTCTGGGATAACTGTCTTGCACCTCCTATAGAGAGCCCTCCATCATTGTATGAAGGATGCAAATGTTTCATTCTCATATTGTTTAGCGGCACACAAGTCCATCAAAGTAACCAAGGTGTCAATGTTGTGCGAGAAGTTTGCAATAAATTGTTCAGCTAATTCTCCCCATGATGTGATGGTTGGTGGTAAATGTGAAAACCACTCTAAAGTCAGACCTCCTAGACTTTTAGGAAATAGTCTCCTTAAATAAGTATCTTCTGAGGCAACTTCTATAAATGTTGTAAAAAATTCTTTGGTATGCTCTCTAGGATCACCCTTCCCTCAATATCTATCAAATTTGGGCGTTTCAAAATATTGTGGGAAAGGCGGCATGTATAATGTGTGATCAAATGGATAAGGATGTAGATCTTGCATTGTGTAGCTTTTCTTGTCATTATCGGTTTGCATGGTTGTCATTTGTTGTTGAAAATTTTGTATTTGTTGTGCCAAAATATCTGTTTGTGTCACAGGTAGACCTTGTGTTTGTGAATGTCCCACAAAAGGATTCGTGGTTGCATAACTAGGAGGTTGTTGGAAGGTACCAAGATTATAACTTTGCGTGTTGTGCATTCCACTAGGTACTGTGAAATAGGTGATATGTGAACCCATGTTTGGTTGAGTTGTACTTGTGGTATTGGCAAGACCTAGATTTGCATTTTGATGACTATATGTGGATCCCATAGAATAGGAAACTAGAGATTGGGTTGCACTTGTTTCTTGTGTTTGAACAGGCACTAAGACACTTGATATTATCAGTATGCTTTGTGATGGTATACTAGCATTGATCGTCGAGGATGGCACACTTGTTTGAAAGTTTGTATTTGCATTGACATTTGTTTGGATAGGTACGTTTTGAGGAAGACTGGAGGTCATTGCTTGTATTTGTGTCAAGGGTGGTGTTTGACTGTTGTCTTGACCTAAAGTTTTTCTCGGTGGTAAAATATTTGTGAAATCAAAATCCTCGGGTAGTTTTTCCCCATTTTGTATTAACAACGAAAGATACTTGTCCCTATCGCTATGTATAAGTGCATCTAGGATCATGAGGACATGTGGGTCTTGTTGAGTGGACTCAATTTCTTACTTTGTCAAATGTTGTTGTAATTTGTTTAGGGTGGACATTGTTTGTGTACTTGAGTGTTGACCTGTCGACATGTCCATATTCCAAGTAGGGTTTATAGACTGTGTGTTGTTTGATGATAGTTCTGATACTTAACATAAGTACAAATCCAATAGCCAACAAGATGAGAGGGGGGGGGGTGAATCATACAAACTTAATCTTCCATAAAAACATCAGATTCAACCTCGGCAACATATACTTCAGTAATATAACCAAAACTGTTAAACATGCAAACTCAAAATCATATAAACATCATGAACCTCATAACACCAAATTTAATGTGGAAACCCAAATAGGGAAAAACCACTATGGGATTTTGGACCCACTAAGAAATATACTCTTCTAGGGTATGCTCAGTTAAAAGCAAATCCTGTTAAAGATTACAAACACATTGCTAGATGTGACCCAGTTAAGGGATTTCCCTCAGATCTGTTAGGATCTTCACCTTGTTAGAAGTGACCTTGTTAAAGGATTTCAAACACTCAATCAGAATGTCACCTTGCTAGAGGGTTTTACAAATAAGACTGTTAAGTACACTCAGTTAAGAGATTTTCTGTCACTTTCACAAAATAATAGTAATAAAAATCTATTTGCAACGTCACATCTAAAATGCTAAAGCAGATTCCTATTTGTTCAATACAATCTAGACATAGAACTAATCTTGTCTATCTGTTGGGCTTCTATACTCTGTTATTCAAATAGGTCTTCAAGCTTTTGTGCTTGGTAATCACTATGTGGCATCCTTGTGCATACACTTTCCCGCATACATTGTTTATCAATAGTTCCCTATTTATAAACAATTAGCTAACTGCTTAATCTCCTTGATCACATTTCCCATGATCAATCATAGCCATCAGATCTTCAATCTTGTCCAAGTTCAATGCATCTTTCGATCTGAAAATGTTTTACCCCACCTAGGAACTTGCATATATTTCTTGGAACTTGTGCTAGGGTTTTGCAGTTCTATCTGCAATGTAGATCTTCATGTCGACTTTCCTTTGCCTTAGATTCATTAACAAACTTCATGCACAGCTCACCAAACATTTAATCAGTTCTAGCTCATTAGCTTCCTTCATTAAATATCACATGTAACCATTTAATGCATTCTGTTATAGCTCAGTTACAACTCGGTAGCAACTCAGTTATAACTCGGTGAATACTAAGCTTCACTCGGTAGACATTCTTCCTTCATTAACCGATAGCGATAATGTTAGGGTTTACCAACTAGATTCTTTGCTCGGTAACATAGTATAGTATTAATATTTCAATTTACAACATATGTACGATGTTAAAACAATCTAAAACATCATGATCTCATCATTGTCTGACTCAGTAATAGTTGCCCATTGAATACCTTATTCATCCCCTTGTTCATCATATTCTTTTTGTGTCTTTTACCGACATTTTTATACTCTTCAAATCATATTTCTCAAGATATGGCAACATCATACTGAATTAGAAAATCAATTTCTTGACATCAATGACAAAATAATAATATCAAGACAATAAACATCCTTAATCAGTTATATCCATAATCATCAACAACCTTCTCAATATCCTTATTGAAATGTCAACAATCTTTCATTGTCTGTTATAATGCCAAATGCTAACAATCTCCCCCTTTGGCATTGATGGCAAAACCAATTGATTTGACCTTAAAAGATTCAGATTGTTGTGATTTTGAAATGTTGAAATGCTCTATTGCTATCCAATCTTTAGTCTTCTCCCCTTTATAGTAGTCTTCTCCCCTTTGACAACAATGCCAAAAAGTAAAGAACTAAAACATAATTTCTTCCTATATGAAGTGAATTCCTGCTGTTGTGTATCAACTGAGTCACGGTCAAAGCATTTTGTCTTCAATTCCTGTTCTCTGTAATATTTACTGTACACCTTTAGAAAACATCCTAAAGTGTGTAAATTAGCATCAACTCCTAAAAGATATTTGATAGAGTCATCGGATTGATGCTTTCACTGAACTCGGTCAGTGAGTAGAAGATAGGAGTAGGACCCCTAACTTACTTCTGAGATATTCAAAAGTGTCCCTTGGTGGTGGTTTGGTGAAGATATCTACTATTTGTTCCTTTGTGCTAACATATTCCAACACCACTTTCTTCTCTTGAGCTTCTTCTCTAAGATAATGATATTTGATAGAGATGTGCTTTGTCTTAGAGTGCATAATAGGATTTTTTGAAATGTTAATGGCACTAGTATTGTCACAGAATATAGTTACTGGCTTGGTAACTTTCTCATTTACACCTTCCAACAGTTGTTTGATCCTTGCAATGTTAGTACAATTCAATGCTGCAGCAACGTATTCAGCTTCTATTGTTGATTATGAAACACATCCTTGTTTCTTGCTAAGCCAACTCACTAGTCTTTCTCCTAAAAATAAAGCTCCTCCACTTGCACTTTTTCTGTCATCAATGTTGCCTGCCCAATCAACATCAGTATAAACTTTTAAATCAAAATCATTTCCTTTCTGATATACTAAGCCATAATCCTCAATGCCTTTCAAGTATCTAAAAATTCTTTTGATTGGTGTCATGTGTGTTTCCTTAGGATCTGTAGAGAATCTTGCAACTATACCTACTGCATTTGCTATGTCTGGTCTGCTGTGAACAACATATTGTAGTTCCAATCATTGATCAGTAAAGTGTCTCATCAACAAATGCAGATTCATCATTCTTTGATAATTTATAGTTGGTAGTCATAGGAGTACTTACTAGTTTCAAATCCTCCATTCCAAATTTCTTCAAGATTTCTTTTATGTACTTGGATTGAGTAATGAAAATCTCATTTTTCATTTGTAGTATCTATAAACCTATAAAATACTTTATCTCACTGAATAATGACATCTCAAATTCTTTGCTCATTTCATTTCCAAAGTTCTTGCATAAAGAGTCATTTCCACAAAATATAATATCATCAACAAATATGGCTGAGATCAGTATTCCATTTTCATCATTCTTCATGTACATATTGTTGTTCTCACTTGTCCTTATAAAACCAATCTTAATCAAATAAGAGTGCAATCTTTCATACCATGCTCTAGGTGCTTGTTTCAAACCATATAAAGCTTTGTTCAATTTACATACCTGATCTTTATTCTTGTCTTCAACAAATCCTTTAGGTTGTTCAATAAAAACTTCTTCTAATATTCCATTCAGAAATGCAGATTTGACATCCATTTGATATACCTTGAAATTATTGAAAGCAGCATATGCTAACAATGTTCTTACTCCTTCAAGTCTAGCAATAGGTGCAAAAGTTTCACCATAGTCAATTCCTTCTTCTTGAGCATAACCTTTGCAAACTATTCTTGCTTTGTTTTGAATGACCTCTCCTTTTTCATTTAGCTTGTTTCTAAAAATCCACTTTGTACTGATTACATTTTTGTCCTTTGGTCTTGGGATTAGTGTCCATGTGTCATTCTTCTTGATTTGATCAATCTCTTCTGTCATAGCATTTATCCAATCTTCACTGTTAAATGCCTCTTTCACTATTCTCGATTCAAATTTAGATATCAAACATGTGTTTTGTCTTAGTTTGTTCCTTGTCATCATTGGATCATCCTTATCTCCTATAATCTGACTTGGTGCATGATGTCTTCTAACATACTTGGCTAATGCAGGCTCGGTAGGCTCTGTATGATCTTCTTCATCACTCGGTAACTAGATATTCTCTTCATTTTCTTCAACAGTTTTCTTGGTAAGACTTGTCGGTTGAACATAGACAAATTCATCATAGTCTTCTGGTTCCTTGGAATTTCCTTCATCATTTCTTTATGCAAATTCATCAATTTTCACATTTGCACTTTCTACTATTTTTTTAGATGATTTGATCAGACATTTAAATGCTTTGCTTCTAGAGGAATAACCTAGAAATGTTCCTTCTTCACTTTTCTAATCAAACGTGCCATTTCTATCATCTTTGTGAACATAGCATCTACTTCCAAAGAATTTAAAATAACTTACATTAGGTTTCTTATCATACCAGATTTCATATGGTGTCTTCAAAGTACCTTTCTTCAATTGTACTCGGTTCAAGGTGTAAACTATTGTGCGTATTGCTTCTCTCCAAAATGTTTGTGACACTTTCTTTTCAATCATCAGTGTTCTAGCACAATCCACAATAGATTTGTTTCTTCTCTTAGCTATTCCATTCTGCTGTGGAGTTCTTGGTGCAAAGACTTGTCTTTTAATACCATGATCATTGCAGAATAAGTTGAACTCAGCATATGTGAACTCTCCTCCTCTATCTGATCTAAGACATTTCAGTTGTCTTCTTGTTTCATTTTCAACTCTTGCCTTGTACCATTTAAACATTTGAAAAACTTATGATTTTTCTTTTAAAAACATTACTGACATCATCCTTGAATAGTCATCCACAAATAATACGAAATATTTATCACCATAATAACTTTGAACTTTCATAGGACCACAAAGATCAGTGTGCACTAGATCTAAAATTCCCTTAGAAGTGTAAGACTTACTTGTAAAGCTTGATCTTCTCATCTTACCCATCTAGCATCCTCGACACATAGCATTCTTAGGTTTTTCAAGACTCGGTAGACCTCTTACTCGGTGCTTCTTACTTATTTTGATCAGATTATCAAAATTTACATGACAAAACCTTTTATGCCATAACCAGGTATCATTTATCTTTGCATAGAAATACTTATTCCGAGTTGAGTCAAGGTGAAATGTGTTACCTTTTGTTTGTGTCCCGGTAGTAGCTAACTTTCTATTCTTGTCATGAACTTTGACAATTCCTTTCTGAAATTATATTTGGTAACCTGTATTGTTTAGTTGTGCTACACTCAACAAATTATATTTCAAGCCTTCAACCCAATAAACATCATTGCATCTTGCATTATCAAGAAGTGTTATAAATCCTTTACCTTTCACCAGACATGGTGCATCATTACCAAATCTAACATAGCCTCCATCATAATCTTCTAATGTAACAAACTTGTCTTTATCTCCTGTCATATGATGTGAGCATCCACTATCTATGATCCAAGAATCATTAGTGTTTATGTGAGATATCAGGGCTTTTTCTTTATACCTTTCTTCATCCGATCCATCTTTGATAGCCACATAAACTACTTCCTATGTATCAGTTTCATCTAATTTATCATCATTGGATTCCTCATCAGCTATTAAGCATGTCTTTCTATCTCTTCTTTTGAAGTCTTGGTGTCCTCTGTAATGATTATCTTTCTATCTATCATCTCGGTAATCTCTCCTTTCAATAGAATCTTTTTCAGGACAGTTAGAAGCCATATGTCCTATCTTATCACAATTGAAACATTTCAAAGGTAGTTTTCCTTTAAACTTACCTTTGCCTCTCAGTAACCTTTTGCTTAATAGTGCTTCAAATTCTTCTTGCTTTCTGATTTCCTCATACAATTTGTGTACTTCTTCCATGTTCTTACGAAATCTTTCACTTGCTCGACTGTGATCTCCTTCAGAGTACTTATACTTTCTTTCATTGTAATCATTAGATTCATCAAGATGAAAATAACTAAATGCAGATTCAACTTTATTTACCGAAGATCCACTATTATCAAAGTTACTTAACTCAAATGCATGTAGCTTACCAATAGTAGCATCTAAAGAAACTGGCATATAAGGTACAGACCTCAATTCATTGATTGCAAAGATTCGGATTGCATAAGTTGGCAGAAGGGTTCTTAACAACTTACTTGTGATATCTTTTTCTTCAATAGTTCCACCTGGTCCTTTGATTTGATTGACAATCTCCTTTAGTCTTGTACTGTACTGAGTTATGTTCTCACCTTCATTCATCCTCATGGACTCAAGTTGTCCTCTTAGACTATCTACTTTTTCTCTTTGAACATGTTCATCTCCTCCATACACTGATATGAGCTTATCCCACATTGTCTTTGCATCATTGCAGCCTTCTAGGTCATTAAACTCTAAGTCGATCAATGCAGATGTTATTTCAATCATTGCTTGAATATGTTCTTGCTTTGCCTTTATCTCTTCCATAGTCAATGGATAGGTGCTCGGTGTAACGAAATCATTCTCCAGATAGTATACAACATATTCTCCAACTCATGATAGATGTAGCTTCATCCTTTTCTACCATGTAGAGAAACTTGACTTGTTCAGCGTCGGTGCATCCCTCTTATACATCTTTGGATCTTTAACTCAAGTGCCTTAAAAATTTTCTTCTGGAGTCCAAAGCTCTGATACCAATTGATAGTTCTGATACTTAATATAAGTACAGATCCAATAGCCAACAAGATGAGAGGGGGGGGGGGTGAATCATACAAACTTAATCTTTCATAAAAACATCAGATTCAACCTCGGTAACATATACTTCAGTAATATAACCAAAACTATTAAACATGCAAACTCAAAATCATATAAACATCATAAACCTCATAACACCAGATTTAACATGGAAACCCAAATAGGGAAAAACCACTGTGGGATTTCGGACCCACTAAGAAATATACTCTTCTAGAGTATGCTCGATTAAAAGAAAATCCTGTTAAAGATTACAAACACATTGCTAGATGTGACCCGGTTAAGGGATTTCCCTCAGTTCTGTTAGGATCTTTAGCTTGTTAGAAGTGGCCTTGTTAAAGGATTTCAAACACTCAATCAGAATGTCACCTTGCTAGAGGGTTTTACAAATAAGACTGTTAAGTCCACTCAGTTAAGAGATTTTCTATCACTTTCAAAAAATAACAGTAATAAAAATCTATTTGCAACTTCACATCTAAAATGCTAAAGTAGACTCCTATTTGTTCAATACAATCTAGACATAGAACTAATCTTGTCTATCTATTGGGCTTCTATACTCTGTTATTCAAACAGGTCTTCAAGCTTCTGTGCTTACTAATCACTATGTAGCATCCTTGTGCATACACTTGTCTGCATACATTGTTTATCAATAGTTCCCTATTTATAAACAATTAGCTAACTGCTTAATCTCCTTGATCACATTTCCCATGATCAATCATAGTCATCAGATCTTCAATGTTGTCCAGGTTCAATGCATCTTTCGATCTGAAAATGTTTTACCCCACCTAGGAACTTGCATATATTTCTTGGAACTTGTGCCAGGGTATTGGGGTTCAATCTGCACTGTAGATCTTCATGTCAACTTTCCTTTGCCTTAGATTCATTAACAAAATTCATGCATGGCTCACCAATCATTTAATTAGTTCCAGCTCATCAGATTCCTTCATTAAATATTGCATGTAAACATTTAATGCATTCTGTTATATCTCAGTTACAACTCGGTAGCAACTCAGTTATAACTCGGTGAATACTAAGCTTCACTCGATAGACATTCTACCTTCATTAACCGATAGCGATAACCTTAGGGTTTACCGACTAGGTTCCTTAGGGTTTACCGACTAGGTTCTTTTCTTGGTAACATAGTATAGTATTAATCTTTCAATTTACAACATATGTATGATGTTAAAACAATCTAAAACATCATGATCTCATCATTGTCTGACTCGGTAATAGTTGTCCATTGAATACCTTATTCATCCCCTTGTTCATCATATTCTTTCTGTGTCTTTTACAGACATCTTTATACTCTTCAAATCATATTTTTCAAGATATGGCAACATCATACTGAATTAGAAAATTAATTTCTTGACATTAATGACAAAATAATAATATCAAGATAGTAAACATCCTTAATTAGTTATATCCATAATCATCAACAACCTTCTCAATATCCTTATTGAAATGTCAACAATCTTTCATTGTCTGTTATAATGCCAAATGCTAACAGTTCGGGTCCATTACTCCTTTCGCTTTTTGTGACCTTGTGATGGGCATCTAAAATTGCTTATATGAGGGTGGTTCTATGCAAGACGATGACATAACACTAGATTGTAGACATAAATATGAGGTATGCAAGGCTATACTAGACTCTCTATTGAGGATTTTGATGTGAGACCTGCTGAGCATTTCTAGATTTCTCTAATGCAAGTCTTTCCATTTCTTGACTAAGTTGTTCAGCCTCAATCTCTCTATCAATTCTATGGGAAATCTTAGACTCAATATTTATCTCATGTATGACTCCTATATATTGAGGTGTGCTTCTTCTTAAGTCCCAAGCTAAGTCAGCTAGACCATCAATGATTTCTCATTGACCGTGTTTGGAACTAGATTAGGTTGCTCGAAGGGGAGCAAACCATCACCTAGGAGACCCATGAAGACACATGCTATGAATCTATAACTCACAATGGACTTTGACATATACGAGTTCTAGATGACGACGCATATGATAATGTAGGACTATGTAACTAATATGGATGATAATGCAAGAGACTTAGGACGATAATGAGGACGTAAGTGTGACTATGCAAAAGATGTAGGACGATAATGAGGATGTAAGTGGGACTATGTAAAAGGCTACCTAGGGTCACAAGTATGTAAGGAATTTTGAGTTTTGGTTTCAAAATGGACTTTTTTTTCTTTAACTGTGTGTGGGACAATGTTTTATAGTTTTCCAAATTTGAGAACAATTGATGGTAGGTATGTATAGCTGACTGACTCAATTTTCATACAATCTCAGAAAATTCGGAGATACGTGGGATAGGGCCTAAAATAGCCCAAGGGACTGACTCAATACTGGTTTAGCACAATGATACATAAAAAAGCATGGAATACAATATTAGGTTGGATAGTGGACACAATTCAAATGAGGCCCTTACAATAAAATACCGAAACAAAATGAATAGATAGAGAGTCTGGCAACACTGGCTCCACTCCACAGCACACACTTCTCGAGCATGCCAATCTCTCTTACCCCAAATATACGAAGATCTTATAGCCGAGGAACTCTTGTATCATAGTGTAAGGTACATGAAGGGTATCTATGGGGTATGATCCGCATTGTGGAATCACTGAATGTAGGATTTTTGGCAGCTAAATTGGTTCATAGTATTAGGTTTCGAGGGGTCCCAATCCAACGATGGATTCTCAGAGCAAGCCACTTAAGACTTTAGTTGAGCTTATCGATGCAGGGAAGGCCCCCACATACATCGAATTCACTCAACACTCTAGCCACCTGACCAATAAATTTATATAGCGGCTTGAAAAACCCACTCGAGAGTATGCTGGGAGAGATGATATCCCCAACGCATTCCAATTCGAAGTACCTTTGTGGGGTGATGAAATCCCCAGTCAAAGATACCCCTCACTACGTAGAATAAAATAAAATTTGGATGTCGTTGTCACCTTCCTCCTTTCTCCCAAGACCCTGAAGGCGGGTGGAAAGTCAGTTAGTGCAATAGTAGGTCCACCCTAGACACAATAAAAATTATTTACCTTAAGAAAAACAAAAATGATTTAATCTAATGCAGCCTGATTCACATTCATTTTATAGCCCAAATTTAGGTGTTAGATACGCATGTGCATGTCCATTTTAAACACCAAATCAAAATATGAAGGCATACATGTCAATTTTAACCATTTGTTGATTTTAAGCACCAAAAGACCAAGTGTGAGATACATGCATGTCAATTTTAGCCCATGTTCATTTTAAGCACCAACAACGAAGTGTGAGATTATCCATGCAAGTCCATTTTAACTGTTGTTGATTTTAAACACCAAAAAAATGAAGTGTGAGGTGATGCATGCAAAAATACTAATCTAATCCTTTCTGCAAATCTGCCACAGGCTGTAAACAGATGATTAGTAGTAAAGTCCAACCAACAGAAAACAAAAACTCAAAATTTGATAGAAATGAATGCATAATCCTAACTATGCGATTGCGTGATACTTACAGATCGAATGCATGAACCTGACAGAGAGAATGTGTAATTCTGACAGACAGAATGCATGATGATGACTAATCGATTGCATAGCACTAACAGGTCGATTGCGTGATAGACAGGCAAACAACAACTAAAGTTAAAAACTAAAAATAAATAAAAGAAAACTAAACCCGATCAAGAATCTGCAAAATCAATTGTGAAGCCCTAGCCAAATGTCTCATCATCCATTCAATATTGATTAGATCATATTTAACTTGATAAGAAATAACTAAACTATTATATCTATCAAAGGTCAGTTGCTCTTTTGAATCCTGTATCAATTTTTCTGCCTAGAGAACCTTTTGATAGCGTTTGGCTTCTCTTGTTTGTTGTTTCGTCCTTCTTGCACCTGAAATATTGAACTGTATTTTTCTTGCCATAAAGTGTTATAATCAAATCATGAAATAAAAGCAATTTGATCCCAGATTAACCCAGTTTGAGATAGAATTAGATAGACAAAATAAAAAATTAGACAACAGTCTTCCCTGCGAATGCATAATCCAGAAAGGGCAATTGCATGATCTGAACGGGGCGATTGCATAACCCTATCAGAGCGAATGTGTGACCCCGAGGGGTTGAATACGTGATGATGTCTATGCGATTGCGGGATGATGTAATCATGATTGCGTGATGGAATATCTATTCTCGAATTCCATGCGAAATCTGTAAAAAAAAATACAAATATTCGTACGACATGCAAAATTACACAGAGAATAGAGAAGGTAAGTTAGTTGTGATTCACGTCGGGTTCACCAAAATGTATGCATGTAAAATTCATCTTAATAACAATGTATCAATTAGAATCAAAGGGAAATCACAAATCCCTATCTAATCAAAAAATCTAACAAACAAGACAATGAAATAATGCAATATCAAGAAATAGGAATTATAAATCAAATCAATCAAAAACTCCCTATTCCAAGATTGTATATTGCTTCCATTGCTCTTCTCTTCTTTCTGGTATGATGGCTCTCAGATATTGCGCTGGTAACCTGCAAGTGACACAAAGATTCAAATTTTGTGATTATTGAAAATGGAGATTGGATGCTCAATTTATAGATTTTTGGTTGAGATTGATTTAAAGGTGGAACAGATTGATCAAGAGGTGGAACTCAGGTGAGCTCACATGAAAACTGATAGTTGAATTGTTGATTGTAGGAGTGGAACTCAATAGATTGAATAGATTAATTGAGTCAACTAATTGAGAAAAAGCTAACTAAAGGAAGAAAAAGAATGATTGGACGAAATAAAGAGGATGACTAATAAAGCTTAATTTAGAAAAAGTTAACTAAAAGATGGAAATAGAGATTGGAGAGATAATGATTTAATTAATTAATTTAGCATGTGCTTGCATTTAGATTTAGATTTTCAATTTAATCTTTGCATGAGATTTATTCAAATAATTGGATTTAATTAATTCAATTTAGTATTTGAATATATTTAGAACTTGACTTTGATTTTCAATTTGGTTTTTGAAATCATGCATATGTATTTGAATTTGGAAGAAATTGGAAGAATATGAAATTAAATGAAATTAGAATTTGGAGATTTGGAAATGGAGAATTAGAAGAATTAATTAGTTAATTAAATAATTTAAAGAAACTATTTAATTATTTAGAAATGGAATTTAATTAAATAATAAAGATTATTTAGTTTAAAGGATTAAATCATAATTAATTAAATAATAAATATTTAATTAGTATTTAGAAAAGGGTTGAATGATTAGATGATTAGAGAGATAGAAATTGAGAATTAATTTATTTAAATAATGAAGATTATTTAAATTGGGGAACTAAGCATAATTAATTAAATAATAAATATTTAATTAATATTTAGAAAATAGTTAAAATGATTAAATGATGATAGAATAAGAAATAGAATAATTAGTAAGATTATGAGGAAATACGAAATTAGAAGAATAAGATTAATTAACTTAATTAAATAATTAAAGAATTATTTAACTAATTAGAGGAATAATAATTAGTACATGATCAATGAGACATTTTTAGGTGTCTACACTTAGTTTCTACATGATCCCAATACTGACTTCCTAGACTCTTAATGTAAATCTTCATTATGTCGCTCCATATCCTATAGTTATCTTTGTTGAACTTCAGACCTTCTTTCTTCATCATGATCTACAAGATCTTTTCCTCAAGTTGTTAGGCTTTTAGGTTAAAGAGGACCTGAGATCCTCTGATACCAATTGATGGTATGATGAAAGAATAAGTATCTGGTAGAATACTGAGATGGGGGGTGAATCAGTATATTGAAAAACTGATACAAACTTCCCAATCTCAAATTCAAACTCACAAAATAAACTTTCACTATCAAGATCAATACTCAACATCAACCGGTTAACTGTTATAACAACTTAATAGTAAACAACTTCAATCTTGTAAACATCAAAATGCTTAATCATATCTCAACATATTCAATCTCTTAATGCTTCTAGTTATCATGCCTTATCAGAATAGTTAAGTTGTAAATCAAACCAACAAATAAGATCATAACCACAAAAACATTCACCACTTGACACAAATGTTTATACGTGGAAAACCCAAATAGGTAAAAACCATGATGAGATGAGACTCACAAGGATAGCTATCTAAACTCTTCTAAAGTTCACCCTGTTAGGAGCCAAGCATGTTAAAGCTTTTACAATAAGTCCTATTAAGAACTGATTCTGTTAGGAATCACCCGGTTAAGGGATTTACAAAATGCCTTGATGAAAAACAAAATACCCTGTTAGGAGTAACCTCGGTAGAGGGTTTGAGAATCCAAGCTAATGGACCACCTTGTTAGAGGATTTAAGAAGTAACCAAGCTTGTTAGAGCTTACCCGGTTAGGGGATTTCAATTCTGTTGTAATTGTTAGAAAACAACAGGTTTTTTGATCTATCTGAATAGCACTACATTTGCTTGATCAGATCCTCTTAAGCTTCAATCTACTTCTACATAAACTACAGATCCATTCTCCAGTTAGGAAACTACACACTCAACTGGTTTCAGCCAACACTTTGCCAACACTCTTACAAACAACTTCATCAGCCTTAAATACAAATCAATTAGGTTGGTAACACAACAAAAACCTAATTCTCTCATAGAGATTACAAACAAGTTGGTTGAATCTTGACCGTAAGAAATCATAACAATCTTTTCACACTCTTCAAGAAAATTCCAACCGCTCCATGATCACCGCTTCATTGGACTTTGTAACTCATCATGCACTATGCATTAGATGTAATCCACTTTGCTCATTCCCTAGACAGTCAAACAAACGAACAAATCCGCCAAAACAATCTGAACTTATCCTCATTCAATGATCACATGGGTCGTCATCATTACCGCTCATCATTAGATCTTAAACCAACAAACTTGACTAGTTAGGGTTTAACAAAAAAACAACTGGTAGGGTTTATCAGTTACATTTCATAGAAGGGGTTTAACCTTATACACCAGTTTACCAGTTCAACTCACAAATTTAACATACCAGTTTACAACATCTTCCACAAAGCTCTTCCTACTGGTTACAAGCCAATATCAATAATAACAACAATATCAGCAATATCATAAATACCATTACTGGTTCAATTCACATCAATGACAACATAACATATCATTAATGCAATCTTCATAAAAATGACAACATCTACCCATAATGCAAAATTTAAATTTTAATCCCATCCTCTTTTATTCTTCTCCAACATCCTCTTTATGATTTTTTAGAGGCTTTTATTACTAGCCTTAGCCTGTTAATTTCCTTGAGGATGATATCGGGTTGAATAGAAAATCTCAATTCCATGGCTGGCACAAAAATATTTGAACTCTTCGAACCTAAAACATTTGGCATTGTCAGCCACAAGTCTAATTGGTACTCTATACCTTGTGAGTATATTATCTATCAAGAAATCAATAACAACCTTGCTTGTAACATTTTTATTGGGGATAGCTTCTATCCAGTTGGTAAAGTAATCAATGGCTACAAGAATCCACCTATGCTCACCACTTGATTTATTTGTGATTTCGCCAATGAAATCCATTCCCCTCTAATAAAAGGGTGCTTCTACATGTACTGCCCTTAAAGGCAAAGCACCTGAAAACTTGAGTTTACCAGAAAACTTTTGACAAGCTTCACATTTTCTTGTGTAAGCATGGGCATCCTTAAATAAGGTGGGCCAATAGTACCATGCCCTTAGAAATTTATGAGTAATTGTGTGTGATGTGAAATGCCCACCACAAACACCTTCATTGATTTCTCTCATAACTTTATGTGACTGATCTTGGTCCAAGCAGAGTACCAATACTCCATCTTTGTTTTTCCAAACCAAATAGCCCTGTATCACAACATATTTCTGAGCCTACAAATTCAATGACCTCTTTTGATGGTCCTGAATTTTCCAAGGGAATTCCATGTATTGCAAGAAGTGAACAATCTATGTGTACTAGGGTTGCCTTTCTATACTAGTGATCTTGTCATTTGACACCTCCACACTATTCCCTTGAGTAGCATCAAGATTAGACTCAGCCATCAACTTAGTCAATCCTAATCCTCTAACCAATTTGGTGATTTGTATATCCATATCAAATTCCTGAATTTTATTTGTAGTGTTGTAAATTGTACACTCTTGCTAGGGTGGTACAATTTCACACTTGGGTTAGCACCCACCTTGGTGTGTCTTGCATCTTGCATTTCTAATTTCCCTCTAAGAATTTAATTAATTAATTTAATTAAATCTAAGGTCATGTCTCATCACTTTACATATTATAAATTTGGGTCCTTCACCCTAAGTGTGCCCCTTTTCATCTTATTCCTCCAATGAATCATTTAATCATAAACCCTAATTATGTCTTATTTTGACCATTTAGGTCCAATTTTGCATATCAAAACATTTCAAAATTGGCTATAACTTTGGGATGCGCTCTAATATCATCATATCTAATTGCCCTGAAAAATTTGGTGAAAAGTTGGTCGGCTCGTGGCGGGAATGCACATGGTCCGCAGCTTTTTCCCGAAATTTCAGGAGCACAATCCTATGATATAATAATGCTTAACCCCAAAATATCAGCGAGAAATTCAAATCTTAGGTCATCCTAAACATGAAATTAAGATCTAGGGTTTCATACTTAAGAGCTCTCTTTCTTCATTTGAAAAGGTCTTCTTCTAAAGATGTAAGAGCAGGTTTTTGGAGCATAAGAGACTTCATTGCAATGAAAGAGTAGATCTTTGAAGTCTTCAACAAAATTCAACATTCATCCATCAAACATTCATCAAGCATCATTTTATCAATTGGGGGCTTTTGAAGATGTAGAAGAACAATAGGAGATCACTGAGTGACGATTGTCTTATACATCTCCCTTGGGGATGGGTATGGTTTCATGTTGTTTTCATTTCTTTGCATAAGCTTCATTTTGATTCATATTCATACTTTATGTCACTTTTCATTGTGGATTTAGAGCATTTACTTTGTCAATTATAAGAAATTAGGGTTTACTCTTTAGGGTTGCTCTAGGTTGTTTACTTTCATTCTTAGGATCTTGCCCACACACAAGGTTCTTGCACACACATTTTTCAGTACATTATTAGCTATTTGTGGAGGTGGAAATCACCAACATAGGGGTTTGAATAAGGAAAAACCCTATATAGCCACCCCAAACCCTCTTTTTCAGCTTCAAGTACAAGTTCGGATCTGAGCGTCGTTGGAAGTTTCAGGACCAAAAGAGCACATAGGGATAGTTCTAGGTTGCATATCTCGGCAAAAACCCCAAGGACAGAGGTGTGGTGCCCTGTTTCTTCCCAGGACAGTGGTGTGGTGCCATGGTCTTGCCCTCTGTCAGCAGGACTTGGTAGAACAACACTTTGTAGGCTTCACAATCCCTCATGTCAGTTGCAGCTCTCAAAGTGTAGAATCAGGACAGTGGCGTGGCACCCTGGTCCTGGATATTTTTGCTCAGATTTCAGACACAGGTGCACCACTATTTTTTCCTTCTGATCTATACTTTTCAGCAGTGTATCGGTTGTTCTTTGATCTGCATTCTCAGATTAGGGTTTGCTTGCTTACTTGCATCCTATGTTAGATTGCATTTTGCATCATTCTTCTCTCTCATTTACAACAAAGGAATAGAAAACCTAAGAGGTAATCCATGACTCTCTCTTTCTCATAAGAAGTAGCCGATGTGCATTATCTCCCTAGGCTCTTTCTTATTCCATGAGTGTGTATGAGAGTGGGATTAGGGTTTCCATACTTAGTCTCACTTTTTCCCCTACACACTATTGATTCACCTACCCCTTTTCCTAGTCACTTCAAACTAATAAATACATCTTTAAATTTTGCATTAGGTATATATGCTACAACTTTAGCACATACTAAATAAAACTTGAAGTTTTTCACCGCCTTGACTAAGGCATACGCCTGTTTCTCAACAATATCATATTTGAGTTTTTCCGCTTGCAAGGTATAACTAAATAAAGCAATAGGTTGTTCAAACCCTTAGTCATTTTTATCTAACAATACTACAATGATGGTATGCAAAGAAGCGAAAGAAAACAATCAGAAATTTTTATCATATTCAGGAGATTTTAGTATCATGGCTTCCTTGATGGCCTTTTTAATGTCTGCAAAAGCATATAGTGCCTTAGCTATCCAATCAATCTTGGCTCCCTTTTTAAGCATCTTAGCAATTGGATTCACAATCTTTGTAAAATTTGAAACAAATCTCCTAAGAAAATTAATCTAACCAAAAAATGTCACCCCTTCTTTAGAAACAATGTCCAAGCAATTTTCCTACTATTCCACCAAAATTACACTTCTTAGAGTTCAGTGAAATACCATACTCTGGAGCCTTTTTGAATATATTTTCCAAGTGTGCACAATGATCGTCAACATGCTTTGAGAAGGTAGTAAGGTCATCCTAATAGACCACCATGATTATGTTGATTAGGTCTGCAAACACCACCTCTATGGCTCTTTGAAATGTTGCACCAGTATTTGTCAAACCAAATGGCATTCTCACATAAATATAAGTTCCCCAAGGAGTTGTAAAACTCATCTTATATTGTTCTGACTCCTTGAATTTCACTTAGTTATAACATAAGAAACCATTCATCATGGATAAAAGTTCACAACTAGTTACTTTTTGTAGCATAGCTTCCATATTTGGCAAAGGATAATTATCTTTCAAAGAGGCAATATTCAAATTCCTAAAATCAACACATAGCCTAATGTCTCCATTTTTCTTTCTAACAGGCACTAGATTTGAGACCCAAGAAGAGTGTTTGATTGGCTTGATTATTCCACCTTCTCTTAGCTTTGTCAATTCCTGCTGCATTTTTTGAGCTAAAATAGGATTAATTGGTCTTTTCTTCTGCCTGAATGGTTTGGCACCCGATTTAAATGGTATTTCATGCTAGAATAAATCCTCTCTGTAAGCTTTTAAATCATCATATGACCAAGCAAAAACACCTTTATACTTCTTCAACAATTGTATTAAATTATCCTACAGTAGGACTTAATTTCTTGCCAATATATACCATTTTAGGGGACTTTTGAGTTCCCAAGTTCACTTCCTCTAAGTCCTCTCTCTTAGCTGAAGATACTTTGTTCATTTCACTATAAATACCATCAAACACTCTCTCTAATGCAACCAATCCTTTAGGAATTTTATTTGTTTTTAACTACACCACTTCATTCCCAAAGACTATGTCCTTGCCATCAATGACCTCTACAAAAGCATTGAATTACATCTCTTGAGTTTCATACCGGTCTATACATTGGATAAACTTCAGTCTATCATCATCATCTTCAAATACTTATCAATTATAAACATTGTCAGGTATGGAATGCCTTGACTTTATCTCCACTTGTAACACTCCAACCAATGTAATATCATCAAATTTGAGAGCTACACTAGCTTAAAAAATTGTCATGATATTTTTTGCTCTCTTTGTCCAGTCAATAGAAAAGGCATCAAAAAACTCAATAGAATCCCATACAACATGCTTATATTGTTTAAGTCTCTTGTTCTTAGCAGCATACTTTGACCTAACTTGAGACACCACTAACTTTGAGTCTACTAAAACTTTCAACATCCTAGTTTCATGTTTTATTGCGACTTGAAACCCTAACAATAGAGCTTCATATTCATTAGTATTGTTTGTGCATTCAAAAGTTAGCAAAAAAGAATATTTGAAAGTTTTACTTGTAGGGGAAACAAACAAAACACCAGTATTGGATCTTTCTTGGGAGCATGCACCATCAAAAAACATATGCCATAATCCATTCTTCTCCATTTTTACTTCATCTAATGATTTTCAACAATGGGTTAGCCTTTTCAACAGTAAAATTACTCAAATCAACATCACAAAAGAAGGTCATTTGGTTGGGATCCGCTCTTTCCACAACTATGGATTCTCTTGGTTTTTTGTATAACTTTACCTCCCTTCCATTCACTGGTATTGTAGCATAGGAAAGATCCAATTGGACACTTCCACCCATTGCAGCTGCCAACTGTCTGGACAACAAGATTCCATACTGAGGCAATGTATCTACCACAAGGATATCCATCTTATACACTGCTTCAAGGAAATTGGCTAATTCACCTCTACATCCCTCATAGTTCCTACCACTGAGACCTCTCTATTATCCATTGCATAACACTTATCATATGAAGTGTCAATCCATAATCCTAACTCCTTCATAACTCCATATGGCATAACATTTGTTGTGGCTCCATAATCTGGCATATAGTTCCTTACTAGTCTATTGTTGACAACAAGCGTCAAGTAGAAAGGGTCGACTTGGGATGGATTTTGGGTGATTGTTGTACCCACATACACTTTAGGATTTTTTATCTCCTCAACTTCAATCTTGTCAACTGCGTCATTCAATTTGCTACTAGGCTTTGCTAATACATTGGAGATTAATGACAATGCAACATTCTTGTGCTCCTTGATTTTCATCATTTTCACTAGGGGAACTAAAACTTTCAAATGTGACAAAGTCTGAGTCATATCAAATTGTGAACACTTGATACACTAGGTGACTTACTAGCAATTATTTCCTTCTTGACACTCCTCTCTTCACTACCAGAAGACAAAATCTTATTAACACTACCAGAAGATGATTCTTTGCCTGCAACATTCTCCTTGTGGCCTATGTCAAGGATATCAATTTGCTTATTCTGTTCTTCGCTTATTTCTTCTACCCTATTTATCCTGGCTTATTTAAGAACATTTACAACGCTTTGGGCCAAGCTTGGGTTGACTACTCTATTTCTCAAATTGTAAGCACTTCTAGATGAATTAACAATAGCTACAATGCGAGACCTAATTTATTCATCACTTGGTCTCTCCATCTTGATGTC
Organism: Cryptomeria japonica; assembly: GCF_030272615.1. Taxonomy (NCBI): domain Eukaryota; kingdom Viridiplantae; phylum Streptophyta; class Pinopsida; order Cupressales; family Cupressaceae; genus Cryptomeria; species Cryptomeria japonica. The sequence continues at coordinate 631,543,204 of NC_081407.1, forward strand.
AACATTAGCATCATTCACAAAATTTATTACCATACAAACATATTTATTTGAGACATGAATAAATTGTTGATGTTGCAATTGTTTCCTACTAACATGAGACTTGTTCAGTTTATCTTTAGAAGAATTTCCCTCCTCAACTTCATAGGGATGTGATGAAACCATATTAATTGTTTGCTCATGATGATCACCTATATCAGTTCCTTCACCCTAATGTCTTTGTGCAAACACAAATTTAGCTACTTCACACTAGTGAGGAGAGTGAGGTATATTACAAGCTACACACCACAGAGTTTCTTCAACCATATGAGCACCTAGTCTCATAAAGGGGTCTGGGGTATCTTTGTTACTTGAAGCCGGACCCTTCTGAGTCTCTTGAACAAGTTTACCATCCTTCCAATTGGTATGATAAATAATATCATGTAATCTCATTTGCTTCTGAAACCCTTGTCTATCTTGAGATGACTCCTTTTCATTTTTAGCCACCTTATAACTTAAATACTTGAATGCACTCATAAGCCTATTTAATTTATCTTCTTCATGAGGTTGCCTATTTTGACAATTCTTGGGATTCTGTAGGATCTTCACCTCATCCCTCCTTCCAACTTTTCCAGCAACCCTTCTATTATTCTCAATACTTATGGATGTCTTAAAAGCATCAGTAAGGGTTGCATGCTCCCTAGTTCTGAGCTCATAGCAAAATTTTGGGTTAAATGCCTTGAGATAGAAAGCCAAACTCATTGCATCATTTGGGTCCATGTCATGAGGCATCTTTCTCAAAGCCTTTATAAATCTAGCATTAAATTCTATGACCATTTCATTTTGGTTCTTTTGAATGGTTGTAATTTCTCCCAACCTAAAATGTGGGTCAGTGTGGTCACCATATTTCTCTCTAAATACCCTCTGGAAATCATGCCAACTATGAATATGCAAGTCAGGTAGTCTTTTGTACCAATCTCTTGCATCATCAACCAAAGATTGTATAAACAACTTCATTACGACGTCTCCATGTTCAACCTCATAATTATCAATAACATTCAAAAAGGCCCTTAAGTGATCTTCCCTGATCGATTACATCTTGGAAACTTAGGCAACTCAGATCTAATCTCATTGTCCATTTGGTTAGGGTAACCCAGAATGCCTTTAAAATCGAATTGCCCATACCTTTCCATACGGATTTGTGGCCTTTGAAATAGATTTGAAGCTTGGTGTTGAGAAACATGGGCATTCAGATTAGGATTTTTTTGATGTGCATTCCCTACATTGGGCAACTGATTTGGGGGTTGGGGTTCACTTGTGGTAATGTTGGGACTAATGGTGCATTAACATTCTGGGGATTCATTGCAAACATCTATTGTTGGGCCTGCAAGTTTTGAAGTTGTTGTAGCAACTGCTGATTTTGTTGATATTGTTGTAATAATTGTTGTTGCACATTGATCTAGGGTTGCACTGAAGGCAAGGACACTAGAGGTGCATAAACTACAAGTATTCTTATAGGCACCGACATAGGAATAGAGGTCAAGATAGGTGCAATAGAACTTGGATGGGTCACTTGATGGATAGGTGCAATAGAACTAAAAATTGCATATGACTAATCTTGGTCAAATGACCATTAGCAGTTTATTGCTAGTCATTTATAATGCGACCAAATTTATGACTAAACTATTTTAATCATTTATTGGTTGTTTTGATTGATCAATTTGGTCATTGATTTAGTCATTGATTTGGTCATTAATTTGGTCATCGATTTGGTCATTGATTTAGTGATTGATTTAGTAATTAATTTAGTCATTAATTTCGTCATTGATTATTGTTAACTGATCATTTCTTTAATCATGGTAGTGATTTATCTAGTCATTGATTGTTGTTAATTGGTCACTTGTTTAGTCATGGTAGTCATTTATTTAATCATATATTTAGTCATTACTTAGTCACATATTTAGTCATTATAATCATTAATTACCCCCAATTGGTAGTATATTTAGTCATTTGTATTCACTGATATTTGTTTATTGGTAGTATATTTAGTCATTTTTATTTATTGGTTTCCATTAATTGGTAGTCAATATAGTCATGCTATGAATAATTTATTAAATACCATAAATTGTATAATGCAAAAATAATATAATATTAAACTTGAACTGAAACATAAAACCAAATAAAAATATTACATATATGAACAAACTACAACACACACACACACAGGGAGATTATATATATATATATATATATAATCTGTGTGTGTGTGCTATAAAATGCCAAAGTTGTCTAAGAGTTTCCAACTCATTCAAATAGACCATGATAATTAAGACCCCTAAATAACACATTCAAAATACTGCATAAAGCAGTGAGCCAAAATGTCTAACAACTAGTACATGATAAACATGATCAACTATGTCATTTTTTGCAAATATTTTAGTAGTCATTGTGTGCAGGTTTCCTCTTTCTATTTAGGACAGACAACTCCACCTATTTTGTCTTCATAAACAAGGGGTATGTTACTTGTGACCTCTAAAATAGATAGGGAGTGAACCTGCTCAATGCCCACAACAACACCATCAAACGGATCCAACACTGTAACTTTATCCTCTTCTTTGAGTTTATCGGCACATTTTTGCAAAAAGAAAAAAACACATTATATTACATAGGTAATCATTACCCTTCTTTGCATGATAAAATAACCATTACTCAACATTCTCATTTCTGGAAAAGGAAAAAAAAAAAAAAAAAGTGATTTTACATAGACTTGAAAAAAAAAATGAAGGTAAAAACAATCAAATGATTGCCAGATAAAAGAAGCACGACAAAACTATTTGCAAAATCAATAAAGAACATACGAGAATGCAATTGAGATACAATTCTCATAGTCCAAGCCATCAAACATGCCAATATTTCCAATATGATCCCCTAATAGCAACACATTTGTTCTATCCTTAACAACAGAAGCACCATTGGCATCACTTTCAAGCCCATTATTGCTGCCAAATTTCTCATGGACTGGGGTAGCCATTTCAAGAGGCATGCTCATTCTTGTTTAATACATGAATTTTCTTTCTTGTTAAATAATCCATCAATTTACATCAATATGTAATATGAAAACTTAAATATGAAGCAACAAATGTCCATCATACAAAGTATATTATAACGATAAAACAAAACACTCAATTCACCATAACAATCAACTAAACTTGCATCTATGCATCCCTTCTAAATAATCCATCAATATAAATCAATATGTAATATAAAAACTTGAATATGAAGCAACATACATCCAGCATACAAAGTATATTATAACAATCAAACAAAATACTCAATTCAACATAACAGTCTGTATTAAACTTGCATCCATGCATCCATTTTTATTACAATAATCGAGTGCAAAATAGAAAAGATAGAAGACAAAAAACTAAAAGGTCAGGGAAAGTGACTAGGGAAGAAAAATAGATAAGCGACCTTACATGGTTGAAGAAGGATAACAAAATGCAAAAATATAGACCAATTTTGTTTTCCCAAATCTCTAAAGCTAATCCTTGCAGTTTTCTGCTATTAGCAAACTTATTCTTTGCATACATATATACCTTCAAACGATGAATAAATAGGATGCTAACACCTAGCACCTAACATGAAGTGTACCTTCAAATCCAACAAGGTTGCCATGGATATCAAAAACCATGCGATTAGAAACCACCTTGACATTCTTAAAATTTCTGTCACATAACCTGTCAAAAGTAGGTTTTGCAGCAAGTTAGATGTTTTTGATAACACTTATCCAAAATCCAACAAAACTAATATCCACAAACTGCAAAGAATAGAAAAAGATCTCTTGTGCAAGAATTATTTCCTTGATTGCTTCAATCTCATTTTTATAGTCTAAATGCTAAAAAAAGTAAGCATATATATCAGATTACCTCTTCAACAATGTCTACAATGCCAGCTGATAAATATCAGAATAGGCACCCCCAATTTTCTGTAACAAACAAACCAGAATTAATCAATTACCACTCCAGAAATGCAAATGTCAACCTTCAAATTCTTCAAACATGCTAACCACGAGTAATGGATGAAGTTTCCACCTCAAGGATCTCAAACAATTGAACCACACCATCCCGAAAGTCGATTGCTGAATTTGTAATAGAGTTCCTTATACACCCTCAACAAGGAGTGCATGATTTTTTTCCCACCCGCCCTTATCAAGGAAAACACTCATTCTTACTATGATCCTCACATGATGCTTAACAAAAATCTGAAAAATGATATTTCCTTCATTGTGTGAAATATGAAATATAATCCATTCACAATAGTCTTTTTCTAGATTCAAAAATCAACAATCAAACTACAAACACCAGCAGGGTGAGCTCTTATGCCATGTGTTACATATATGTAGCACGGATTATAATTGATTAGTAATCATAATCTATGAGGTTGAACCTTTTGAATTCTTTTTCCATTTTCTTTCTTGTACTTCATCAAATTGGTTTTTGTTTTCTTTGCAAACCATGTTATTTTAGTTTCTCTAGTTTGTGTTTGAGTTATCTTTTCTAGTTGTTTATTTTTTCACTATAAGTTTCCATGCACATGAGCAGGTTGGACAAAATGGCAACAAGATAGTCTAAACATGAAATCATTTATATCTCTTCTAGAGATAATAATGGTCTTAGCCATGTCAAAATAGTAAATACTAAAAGGTGAACAACAAATAAAAGAATTAATGCAAATAGCATACATACACGTAACACCACCTTTTACTGCACCAGTCCAAGTAATGAAAAAGGAATATGACCTAGCAATGGACAAATACTGTTAATTATCAAATTCTGGACTTCTTTGACAAGGTTTTTATCAAGCTTCGAAAAACTTGTTAGTTAACCTTGTGAAAGTTATGGAAATGGTAAAAATCTATACATTATAGTGTTCACATCCCATAAAGAAAGCAACAAGGTTGCAGATTTTCTTGCAAACTGTGCAATGCAAGTCTGGAGTTGAGTAGTGTATTAAATTCAAGAACATGAAAACCTCCCAGCTAAAGATAATGATGCCCAACATAAACAAATGTCGAAGCTTCTCTAGGTTTTATCCTCCTTTATTCTTATTCTAACAAGCTCTTATTTCGATGGAAAAACAATATATGTGCAATGTGAAGCTATAATCTATTTCGAGGATGGAAATAGGATGTTCATTGCTTTGATTCCCTTTTGCACAATATGAACCTACCTGTCATTGTAAGTAATAATTTTTATCTTGGTAATTAAATTTCAACATTGAAGGGAAACATTCAATTATGTTAAATCCCTTAAAATATTCTAGTGAGATTGATTTTGATCCATTCATACTCTATGATAAGCAATGACCTTTTTTACTTGGATTGATAAGAGATTTGATTATCTATTCTAGGAGTTGAAGAATTCCACGGTGAGGTGAATCCTATTATAAAGTACACTATTTCAGATTTAGCCACACCATGGCAAATTTGATAACCATCACAACTACAAGGCTACAAACAACGCATTTCAGAAATTACACTCAAAATTTGAGAGGCATAAACTTAACAGTTTATGAATCTCAAAGAGTTGTTAGAAAATCTAAATTTTGTTGTTATTTTTAGTCATCAAACATCATCCATAAATTGGCACACCTTGAACTTGAGCATTCTACGAATCTCGATGAGTTGCTTGAAAATCTGAAAATTTATATTATTGATCATCATCAAACATCATCAATAAACGGAGACACCTTGGCATCCTTTGTCATCGTAGCTCCCTAGTTTATTTCTTTAACTAGCTTGTTGCTTCAAGTTCCGTTAAGGTTCAAGATACAACTAAGGCTCTTTCATTTTTCCAATATAGCATGATAGTTATCCCCAAAGGCTAAGCTACAAATAATGCATTCAAGGAATTAGGCTGAAAATTTGAGCAGCAGAACCTTAACATACAAGGAATCTCAATGAGTTACCTAAAGATTTGAAAATTTCTGGTATTGATCTTGATCAAACCACATCCATAAAGGGGCATGCAGCATTATTTTCCATCGTGGCTCACTAATTTATTTCTCTAACCAACATGTCTCTTTGCCTTCTCCATAGCAACAAACACTTGACATTATATTAGTTTTTCAAAGTTTGATATTTATCCTCAAAAGCTTTCTATTGGTGACTGAAGCCTTTTGTTTGGCCAAAATTCTGTATTTGGTGACTAAAAGATTTTATTTGGCCCAAAGGCTTTTATGCTCCAATTTTAGAACAAAAAGGAAAGAATAGTAGAAAATCCATTCATAAAAATTATTGCAGTCCAAGAGCAATCTCACAGCCTATAACCTTTAAAACCACATTTTATAATCAACAGAATTCAAATTATACTTGTGAAACACCATCACTACCAATACTGCATTAATTGGTAGAAAAGAAATCAAATTTCAGTCAAGGATGTAGATTGCTGATATGACATCAACTTGACTATCCGGTGTTTCTAAATAGAATAGCATAGAATTGGTCGTTGTCTAGAAAAATGAACCATTGCACTTGTATTTATATATTTTTCAAAAATTGCTATTGAATGCAACAAATGAGACAACATCAGCTCGCATCATCAAGGTAGAATTCTAGTGAAGATAGTGTAAATGTTATTGCAATTTCCAATTTAATGAACAAGTTATATGCAAGATGGTGTATTTAAGATTTTGGTATTATGACTATGACAATAATATTGTTGTCTTTAATATTGTAACAAGAAATATTGAAGATCTTTCTTTTGCTGCAGGTATGGAGGATGAACATGTATCGATTTCAATGTCATCCCCTTTCTTTTGAATGATGCATATATAGTAAGGTAGTCATGATCAAGTGGCACCTTGATCGGGCATGTCTTTTAGACATGTCCAACCAAGATGTCACTTGGTCATGACTCTTCCAAATGTCAACCAATCCACTCGGTGTCTATGATAACTAATCGATGCCATTGTAAATGATAACAGATCGATATAAACACACCCGATAATGAATCGGTATCAAAGCAAACAAGCCCAATAACTAATTCGGGTCAATTCTAATATAACCCGATTATATATCAGTAATGTTTTGGACATGTATTTAATTACAATTCAATAATGGAGAGGTTCAATATATAAATCATTCGTATGAAATATATATCTGCATTACCGTCTTTCTTCATTTGATGTAAATAGATAGGTATACTTTTTTATCTTATCGATGCTACTTGAATCAACACTCCCTCTTAGCTAGGGAAGATAAAGTTACCTTGTCTATCATCTCATTTCTTATGATGGTCAGGATTCCTTATGAGGTTTCATAATCTTACTCTACATAGGATTATACCATTAAAATATGAAGTATCACCTAAACACGTGATACAAGGGGTTAGTCATATTGTAATGACATGATATCACCTAAGCATGTGATATTAGTATTGCCTACACACGCAATACTTAAGGATAATCATATGAAAATAGTTATATTTTCAACATATCTAAGTTGTGATAAGTGCAATAGCATTCTATTTCAAATGTAATATCACAACACAATCATGGCACATCGATGACATACCAGAGATCTTATCACAATAACTGGTTTGAACATCATAAGATCGTCACCTTATGATGTTCCCATACAAGTGTACAATATTTGAGAAGTCGTCACTTCTTGAATATGAACACAGGGGGTTACACCCATAGAAGTCCTAACACAACAAAGAAGTTTACACATTAAACATCTTATTGATATGCAAGTATAGGTTACAAAACAGATTACCTTTCAATCATACCCAAACCTTTTCTGAAGTGATCAACCCTCACTTTGGAAAGGGGTTTGGTCAGAATATCTGCAGTCTGGTCTCCTATATTCACATACTCCAATTGGATCACATTTTTTTCTACCATATCTCGCATGTAATGGTATGGAATCTCAATATGCCTGGATCTATCATGGAACACTGGATTCACTAAAAGTTTTATGCAGCTTTGATTATCGCAATAGATAATAGTAGGTTTCATATGATCACCAAACAATTCCACAAGTAACTTTCTAAGCCACATTGCTTCTCGAGTAGCCATGGAGGCCGCAATGTATTCGGCCTCGGTGGAACTTTGCGCTACAGAAGACTGCTTTCTGCTGATCCAGGATATCATGGCTGATCCCAAACTGAAGCAGCACCCAGAGGTGCTTGTCCTATCAGTCACACTTCTAGCCCAATCTGAATCTGTGAATCCATGTAGATTAAGATCAACTTTCTCATACTTGAAACCAAGATTTAAGGTGCCTTGTAAATATCTCATAATGTGTTTTACTGCAACTAGGTGTATCTCCTTTGGCTCACACATAAACTGACTCAAAGCATTCACTGCATAGCAGATATTTGGCCTTGTATTTATTAGGTACATAAGAGACCCAATCATCTACCTGTATAGAGTGGGGTCAGTAGAAGGTGATTCTACTGCTGCTTCTTTAAGTTTATGAAGATTGATTTCCATTGGAGAGGTCATGGGTCTACAGTTTTGCATTCCAAATCTCTTCAGGATGTCCAAGGTATACTTGCCTTGGTTTAGAACAATGTTATCAGAATTCTGCCATACTTCCAACCCTAGGAAATAATGAAGGAATCCCAAGTCCTTCATATCAAATTCTTTGGATAGATCTTTTTTGCATTGATCTATAAGGTGATCTTCTCCTGTGATTAATAAGTCATCAACATATAAAATCAATATTAGCATATCACCTTTGTTATGTTTGTAATAGAGATTAGGATATGCATCATTTTTAGAGAAGCCTAGTTTTGATAGATATGTGTCAATTCTTTCATACCAGGCCCTGGGAGCCTGTTTAAGCCCATATAGAGTTTTCTTGAGTCTACACACATGAGACTCTGCATGATGAATCTCAAACCCTTCAGGTTGCTCTAGGTATACTTCTTCAGAGATCTCTCCATTAAGAAAAGTTGTCTTTACATCCATTTGATGTACCTTCCATCCCTTTGTTGTTGCAATAACTAGCACAGTCCTTACTGAGGTATATCTGGCTATGGGAGAAAATGTTTCTTCATAGTCTATTCCTTCCTTTTGAGAGAACCCTCTGGCTACAAATCTTGCCTTATATTTTTCAATACTGCCATCTGCTGCATGTTTGATCTTAAAAAGCCATTTAGAAGAAACAACAGATTTCTTAGTTGGCCTAGGAACAATCTCCCATACATCATTTTTCATTATGGATTGATACTCTTTAGACATAGCATCCTTCCATACTTGATGTTTAAGGGCATCAGTTACATTGTCAGGTTCATTTTTAGATAGATCATTCATAAGAGCAACATAGCTAGTAAATTTATTAGGCTTTTTGCTTTCTCTAAAGGTTCCTGAAGGAGCAGCAAACCTCTGAGCTTCTTCTACTGTTTTGGTGGCCCATAGTGGTCTTTTCTTGAGATTTCTAGGTGAGTGTTCATTTTCATTTTTAGTTTCATCTAGATTCTCCCTCTGAAACTCAGGAGCAAGATCTTCATCTAAGTTAGAAGTAGGGACATAGATTTCAGGTTCTATGGAGCTCTGAGCTCTTTTGAAGGCTAAGTCCTCCTCAAAGATTACATCCCTACTTAGTTCAATATTTCTTTGACCAGGTACATAGATTCTGTAGGCTTTGGAGGTTTCACTATATCCTACAAGCATTCCTTTTTTTCCAGAAGGCTCTAGTTTTAGTCTTTTTCTTTAGGTACATGGATATAGACAAGACACCCAAATATCCTAAGGTGGCTGATATCTGGCTTAATTTTAGTGAATACTTCCTCAGGAGTTTTATCTTCAAGATGGGAGTGTGGGCATCTGTTTTGTATATATACAGCGGTGCTGGATGCTTTTGCCCAGAGATTTGTATTAAGGTTTTGATCTAGAATCATGGCCTTGGCAGCTTCGACTATAGTCCTATTTTTCCTTTCAGCTACCCCATTTTGTTAGGGGTTATAAAGTATAGTAAGCTCCCTCTTAATCCCATTATCTCTACAAAATTCTTTAAATGAATCTGATGTGTATTCTCCCCCATTGTCAGTTCTTAGGGTTTTAACTTTGTTTCCTGAGTAGTTTTCAATTAGTGATTTAAATTCTTTAAACCTAGAGAGGATTTCTTCTGATTCTTTACTTTTCAGAAAGTAGATCCAAGTCTTCCTAGAGTAGTCATCAACAAATATTACATAATACAAGAATCCCCCTAGAAAGGGTACGGACATAGGTCCGCATACATTAGAATGAACTAACTCTAAAATTTTACTAGTTTTCCTAGTACTATTTTGGAATGTACCCTTGGTATTTTTTACCTAGGGCGCATCCTTTACATGCCCCTGAATGATCTTGCTTTAATTTGGCTAGACCTGTGACAAGGTTTCCTATTGAAGATAAAGCCCTAAAATTGAAATGGCCTAATCTTCTATGCCAAACTTCATTTGCATTAGTGGCTTCATGGATTAGGGCTAGGTTGGGTTCTGTGCACAACTCATACAAATAGCCCTGTCTCTGTCCAATGGTCTTTGCCTTCTTGATGGAAGAGTTCTTTGGCCAAGCCAATACTCTGTTGTCCATGAATGTCACTCTATATCTGTTATCTTCCAGTGCCGATATAGAGACTAGATTCCTTTTGATGTCGGGGACATATAGTACTCCTTCGAGCCGCAAGGATATGCCTGTCTTCAATTTGATGGTGCAGGTTCCCATTCCTCTGACTGGATGTGTGGAGTCATCTCCGATGGTTACTTCCTCATCACTCTCCTCTGTCATGGAGTCAAATACTTCTCTAAACCCTGTGATGTGCCTGGATGAACTATTGTCAATCACCCATGAGTTGATCTTGTTAGAAGCTTGGCTTGTGAGTGCTGAGTAGAGTACATATTTTTCGGAGTCATCTTCCCCTTTAGTCTTTCCTGCTTTGGCAAATGTAGCATGTTGCTTGGTTCTTTCCGGGCACTTTGCAACATAGTGTCCAAACTGATCACATCTGTAACATTGGATGTGAGATAAGTCCTTCTTTGAAGTGTTCTTGCCTTGATGACCTTTTCTCTTCCTAAACTGCCTTTTCTTGTTTTGCTTGGTGGAGTTAGTGTTTAGGACTTGTAGGTCTTCATCTATATTCTTATGTTTCATTGCTTTCTTATTTAGTCTAGATTCCTCTTGGAGACAGTCATCTCTTAGTCTTTCAAACTCAGGATATTTGTCCCTTGCACTGATGCCCTGGACAAATGTTTCCCATGCACTAGGTAAACCATCTAGAGCAATGAGTGTTAACTCTTTGCTCTAGATCTCATATCCTAGGGTTGCTAGTTCATCTCTTAGAGTTGAGATCCTCATGAAGTAGGTGTTTACTGTCTCTCCTTTGTTCATGGTTATATGATTGATTTCTCGCTTCAAGGCCAGAGTTTGACTTGCATTTGATATCTCAAATGTGTTCACAAGTGCTTTGAACATTTCAAAAGCCATTTCATGTTTCTTTATAATGGGCATTATGTTATTTCTCACCCCATCAATAATAATCTTGATTGCTTTTTCATTTCCTTCTATCCATGATGCTTTGTCAGGTTTGGTCTCTGGTTCCATAGATTCAGTCTTGATAAAAGTTTCAACTTTTCTCTCGCTTAGAATCATCTTGATTCCGAACTTCCATGTGGAGAAATCATCACCCACACCAAGTCTATCTTCGAATCTCATAGCATTGGCCATTAGAGAAATAGGATGCTTGATATAAACTAGTTCTTAAATTTTACACAAAATTGAATAGCCTCAGGTTCGATAGCCTGGCTCTGATACCATGTAAATGTTATTGCAATTTCCAATTTAATGAACAAGTTATATGCAAGATGGTGTATTTAAGATTTTGGTATTATGACTATGACAATAATATTGTTGTCTTCAATATTGTAACAAGAATAGTAATAATATTGAAGATCTTTCTTTTGCTGCAGGTATGGAGGATGAACATGTATCGATTTCAATGTCATCCCCTTTCTTTTGAATGATACATATATAGTAAGGTAGTCACAATCAAGTGGCACCTTGATCGGACATGTCTTTTAGACATGTCCGACCAAGATGTCACTTGGTCATGACTCTTCCAAATGTCAACCGATCCACTCGGTGTCTATGATAACTAGTCGGTGCCATTGTAAATGATAACAGATCGATATAAACACACTCGATAATGAATCGGTATCAAAACAAACAAGCCCAATAACTAATTTGGGTCAGTTCTAATATAACCCGATTATATATCGATAATGTTTTGGGCATGTATTTAATAGCAATTCGATAATGAAGAGGTTTGATATATAAATCATTCATATGAAATATATATTTGCATTACCATCTTTCTTCATTTGATGTAAATAGATAGGTATACGGTTTTATCTGATCGATGCTACTTGAATCAACAGATAGAATTAAAACAACTATAATTATGGTAACAAACCATAGATAAATTTTAATTTACAAGCATGCTGAAAACCCAAATGTGAGATCAAAGGCAAGTAGAAAAGTGAATCCATGTGTTACAAGCCTAGTTACCAGAAACGCGACGAGAGACTTCCATTTCGTGTTTCGACGAAAGAAATGGGTTTCCCGTTGTGGACGGTCGTTTCAGCTGTGATTTTCATTTTTTTAGCAGTTGTCCTTAAAATTTAAATAAAAACTTAGATATTTTTATCTTTTCTTCAACTTAGAGGTGGAGTTTACATTAGTTTATAAATGCCAATAAAGCCCAAGCTGGAGTTTACATTAATTTGCAATTTTTGTAAGTCAGAGTTAAGTATCACACAAAAAAAAAAATTGTCCTCCTGATTTTATTATACTTATTGTGTGAAATGTTTAATACAAATTATTTTAAAATGAAAGAATGAAATCAAAGAATGTTTAAAATTTTTATAGAGATATATGTTTTAGAATTTTTATTTTTAAAATTAATTATATTATATTATATATATATATATATATATATATATATATATATATATATATATATATATAATCTGTTTCTTATAGGCAACCTTTTAAACTTCTGTTTCTCGTAACGTTGTCGTTGCGTTTCTCATTTCTCGTTTCTGATAACATAGGTTGCAAGTAATAAATATATGTAGAACCAGATTATATCATTAAAATGTATCTTACCACTTTTGCATAGGCTTTACAGACCTCTAACTATTAATGCATTAGTAGCCTCTGCAAGATAAGACTCTCCTAACTCAGTAACCTCCTATATTTTGTTTACTCATTTCATGCTTATTAGACTGTAACATTGGTCACAATTATGATATTGATATTGGATTAGATTGACGACATGCTTAACTATGTTAAGTGTCAATCCATAAAGCTATCCGAGCTATTAACCCGATAGCATATTAATGTCGATTCATATCGGCATTAATATGCTATCAGGGTATTTACCCGATAGCATATAATGCTAGCAATTATTGTTTATGTTAATCCATATGCTTTGATACAGATTCATAATCGGGTATGTTTTATATATCTGCAATAGTTAACAAAAGACATATGATATCGATCGGATATGTTTAAGCACTATTATCATTAACATATCGATCGATATGATTAAGTACTATTATCATCAGCGATGATACCGATTCATTATCAGGCATGTTATAAACATTGTTATCATTAAAGATACTGATGCATTATCTGGTATGATTGAAGCACCGATTAGTTATGAATTGGGTGTTGTTAGTAGGGGTCACGACCAAGTGATATCTTGGTCAGACATGTCTAAAAGACATGTCCGATCAAAGTGCCACTTGATCATGGCCACCCTACTACTTGTACATCATTCCAATCAAAGGGGATGACATTGAAATCGATACATGTTCATTCTCCTTACCTGCAGTAAAAGGAAAGATAACAATATTAGTGTCATTGACATAATATCAAATTGAAATACACCATCCTACATATAACTTGTCCTTTAAATAGGAAATTACGATACATTTACATGGTATCAGAGCCAAGTTGATCGAACTTGAGGCTATTTAATTTCATGAAACAAATTTAAAGAACAAGGTTATATACTACATCACATTTCTTCAAATGGCCAGTGCTATCAGATTCGAAGACAGACTTGGAGGTGGCGATGATTTTTCAACCTAGAAATTCAGAATTCAAATGATCTTAAAGGAGAACAAAGTGGATTCGTTTGTTCAAACTAAAAATGATCAACTCGAAAATGAACCTGACAAAACAACATGGATTAAGGGAAATGACAAGGCAATAAAAATAATAGTTGATGGGGTGAGAAACAACATAATGCCCATCATAAGAAAACATCAGACAGCCTATAAAATGTTCAAAGCTCTTGAAAGCACACTTGAGATATCAAATGCAAGTTGAACTCTAGCACTAAAACGAGAAATAAATCATATCACCATGAACAAAGGGGAGACAATCAACACCTACTTTATGCGGATATCAGTTCTAAAAGATGAACTTGCAACTCTGGACTACGAGATCCAAAGCAAAGAGCTAACACTCATTGCTTTAGATAGGTTGCCTAGTGGATGGAGCACATTCGTCCAAGGCATCAGTGCAAGGTCTAAATATCCCAAATTTGAAAGATTAAGGGATGACTGTCTCCAAGAGGAATCAAGATTGAACAAAATAGGAATGAAACACAAGAATATAGATGAAGACTTGCAGGTTCTAAACACCAACTCCACCAAGCAAAACAAGAAAAGGTAGTTTAGAAAGAGAAAAGGTCGTCAAGGCAAGAACACTTCAAAGAAGGACTTATCTCACATTCAATTCGGACACTTCATTGCAAAATGCCCAGAAAGAACCAAGAAACATGCTACATTTGTCAAAGCAGGGAAGACTAAAGGGGAAGATGACTCTGGGAAATACGTATTCTACTCAACACTCACAAGTCAAGATTCTAACAAAATCAACTCATGGGTGATTGACAGTGGTTCATCCAGGCACATCACTGGGTTTAGAGAAGCACTTGATTCCATGACAGAGGAGAGTGATGAGGACGTAACCATCGGAGATGACTCCACATATCCAGTCAGAGGAGTAGGAACCTGCACCATCAAATTGAAGATAGGCATAACCTTACAGCTTGAAGGAGTACTATATGTCCCCTGCATCAAAAGAAACCTAGTTTCTATATTAGCACTGGAAGATAAAGGATATAGAGTGACGTTCATGGACAACAAAGTATTGGCCTGGCCAAAGAACTCCTCCATCAAGAAGGCAAAGACCAGTGGACAGAGACAGGGCTATTTGTATGAGTTGTGCATGGAAACCAATCTAGCTCTAATCCATGAAGCCACTAATGCAAATGAAGTTTGGCATAGAAGATTAGGCCATCTGAATTTTAGGGCTTTATCTTCAATGGGAAACCTTGTCACAGGTCTACCCAAATTAAAGAAAGTTCATTTAGGGGCATGCAAAGGATGTGCCCTAGGTAAGAATACCAAAGGTGCATTCCAAAATAGTACTAGGAAAACTAGCAAAATTCTAGAATTAGTTCATTCTGATGTATGTGGACCTATGTCTGTATCTTCTCTAGGGGGATTCTTGTATTATGTAATATTTGTTGATGACTACTCTAGGAAGACTTGGATCTACTTTCTGAAAGTAAAGAATCAGAAGAGATCCTCTCTAGGTTTAAAGAATTTAAATCACTAACTGAAAACCACTCAGGAAACAAAATTAAAACCCTAAGAATCGACAATGGGGGGGAATACACATCAGATTCATTCAAAGAATTTTGTAGAGATAATGGGATTAAGAGGGAGCTTACTATACCTTATAACCCCCAACAAAATGGGGTAGCGAAAAGAAAAAATAGGACTATAGTTGAAGCTGCCAAAGCCATGATACTAGATCAAAACCTTAACACTAATCTCTGGGCTGAAGCTTCCAGCACCGCTGTGTATATACAGAATAGGTGCCCTTACTCCCATCTTGAGGACAAAACTCCTGAGGAAGTATTCACTAAGATTAAGCTTGATATTAGTCACCTTAGGATATTTGGATGTCCTGTCTATATCCATATACCTAAAGAAAAGAGACAAAAACTAGAACCTTCTGGAAAAAGAGGATTGCTTGTAGGATATAGTGAAACCTCCAAAGCCTACAAAATCTATGTACCTGGTCAAAGAAATATTGAACTAAGTAGGGATGTAATATTTGAAAAAGACCTGGCTTTCAAAAGAGCCTAGAACTTCATAGAACCTGAAATCTATGTACCTACCTCTAACTTAGATGAAAATCCTGCCCTTGAGTTTCAGAGGGAGAATCTAGATGAAACTGAAAATGAAAATGAAAACACACCTAGAAATCTCAAGAAAAGACCACTATGGGCCACCAAAACTGTAGAAGAAGCTTAGAGGTTTGCTGCTCCTTCTGGAACCTTCAAAGAAAGCAAAAGACCTAATAAATTTACTAGCTACATTGCTCTTATGAATGATCTATCTAAAAATGAACCTGATAATGTAACAGATGCCCTTAAACATCAAGTATGGAAGGATGCTATGTTTGAAGAGTATCGATCCATAATGAAAAATGATGTATGAGAAATTGTCCCTAGACCAACTAAGAAGTCTATTGTTTCTTCTAAATGGCTCTTCAAGATCAAACATGCAGCAGATGGCAACATTAAAAAATATAAGGCAATATTTGTAGCCAGATGTTTTTCTCAAAAAGAAGGGATAGACTATGAAGAAACATTTGCTCCTGTAGCTAGATATACCTCAGTAAGAGCTGTACTAGCCATTGCAGCAGCAAAGGGATGGAAGGTACATCAAATGGATGTAAAGACAATTTTTCTTAATGGAGAGATATCTGAAGAAGTATACCTAGAGCAACCTGAAGGGTTTGAGATCCATCATGCAGAATCTCATGTGTGCAGACTCAAGAAAGCTCTATATGGGCTGAAACAGGCTCCCAAGGCTTGGTATGAAAGAATTGACACATATCTATCAACACTAGGCTTCTCTAAAAATGAAGCAGATCCTAATCTCTACTACAAACAGAATAAAGGTGATATGCTAATAATGATTTTATATGTTGATGATTTATTAATCATAGGAGAGGATCATCTTATAGATTAATGCAAGAAAGATCTATCCAAAGAATTTGATATGAAGGACTTGGGATTCCTTCATTATTTCCTAGGGTTGGAAGTATGGCAGAATACTGACAATATTGTGCTAAACCAAGGCAAGTATACATTAGATATCCTGAAGAGATTTGGAATGCTCAATTGTAGACCTATGACCACTCCAATGGAAACCAATCTTCATAAACTTAAAGAAGCAGCAGTAGAATCACCTTCTACTGACCCCAGTCTATACAGGCAAATGATTGGGTCTCTTATGTATCTGGTAAACACAAGACCAGATATCTGCTATGCAGTAAATGCCTTGAGTCAGTTTATGTGTGAGCCAAAAGAGATACACCTGGTAGCAATAAAACACATTATGAGATATTTACAAGGCACCTTAAACCTTAGTCTCAAGTATAAGAAAATTGATCTTAATCTACATGAATTCTCAGATTCGGATTGGGTTGGAAGTGTGATTGATCGGAAAAGCACCTTTGGGTGTTGCTTCAGTTTAGGATTAGCCATGATATCCTAGATCAGCAGAAAGCAGTCCTCTGTAGCGCAAAGTTCCACCGAGGCTGAATACATTGCAACCTCCATGGCTGCCTGAGAAGTAGTGTGGCTTAGAAAGTTGCTAGTGGGATTGTTTGGCAATCTGATGAAACCTACTATCATCCATTGCGACAATCAAAGTTGCATAAAACTTTCAGTGAATCTAGTGTTCCATGATAGATCCAAACATATTGAGATCCCATACCATTATGTGCGAGACATTGTAGACAAAAATGTGATCAAATTAGAATATGTTAGTACAGGAGATCAGACTGCAGATATTCTGACCAAACCACTTTCCAGAGTGAAGGTTGATCAATTTAGAAAGGGTTTAGGTATGATAGAAGGGAAATCTACTTTGTAGATAAGATGTTGAAAATGTAAACTTCTTTTGTCATGTTAGGACATTCTGGGTTTTACCCCCTGTGCTCATATCTAAGAGGTGATGATCTCTCAGATTATGAACACTTGTATGCAGACATCATAAGGTGACGATCTTATGATTCTCAAACCAGTTATCATGTTGGATCTCTGGTATGTCATGGATGTGCCATGATGTTGTTGTGATAAAGCATTTGTATGAAATGTTTGTGCACATATCACAACCTGGATAAGATGAGAATTTAACCATCCTCAGATGTTTATCCTTAGTATTGCGTGTTTAGGCAATACTGATATCACGTGTTTAGTTGATATCTTGTTATAATAAAATGGTGAATCTATTATATCACATAGATTGTTGGTACCCTATGTCACATACTTAGGATAATGTTTTATGTTTGTACCCTATGTTCTGATGGTACTTCATATTATATGTATAGATGATATATATTCTTGGAGACTGACATTTTGAAAAAGAAATGTGATGCAGGTTACCTTATCTTCCAAAAGCTAAGAGGGAGTGTTAATGCATTAGTAGCCTCTGCAAGATAAGACTCTCCTAACTCAGTAATCTCCTATATTTTGTTTACTCATTTCATGCTTATCAGACTGTAACATTGGTCACAATTATGATATTGATATTGGATTAGATTGACGACATGCTTAACTATGTTAAGCGTCAATCCATAAAGCTATCCGGGCTATTAACCCGATAGCATATTAATGTTGATTCATATCGGCATTAATATGCTATCGGGGTATTAACCTGATAGCATATAATGCTAACAATTATTGTTTATGTTAATCCATATGCTTTGATACGGATTCATAATCGGGTATGGTTTATATATCTGCAACAGTTAACAAAAGACATATGATAGCAATCGGATATGTTTAAGCACTATTATCATTAACATATCGATCGATATGATTAAGCACTATTATCATCAGCGATGATACCGATTCATTATCGGGCATGTTATAAACACTGTTATCATTAAAGATACCAATGCATTATCTGGTATGATTGAAGCACCGATTAGTTATGAATTGGGTGTTGTTAGTAGGGGTCACGACCAAGTGACATCTTGGTCGGACATGTCTAAAAGACATGTCCGATCAAGGTGCCACTTGATCGTGGCCACCCTACTAATTATACATCATTCCAATCAAAGGAGATGACATTGAAATCGATACATGTTCATTCTCCTTACCTGGAGTAAAAGGAAAGATAACAATATTAGTGTCATTGACATAATATCAAATTGAAATACACCATCCTACATATAACTTGTCCATTAAATAGGAAATTACAATACATTTACACTAACGGCCGGTAATAATCATATAACTGTCACCGCTTGAGGTCATATTCAGCATTCCCTTGCTTCAAGAGAGCATGGCTACCTGGTGACAATTCAAAGTAAAATTAGCACCACACATGTACATAGATTGTTAAATCAAGAACTTTATTATGGACAAATAGGATTAAACACTTAACTCTATCCACGCTTGCCATCAACCCAGCATTTTATAAGTGTCATGTCAAAATCAGCAATTACTTGTGAAGAATCTTAAAAAATTAGCATACGAGAATTTCTTATAAATTTTCCATGTAAATAATAAACCGCCATCTAAACAATGAAGTAGCAACATAAATAATAAATTGCCAGGGTAGGGATTGTGGCTTTTGGGGTTTTGAAGGAAGCCATCATTTTTGGCTACATTTGGCTTCTTTGCTTTTACTAATATATAAACATTCCCAATCCAATTCTTTGGAGAAAAGTTATGCCTCTATTGTTTGTCTTGCGATTGAGACAAAGCAATTGCCATATATATTGCTACAAACGTAATCTTGGAAAGGACTGAGAATGCAAAAAGAGGGGCTGGTGGGATTTCATTGTTGGTATTTGGAAATCTTTTGTCAATGGTCTTGCCTTGCTTTATGAAGAAGGTGTTTAATTGTGCTATGGCGACTTCAAACATGAGGCAGGAGAGCTAGATTGGAACCATCCTAAGGATAAGCTCCAATTCTTCTACCTATATTATTGTGCATGCAAGAGTTCTTAGATTTGGTGGGTCCATTCCAACAATTATACTTGCTCTATTCATCACAATTCACGGATCTATAATCACAAGTTTGTCTAGAAACCTGAGAAATGCAAAAGAATTTATTATGAAAGTCGTCTTACAATGATTGACAATTTTATTACGCCTTCTATCCTCAGACAAAACCATTGTGTGTGAAACTTGAGTTAGTAAAGCCTATCAATCAATTACTATTGACAGGATTTTATTATGACTTCTATCCTTAGACCAAACCATCATGATTAAAACTTGAGTTAGTAAATCCTATCAATCAATTACTATTGCCAATCCTGTCATGACCACAATGACCTTATATTCTCTGAGGCACAGTTGTATATGATACCAAGTAATTGCAAGAATACATTGAAGTGGCATGCAAGTCAATTTTGCTATTTAAACTCATCTAAATGATGCCTTAATTTCCTCTAGAGTCTGCCCTTTAATTTATGGCACAAAAAGTGCCACAAAGTTTAAGGGAAAATGCATATGATGGCATAGAGAAAGAATGTTGCTTGCGATAGCATACAAATCCCGTAGGCAAGTAGCTGTTGAAAGAAAGAGTGTAAATCTAGCTTGGAAATATAAACGACTGCAAACAAAACTACCAGTAGGAGAAAAATACATATACTTTGATGATATTATACATGGCTCAACAGTACCGAATTTCAACGACCTAATCCACTTCATTGTAAAAGTCATCCTTCTTATCCTCATTAAGTGAGAGCTTCTATGTATGTCTCTTAATCTGGTTTGGATATAGTTCTCTTTAAGCTATCCCCATAATTTGGTTAGATGTCTTTTTCTTTTTAATCAGGTCTTGGATATAGTTCTCTTTAAGCTATCCCCATAATTTGGTTAGATGTCTTTTTATTTTTAGTTAGGTCTCAACAAGATCTATGTGATTTTCACCAGGCTTGTGGTCATGTGGGTTCCCATTATTTAGAGATTTTGGGTTCCCGCTGTAGAATTATTTTTTGGTTTTCAAGGGATTGAAACTCTTAATCTCTATTGCATTTTCTTTCGAGACTAAGATCATATATATATTTATAATTCTTAACTTGTACAATTGCATGTGGTTTACATTTCTTTTAATTTTTGTTTTGAATAGGAAATATTTTTGGTTATTACATTGCCTTTGAAGTGTCATGTGGCATAATAATTCATCTCTGACGGGCTCCCATTTTATAGACATAAGAGGCTTTCTAGAAAGCATTAACGAAGAAGAATCATTTTGTCTGTGGTAGTGAACTGTTAAAAAAAATGGCATCTTCATCTAATCAAAATTTATGTTAAGATTCTGCTCCCAGACTAGCAAAGAATGTTGGTGTGCCTCTAGTTGAACAAAAAAATACTATATGTACAATTATAATCAAAAGATTGCCTCATGCTATCAGTCATTCAAAATATTTTTAAGGTTATCAATGAAAACCGTTTCAATGAGAATGATGAACATGATCTGCAAGCACAATATTATGGCAAAGAATTCAGTGTTACCAAACAACCTTTGATACCAATGGTGAGAACCATGTGTTGACTGATATACTTCATACTCAAGCACTATTCTGTAGTAGCATGTTTAGTCACGTATCCTTCTTAATCACTAACATTTGAGTGTGGGAAATAGGATTTATATATTTATTATAGGCTATCAAGTGGGTAATGGAGATGTTCATTTTAAAAGAGTAATCTTCGTCTGATATTTCAAACATAATGGATCAGTGATGTGTTGTAGAGCATCCAATAATGTTGTGTTGGAAATATTGAAATACAACATTATGAAAATTTTATTGACTCAAATAGCTTAAAATGTTCTAGGGCATTTCTACAGCGCCAAATTTTCGTCCTCCATCCTTATTTGTTATTGACATTTGGGTGTGGGATTCAGGATTCTTGAACCCAAATTAAAAGAGGATAGAAAATTTTCTTCAAACCATAATCTCCTCGAAGGAAAAGTGTTTGTCAATGTTGCCCTCCTATAAAGAACTTTGATGAAGGGAAACCCTAGTACAACCTAGGTAGTTAATGAAATCCAGAAAACCAAAGGCAAAATGGGTGTGCATCTACATTATCAGATTAGTGTGAAACAGGGAGTAGAAAATAATTGCTTGGGCATGGTGAAGGGATTACGGCCTCGTCCAAACACATGAAAATTATATAGAGAAAAATTCGCCACAAGCAGATTCGACAGGATGGCTGCGATAAACATAATTGCTCTAAACTCTCCTATAATCTTCAATGGGGCAAGAAAGCTAAAGAGTAAAAGTTACAAATTAAGAGTTGTCTGCACAAATTGTTTCAGGTTCAATTCTCGATCTGTCCAAATTTTGGAATAAACCCTAGGTAGATTTTATATCCCATCCCTCTCTTGAGCCTCTTTCTTTCATGTCCTCTACACAATGTCGGTTGGAATTCGAAAAAATCTCTGAAATTTATTAAATAGGCTTTGCAGAAACACCAAAAAATCTACATCTTCCATTTGACATTTAACCCCCATGTGCTTGCAACTTAAGCAGAAGCACGTATAATTAGGATTTACATACCCACGCTTTGATCAATTTACAAAGTCATAAACAGGGGCAGAGGCAAGAATACATACCCATATGCCCCATACCGTCCGAAGATGGGGGCAGACACGGGTGACTGATCTAGGAGAATAGCAGATGTTCCCCCTTTCCTCCGAATAAGGTGTCGCTTGGATCATGGAAATGCTCCTTTCGAAGGTAGGGATTATGGAAGTAATGTTTTTCATTTCCCGGGATTCTTTTGCCCTTGCGACCTAATATTGAAAAATGCAGGTCTTTTTGTCTTCTTTTTAATTTAAGATAATTTAAATAATTTAAATTTTTCATTTAAAATATTTAACAAGTGTCATGTAATGGTGAGTAGTGTGTTTATGGTTATTTGGATTAACATTGGCTTTAAATCTAATTAGTATAATTGTAATTGATTTTGTGGTTTATAATAAATATATGTTAAATGTGTATGCACAAATAATGAAATGATAAAAAAAAATATATATGTCAAAAAAATTTAAAATATTGTTGTTACAAATTTAATATTTTTTATAAAATATTATCTAAAAAGTAAACTTTTAAAAGATAAAAAAAGTTGAATAGAATTCTAGTATATTATAAAATATAATATTAAACCATAAGAACATTCATAATAATCGGCATAAGTTATTATTAAAAAATGGTGTCATCTATTGTTTAAAAAATAATATTGTATATTTTTAATTATATTATAATTTTAATCTTAAATGTATTTATAATTATAATTTTAATAAACTTATTATATTTTAATAAATATAATTTAATTGTTTTTAAATTATAATTTTAATTGAATTTATATAGTTATAAATTGTTAATATCTAAAAGATAACTTTGAATAAAAAACAAAATAAAAATAATTTAAATAATGTAATATATTTAAAATTTATAAAAAATAAAATATAACATTATTAATAAATAAATAAATTATATTAATTTATAATTTATTTATTTTTGCATAATTACAAATCATATTTCAATAATAAATATTAAATATAAATACATGATAAATGCATTAATATATAACAAATATATTATATAAAATAATCAATAAATTAATATATAAAAAATTGGTCCATTCATGGATTGTCTAAGGTTAATCTTAGTGTAGAAAGGGACATAGTTGATGTTGTTTGGACTGAACCGGAGCAAGGGTGGATAAAAGATAATTTTGACAGAGCTTCGAAGGGTAACCTCGACATTTTAGGTGTAGGATGTGTTGCGAGTAGTGAGGAAGGCAAAATCCTTTTCAAGGGAGCTCAACGCTTGCAAAATGGAACGAATAATGAAGTGGGAGTGCAAGTAGCTTTGCTTGTGGTAGAACTGGCCAATAATTTGAAGGCCCCGAAGGTTCATTTGGAAGGGATTCACAAGTTGTCATAGATGCAATTGTTAAGGGGTCCTCCCCATGTTGGTAAATCGTTAAGTTTATATCTATCATCTACTCAAAATTACGTACCTTTCAAGATTTTTGAATTTCACACATTAAAAGAGCAGGTTATGAGGTGGCAGATTACTTGTCCAATGTGGCGTGTGAGCTGGACCATTATGTGACCAAGTGGTGGGAGAATGTGAATGAAGAGATACACTGGGATGCTTAGGTGGTTGACAATGGTTGGCTTGGATTTTTTCAGGAATGATGTTGAAGCATTGGAAGTTGTAAGAAATGAGAAATACCACCTGCATGTGCGAACAATGACTTGTTGGCATTGTGTTGTCATTGATATCAACCGGTATAGCATAAAGTAGGACAACCAGCATGGGTGAATAGTTTATATGTTGACAGTGTTATCAACTGGTAGTATGGATAGTGAAGCCAAAGGTAAGCATGTTGGAGTAATCGGTTTACATGTCAATATTGGGAAGAAGAAACTAGTTAGTGAGTATGCATGCTGATGCTGA
Source organism: Cryptomeria japonica (assembly GCF_030272615.1). Lineage (NCBI taxonomy): Eukaryota > Viridiplantae > Streptophyta > Pinopsida > Cupressales > Cupressaceae > Cryptomeria > Cryptomeria japonica. The sequence continues at coordinate 631,567,759 of NC_081407.1, forward strand.
ACAAGCATTATAGAGAAGTGATCGGTGAGTGATGAGAACTGGAAAGTGTGTGACCGATAGAGCTTGTCGCAGTATGAAATAATGAAGGGTCAGTAGTAAAACTGGTATGTTAGTGTGATGCCATCTAGAAGGTCTCCCACCAGATGAAGAGAAGGTTGATAGAAAGTGTGTTGTTTCAGTGAGCAAAGGTGACATATGGAATAGGTACTGGGACATATGTCAAGTTGGAGATGTATCCTCTCCTTAGCGAAGTCACATCATTACTGGTAGCATACATGGCATACATCATGACTCTTCGGGATGAGATAGTCAGAGTAAGCAAAGGTAGGTGATTGGATGCATAGACCGGATGACCAAAGTGGAAGATGAGGAAGCCTCCAGAGTTTGAGATTAGGGATGTACACTGGATCAGCATGTGAAGACATGATCTGCTCCCGGGACAGAGAAGGAGGAGTTGAGATGATGTCTTTGTCACCTTGGCAAACTGGTTGAGAGGAGAACCTATGAAATGAAGATAAGGCTCTGCAGTTGCACACATGGAGTGACTGGGATGCGGGTGGTGAAAGGGTCATGCCACAAATGCATAGTTGTTGGGGTTGATGGCATGAAGACATCATGCATATTATCGGTATGAAAGAAAAAACATGTCAACTGGTAAACAAGGTGGTTACCAGTATGCAACAAAGAGTCAAGAGGCAAAGTGGAGTGCTCATAATTAGGTGGTAAGGTACATGATGACTCACCATGGATATCTACTACTGGTCAGCAAGGTGATGACTGGTAAATGTGATGGACCAGTTGTGCAGGAGATTGTATGGCAATATGGTTAACCGGTAAGGTGAGGTGTACCGATAGCTGGGTTAGATGACTGGTAGGTGTGCACCGGTTAAGTGTTTGGTCGGTGATCCTTTCTGGACTGACACAGAGGTTTAAGCTGACGAATACCAACAGAGATGCCATGTGGAGTTGAAGTGGCAAGCATGCAGAGGTTGGTGAAGTGTCATGTCAGTGAGGTTGTTGGCATTGGTCGACATTTATTGTTGACTACAAAAATCAAGGGGGAATTGCAGAAGTGTGTGGCTCAAGGAAAATCAAAGGACACCCCTTGGTGAGTTGATCGAAGTAGGAGATTTGATCAACTTATCAATCTAGAAAAGATAACTGTGAGATCATTTAATGTGATGGATAGAAGTGGGTCTGTGATCAGTCTGTTGTATTTGCTAAACATAGCAAATATGTATTGGAAGTCGCAAGATTGGTAGTGATGGATGACTTGTTGCAGGTCCACAATATCAGAGAAGATATTTGATTGGATCTTGTATGCCAAATTGGTCGGTGAGAAAATCCTAGCATGCAAAAGTTCAAACTCATGTTTTGGCGATAAAGCTCTGATATTTATGTTGATCAAAGATTGAAGTTGGGTGATGTTGGTTGGTGGAGAAGAGTGATCCTGAGAAAAGTAGAGAACAGATAAGACTGAGAAGAGTCAAGGAACTCAACATCTAAAGCAAAGAACCAACATGGAAGGTGAAACCAATGAGAGGGTTTAGCAGTGGCTTAACCGACAAGATTAGTGTAACCAGTAGACTACAAAGTGAGTTGCAAAGGTGAGAACTAGTAATGTTCAAGCCAGCTAGAAGGAAGTGCAGAGTGAAGTAGTTGTATGTGTGTGTATGGGAGAAAATATCCGACAGGTAGAGAGAAGAGAAAGGATAAACCGATGAGCAAAGTAATCGGGAGCAGGTATATGATTTGATTGTCCATCCAATAGGAAGAGGTAGAACCCGTGTGTTAGCAATAGCAAGTGAAGGTGAGAAGAGAGATAAAAGAGAGATAGAAGGAAGAGTAGGAGTCAACCGATAAGGTAGAGAGGTGAGAAACTGATAGGGTAAAAGTGTATGCAGTGATTATAAGATTCACTTGTAATCAGATTATTACTTTTGTAATTGATTATGTTCATTTTAGATCACTGAGTTGGAGCTCGGTCTAGGGGTTGGTGCTCCTTGGGTTGGTGCACTAAAGAAGGAGTGGTACTCCTTGGGTTAGTGACCTAAATGTTGTAACTAATGTTTTCATTGTGAGACTGGATTGGAGCAATAGACTCCATTAGCATTTCTCACTAAGGTTTTTCCCATCTTGGGTTTTCCTCGTATATATCGGTGTCATGTGATGTGCCTTTGTGTGATTGCATTGTGAAGTCTTGCATTATCTCACCGATAGGTTTACTTGTATTTTCTTTGCTAACTGATACTCACTCTTAGGATCAAAAGGTTAAAGAGTTTTGGAAATCACCGATTCACCCCCCTCTCAGTGGTACATTGTGTTCAACAATTGGTATTAGAGCATAGGTTATTGATTGATAAGCTTTCTCTAGCTTGAGCAGATTCTATTATTTGAACACAACGGTTTTCTTAGTGTCAATGCCTACTCTAGTTTTTTATTGTTCAAATTATTCTATTTGGAGTCATAGGATGGAAGTCTACCTATCCTCTTTAGGGTTTGATGTGTGGATGTCTATTGTTAATGGTTGCCCTAGTAAAGTCATTCCTCCCACTGATTCAGATGTAGAAAGAAGACATCGGTGTAATGATGTGGCAATGAAGGCTATACTCTATGGGTTATCAAATAATGTTTCCTCACAGGTGGACAGATGCAAATCGACAAAGAGCTTGTGGGACTAATTAGAGAAGCTCTATGAAAATGAGCCTAGCACTACAAAACTGGCTTGTGGAAGCAAGAAGGAAAATGTAACACATGAGTCGATCGATGAAGGTAGATCAATATGCAGCAACATAAATGATGAAGTAGGAAACTAACCTCTTCATGGCTCAAGAATTAGAAGATGAGAGGAACACATCTGAGAATGATCATGCAGATCATTCCTACCGGCAAGATGTGTTTGGCAATGATAGTGAAGGTGAAGAAGAAGATGAAGTAGAAGTAGATCTTGAAAGAGAACTTGTAAGTGCACTCGAAGAACTCAGTAGAGTGAAAAATGAATACAAGTTATTCAAGAATGTTTCTGTTGTGGAACAAAATTGATTGATCAGTTGCCTTGAAGAATCTAAGAAATGTATCTCAAAGTTGAAGACCCAACAAGATGACACCAAGGAATGCAGATGTTAAGATCTGGCATCTGAGCTAGAGGCAAAAGATAAAGAATATCAACAGCTAGTAGGAGAAATGGAGAATATTTGAAATGACCTTTAGAAATGTCAGGATGAGCTCAAGGTAAGAATCTTGTTTGATGGTAGCAGTGATGCCCTAGATAAAATGTTGAAGAAGCAAAAACATTCCAAGGATACCAGAGGATTAGGATGTGGTACCAGTGAACTCTCTACAAGCAAGGAGACCTCCTACAAAGATATTCAATTTGTCTCCTCAAATGGAAATGGAAAGAGGCAGACCTTCACAGTTAGAAATGCTCCAAGGAAGAAGGTTGACCTGACCACAACCAGTGAAGACATGAAGATAAGGATGAAGACTGATGCTGCAAGAAGGAGCAACAATGCAAATCCCAAAGGAAAAGGAAAGATGGGAGAAAGCAGCTTCACCGGAAGCAAGAATAGAAGAAGAAAGCATAGAAGACCTCCTACCGGTAGAAGAAAAGGAAATGCTACCACCCACAAGATAAAGCAAGTGTGGTAAAAGAAGGGATAAGATGGAAGAACTGCAGAAAGTGAACATCCCAAGATCCATCCCCTGAGAAGCAGACATGGAGATACTAAATCAACAAGATCTCCACAAAGATGGCAAAAAAAATTTGTAAGTTATGTGCTCCCTTTCTCCGGTTATTGTTTTGCATGCAAAGAATATGGCCATAGGGAAGATGAATGCAGAATGAAGTCTAGGAATAGATAGTATGGTATTCCTAGAAACAATAATGTTGTTTGTTGGAGGTGTAATGGCTTTGGCCATAAAAGTCATAATTGCAGAAGGATGAACTTGCAGTCATATGACAACCAGTATATAATCTATGCTCAGTATGAAAATGGGCTTAGAACATATGAGAAATAAAATGTTGCATGGAACAAAAGGAGAAGAGGTTTTGTTCCTGCAACGTCAAGTGGTCCATTGGTTCCAGTAGCTGGTTACAATAGCATGACCAGAAGAAGATGGTCAAACTAGTTTAACAGAAGGTCCTCCAATCATGTGTATGGCATGAACATAGTTTTCTTCTACAACAATGCTTCTGGTCATGATGTTGAATCCAATAGAGCAAGGATATATCAGCAAAAGAAAGTAAAATCGTCTCTCAAGACTGCAAATGAGGAAAGGAAAGAATAAGAAGGTATGGAGGAAGAAGAAGGTAGATAAGATCATGGACAGACATTGTGCATTCAATGCATAGGTGATATCTCCTAAATCTTAAAGGAGATGCAGGAATAAGGGGGAGCTAAATATTGATCAGATCAGATCATTCACCCCCATGCTTGATAAGGATAAAGGAGAAGACAGGTTGATTATAGCAAGAAGAAAAAGATGAGATAGGTGTGTGTGTGGTTGTTGCCTTGACTACACATTCATACTTGTGTCAATGGATAGTTCAAATTGAAATTGGGATCAGAGACACTTGATACAAGAAGACAGAAGTTAATGGACAATGTGTCCCAATGAAGATATTGAATTAGTAGAGTTAACTGGTATGTGTCGTGTGTTACCGGTATGGTTATTAACCAGTATTTGCCAAATAGGTAAGACAATGTGTTCCGGTTGTGCTACAGTGGCTCTAGTGGCTTGGATAGATGAATTGACGTCTCTGATAATATAAAAAGCAGTCCTAAATGATAGTGTGTTGGACCAGTAGCCGATCCCATGTGTATGAGACATCATGATGTCAACTGGTGTGAGAGTTGACATGAAGTCAATGTGACTTAGTATTGTGGCCAAGTAAGATCATGTCACAAAGGTGGGATGGATGTCATGGAAGTGAAAGACCATCAACATCTATAGATGATCACTTCCACTAGTACAAAGTGCAGTTTGGGGTACCAGTTTAGGACTTGACAGAAAATCAAGACCAAAGGGTTGTGATTCAGGGGGAGTTCACAATCATATCTTATGATTGGTATCTGATACACTTGACACAGGAGGAGATAAAGTGACATTGTTGTTGCACCATGGAATGGTATACAAGGAGATGTGAACAATGATGTGAGTTATATGTACAGGGGGAGAATATGTCAAACAGTTTGGTGTCAAAGAAAATTCCTACAGAAGAAGAATATTTCATTGATATCATATTGGTATCAATGTCTGCATCAACAATTGGCTTTCAATTGGTAGCACTTATAGTACAATCACATTCGATTCTTAAGACCAATTGACAACAGATGAGGAAGATGTAGTTTGACCGGAAGATAAGAAGTATTCACTGACACACTTTTCAACAATTGGTTGATTTTGAAACTGGTATCAGACCGGTATAATCAAATGGTGTCAGTTCTCCAATTCAAGTGCTACTAGTTGAGAGGTTGTAGAGCATAGTGGTAAAAAAGGAACAAGCAAATAGTACAAAAGGGGGAGAGAGAGAGAGCTTGGAGTATACCGGCTATCAAGACCTTTTCCATTGTTGTCAAAGGGGGAGAAAGAATATGTAGTATACCGGATACTACACGTGTTGACATCAATGCCAAAAGGGGAGATTGTTGGCATTATGTTGTCATTGATGTCAACCGGTATAGCATAAAGCAGAACAACCGACATGGGTGAATAGTTCATATGCTAACAATGTTATCAACCGGTAGTATGGACAGTGAAGCCAACATGTAAGCATGTTGGAGTAACTAGTTTACATGTCAGTATTGGGATGAAGGAACCTGTAGTAAGTATGTATGTTGACGCTGAACAAGAATTATAGAGAAGTGACCAGTGAGTGATGAGAACCAGAAAGTCTGTGATCGATAGAGCTTGTTGTAGTATGAGCTAATTAAGGGTTAGCAATGAAACTGGTATGCTAGTGTGATGCCATCTAGCACGACTCCCACTAGATGAAGAGAAGGTTGACAAAAAGTGTTGTTTCAGTGAGCAAAGGTGACATATGGAACAGGTACTGGGACATATATCAAGTTGGAGATGTATCCTCTCCTTAGTGAAGTCATATCATTACAAGCAACATACATGGCATACATCATGACTCTCCAGGATAAGATAGTTAGAGTAAGCAAAGGCGGGTGATTGGATGCATAGACCGAATGACCAAAGTGGAAGATGAGGAAGCCTCCGGAGTTTGGGATTAGGGATGTACATTTGATCAACATGTGAAGACATATATTCTCCTGAAACAAAGAAGGAGGAGTTGAGATGATGTGTTTGTCACCTTGGCAAACTGGTTGAGAGGAGAACCTGTCAAATGAAGATAAGGCTCTGCAGTTGCACACATGGATTGACTGGGATGCAGATGGTCAAAGGGTCCTGCCATAGATGTATAACTGTCGGGGGTTGACGGTATGAAGACATCATGCATATTACCAGTATGAAGGCAGAAACATGTCAACCGATAAACAAGGTGGTTTCCAGTATGCAGCAAAGAGTCAAGAGGCAAAGTAGAGTGCTCATAATCAGGTGGTAAGGTACATGACAACTCACCATGGATATCTACTGTTGGTTAGCAAGGTGATGAAAGGTAAATGTGATGCACTGGTTGTGTAGGAGACTATATTAGAAGATGGTTAACCAATAAGGTGAGGTGTACTGGTAGGGTTAGATGACTAGCGGGTGTGCACCGGTTAAGTGTTTGGTCAGTGATTCTATCTGGACCGACACAGAGGTCTAAGCTAACGAATACCGATAGAGATGCCATGTGAAGTTGAAGTGGAAAGCATGCAGAGGTCGGTGAAGTGTCATGTGGGTGAGGTTGTTGGCGTTGGTCTAGATTTTGTTGGTATTTGATTGAAGACTGCATTGATGAACTATTGTGTTGTCATTGGTGTCAATTGTAACCAGTATATGATGTTGTTTTGCAACCGGTAGGTGAGCTAGTGAAGGAAACTGATATCACTTAAGAAGTAGTAAGATCAAGCGGTAACCCTACCTATTGATGTGCCAAACCCTAATCGATGGAGCTTGATGAATCGGTTGTATTGGTTTATGATCAAATGATGAACGGTAATGATTATTACATGTATGTATGTTGTATGTGAAGAGTTTCAAATGGTTTTTGGCATGTAGAGATAACAATTTTATCTTGGGAATGAGCGAGTACGTTGCATGAAGTGGAAACCGCATGATGAGTTATAGGAATTGATGAAGTAGTGATCAAGGAGCGGTCAAGGTTGTCTTAAATAATGTGAAATGATTGCTATGTAATCTAATGGTCATACTTGAACCAATTTGTTTGTAATCTCTATGAGATCTTAGGTATGTGATGTGTTACCGACCTATTGTTTTGCTTATAAGGTCGATGAGTTGTTTTGTTGTGGTGTTGGGAATTTGATTAAGTGTTAGTGTGGTTGGTTTCCAAACCAAAAGGTGTATCTGCAGTATGTGTGAAGGCGGATAGGAGCATGAAAGAGATCTGATCAAGCAGAGTAGTGCTATTTACCAGATCAACAAACCCCTGTTGTTCTCTAATAATTACAACAGTCAAATCCCTTAACCGAGTAAGCTTTAATAGGCTTAGTTCTATCTAAGTCCTTTAACTAGGTGATCCATTAGCTTGGATTTCAAATCCTATACTGAGGTTACTCCTAACAGGGTATTGCTTCTAACAGGGCATTATAGTCAATCCCTTAACCGGGTGGTCCCTAATAGGATTTGTTCCTAACAAGACATTTTGTAAAGCTTCAACAGGCTTGGCTCCTAATAGAGATAACTTTAGAAGAGTTCATAATACTTGTGGGCATTCAGCCCCATCATGTTTTTTCCCATTAGGGTTTCCACATCAAAATCATAGTGCCAAGTGGTGAATGGTTTTTGTGGTTATGTTTGCTATGGTTAATTTTCTTAACTGTTAAATCCACTTAGATATGATAAGATGACCGACAGTAATCTGAAATGCACCTTTACTATTGTTAGTAAAGTATTTGAATGTTTTTGTTAAATGGTTTGAGAGTTTCAAAGCTATTATACTATTATTCTGTTATGGTAGTCAACCGGTATACTTGACAGTGATATTGCAATTTATAGCTCAGTGTTTGAACCACTTAGTTCAAAGATTGACATGTGAGATTGTTTTGAGGTTGGTGAAAAGTTTTTTCAGTTTTCTATCTACTAATTCATCCCTCCCCACCTCAGTAGTTGTCCAGATCTTTATCGATTCATCATACCATCACATTTATTATTGACTGTGACAATCCTGGGGAAATTGCAGAAGTGTGGAGCTCAAGGCAAATCAAAGGATTCCCCCTGGTGAGTTGATCAAAGCGGGAGATTTGATCAACTTATCAACTTGGAAAAGATAACTGCGAGATCATTTAATGTGATGGATAGAAGCGGGTTGGTGATCAGTTTGTCATATTTGCTAAACATAGAAAATATGTATTGGAAGTCGCAAGATTGGTAGTGATGGATGACTTCTTGCAGGTCCACAAAATTAGAGAAGAGATTTGATTGGATCTTGTATGCCAAATTGGTTGGTGAGAAAACCCTAGCACACAAAAGTTCAAACTCACGTTTTGGCGGTAAAGCTCTGATATTTATGCTAATCAAAGGTTGAAGTTGGGTGATGTTGGTTGGTGGAGAAGAGTGATCCTAAGCAAAGTAGATAATAAATAAGATCGAGAAGAGTCAAGGAACTCAACATCTAAAGTAGAGAACCAACAAGGAAGGTGAAACTGGTGAGAGGGTTTAGCAGTGGCTTAACCGACAAGATCAGTGTAACCGGTAGACTACAAAGTGAGTCGCAGAGGTGAGAACTGGTGGTGTTTAAGCTAGCTAGAAGGTAGTGCAGAGTGAAGCAGTTGTATGTGTGTGTATGGGATAAAAGATCCGACAGGTAGAGAGCAGAGAAAGGATAAACCGGTGAGAAGAGTAATTGGAAATAGGTATATGATTTGATTGTTCATCCGATAGGCAGAGGTAGAACCGGTGTGTCAGCAACAACAAGTAAAGGTGAGCAGAGAGATAGAGAGTGAGATAGAAGGAAGAGTAGGAGTCAGCCAGTAAGGAAAAGGAGGTGAGAAATTGAAAGGGTAAAGTGTATGCAGTGATTACAAGATTCACTTGTAATCAGATTATTACTTTTGTAATTGATTATGTTCGTTGTAGATCACTAAGTTGGAGCTCGATGCAAGGGTTAGTGCTCCTTGGGTTGGTGCCCTAAAGTAGGAGTGGTACTTCTTGGGTTGGTTCCCTAAATGTTGTAATCGATGTTTTCATTGTGATGTTGGATTGGATTAGTAGACTCCAACAACATTTCTCATCAAGGTTTTTCCCATCTTGGGTTTTCCTCATATATATTAGTGTCATGTGATGTGCCTTTGTGTGATTGCATTGTGAAGTCTTGCATTATCTCACCAATGGGTTTATTTGTATTTTCTTTGCTAACCGGTACTCACTCTTAGGATCAAAAGGTTAAAAGAGTTTTGGAAACCATTGATTCACCCCCCTCTTAGTGGTACATTGTGTTCAACATGACTTACCAAGGAAGTGGCATTAATGGGGAGATTTATGAAAACTGTCTATTGGCATGTTTCATCCCTAGAGAAAGTACAAGATTTTAATGCAAACTCCTTTTATTTCCTTGGGAATCATGTGAGCATTCCTACCATGCTTGAAAGGCAGTGCGCTAAGCATATGCATTGATGGTTTAAAATGACCAGTATTCCATCATTTATGATGTGGTTTTCATTTCTTCATCTCACTTGAGAGTGCATTTTTTATGTGGTGAGTTTGTGAATTGGCCCAGGAAACCACGGAAGAAAACTTCACTTTGAAGACTAAAAATAAACTTTACCCATTCCTCAGGCCATTTTTGAGGAGGAGATTGAACGACACATTTTTGTATAAAGATGAGAGACTGGTAAAATGCATCCACAGGTTGATGTGTGAGAATTTGGGAGTGGTGGAGCATAGGTATAGGATGAACATGGATGCATATTTCCTTATCATGGCATGGGGTTTAGAATGGGGTGTAGATGTATATATACATACATATATGTATATATACAATATATATATATACATATGTATGTATATATACATACATATGTGTATATATGTATATATACATATATGCATATATACATATATATATACATATATACATATATATATAGATACATACATACATACATACATACATTCAAAAAAATTATATAAAAAAATAGGGTTTGAGGGGCCATGGGATCATAGGCCCACACCATGGTTGTTGCATCCTCATGGGGGCCACAACACATCCCACGATGTGGGGGTTGTGACTCTCATAGTAGCCACAACACCCATGATGTTGGGGCTACATCCCCATGGGGGTTGCAACACCCACAACGTGGGATCTGCGACTCCCATGGGAGCTGCCTCCATGCCATGGGCCAAGGGGGGTTTTCAATCCCCCTCCCTAAAAATATTTTTTTTAAAAACATAAATAAATTAATAATAAAAAAAACCCTACACAATACAATAAATGGGAATTTGAACCCTTGAGATATAGTATGATTGTCATTCCTCAATTCACACTTGGAGATCTGCAAAATAAAACAAAAAAAACAAAATAAAAATAAAATCTAAGGATAAATTAAAGATCAAAGAGGAAGAAAAAAGATTTGGGAGAAACCTTTGATCTTTATGGCTGATTTGATGAAGCCAAAACACCCTTGGAAAACCCGTATCAATGGCTTTCATGAAGGAGGTTGGGATTATAAAATCTAGAGAAACTATTCAAATGAGAAAATAGGGTTAGAATTCTTTTTTCTTTCCATCATAATAGAAGTTAGGGTTTGCCAATGAAGCCCTAAGACCAACGGTGGAAATCAAATCAATCTAATGGATAAGAATCAATGCTCAACTCATTAGGTTTTGACTAGAAAAAGTAAATAAGGAATTAAGCTAATTAAGTGAAATTAACCCCATGGTGGGGACAATGGTATTAGGTACCCATAACTTGGGAGTTTAAAAAACAAGTTGATATATAAGACTTGGTGTGTGTATATATATTAATTATTTAAATATATATAATATATATATATATATAATATATATATATATATATAATATATATATATATATAATTTATATATATATATATATAATTTATATATATATATATATAGAACACATGCTCTAATAAATAAATATACTAGCAATAGGAGAGGGATAGGTTGTGAGCTCTAAATGAAAAAGTAGTTCCAAGCACCGCACCCTACCTATTTGTTGGTCCAAATTTAGATGTTGTCTCCTTTATTTATAGCTCCCTATGCTTCTTCCTTTCCCTCAGCAATTGTTGGTCATGGTGGTTAAATGGTCACAGATGTTGGCTAGGATCAACTTTTGAGTCAACTTAGCTGGCTAGCTCATATACTTACAATGCTACTGCTTAAGAAACTAGCTATGGATCCTACTCTTTTGTTGGGTGGTCACCTGGTGGGTTTGGGTCATCTACTATTATTGGTGCTACTAATGTTGGACTGACTAATGCCTTTGGTTATGTGCTACCTTATGGCTATGATGCTTCTATCTTAGCTACCGGTCCCCGGTCCCACCACTAATAGGACCATGGTGGTGGCGGTGCTTCAACAACGTGTGCTTCAATGAGATCTATAACTGGCTCTATTTATTTATATAATTCATATTTATTAATCTCTCTCTCTCTCTCTCTCTATATATATATATATATATAGTTGTTGTCAAGGCATAAACCTGATGTTTAGTTGTAATAGAGGAGTAATAGTCATTTATTTAGTCATTTTTATTTGTGTGACTAATTATTTGGTTGTGTTTCTTACTTGATGACCAAATTAGTCATTTCTAGTTGTGTTTCAAAAAATGACTAGAATTTGGTCATTTTTACTTGTCATGACTAAAATTTTTAGTCACCCGGTCATTTATTTGCCACATTTCTACTAGTGCTTTTAATATCTTGAACTTGTCCAATGATTCTTATTTCTCCTTCAAAAAGACAACCCACATCATCCTAGAATAATCAACAATTAGTAGCATAAAATATATATCACCCTGCACACTTCTAACATTTGTAGGTCCACATAGGTTAGTATGCACAAGATCTAGCAGTCCATTAGATGTATATTGTTTTCTCTTGAAAGAAGTCCTTGTTTTCTTACCCAACTAACATTCCTTACATACCAGATTAGTAGGCTTAAGAATCTTAGGTAGATCTCTAACAACATGTGTAGAAATAATCTTAATCATTGAATCAAAATTTACATGACACATTCTCCTATGCCGCAACCGACTCTCATCAATATGAGAAATCAAACAACTTTTCTGACTAGCATTCAAATAAAAAATGTTACCTTCAGTCTTAGTTCTAGATGCAATCTCTATACCAGAGTCATTTAAGATCTTGCATTTTTCATCCTTGAATTGTAGATCATAATGTTTATCAACCATCTATCCAACATTCAAAAGATTATGCTTCAAACCTTCAACATAAAAGATATCATGAGTGTTATTATTACCATCAAAAGAAATAGTACCTCTCCTACGGATTACATAGGCTTTGTCATCTCCAAATCTGACTATTCCACCATCATATCTTTCTATACTCACAAATTTGATTTTATCACCAGTCATATGATGTGAACAACCAATGTCAACTACCCATTCATCTTTCTCTTCAACCTTAGCAACTAAATATTTCTCCTCAATAGTATAGCTAGAGGAATCAATAGGTACAGATCCATCTTCCTTAATGACAACAAACAAAACTTCATCTCCTTGTAATTCTTCATCTATAATACCTTCGTCAGCAACATAAAAATAGTTCTTATGATTCCTATACTTCTGATTAGGCTTGTAAGGCTTATCATAATTCTCATGCTTTTCATATCTATCATTCATATTATGCTTATCAAATTTATCATGCCTGTCATAAATAGCCACCCTGTCTAGGCATCTAGAAGTAAAATGTCCTATATTATTACAAGAGAATATTTCAAAGGCAATTTTCCATCATACTTGTCAGCTTCTTTAGGAAATATCTGGGCAATCAGTGCTTCAAGTTCATCCAACTCTCTTTCTTTCTCTTCCATCTCTCTTCTCTCTCTTTCATATCTAGATATTATATACTCATCAGGATCATATTTCTACTTATTGGATATAGATGTAGATGCTCTGAATGCAGTCTTAGACTTTCCATGTGATTCTCCAAACTCACTTAGCTCAAATGTAGCAATCTTTCCAACTAGTATATCTCTTGTTATTGTAGTCACACTCTAGATCTCATTAATAGCAGCAACCTTATGTTTATAAGGAGGCAAAGATCTCAGCACCTTAGCAACAATTTCATCTTCCTCAATGGTTCCACCGACACATCTAATACTTAGGACAAGATCATTCACCTTAGCCATGAAATAATGTATGTTCTCATCATCTCCCATCTTCAACATCTCATATTTCCTTTCAAACTCTACAACTTAGCAGCCTTCACCTATTTATCACCTTCATACAGAATCTGAAGCTTTTCCCAGATCTCATGTGTGGTTTGAAGTCCCATTACATTTGTCACCTCAGAATCAGTCAGGGCAATAAGTAATGCTTCCTTCACTCTAATATTATGTTCATCTTCTTTGATCTCATCAAGAGTAGTTGGTCCATTCGGAGGAACAATATAGGCATTATTTGTAATCTTCCAATAATCTTCACCAAGACATTTCAAGTGCACTTCCATCCGGTTCTTCTATAAAGCATAATTACTTCCATCAAACCTTGGACTGTCCTTATTAAAGATAACACCTTGAGCTATCATCTTGGATCTCCTCAAGTGATCAAGCTTCTACAAAAGGATCTAGCACTGATGCCAATTGTTAGCAGCAACCAAGAAGGAAAACTCAGGGGGGGTGAATGAGTCTTCACCGAAATATCAAACTTAATCACAAAATAGAGATCTAATAAACTACAGTAACAACAAAGATAAGAAAATTAAGAGAATAACACACAACACCAAGATTTTGACATGGAAAACCTATTTAAGGAAAAAACCACGATGGGAACCTACCTACAGTAAGATGATACTCTGGAGTATTATGGGAAAATGTTACAATGGGGAATGCACATGCATTCAGGCACACTACCTAGAGATCACTTCTCAAAAGATAATGGCTCGAAAGGCTACAACCCTCAGGAAAGTCTCATTGACTTACAATAAGATTCAAACTACAATTTGGAAGAAATGAACTGAAAGAATAGCATCTCCAAATTCCTGATTATAGTTCTGATTAAGCACAGATCTCTACTCTGCAACACCAATCTCTCCTCAATCACAATATCAAAGGATGAATCACTTTGATCACACATAGTACACCATTCTCTGATAATGTAGACATAACATCGACACCTAAATTACATGAACATGTCACCTATATATAAAAATCACCAACCTTTATAACAAGGTCGGCTAAACCATCAACCCTCAATAAAAAAATTACAACACATGATACAAAGATAAACCACCAGACCAATATAATGGTTTACATAGCATAATATGGACCTAAAAAAAATTCTCAAACACACAACTCCACCGGAAATCATGCCAAGATCAACCGCAACACGCTACACCACTAGGAAAACTGCATAACATAAAAATCATCACCAGTTCATAAAAACCACCAAAAAATTGCACAACGATCAATGTGGATCATCAAAATAAATAGGACACAACTAGGAAATGCTAGCAAGCACGTTAGAATCATCAGGAACAACTGCACCAATGCCACTTATCAAATCTTCACAAGTCAATGAATGAAAGCTCAAGAGCACAACCAATCATCAGCTATCACAAAGAAAGATAACTTGTGGAGCACCAAATCATTATCCATCCGAAATGAAGATACACAAGACCTTGCATAAGATCACAAAAACTTAGCATAAGATCTGATCACACCGAAATATACCGAAGGAAATACTATGCTCTGCAAAACAGTGATCAACAAAACAACACTACAAACCGGATCATAAGATCTTCCCAATCTGAAATCACCAAAGAAATACATAGGAGTATGTTGGCATCAATGACAACAACATATCCTAGCAACAACAATGACCAACGATATCCAACAAGCCTAGGCTATTAAATGGGGTGGAGGAAAGGGTTGGTGATACTATTATCAAGACTCTTAGGGAAACATCAACATTAGAGGCAACCACCATTGCATTACACACCTCATTTTTTACCAAGGTTGTTGTTGAAAAAGAGGAAAGAAAGAATTATATTTTGAAGATGAAACATTCCACCCTTTTTGCCAGTTTCAATTAGTTGTATATTGAAAAATGCCCAACTGAAAAAAGATATAGCAAAAAGAGATGCAACTACAACAATAACAAAGCAACAACCTCATGAGTAGAAAGACTACATTGGGCTAGGTGAATCAAAGGGGATCCCCTATTATTTAATTCATGATTTCAAAATGCAAACATTCCAAAATAAGGCACCTGCCACCATTATTAAGAATAGGGATGAGGATCCTCCAAATGAAAGAAGAATAGGAGGATAACCATCTTGCAATTAGGAGAAGCACAATTTCGCAAATGACAAATAAGATGTCAAACAAATTGGACGAGGTTCATGCCCCATATTAACATGTCTCTTAGGTCCACCAACAATTGTAGGACCAAATTCAATTATTTCATTCATTTAAGGCCATATGACACTTCGGGGCCACCATTCTAATAGAGGTAATTTTGGCAATGAAAAATATGCCCTTTGCCCCCCAAGTTGTAGGAGAAAATTGGAAGAATTATAATTTCATGATTAAAGATCTCCCCATCTTGAAAATAGGGAATCAACCCTTAGAGAGAGAATGGCTTCTTTCATGGGCCTACAAAAATGGGATATTTCCATAATTTTGAATAAGGGAAATCAGATAAAGGGTCTAGAGGAGTGGAAAGGTGACTTTAAAGAAGCAATAGCTATAGTACTAGACCAATTAGTATGGGGGGGCCCCACCCAAAAGGGCATTTATTATTTAATTATTGATAGGATTTTGGAGATTAATTCCTTTTATCAAAAAATTATGGTAGAGGCTATCGGTGTGTTGAATAGTAAGACCATTGAAGCTATAAAAAAATTAGAAGAACCAAGAGCTTTCAACTCACCCAACACCGAACATATAGACAACTAGCATAACTGGTATTGGACGCTTGAATAAGATCCACTTGACGATGATTACCACTCACAACTAGTCTTTTTATTTGTCACACTCTTTTTGCAGGTTCTATTACAGGTGTACACACTTATGCTGCCATTCAACATGTACCAATCATGGATCACTCTCATTTCAGTGCCAAAATTTTGAATTTTGACAAGGATAGGAGATACAGAATGAAGACACATTAGTCGATATTTTCCACTAGTAGTCAGAATAGAAATAAATCAGGGCCTTACTGGATTGATTGTCTTGAGCTAGATGGCCAACTGACAAGAACTCCAAGGACAAGGAATTATTCTGCACTTCGGGCTCTGCAAAACCCAGGCGAGTGAACCTACATGACACTCATAGATATGACTTAATTGACACATAATATCCTTCACAAGTAGATAAATCTCAGAATTCCACACCAATGCAAAGATACATTAGGTTAAACATCCATTTTATACCCAAAATCTGAGAATAGCATTGACGTTTGATAAGGTAAAAACACAAAACACACTAAACATAAAATGAAAAGAGAATACAATGATCTTAGATGATGATATTTGAAAATCATAACAAAGCACAAATCAGTGCCTATCCTAGGAAAACATAGTCAACATTTTCTAAATTCTAACAACCCCACAATCACTCACGAATATAGATGCCTTACACCAATATCCAACAATTCACATCATGAATCATACTTATGAGATCTCTACCATTTCATCACCCACCATAACTTATAGTAGGTATTTAATCTTTTCCTTGAAAAGAACCCTAACTATGCAATTACACATTCACATATGACTGTGAAGATAATACCTATTCATCCTTGATAAATAGGAATCATGAAAGATAATAATATAAACAAAGAGATAAAACATGATATGATTTCTATTAATTCAAAAATCCTGGGAATACAATTAAGAACATGTTCAGACTCAGTATTCAAAACAAGAGCTTCAAAGATAAGTCTATTACAAATTTTTAGAACCCCTTGTCAATCAGTCTTGATTTCCTTTTTGAGAACAAGGAGGAAAACAAGATTCAGGTTGTGACACATGTCAAAATTAAATTGCATTACAAGAGAATATGCTAAAGTATATTTTAAATTTGAAAACCAAAGATGCCCTGCCTTAGAGAAATAAAATTCAGCTTCTACAAAGCATATAACTGCCTACTCCAAATATTCTTCTATCCTAACCAAAAAGCAACTCCTTAAACGTCCTTAACCGATCAATGCTTGTTGTGCCAACTATGAACTACAAAACCAGTTGACCAATTGAAATTTTTTATCAATTGCATACGTTAGGAGAATATTTATATTTAACATCAATAAAAACTCTAACACCAGTGACAAATCTAGAGTAGGCCATATCGGTTGAAATTAGTTTGTCTATAGTTGAATAGTATACAGGATCATTGATGTAATCTTTATCTACCACCTTTTGAATAGAATTATTAATTACCTCCTCATATTCCCCCTTCCATTCATCAAAGGATTTTAATTCTAAATTCTTGTTATAAAGAGGAATAGTCCAATGCTTTAACTCATTAAAACTTTATTTTCTTTCCTTAATTGCTCCATCTTTATCTTCTAAGTAATGGATTTCACTAACTAGTAATTCATATGCCTTGCAAAAGTCTAATAATGGCTATAGTGGCCTGGGCATATATTGAAATACAATATTCAAAACTTTAATCTTAGGCCCCAAAGCTTTCCAACCTTTAAAAAATTCCATTATGTCGAGTAAAAATTTGGAACACTAAATAGATCCTTCAAAAAGAATAATAAAAGAATTATAAACATCTTCAATCTTATTCAAAATTGATTTCAATAAATGTGATAGGGTTCCCCTGATCATAGTTATAACCTTGTCCTTTGCCATAGACTCTATACTCAATATCTGTTGATCCTTGGCCTACAATGTCTATTTGAGATCAATATTCTCTTTCTTCAAATAATTTATTTCCCCCATGGCTTGTGAATGTTAGGTCCTGGAGACAACTGAGAGGGGGGGGGGGGGGTGAATCAGTTGTCTAATAAATTTAAACCAAAACAACTTAGCCAAACTTAATGCTTAATCCCGGTAAACCAAACTTAATATCAGTAGACAGTTTATCAGTTAATTGCAGTATCGGTAAAGATTAATGGATGAAACAGAAAGACAATAACATCCACAACACATAACACCAATATTTGTATGTGGAAACCCTGTAAGGGGAAAAACCATGGTGGGAAACCTTACCCACAATCAGATGATACTACTGCATATAGTATGTGTATACAATAGGGGGTCTACACATGTAGAAAGGCCAAGTGCCTAGAGCTCACTGCTCAAACACAAATAGGAGTCACACTGACTACAATTGGATGGTTAAATCCAATAATGATGTACTGCTCAAAATAGCATCTTCATATGCTGGATTTAGTACCGGTGTAGTTCTGATATGTCTTCACAAAAACCTTCCTTCGACCTTCAAATGATGTCTGCATGTATAGCTCTTCTTATTCTCGCATATACCGAATTACAATCCTTTCTTCACATTCACACATTGATCTTACAAATAAGATCTTACATATATACCGAAGCCTAGGACCAAAATTTATAGGTCAGCTTTACAAAAGATATTACAATAAAAACAATTTACAAGTAAAACAATAACCGATGCAATGTCTGATTCAACATGTCAGCTTAATGCATTTACAACATTAATAAATCATCTCCATAGCATGTCGTGCTGATCTGGAATAGATAAACCAGTCGGTGCTTATCCTGGACCTATTTGCCGGTAACAACAAATATGCAAACACGAATATACCAATGAACAAATCTTCAAGACAAAGTGTCCAAATGATGTCTTCGATATAACCAAGTGTTTTCCATGTCATTCCAAGTGCTAGTGAACAATATATCCTGTCGGTGAGCAAGATACCGGTGACTGTGCATAAGTCACTTGCTTGCCGGTGAACATTGCCAATTCTCCAAGTGCTAGAGTTGATAAGTGTTGACATCAATGACAAAACCATATCAACATATCCAAAATACCAACAATCTCCCCCTTTGGCATTGATGGTAACACAAGATGGAAAAACCATCAAAGTGCCAAAACAAAAATGCCAAATACCAAAAACCAACAATCTCCCAAAAGAGATCATAACCAGAAATCAAAATTCAGATACAAAGAGTAATCAATCTCTCCCAAAATAACAATCTCTCCCTCTATGAGTAAAATGTGTTTTTCCATATCAATCTCTCCCCCTTTGACATCAAATGCCAAAGCAATACAAAAACCAGGTTCAAATACAAAATACCAACTTATTCAGTATACCAACTACTCCCCTTGAGAAGTAACTCTCCTCATCAAAGTCGGAGTAAAAGATTTCTATTAGTTCTGTCGGTTGATGACAAACATCAACTATCTAAGTCACTACCAGTGGGGGTATGACCCCAAGCTGATCTCTAAGATATTCAAAAGTCTCCTTAGGCAAAGGCTTAGGGAAAATATCTACAATATGTTCTTTAGTATTCACATAAACCAGTTTTACTTCCTTCGCTTCAACATTCTCTTTCAGAAAATTCAGTTTGATGGAAATATGTTTAGTTTTAGAGTGTAGTATCAGATTCTTAGATACATCAATTGCTGCAATTTTATCACAATAGATAGTTATAGGTTCCTTGCATTTTACCTTTATGTCCTTCAACATTTTCTTAAGCCATAATACCTGTGTACAGTTGGTTGCTACTGCAACATATTCTGATTCAACTGTTGATAAAGATGTGCAACTTTGTTTCTTACTCAACCAAGAAATTTATCTGCTTCCAAAAAAAGTGCTCCGTTGGTGGTGCTTTTTCTGTCATCTACATCTCCTGCCCAATTTGCATCTGTGTATGCACATAATTCAAAGTTTTCATCTCTAGGATACCATAGGCCAAGATTTTTAGTGCCTTGTAAGTACCGGAAAATCCTTTTTACTATTGATTCATGATTTTCTTTAGGATTACTCTAAAATCTTGAAACAATACATGTTGCATTCATAATATCAGGTCTTGTTTGTATCAAATACAGTAGACCTCCTATCATAGATTTGTACCTAGTTGGATTAACAGGTGTAGATTCATCCCTTAGTGATAATTTGTCATTTGTAGTCATGGGTGTGCTTACTGGTTTAGAGTTTTCCATCCCAAATTTCTTTAGTAACTCCTTCAAGTACTTAGATTGACTCAAGAATATACCTTTATCATTTTGTGCAATCTGCAATCCTAGAAAGAATTTTATCTCTTCAATCATAGACATTTCAAATTCTTGCTGCATTTCAATAGAAAAGTCTTTACATAATCCATCTTCTCCTCCAAAGATTATATCATCAACAAAAAATTCTATAACTAAGATGTCATCATTAGCCACTTTATAGTATAAGTTGTTGTCAGCATTACCTTTAGAAAAACCAATCTTCAAAAGGTATTTATCCAATCTAGCATACTAAGCTCTTGGAGCTTGCTTCAACCCATACAAAGCTTTCCTTAACCTACAAACCATATCTTTGTTATCTGTTAAAGAAAATCCATCAGGTTACTCAATGTAAACTTCTTCTTCAAGATCTCCATTCAGAAATGCACATTTGATATCCATTTGATATACTTTATAGTTCTTGTGTGCTACAAAAGCCAAGAATAATCTGACTGCCTAAATTCTAGCTACTGGTGTAAAGGTTTCATTATAATCAATTCCTTCTTTCTGTGAATATCCCTTACACACTAGTCTTTCTTTATTTTTGATTACCTTACCATCTTCATTGATTTTGTTTCTGAATACCCATTTTGTTCCAATTACATTTTTGTCTTTAGGCTGGGGAACTAATGTCCATGTGTTATTCTTTTCAATTTGTTCTAATTCTTCTTCCATAGCTTTAATTTAGTGTTTATCTTCACATGCCTCCTTTTTTGATGCTGGTTCAATTTGAGAAATAAGACATACCTCTTCATTTACCAGTCTTCCTCTTGTCATAACTCCTTGATATTTGTTCCCAATTATCTAATTTTCAGAGTGGTTCAATCTTACATACCGGGGTGTCTTTGTTTGTTGCGGTTCTTCAGTTACAGTGGAATTTTTCAGATGATACTGGTGTAACTGGATCTTCATTCTGTACCGGTGGGTTCAATGTAGGCTCATTTGTCAGTATCTCTATTGCCGGTTCAGAGTCTATATACCTTGAAGTTCCTCTGAACTGTTCATCAATTTTTACATTTGTATCTCAACAATTTTCTGCAATCTCTTGTTAAAACATCTATATGCCTTGCTCTTAGATGAATAACCAAGAAATATTCCTTCATCACTTCTAGGATCAAATTTGCCAATATACTCATCTTTCCTAATATAGCATTTACTTCCAAATATTCTCAAATATTTAAGAGTAGGAGTAATACCAAACCATAGTTCATGAGGGGTCTTACCAATTTCACCTTTGATGTGAACTTTGTTGAATGTGTAGATTGTTGTTCTTACTACCTCTCTCCAATATACATGTGGTAGATTTGCTTCTGATAACATACTTCTAGCTTCATCCAAGATAGTTCTATTTTTCCTTTCTACAACTCCATTCTGTTGTGGTGTTCGAGGTGCTGATAACTATCTTTTGATTCCATTTACTTCATAGAATGTATTAAATTCCTTGGATGTAAATTCACCTCCTTGATCTGATCTCAGACATTTGATTTTCTTACTGGTTTCATTTTCTACCATAACCTTGAATAGCTTGAATTTCCCAAGTGCTTCTGATTTTTCTCTGAGAAAAGTAACTCAACACATTCTAGAATAGTCATCAATGATTAGCATGAAATATCTATCACCTTGTAAGCTTTTAGTTCTAGTTGGACCACATAAATCAGTATGAATTAAGCCAAGAGCATTATTGGATTTTTTTGGAATACTTTTAAAAGATGCTCTAACTTGTTTTCCAAATTGACATTCCTTACATACCAGATTGTGAGGTTTAACAATCTTAGGTAAGTCTCTAACTGCTTTAGTTGTACTGATTTTCACAATGCAATCAAAATTTACATGACAAAGTCTCTTATGTCATAGCCAACTTTCATCAATATGTGCAATCAAACATGTCTTTTCATTGTTATTCAAATGAAAGATATTACCTCTAATTTGATTACTGGTTGCAATTTCCAAACCAGTTATGTTCATAATTTTGCATTTCCCATTCTTGAATTGTAATTGAAATCCTTTTTCAACTAATTGACCAACACTCAAAAGATTATGCTTTAAACCTTCAACATAGTAAACATTGTCAGTATTATGCTTACCATCAAGAGATATAGTACCTTTTCCTTTGATCAAACAAGCTTTATCATCTCCAAATCTTACTAGACCTCCATTATATTCCTGAAAAAAGTCAAGAATTTACTTTTCACCAGTCATATGATGTGAACATCCTAAATCAATGATCCATTCATCCTTAACTTCAATTTTAGTTGCCGAGGCCTACTCTACCGGTTGAACAGTAGGTGTCGGTTGATCTTCTATTATAGCAACAAAGACCCATCCATTGTCTATCGGATCCTCATCAGAATCATCAATGACTCCTTCATCAGCAAGATAACAAGACTTGTCTTTATTCTTCTTAAATTTGTATCTCTGATATTCAGGGTTAGGCTTGTATGTTCTTCTAGCTTCTTCTTTCAATCTTGCATGTCTATCATGGCATCTTGAAGCCATATGACCAATCTTATTACAGTTAAAACATTTAAAGGGTGCTTTACCTTCATACTTACTTCCAACTGGACCTTTAGGCATTTTCCTTGCAAATAGTGCTTCAAGTTCTTCAAGTTCTTCATTCTCTCTCCTGCTTTCTTCAAGTTCTCTTGCATAAAAGGCTTTCCAATCAGACTTGTCAAATGATGAAGCAGATGATGTTGATGCCTTAAAAGCTAAATCTGTCTTTATATTAGCAACATGACCAAATTCTTCAATTTCAAAGGCTGAAAGTTTTCCAATCAATGTGTCTCTAGTTACTGATGTATTAGGCATTGTTCTTAACTCATTTATAGCAGTAACTTTCATTTTGTATGCCAGTGGCAATCCTCTTAAAAAAATTGAAACAATTTCATCTTCACTTAAGGTTCCTCCACAACATTTAATACCCAAAACAATTTCATTTACTCTTTCCATAAAAGCAGAAATCCTTTCATCATCTTCCATTTTCAGATTTTCATACCTGACTGGGAAGCTTTCAAGTTTTGCAATTTTGACTATGGAATTTCCTTCATTCAATGTTTCCAAATGGGCCCAAATAGCTTTAGCAGTAGATCTATCTGATAATCCCATGATTTTTTGATCTGATAATGCGCTCAAAAGTGCTTCTCTTGCTTTGCAATCATTTTCTTCATCTTTTCCTAAGGTTGGTGGATTAGGCTGACCGGGAGTAGGAGCAGTATAGCCATTCTTTGTAACTTCCTAGATGTAATTTCCAATGCAATTCAGATGTGTCTCCATCCTAATCTTCCATATGCCATAGTTGGTTCCATCAAGTTTAGGATTGTCCTTCTTGAAATAGCTAGAAGACATTGGATCTCCTCAAGTTGTTAAACTTCTGCAAAAAGAGGACTAGGCTCTGATACCAATTGTTAGGTCCTAGAGACAACTGAGAGGTGGGGGGGGGGGGGGGGGGGTAAATCAGTTGTCTAATAAATTTAAACCAAAACAACTTAACCAAACTTAATGCTTAATCCCGGTAAACCAAACTTAATGTCGGTAGACAGTTTATCAATTAATTGCAGTACTGGTAAAGATTAATGCATGAAACAGAAAGACAATAACATCCACAACACATAACACCAATATTTGTACGTGGAAACCCTGTAAGGGGAAAAACCACGGTGGGAAACCTTACCCATAATCAAATGATACTACTGCAGATAGTATGTGTATACAATAGGGGGTCTGCACATACAAAAAGGCCAAGTGCCTAGAGCTCACTGCTCAGACACAAATAGGTGTCACACTGACTACAATTGGATGGTTAAATCCAATAATGATGTACTGCTCAAAATAGCATCTTCATATGCTGGATTCAGTATCGGTGTAGTTCTGATATGTCTTCACAAAAACCTTCCTTCAACCTTCAAATGATGTCTGCATGTATAGCTCTTCTTGTTCTCGCATATACCGAATTACAATCCTTTCTTCACATTCACACATTGATCTTACAAATAAGATCTTACATATATACCGAAGCCTAGGACCAAAATTTATAGGCTGGCTTTACAAAAGATATTACAATAAAAACAATTTACAAGTAAAACAATAACCGATGCAATGTCTGATTCAACATGTCGGCTTAATGCATTTACAATATTAATAAATCATCTCCATAGCATGTCGTGCTGATCTGGAATAGATAAGCCTGTTGGTACTTATCCTAGACCTATTTGCCGGTAACAACAAATATGCAAACATGAATATACCAATGATCAAATCTTCAAGACAAAGTGTCCAAACGATGTTTTGACATAACCAAGTGTTTTCCATGTCATTCCAAGTGTCGGTGAACAATATATCCTATCGGTGAACAAGATACTAGTGACTGTGCATAAGTCACTTGCTTGTTGGTGAATATTTCCAATTCTCCAAGTGCCAGAGTTGATAAGTGTTGACATCAATGACAAAACCATATCAACATATCCAAAATACCAACAATGAAGACTCCCCCTGCTGAATGATCATAGGAGGAGGTGCAATTTCCTACTTCCCCACTTGTTTTCTTAATTGGGCATCCTCCATTAACACCTTTGTATGATTTTCAAGAATTTCAATTCTATCTTGTAAAAGGATCATTTTCTCCTTCTCCTGCAACTTGACTGCATCCAATGCAAACATGGCAGAGTGCATTGACAAGGTTACTGCCTCGACAAATGATGTATCCTTTAAATTTTTTTATAATTGCCCCATCCCCTGTTCTCTATTCTACACCGATCAAAATGCTAGGCTTATTTGTGCTTGGGGCTTTTGCCCATTGGGCTAATGCCTTGATGGTAGTGTAATAACTAGATCCACTATAACCCCTTTCCTTCTCAAATACTGCAACAAACATGGGATCCGACTATTGCCTTATCTGATCCAATAAAAACATTGTCTCCAAGTTGCACCATGGTATACAAAACATCCCACTCTCCATCACTATTTTGCTAGCTTCTTGTGGGATCATGTGATCTAAATTAAGATCCTCAAAAGATTGGATTTCAGGAATACCTTCAGGTGGACCTACTACCTACAAACATAGAGTTTTAAACTCGGGTCTTTTAACAAAATCATCATCCAATATAAACATATGAGCAACAATTTCTCACTCATCTTCACATCTCTCAAGTGGAATAGGTTGGCCAAAATCTTTTCTACTCTAAGGCTCTTCTATGATTTGTACATCTCTATGGAGTGAGGAAATAATTCTTGTAAACCTCCTCTTCAACAACAGCTCCTCCAACTTGCCCTCCTGCAACTTCCTCTTGGTGCTCTAATGGCATTTGTTGTTATCCTGGATCATTTTGTGGGACATATTCTTTCATTTCCTCTTGAGCCATGTCATCTTCAATGTTAGATGCCCTAGTGAAAATGGATTCAAAAATTTCAAACATCTTTTCAATTCTCATGATAGGTTTCTTCTCATTGGAATAAAATCCTTGAAAATTAGGGAACTTTACTCTTGTATCATTCTCCAATTTTGTGAGAATTTCCCACTTGTTCCTCTTTTGGATGACCTATTCTATTGTGAGGCAATTTCTTATCACATCCTCATTCAGATCAAGGTCATGATTTAAAGGCCCCCTCTTGATCTTAGCTAGATGAGGATCTAGACTTTGGGACGCAAATAAAACAAAATATCTACAAATGTACATTATATACACAATCCTAAACTATGATGCATGGAAATTTCACTAAGCAAACGAATTTTTTGAGGAATTTTCCATGCACAGGCAGCTCTAGAACTTCACCTTCTGCATTCTTAAGAAAGTAGGAGTCCTCACCATTCTTCTCTGCAATTGCAAAAGGATCGATCCACAATGACTCAAATTTCACATGTTTCCCCTTGTCTTCTATTATGGCATTCCATTACAGAACCATGTCCCCAACATTAAATTTTCTCTTTGAAGTCAATTTTTCAAAAAGGTATTTTGTTTTCTATTGCATCTTTAGATTTTGCTTCCTAGCCTGGTCCCTGATCTCATCAAGCTCCACCAATTGTTCCATCTTTTCCTGCATTGAATCCTCAATTTCTCTATATTCTTGCATGAATTTGTGAACAAGTAAAAGGTTATTCATTAGTATTCTAGCTTCTAACCCATAGACTAGTTCAAATGGACATGTTCTTATGGCTTTCTTGATTATTAACCTATCTACCTATAATGCAAACTTTAACTTTCAATTCCATTCTCTTTTATTCTTCTCCAACATCCTCTATATGATTTTGAAGAGGCTTTTATTACTAGCCTTAGCCTATTAATTTCCCTGAGGATTATATGGGGTTGAATAGAAAATCTTAATTCCATAGGTGGCACAAAAATCTTTGAACTCTTCAGACCTAAAACATTTAGCATTGTCAACCACAACTCTAACTGGTACTCAATACCTTGTGTGTATATTATCCATCAAGAAATCAGTAACAACCTTGCTTGTAGCATTTTTAATGGGGATAGCTTCTATCTAGTTTGTAAAGTAATTAGTGGCTACTAGAATCCACCTATGCCCACCACTTGATTATTCTGTGATTTTGCCAATGAAATCCATTCCCCACTAATAAAAGGGTGCTTCTACATGTACTACCTTAAAGGCAAAGCACCTGAAAACTTTAGTTTACCAGAAAGCTTTTGACAGGCTTCACATTTACTTGTGTAAGCATGGGCATCCTTAAATAAGGTAGGTCATGTTGGCATTTTGATGATGTTTTGATTGTCATTGATGGACACACACTTTCTTTGTGATGGACACACACTTTCTTAATGTATGAGTTATGCTCAACTGGTAATTATTCCAACCAGTATTATGTATTATAGTCTTTAGTGTTACTACTTATCAAGTTGCCATTAGTTTTATATCCAAAGTCATACTATATACTCTAGTCAGTTAACACTACCGAATCAAGCAGTCGATATACACAGAGAAGTCGGTATGCACGGTCTAATCGGTTATAGAAGAAAGTAGTCACAGAGCCCAGTATGCACCGAGCTATCTACCAAGAAATAAAGATAATACACCAAGATGACATACACCGAGTGAAACGTGTTACCAGATTCATTGAACCTGGACACACATATGAAAACGTGTTACAAGATTGAGGCACATCTAACCGTTATCACATTGGAAATTGCACTTAAAGATTGTGTATGATTTTGAGATCATCTAACCAATGAAATATTTTGTATAGTTATTCATTCGAGGAATCATGTTTCAAAGATCGAAGCAATGAATAGGATCACCGACATAAGAGATCTATTTATACATCATGAATTCAGGGTTAGATATATAGTGTATAAGAGAGACAAGGATATACACAAGTGTAGAAAGGAACACATGTGCAATGCATAAGAAAATCACTAAGTGTTATGATTGTTACAGAGACACAGAGGTCACCGAGAAAGTTTTCAGAAAATAGTTAAAGAACAGAGTAAACAAAAGGGTTTACCGAGTTACTATTTAGGTTACCAAGGTATGCTATAGGCAAGGTAATCTTATTTTGAGCACATAGAATCTGCTTCAGCATTACTGATGTAAAGCTGTAGATAGTTGTAAAGATTTTATTGAACATTTTGAAGTTGTAAGAGAAACCTTTAACAGGGTAAAAGATTCTAATCAAGTCTATAAATTGTAAAGCCTCTAACCAGGTGTAGCATTTAGATTAAGTGTTATAAAATCCTTTAGCAAGGTAGATCTAACAGATCTTGATACTCCTAACAAGGTAAGCTATCAGAAATAGCTAAACATGTAGCTCTAACTGAGTACTCTTTATTATTGCAGTAGTGAAGTTGTGGGTGCCATCCCCACTGTAGTTTTTCTCTCTAACCAAGATTTTCTGCATAACCAAAATATATGTGTTATGGAGTGAATCATGTATGATTGTTATCTATTTGTTTTAACTTTATTTTATGTTATTGCACTATTTGGTTTATGTATAACAGTAAAGTCATTATTCAAGAAAAGTTTTGGAGTACTGATTCACCCCTCCCCTCTCAATACATTAGCTTTCCATATTGGGCCTAACAATTGGTATCAGAGCTCAAATCTTGGAAAAGGGTTTAACTACCTAAAGAGAAAGATCTTATCAATGGAAGGCTACAAACAATCTTGGAGGATTGTGTATCTGTAAGAAGAGCTAGATCATGATAATCAAGTGATTGCAAACATGCAAAAACAGATGTAAAAATCTCTGAAAGTGAGAAGAAGATTGTTTGATGATTTTTAGGATTCTCAAGAGTTAGTGGAACTAATTGAGACATCATCTGAGAACAGTATATCTGAAGAGATTGAAGAAATGATTGAAGTATTGAAAGAAAAGAACAAAGTACTGGCTGATCAACTAAATGCAATGAAAAGAGAACATGAACATTTAAGCACACAGATGACTAAAAATCTTGATGCATTGAGGACAACCGAGGATAAAGTAAGAGATCTAGAAAGAAAGAATCAACAACTTGAAGCTTTAGTATCTGATAAGAGTGATGAAATCATAAGGTTGACTAGGATTCAACAAAATATGACAGATCAACTAGGTTATGCACGTCATGAAGCAAATCTGAAAGATAATGAAAATCAAGCATTGAAACTTGAAGTATCAAGGCTGACCAATGAACTTGACACAGAGAAGAAATCCAAAGAAACACTAAAGAAGAGCTATGAAGCATCAAAGATGTTGGATGAGCAACTGAATACAAGAAGACCCAACAAAGATGCAGGACTCGGTTACAAAGGAAAAGACTCTACTGAGAAGGGAATCTATACTACCGAGAGAGGAGAATCATCAAAGCAAGCTAGAATCAAGAAGAACATCAAAAGAAAGAAGCTTATTTGCAACTACTGTGGAAATCAAGGTCATACTGCCAACATGTGCCAAATCAAAAAAGGTAAGCAACCGAATGTCACTAAGTCCAATGGTTATTGTTACAATTGCAATAAATATGGTCACACATTTAACCAATGTAGGACAAAGTTTGTTAACAATTATCAGAAGGCAAAATTCAAAGGGTTTTGTAGAAACTGCAATAGATATGGACATAGTACCGAGAAGTGCTGGTTTAAGAAAAAGAACTACATGTGGTCTACACACCGAGCAAACACTAGAGGTTACCGAACTTACACAGATCCTTAATGACAATATGCAGTAGTACCATGGGATTAAAATACAAGGATATGGTGTGAATGTTGTGGAAGATATGGACATATTAGTGCTAACTATTTTATAAGGTTTGGAATGAACAACAGAATATCATGGAGAAATTTTGGTATGGCATGTTTTCATTGTCACAAAGTTGGACACTTAGCTGGAGATTGTAGAGATCAACCTAGAGGAGACACTGAAGAAATAAAAGGAAAATTACAGATGATTTGGAAAAAGAAGGAAGTTGTGTCAAATGAAGAAAGCACCTTACCTACCGAGTTAGGTGTACCTACTCCAAATTAATTGGTAAAGGTATGAAGGGACTGCATTCTCTCAAAATTAAATCTTAACAGTTCCTACTTTATTATGTACTTAATTTAAAATCTGCATAGTTAAGATGTAGTAGTAAGTTTGAAATTCTATCAAAGTTTTTGGAGCACTATACAGGAAACCTGTCAAGTCAGTGAATACAGGAAACCTATCAAGTTGGTAAATGAAGGAAATCTGGTTACTCGGTTAAAATACAAAAAGGAAAGAAAGTTTAAGAGGAACCAAGTACATTTAATGTTTTGACCTAACGTACACGGAGCCCGATAAGGTATATTGTGTAATTAAAAGCATTTTTGTGGTCATTTTCATTCACCAAGTTTTTGAGAGAGAAGAGCAGAGCGAATCAAGGCGATCAAACCTCCTACAAAGCAAAATTCAAGGTATTTACATCAATCTCATCGCACTATTAAGCTAGTTTACCGATCTTATCAAATTGTTATTATCTGCTGAGTGTGAAGCATCTGTTGTTTGAAATCCTGAAACCCTAAGGACTCTTTACTAGTTTTTACCTGAAATCTTCAATGGCGCCCAAGATCCAAGATCCCATTGTTGTTAAGAACTCAGAGAAGCCCTCATTGAAATACTCTTTGACTCTCAAAGTTGCTTCCGAGCTGGATGACAAAACTGCCTTTTCACTCATCCCAGATCGAGTCTTGTTAGTCGAAGACGTGAGATTCTTCACCAAATGTCATGTTGAAGAACTCGGTCATGTTGAAATCAAAGACACATATGATGAATTGTGCACCAATGGTAAAATGGATAGAAAGTATGAGCATATTAAGATCAAGGGATTAACTGAAGCCCTTAAGCTATCCCCATGTGTTCAAACCCCAGTGGGTCAAGTTTGTTCTAAGCAGAGTTCATGATGATTTCAAGTGGCTAGAAGAGCAACCATTTAAAATCACCAAGGAAATCATTCATGTGATCACCGGTTATCCTATTTATGATCATGCCCAAGCTCAAAAGGTGATATCACAAAAGGAATTGATCAGTTTCACCGAAGAGGAATCAGAAGCTCAAGAGGCAGCTATAACACTGAGCACCAAATTGCCTAAGGGTAAAGTGTTAAAAAGAAAGAAACATGACACTTCAAAGGCCCTACCGACTCCTCCAACAAAGAGACCTAACACAAGAGCATCTGCAGCATCACCAAGTAAGAAACAAAAGAATTTTACTATTCCAAAGGTAACCAAGACCTACAAGAAATCTACTCGGAGACTCATTTTGTCAAAAGAGTCTAGTGACACTGAATCTGAAGATGCAAGCAAATTTCAGATTGTCAAAAGCAAGAAGGTAGATGTACATAGTGCTGAAAATTTTTGTACTAATCTAAAGGAATATGGTGGATTTGGTGGATTCAGATATGTCAAATACGAATCCAAATCTACTGATGAAAAGAGACAAATAGAAGAAGCTATCATTTGCACACTTCTGAAATTACGAGTGGTCCCATTAGAAATTGCTAATTCAATTCCTAAAGAATTGTATGCACATATTGATAACAGGTGGCAATATGCCCTGGACTCGGAAAAACAGATCAGAGAAAGAAGTCTTGTACATCTCTTTCCTGACATGTCGGTAGATGAGATCACGGATCATCTGAAAAATTGCCAGACACAATTTAAAGTCAAACAAAAGGCCTTGAAATTGATGAATGGCCTATATATTGAAGTGGAGAAGGAAACAAAAGAGCAATGGCAGGAAATCTTTTAGAGAAGGAATGCTGGTGAGCAAGTTGAAGTTGAAATTGTTGATGTCACCGAGCATGATCCTAATGTCACCGAGCACAGTCCTGATGCTACCAAACAAGACCCTGTTGACACTGTTCAAATAGATGAAGATGTCATGGATGCAGAGGCACCGGAACAGGAGATGATAGAAGGCAATGCATATGCAAAACTTGTATCTAGTGAATCTATTTTAGAACAAGTTTAGCCTTATCCCCTGGTCAATCAATCTATCTCAACCGAAGCTCCCCAAGATACAACATAAGGCACCAAAGGTCACAAGTCTATAGCAGGAGAAGATACTACTCTAGAATAGCCCTCACAAGCACCTTCGAGCACTGAAAATGTTGCAGCTGAGACACCCAGTACCGAGACACCAAAAGACACCACAAAGGCTACAAGAATCGACCAAAGTGTTGCCTCTACCAAGCAACGTACCGAGGGTCAACAAGCCTCCCAAGCTATTGTCTTGGTCCAACCAGCCAAAGGTAAAGAGAAGAAGGTGAAAAAGCATAGTTTCAAAGTTGATTTATCTAAACCGATAGTGTTACCCAATGTGGATATATCAAAATTAAAGGGGCAAGCGCTCATTGATTTCGGTGAACTATGCAAAGAAAAGGCCAAACAAGAAAAACAGATGGCCATACAAAAGAATAATAAAGTACTTCAGAAGATGAAGACACTACTATCAGATATGCTACCTAAAGCTACAGTGTCAACCAATACAACCATCCACATTCAACTGGATGAACTCCTTAATCAAATAGAAACATCTGGAGTTGATGCATCTGAGTATTTGAGCAAGCTAAAAGACAAGGAGCTCACTGCAAAAATGATAGAAGAGGTACAAAAAGCTCTAGCTATTGGCAGAGTCAAACTTGTCAAATTCATTGCTGAGTTGTCCCCTCAACTCAAGCAC
This sequence comes from Cryptomeria japonica, assembly GCF_030272615.1. Classification (NCBI taxonomy): domain Eukaryota; kingdom Viridiplantae; phylum Streptophyta; class Pinopsida; order Cupressales; family Cupressaceae; genus Cryptomeria; species Cryptomeria japonica. Next base: position 631,600,357 of record NC_081407.1, read on the forward strand.
ATTCTTTATTTATTTTAGAAACTCTATACATTTTCTATATTCACTAAGGACATTAAGAATAAAACTGATGCAATTGAGAAAGAGATCACCGATCTCTCAAATAAGTTGACCCCAGAGCCCAATTCAGTTTAGAATTTTTATACCAAGCTTCAATAGCTCATGGCTCAACAATTGGAACTAAGAAATGAAGAACACAAGATCAGGATGGATATAATGACACTCCAGACATTATTCCTTCCTCATCTTTCATCCATCCAAGAACAGATTAACCGAGCCACACACCTATCTACTACACAAGAGGGAAGCACTTTAGATGGCTTAATCTCATTATTGGCCGATATTCACGCACATAATTCTTTAATGGATAGTGTAAAGGATGCACTCTCTGTCACACTCACCGAAGCCAAGACAAAGTATAAATCCATTTTTGATTAGTTGCCACCTCCAAATGGTAACTAAATTTTGTTGTTTGTCAAAAAGGGGGAGTGTATAGTATTTCAAAGTATCAAACAAAAGGAGTATTGTATACAGGGGGAGTATACTGAGCAGAGTATGCAGAGTATCCAAGTGCAGTGAACAGAGCAATGAATAGAATCGAGCATTCAAAATCAAAGTTTTCAAAGTTTTGTACAGTATAATGATAAGGGGAGTATATCTGAATATACTATTTCATTAACTAATGTATATACTAGCCATTTAGTCAAATTTTGTAAAGTTTATAGATTTTTGTGTTATGACTTTGAAAGTAGTTTTGTCAAACATCTCAACTAATGTCAAAAGGGGAGATTGTTACTACTTATCAAGTTGCCATTAGTTTTTATATCCAAAGTCATACTATATACTCTATTCGGTATACACAGAGAAGTCGGTATACACAGTCTAATCGGTTATAGAAGAAAGTAGTCACAGAGCCCAGTATGCACCGAGCTGTCTACCAAGCATCATTTTATGTCTACCAAGTAGCAAAGATAATACACCGAGATGACATACACCGAGTGAAATGTGTTACCAGATTCATTGAACCTGGACACACATATGAAAACGTGTTACAAGATCGAGGCACATCTAACCGTTATCACATTGGAAATTGCACTTAAAGATTGTGTATGATTTTGAGATCATCTAACCAATGAAATATTTTGTATAGTTATTCATTCAAGGAATCATGTTTCAAAGATCGAAGCAATGAATAGGATCACCAACATAAGAGATCTATTTATACAGTATGAATTCAGGGTTAGATATATAGTGTATAAGAGAGACAAGGATATACACAAGTGTAGAAAGGAACACATGTGCAATGCATAAGAAAAGCACTAAGTGTTATGACTATTACAGAGACACAGAGGTCATCGAGAAGGTTTTCATAAAACAGTTAAAGAACAGAGTAAACAGAAGGGTTTACCGAGTTACTGTTTAGGTTACCAAGGTATGCTATAGGCAAGGTAATCTTATTTTGAGCACATAGAATCTACTTCAGTATTACTGATGTAAAGTTGCAGATAGTTGTAAAGATTTTATTGAACATTTTGAAGTTGTAAGAGAAACCTTTAACAGGGTAAAAGACTCTAATCAAGTCTATAAATTGTAAAGCCTCTAACCAAGTGCAACATTTAGATTAAGTGTTGTAAAATCCTTTAGCAAGGTAGATCTAACAGATCTTGATACTCCTAACAGGGTAAGCTATCAGAAATAGCTAAACATGTAGCTCTAACTAAGCACTCTTTATTATTGTAGTAGTGAAGTTGTGGGTGCCATCCCCACCGCAGTTTTTCTCTCTAACCAAGAGTTTCTGCGTAACCAAAATATATGTGTTATGGAGTGAATTATGTATGATTTTTATCTATTTGTTTTAACTTTATTTTATGTTATTGCACTATTTGGTTTATGCATAACAGTAAAGTCATTATTCAAGAAAAGTTTTGGAGTACTGATTCACCCCTCCCCTCTCAGTACATTAGCTTTCCATATTGGGCCTAACATTTAGACTATCTGTGTTTTGCAGAAGATGTTTACGAGTCACAAATTGACTGAAGACCTCAAGCTGTATGGAGATCCCAAATGGTATGAGGATCTCAAGCAGTTCGAAGGAACAAAGAAGTAGTTAAACATTTTCCAGTCTTCATTTTTGACAACCAGTAATCGATATATTGTATGAACCAGTATTTCTCTCTGATGAGTTACCAACCGGTATTTCTGTGATGAGTTATCATCCACTGACACTTTGCCAGTGATTTTGTGTCATGTTACCAAATGTGTCTAGATGCACTGAACCTAGGAACTTGTAGTTTAATCCTATTGGACCGACATGAAATCAATTTCCTTTATAAGGACATCATGTCTAGGGTTTGTATGGATGAGAGATGTATGATGTATGATGTATGAGAAGGTTATGTGCGATCTTTGTTGAGAAGATTAGGTCTGTGTGAAGAGTTAGAGTGTGGAGATATTGAAGACCGAAGTAATGCTGAAATGCATTAACAATGAGCTAACAAGGATCTAACCAAGCATATTGTGCTAATATCTAGATCACTCACTTGTTGATTACTCACATCTTCAACAAGTGTGAAACCCTTAACCGGGTAGTCCTAGCAAAGCCTTTGTAAATCCTCTAACAAGGTGGTTCACAACTGTGGATCTGAAATCCTTTAGTAAGGTAGTCTTTAACATGACTTATCTCCTAACAGAGATCTAGATTCTTAACAAGATCTGTTCAGGTGAAGAACATTGTATGACCTCAACCGGTCTGACCTTAACTGGCCTGGTTTCTATTCTGCAGATAGTTACTTGTGAGTTTTTTCTCACCATGGTTTTTCCCATTTGGGTTTCCACGTCAAATATCTTGTGTTATGGTGATTGTGCTTTTGTGGGTGAATGCTTTATTTTCTATTTGGTTTGCATTTATCTTAACTAGTTTATTAGTAAAACTATTATACCGGTTATCTGGTAAATTGTTTAAGAGTTTGAGTTCAGTATTTATTGGTATACTAATTCACCCCCCCTTCTTAGTATTCCTCAATTGGTATTAGAGAAAACCTTTCTATAAGTCTAACCACTTGGAAGGAGATATGGGGGAATACACTATGAGGGAACTTACTCATCGTCTCACTTAGATTGAGAGAGCCTATGATGAACTCAAAGTGAAGTATAAAGCCTCTTTGGCCAAGAGAAGAGAGCATGCTAAGAAACTAATGGAATTTACTGAAAATAGCGCTTTTGATGAAGTTGACATGGATGCCCTAGTTGAAGAAGTTGAAAAACTGAATGAATCTAAAGCCAACCTGAGAAAGGAGTTGGAAGGACTGACTATCAAAATGTGTCAAGAGCTTGAAAACTGAAGGAAAGTTGAAGATTTGGTAAAAGACAAAGATCATGAGATCTCTAAGCTGAAGCAAGAAATCAGTGCCCTTTCTGCTCATCTCCAAGAGAGTAAAGTGGAAAAAGAAGAAATGCAAGGTGAACTAAACATGGCTATTTCTGAGAATGCAACCTTGATGGAATCTAATGCTTCTATTTCCAAGGAACTTACTGAGTCAAAGGAGATACTTGCCAAATTCAATCAAAGTACTGCTAAGCTAGAGCAAAAGCTTGAATCAACAAAACCGGTAAAGAATACGATTGGACTTGGTTTCTCTGGGTATGAGGAAGGTGAAACCTCTAGAAAAAAAGTTGAAGCATCAAAGAAGCAACCAACATCCAAGGATAAAGGTAAGAAAAAGTTTAAACCTATTTGCTTCAATTGTCTCAAGGAAGGACATATTATTAATGTGTGTAGAAGCAAGGCCTACAATAATTTTCCTTATTTTTTAAACAATAAGCCTAGATCCAATAGATTCAATGGAAATTGTTATGCATGCAACAAGTTTGGGCATAGAGCATTTGAATGCAGGTCAGTTTTGCACAACACAGGGAGATACCCTCCAAGGACCCAAGGAGTTGTCCCAGAACCCTCTGTGAACCGGGATCCCAACTGGTATAATACCTATGACCATCGGTCAGGTGGCTATCAAGCAGCAACTAGTTGGAGAGCAACCTGTTTGATCTGTCATGGTAGCAGTCACACTGCTGCAACATGCAGAAGGAAGAATGGTTGTATGAATAATGGACCATGGAGATCATCTGGAATGGTATGCTATCATTGCAACAAACTGGGACGCACTGCCAGAACCTACAAAATGAGAAAGAACCTATCGGATGATATACTGATGACTCCAGAAGGAAAGATAGATATTGAAACCGTTCAAATGGGAATGAATAAAACTTGGAAAAAGAAACCTGAAGAAGTGTCATGGGATGAACCAATTTCTGCACCTAGTGTGGAAGTCTCTGAACCGGCAAACTGAGCTTCAGAAAGGCTTAGGGGGATCATATCGGTGAAATATTTGAACCCCCGGTTTATATCAGTAAAGACCTTAATTGGTATATGTTACCTGTCAATCGGCAGAAGACTTGAAGTGGTAAAAGGCAAAATTAGGGTTTGTACCCTAGCGGTGATGCATTTATTATGGTAGGTGAAAGATTGTTTAAAAGGGATTTTTGACGCCATTTTAACTTATCTATTTTCGAGTGAAGAATTTTCAAGAGCAGAGCGTCAAAGAGCAATTTTTCTAGCGATTCAGAGCAAATTCAAAAATCTTGCAGAGGAATCCAGCAGACTTTCAATCTATCGGTGAAGAACACTAAGCGGTGTTCCAAGCAACCAAAGTGGTGTGTTTTGAGCAACATTGGTAAACCCTAAATTTTGAATTGTGAAGGTATTTCTTAAAATTCTTATTTATCATGGCTTCTGCATCGCACTCCATTTCTAGTGTACCTAGGGATTCAACTGAGTTTCTTCAAAAGAAGATGAAATTCAATGCCCTATCCCAGATACCAACCAGAGTTATAGCTGAGGAGGATATTTCAGGATATATTGATTGTAAATTGGAAGACCTAGGATCCCTAGTGATCCATTCCCAGCTAGGTTTGTTCTGTGGGGATGACAAGAAAATCAAACCAGAATATAGCATCCTAAAGAAGAAGAAACTACACAATGTGGTTTATTTTCTAGAAGAGTTTACTGAAGATCACATCTGCATCATCCTGAGTAGAGTGCATGGTGATAAAATGTATCTTGAGCAGATGCATGACATCACACTGCAAGCTATTCATGTTGTCACCAGTTTCTGTAACATTGGAGAGGTGCCAGCTCTAAGGAAGGTCACCAAGACTGAAATGACTAAGCTCACCAGATCTTTGAGCGACCAATGGGCGATGACCGTCAACACCATCAAAGATGATTTGGTTAAGTATGCTTGCATGGTGATTGGCTACCAAATGTTTTATGCCAACAAAATAAATTATGTCCCTGCTGCTGCAATGAATGCCGCCTACAGAATGATTAAAGAAGATGCCTCATTTGATTTATGTACTTGTTTGTAGAAGTAACTACTATTGAACCTGAAGTCCATCAAACAAGATAATTCTTTAAGGTTCAGGTTTGGACAACTTTTGGTGGGTCTATTTTTCTAATTTCAAGGCTATTTCTCTGGAGTAGGTGATGTTCAATGGTTTGTTGACCAACCGGTCTCCAAGCAAATTAGGGAAAGTCTTCAAGTAGTGGGAACCGGATATCCCGAGGTTCTGAATAAATATTTTGATGAATTCAAGCAAAAAATGAGCTAGAGGATGAGGATATCTGGAGATATTGTGAAGAAGTATGAAGATGACATCTGCTTCACCATAAAAGTAGATGAATGCATAATGGAAGCGATGGAGCCAAGAAAGGAAGTAGTTGAGCCAATGGGGTATGAATTAATGTATGATATGTTGATCGAGTATGCCTCTACCCTTCTTGCCTCACCATTAGATGCGAAGAAAAAGAGAACCAACACCTACCTAGAGAGGGTAACACCGGTTGAAGCTCCTACACAAAAAAAGGGCAAGGCAGTGCCATCGGTATCGGCACCGATTACCTCAGCCAGTCCAAAAGTGACCAAGCGGTCACCTGCTAAGAAGAAACCAGAGGTGGTTCCTGCTAAAGTCTTCGAGAGGAAATGGAAAACCAAAACAACTCACCAAAGTCAGAGGATACTGAATCGGAAGTACAACCTAAGAAGACCAGGCAAACAAGCAAGAAAGAAAAATCTACCAGAAATGCACCTGCAACGTCAGCACCGATAAATATAGACATCTATTCTTATAAACCAATGACACATTGTCAAAGTACTTTAAAGAATATTAAGAGAAAGGTGCTTGATGATTTAAAAGAATATTTTGATAATTTTTCTGATAGTGAGAAAGATGAAGTAGAACAAGAGGTTATTAGATATTTGTGTGTCAATGACCGGTCGCCATCTAAAATAAAATCGGTCACACCTGATTCTTTATACAATTCTTTGGACAATAAATGGTGCATTTCCATTGAGAAAGAACAGGAATAATTGAGAAAGTCTTTGCACAATACTTTCTCGATGCCTCTAATTCTAAATTATTTGAGATAATGGATAAGAACAAAGGTCTCTTCTTCATGAGAAGAAGAAGACTCAGGCTACTAGAAGGTAAAGCTTTTGAAGTGGAGAAGGACACACATTTACATGCCAAAGCTATTGTCTGGTTACACCAAGTATTTGAGGAAAATCTAAAGGCTGAACAAGCACCTGATCTAACATCAGTAAAACCGGATGATGCATTTCACAGTGAAGGAGAAAGAGTTACAGAACAGGTTGACACTATTGATGTGGATGCATTAGATACTGAGGATGTCACTCCTGGTAAAGAAGAAGGTGAGAAAGAAAGACAGGACAAAGAAAAAGTAGATAGAGAGAAACAGGATAAGGAAAAGGCTAATAAAGAGAAGGCGGAGAAAGAGTAAGTGGAAAAAGAATGACAAGAAGAAATAAAGAGGAAAGAGGAAGAAAAAAAGAAAGAGGAAAACAAGAGAAAAGAGGAAGAGAAAAGGAAAGAGGATGAGAAGAGGAAACAAGAAGAGGAGAAGAGGAAACAAGAAGAAGAGAAGAGGAAACAAGAAGAGGAGAAGAGGAAAGAAGAGGAGAAGAAGAAAGAAGAAGACAAACGGAAGGAAGAAGAAAGGAAGAAGGAGATAGAGAAGAAAAAGAAGGAGGAGGACAAGAAAAAGGAAGAAATGGAGAAGAAAACACAAGAAGAAGAACAAAGGAAGAAAGAAGAGGAAAAGAAAAATGCTGAAGAGAAAAAGGAAGCAGAGAAGATCAAATAGGCCAAGGTAACTGGTGATCAAATCAAAGCGGTTGACACCTCCAGTCCTATTGACCTTCAATCTACAGATGAATTAGAACTGCTTCAAAGTATAAATCTTGCACAGGAAAGATTGGAAGCATTGAGGAGGAAGAAGGAACAGGATGTCATTCAAACTGTTGTTGACACCCTCACCAGCCCAATTCCCGGTACTAACCTCCCCAGTACCAATTCCTCTTTAGCCAAGTTGAAACTTCTTCGCACTGTAGTAGAGGACCAAGTACAATGCTTGGAAGATGTTGTTGCAGCCACTACCAAGAAGAACCATGAAAAGGCACTCAACACTACCTTAGTCAAGAAACTGCATGAGCTTAGGTCACAACTTCTGAAACAACAAAAGGATATAGGTGTTGCTATGGATGAGGGAAAATTACCGCTGAGTAAAATCTGCCAACCCCATGTATTTTGTGATGATGTGCTTAAGCAGAAAGATAAACTCCAATCAGAGTTCCAAGCATACATCAGCAACTTCAAGATACCATATGATTCATTTACCACATATGGGGAAATGATCCATCATTTTCAGCTACAGATTGCCAGGGTGGAATCAGAAATTTGCAATCGGACAAAAGATTTGCAAGAGCCTTAACTGGTCTTATTACCCAGACTGCAGATTCTTCATAAATGTTTTCTCAATTTGGAAGCCATCATGGTAACTCAAGAGATGAGTACCATTGACGCTATGGAAGAACTGGTATTCCAGATGCAGACAGAAAGTGAGATTGCTACCTCATTACTTGAGTCATGGTCATTGGCCATGAAAACTTTTATGCAGGATTTTAAATCTGTTTTTGATAAGTTTTATTCCTTATTGTCATAAACATTTACTCTATTTTTATATATAAGGAAACATGGGTTATTCTGCATTACTTTGTCATTATTGGCAAAGGGGGAGTAGTATTTAAAATTTTGGTGAATGTTATGTATACTTTCATGTTACCACTTTTGGGGAGTAGTATACATTGTAATTTCTGCAAAAGGGATAGTGTATATGCTTAGGGGGAGTAATTTTGATTATGGCATATTTTTGTTGTAAAAACACTTAGATGTCAAAATTTTCCTAAGTGTTCCCATCAATGCCAAAGGGGGAGATTGTTGGCATTTTGATGATGTTTTTATTGTCATTGATGGACACACACTTTCTTTGTGATGGACACACACTTTCTTAATGTATGAGTTATGCTCAACCAGTATTATGTATTATAGTCTTTAGACTATCAGTGTTTTGCAGAAGATGTTTACCGGTCACAAATTGACTGAAGACCTCAAGTGGTATGGAGAACCAAGTGGCATGAGGATCTCAAGCGATTCGAAGGAACAAAGTGGTAGTTAAATATTTTCCAGTCTTCATTTTTGACAACCGGTAATTGGTATATTGTATGAACCGGTATTTCTCTGTGATGAGTTACCAACCGGTATTTCTGTGATGAGTTATCATCCACCGACACTTTGGCGGTGATTTTGTGTCATGTTACCAAATGTGTCTAGATGAACTAAACCTAGGAACTTGTAGTTTAATCCTATTGGACCGACATGAAATCAGTTTCCTTTATAAGGACATCATGTCTAGGGTTTGTATGGATGAGAGATGTATGATGTATGAGAAGGTTATGTGTGATCTTTGTAGAGAAGATTAGGTCTGTGTGAAGAGTTAGAGTGTGGAGATATTAAAGATTGAAGTAATGCTGAAATGCATTAACAATGAGCTAACAAGGATCTAATCAAGCATAATGTGCTAGTATCTAGATCACTCACTTGTTGATTACTCACATCTTCGACAAGTCTGAAACCCTTAACTGGGTAGGCCTAGCAAAGCCTTTGTAAATCCTCTAACAAGGTGGTTCATAACTGTAGCTCTGAAATCCTTTAGCAAGGTAGTCTTTAACAGGACTTATCTCCTAACAAAGATCTATATTCCTAACAGGAACTGTTATGGTGAAGAACATTGTATGACCTTAACCAGTATGACCTTAACCAGTTTGGTTTCTATTCTGCAGATAGTTACTTGTGAGTTTCTGCTCACCATGGTTTTTCCCATTTGATTTTCCATGTCAAATATCTTGTGTTATGGTGATTGTGCTTTTGTGGGTCAATGCTTTATTTGCTATTTGGTTTGCATTTATCTTAACCAGTTTATTAGTAAAACTGTTATACTGGTTATCTACTAAATTGTTTAAGAGTTTGAGTTCAGTATTTATTGGTATACTAATTCACCCCCCCCTCTTAGTATTCATTAGGCCAATAGTACCCTTCCCTTAGAAATTTATAAGCAATTGTGTGTGATGTGAAATACCCACCACAAACACCTTCATTCATTTCTCTCAAAACTTTTTGTGACTGATCTTGGTCCAAGCAGAGTAGCAATACTCCATCTTTGTTTTTCCAAAATAAATTACCCCGTGTCACCATATTTTGTCGAGCCTAGAACTTCAATGACCTATTTTGATGGTCTTCAATTTCCCCAGGGAGTTCCATGTATTGCAAGAAGAGAACAATATCTGTGTACCAGGGCTGCCTTTCTATACTAGTGATATTGTCATTTGACACCTCCACACTATTCACTTGAGTAGAATCAAGATTAGACTCAGCCATCAACTTAGCCATTCCTAATCCTCTAACCAATTTGGTGATCTATATATCCATATCAAATTCCCCAATTCTATTGATTCACCTACCCCTTTGCCTAGTCACTTCACACTAAGATAATACATCTTTAACTTCTGTGTTAGGTACATATGCTACAAATTTAGCACATACTAAATCATACCTAAATTTTTCCACCACCTTGACTAAGGCATACGCTTGTTTCTCAACAATATCATATTTGAGTTTTGCTTCTTGCAAGGTGTTAGTAAAGAAAGCAATAGGTTGTTCAAACCCTTGGTCACTTTTATCTAACAAGACTGCAACGATAGTATGGAAAGAATTGAAATAAAATAATTAGAAAGTTTTATCATATTTAGGAGATTTTAGTATCACGACTTCCTTGATGGCCTTTTTAATACTTGCAAAAGCATCTAGTGCCTCAACTATCCAATCAATCTTGACTCCATTTTTAAGAATATTAGCAATTGGCTTTACAATCTTTGTAAAATTTGAAACAAATCTCTTGACAAAATTGATCTAACCAAAAAATGATTGTATTGCCTTCACAATTTTTGGAATTGCAATTTTATCAATTGTTGCCACTCTCTCAGGGTCCATTCTTACCCCTTCTTTAGAAATAATATGTCCAAGAATTTTTCCTTCTGTTACACCAAAATTACACTTATTAGGGTTTAGTGAAATACCATACTCTAGAGCCTTTGTGAATATCTTTTGCAAGTGTGCACAATGATCATAAACATGATTTGAGAAGGCAGTAAGGTCATCCTGATAGACTGCCATGATTATGTTGATTAGGTCTGCAAACACCACCTCTATAGCTCTTTGAAATGTTGCACCAATATTTGTCAAACCAAATGGCATCCTCACATAAATATAAGTTCCCAAAGGAGTTGTTAAAGCCATATCTTGCTCCGACTCCTTGAATTTCAGTTGGTTATAACCTAAGAAACCATCCACCATGGATAAAAGTTCACAACCAGTTACTTTTTGTAGCATAGCTTCCATATTTGCAAAGGATAATTATCTTTCAAAGAGGCAATATTCAAATTCCTAAAATCAACACATAGCATAATGTCTCCATTTTTTGTTATAATAGGTACTAGATTTGAGAACCAAGAAGAGTGTTTGATTGGCTTGATTATTTAACCTTCTCTTATCTTAGTCAAATCCTGCTACATTTTTGGAGCTAAAACCAAATTGATTGGTCTTTTCTTCTGCTTGAATGGTTTGGCGCCCAATTTCAATGGTATTTCATGGTGGAATAAATCCTCTCTATAAGCTTTTAAATAATCATATGACCAAGAAAATATACCTTTATACTTCTTCAACAATTGTATTAAATTATCCCTTACATTAGGACTTAATTTCTTGCCAATATATACCATTTTAGGGAGCTTTTCAGTTCCCAAGTTCACTTCCTCTAAGTCCTCTCTCTTAGCTAAAGATACTTTGTTCAATGCACTATCACTACAATCAAACACTCTCTCTAATGCAACCAATCCTTTAGGATTTTTTTTTAACTGCACTACTTCATTCCCAAAAACTATGTCCTTGCCATCAATGACCTCTACAAAAGCATTGAAATCAATCTCGAGTTTCATACTGATCTATACATTGGATAAACTTCAATATGTCATAATCATATTCTTTACCACCCATTAGGGACATAAGACATCATATTGACTTCATGGCACATTCTACATTGCCAAACAAACTAGCCTATAAGATGACTCCATCTCAGAATGAGGAGATTGCCAAGCAAGTGCAATAATTGTTGGATAAGGGGTTGGTGAGAAAGAGTCTCAGTCCGTGTGTTGTCCCAATAGTCCTAGCACCTAAAAAGGATGGTAAATGGAGACTATGTACTGATTCTAGGGCTATCAATAAGATTACCATAAGATATAGGTTTCCTATGCCTATAATTGAAGACTTAATGGACTGTTTGGGAGGGGATTGCTACTACTCCAAAATTGATCTCAAGAGTGGGTATCATCAAATCGGAATAAGACAGGGAGATGAATGGAAGAAATCCTTCAAAACAAATGAAGGTCTTTATGAGTGGATGGAGTTTTCTTTTGGGATATCCAATGCCCCAAGCACCTTTATGCACCTCATGAATGAGGTATTGAAGGACTTCATTGGTAAATTTGTTGTTATTTATCTTGATGATATTCTTGTGTTTAGTAGGACAAAGGAGGAGCATTTGGAGCACCTGAAATTGGTTTTGACGAATTTTCATGATGAAAAGTTGATAATCAACATGGAGAAGAGTGTCTTCATGAAGGAGGATCTTGTCTACCTTGGTTTTGTAATCTCTAAGGGGGATTTGAAGATGGATCCTGAAAAGGTGGATGCTATCTTGTCATGGCCAACACCCAAGACAGTAGGTGATGTGAGGAGTTTCCATGAATTGGCAACATTTTATAAAACGTTCATCAAAAATTTCAGTCATATATGTGCGCCTATCCTAGACACAAATAAGGGAGGTAAAAAATGTAAGTTTTCTTGGACAAATGAAGCAAATGAATCTTTTGAATATCTGAAAAATACCGTAGCATAGCAGCCCATTCTTGTTTTGCCTGATTTTAAAAAGTTGTTCACAGTGGAGTGTGATGCTAGTAATATTGCCATAGGGGTTGTCTTGAGTCAAGAGGGCAGACCAGTGGTTTCTTTAGTGAGAAAATCAATGATGCTAAAAGGAAGTATTCTACATATTATTTGGATTTGTATGCAATGGTACAAGCCTTGAAGAAATGGAGGCACTACCTTTTACCTAAAGAATTCATTGTGTATACTAACAATCATGCTCTCAATTTTTTGAATGGACAAGAAAAGAATAGTCACAAGCATATGAAATGGGTTGAACATCTTCAAGCATACACATTCACTATCAAACACAAGAAGAGGTAGATCAATAAGGTGGTAGATGCATTGAGTATAAGGGTCTATATGGTGCAATAAATTCAGTTGCAAAGTGTGGGAATTGATTCCTTCAAAAAAATGTACAAGGATGATGAAGATTTCAGTGAGATATATGAGGTTTGCACTCAATTTTCAGATTCTTACCATTATGATTTTTTTGAGTTTTTGTTGCAGCAGGGGTTGTTGTTCAAATAGAGTTAGTTGTGTATCCTTGAATTCTCCACGGGGGAGAAAATTATCAAGGAGAAACATTGTGGCAGTTTGGGAGGTCACTTTCAGCATGATAAAACTTTGGAATAGGTGAAGAGGTATTATTTTTGGCCAAAATTGAAATTAGATGTCAGGAATTTTGTTGAAAGTTGTAGTATATGCCAAAGGGCTAAGGGAACATCATAAAATTTAGGTTTATATCAACCACTCCCTATTCCTAATAGGTCATGGGAGAGTATCAACATGGATTTTGTTTTGGATCTTCCTAGGACTCAAAGAGGTTTTGACCAAATTTTTGTTGTAGTAGATAGATTTAGTAAGATGGCTCACTTTTTTCCATATAAATGTACTAATGATGCTTCCCACATTGTTGGCTTATTCTTCAAATAAATTATTAGAATCCATGGTTTGCCTCATAACATTGTGACTGACAAGGACTCTAAGTTTGTGGGACACTTTTGGTGTACATTATGGAAGAAGTTGGGGACTCAATTGTCCTTCACATCAGCCCATCACCCTCAAACTCGTGGCCAAACTGAGGTAGTGAATAGATCCTTAGAAAATTTTCTCAGATGTCTCACAAAGCAACATGGAGAAGCTTGGGATATGATCATCCCTCAAGTTGAATTTTCTTATAATGATTATATCAATAGAAGCACAAGAAGAAGTCCTTTTGAGGTGGTCTATGGGATTCATCCAAGAGGTATTATTGAATTAAGGGGATCTACATGGATTGGAAAGAACAAGCACTCAAGGTGAGGATTTTGCATTGGCCATGAAAGACATCCATGAAAAGGTGAGAGAGATTCTTCACAAGAACACTGAAAAGTAAAATGAAAAAGAAAATGAGAAGAAGAGAGATGTGCTATATAAGGTGGGATATTTGGTGATGACACACTTAGAGAAAGAGAGACTTCCAAAGGGGAAGCCAACTAAGTTGCTCATGAAAAATATTGGCCCTTGTAGAATTGTGCATAAATTTGGTCCTAATGCCTATGAGATTGAACTTCCTTAAGGCTTAGGCATATCGCCCATTTTAAATGTTTCAAATTTGTTTCCTTACAAAGGTGATTTTGTAGGTTCAGGTGTAGGTTTGAAATAAAAAGGAGATTAAGGTTGGATCAAGGATCTACCACCTAACCAACAATTAAAGTTAGCGAGCATCTTGGACACCAAGGTAGTCAAAAGGACTAGAAAGAAGATTTATAAGGAACACCTTGTCAATTGGAGTGGATTACCTGATGAGGATTCCATGTGGATGACAAAATATGACATTAAAAAGCATGGACATTCTGTTGCAGACCTCATTCCTCAAGAGACTTGAATTTTCTATGCCCCTTGGGTGTATGGTGCAGGAGCACCTTCTAGGATTTGAAGACCATTTGAGTTGTTTTTATTAGCCATGTAAGGCTTTGATGCCATTTTGTAGTATGAGATTCTTAGGACCTATTTGGTCAACCTCGTCAAATGACATCCAACATGCGTAAATGAGGAAATAATTTTTTTTTTGGCAACTATGTGGCCTATTTGTAAGGTTTATGATGTTTCCTAATAGGTTACATAGGTAGAAGTCATAAGTTCTCAAGTTTGTGCAAAGTTGTCAAGTTCGATGATAACTTTTGTTGTTAATTTGTTGTCAAATTGTAACTAATCTCCCTCCAATGGCTAACTAATTCAAATTTCAGATGGAGTTAGTTAAGGAGGTTGGAGAAACCTTTATTAAAGCCTTGGAGGTCGATAAGGATGATGATTATGATGAAGTTTGGATGTAAGACAATGATCAAATTTCAATAAACAATCAAAAATTTCTATAAATTTGTTGTAACAGTTCTTTGTATGGCCATAATATAGACCTCATGTGAAATATAAACCATTGATGTGAATAGACCTCTAATTTTATGATCATTTGGATTTTATTTGGTATGAAATGAATGAATAATAAGCAAGATATCCGCATTTTGGTGACAGGTGGTCTAAAAACCCTCCAAAACTAGGGTTTCCGAGGAAATGCACTTTTTGTTGGTATTTTGGTATGGTTTTGTCATTGATGTCAAAACCTATCAACACCTATCAACTCTGGAACCTTGGAGGATTGGCAAACATTCACCGGCAAGCAAGTGACTTTATGCATAGTCACCGGTATCTAGTAGACCGGCAGGATATATTGTTCATCGGCACTTGGAGGGACGTGGAAAACATCTGGTTATGTCGAAGACATTGTTTGGACACTTTGTCTTGGAGATTTGTTCATTGGCATATTCATATTTGGATATTTGTTGTTACTGGCAAATAGGTCCAGGTTATGCACCGGCAGGCTTATCTATTCCAGATCAACATGACACGCTTTGGAGATGATTTTGTTGTTATTGTAAATGCATTAAGCTGGCATGTTGAATCAGATATTGCATCGGTTATTGATTTACTTGTAATTGTTTTATTATAATATCTTTTAGAGCCAACCTACTAAAATTGGTCGTAGGTTATGGTATATATGTAAGATCTTATTTATAAGATCGATATGCGATTGGGATAAGGAATTGTAGGAAGGTATATGTGAGATTAAGCAGAGCTATACACACAAACATCATTTGAAGGTGAAGCAAGGTTTTTGTAAAGACAAACAAAACCACACTGGTATTGAATCCAACATATGAAGATGCTATTTTGAGAAGTACATTCTTATTGGATTTAACCATCCAATTGTAGTTAGTGTGACTCCTATTTGTGTTTGAGCAGTGAGCTCTAGGCGCTTGGCCTTTCTGCATGTGCAGACCCCATTTGTATACACATACTATCTGTAGTAGTATCATTTGATTGTGGGTAAGGTTTCCCACCATGGTTTTTCCCCTTACAGGGTTTTCACATACAAATATTGGTGTTATGTGTTGTGGATGTTTTTGATTAAGAAAAAACAAGTTTTAAGGGACCCGAAACCCGAGTACATTCAAAAGATATTCAAGAAGGAAACAAAACAAGACAGCTGCAAAAGACTAGCAAGAAAACCAGTAGCAGAGAAAAGGACAGCAAGAGGCCAGTAAGAAATTGACCCCAAGCCCAGCAATACAAGAAAATTAAAAACTCTTCATAGTTTCCTCAGCATTCTGTACCAAGAGCATCATCGCCTTGGCCGTTTCCCTCAGGTCATTGTTTTCCTGTCCAATCTGACTCTCTTTCATTTTTGTGTCCTTCTCAGCAGTAGTCTGCCTAGTTCTGCGCCTAGGGTTCTGGTGGGTAAGGCTGGTAGTTGGAGCATCTTCTATAATTACCAGGTTCTTCTCTTGATTTTTCTTTTCCAAATGATCCACCAACACATTCATATTCTGGGAAGAAACTTTAAGGACCTGGAGGCTATGGTTCATAAGGCTTTTCAGTGCCTTCTCATTATGGGCGATCTGGGTGTTGACGTTGTCTTTGTCCTCCTCCACCTATTCTTTCATAGTTCTAATAACATCCTCCAAATGTTTCAGGTCACCTTTTATCAGATCTTTCTCTAGCCAGTCCTCCATCTCCATTTCCTCCTCCACTTCACTATTTTCTGTATCCTCATTCTGTTTCCTAGAGTTAAAAATCTTAATCAGCTTATTGATCTTATCTTCTAGCTCCCTTTGCTTACCCTGTATACTAGTGATCTTTTCAACCACCCATTTCTGGAAATTGAAGAAATCAAGAGTTTAGTTGTGGGCGGTGTCCAAGATGGTATCCACAGAGTCCTTGCTCTGTTCAGTCTCCTCAGCATTAGGGTTGTCATACTCCTTAGGATTCAGAGCCTCATTCTCACTTTCCGAACCCTTAGGGTTAGAGTGAGGGTTCTCAAAATTACCTCCTTCCTCCCCTTCACCATAGTTCTCATCCTTGTTTGGCTCCATTTCAGTATCAATGTCCTTATTCTTTTCTTCTTCATCATCACAATGCACCTCCTTTTCTTCATGCTCTGTTTCAACTTTCTTTTTTTTATGGGTAGGGGTGCTGGGATGATCCCCATTCGAGTTAGAGTCTTTGCCTTTCTTAGATATATGAGCATTAATGATCAAAGGATCATCCTTGGTTTCCCTAGCCTTACCATTAATATGTTCATATATAAGCAGAATGAGTCCCTGGTGAGCTAAAGGATAGGAATTAGGCATTTTAGCATAGTCGGCAAGGCTCTCGTTTAGAGAGGATGCTAAATAGAAAGGCAAAGATATTTTAGCCCCATGACGGAAATTGTTCAGGATAGCGAAATGATAGTTATAAATTTTTGTAAATATGCCATCCACAATCAAATATTCCATCAAAGCCCTAAGAACTTTTTGCCAAAAAGGCTTTACCTCTAGGGGGTGTAGTAGGAGATGTTGTCCTTCTTCGCGAGCTTGCCCTTCTCATCCTCCATCTTCGAGAAATTTTTGAAAGCCTTAGCTGCATACTTCCAATCCCTATAGAATTTAGTCCCCTCCATCTTGAGACCCATGACCTCTGCAATCAAGTTTTCATCGATTTGCCAAATCTCCCCAAACAGGGTGGCTCTATTGTTACTCTAGCTTTTAGCGAAACCGTAAGACACAGAGTTTTTGCTTCCATGAAGCTTTTCCATATAGTCAGTGAAGCCGTGTCTATGGAGCCTTCTCCAGACTTTTCTTTCACTCTTCCAATTCTCATAACCAGGAGGCTCATTCCTGTTTAGGTTACCTCCCATTCTGAGCTCCAAGTAAAGATACCCTCTACTACAATTCTCAATCTGCAAATAAAACTCTAAAAACTTGTTATTTCTGGATTCCCCATGTAAAGACTCTTTCATGGTTTTGAAGTTGCTACTTATGTCCACACAAACCCAGCTATTATTACTATAATCTTTCGCACATATATGATCTTGGTTATGATGTCAAGAAACACTCATAATCTGACAGTTAATCCGCCCTTAAAATCTATCCTTGGAACTCATTCCCTAGAAATAAATCATGAGATTAACTTGACCCATTGATGCGATCAAAGTATAATTGCTCTTTAACCTCCCGTTTGATGTGAGTTTCTCCAATGTATTTGACATCCTTCTCCAAATTGACCCCTTCATTGGCAAGGATATCCGCAACCTTATTTCCCTCTCTAAAGGTATGAGTTATACTAATGCTAACATAGTTATTTAGAATATCTTTAGCATTTTTAATTAAATTGGAAATATTCTAGGAAACAGAATTAGTACCTTTGAGGGCTTGTATGATGTTTGAAGAGTCCCCTTCGAGCCAAATTTTTTTGAATTTGAATTCCTGAGCTAGCTGGAGGCTCTTTAGCATTGCCAGAGCTTCAGCCACATGGTTATTTTGGGTCCCAAAAGGAGAAGCAAAAGTAGCAATGCAAATTCCTTGAGCATTTCTAATAACTCCTCCTCCACTAGCCTTTCCAGGGTTCCCTTTAGCTGCCCCATCAAAATTAACCTTTATCTAGTCATATTCAGGAAACTGCCAAACAATGTTATCTCTCTTCTTCTCATTTTTTGATCTGTATACCTTATGTATTAGATTCCATTCGGTAAGGATGTCTTTTTCCGTATCATTCATATCAGTAATAGACCATTGCTAATTATTCTTGTGAGGAATGTTGATGTTCTCCTTTATAACCTTGCATATTTTTTCAAAGACCACCTGAGTATTACACTTAACTTCCCTAAAAATCCTATTATTCATTTCTTTCCAAATGCCCCAGCATATCATGGGGAGGGTCAAAGACCAAAGGTTCTTGATGATTTGGCATTTGGTTGGAAAATTCCATTGCCAGATAATATCCTTGATGCTCTTGTTCATGACCCAGTTAATTTTCCATTTTTCCCACATTTTCCACCAAATATCCCAGGTAAAGGAGTAGTGAAAGAAGAGATGATCAACTGATTCCCCCTCCTTCTGGCAAAGCTCACATCTATTAGGGAATTTGAAAC
Source organism: Cryptomeria japonica (assembly GCF_030272615.1). Classification (NCBI taxonomy): domain Eukaryota; kingdom Viridiplantae; phylum Streptophyta; class Pinopsida; order Cupressales; family Cupressaceae; genus Cryptomeria; species Cryptomeria japonica. Next base: position 631,619,255 of record NC_081407.1, read on the forward strand.
CCCTTCGGATTAAATTGTCAAGAGTAAGGGTGCTATTATGAGAAGCAAGCCAAAAGAAAATGTTGACTTTAGGGATCAGAATGTTGTTCCAAACTTTACTCCAAATGGGATTGTTGGTTTGAGAAAAGGTGTTTTTATAGGCAGAAGCAACTGTAAATTCACCTTTAGGATCACTTTTCCAGAGGAAAACATCATCATAGCCTTTGTTAGGGGAAAAGGACAACAACTCCTTCTGGAGAGAGGAAAATCCAGAATGGAGGTCATCAAGCCTAATCCACTTGTCCTCCTTCCAATAGTCACATACCATATGCCCAAACCTCCTTTTACACTCCTCAATAATTAGACTGTTGTTTTGACCATAAAGGGCTTCATTCTTCATCTAGGGGTCTTCCCAAAACCTTATTATGTCACCTTTTCCAAGGACCCATCCAGCCCTAGCTTTTGCCACTTTTATGGATTTGGTAATACTATTCCAGATGAAGGATCCAGTAGGGATATCTTCAGAGTTAAGGATCCCTTGGATAGTCTGATTCTGAATGTATTTGTCAAACTAGATTTGATTCCAATCTTTCTTAGTATCATAGGCTCTCCATAGTTGTTTAGCAAAAAGAGCTTTGTTAAAGGTTTTTATAACTTTAATCCCCAGCCCTCCATTGTTCTTTGGTCTACACACTTTGTCCCAGGCAACCAAGGGTATTCTCTTTTTTTCTTCCACTCCTAACCACAAAAATCTCTTCTGGATTCTTTCCATGGCTTCAGCAAATTTAACCGGGATACCAAACAGGCTGAGTGCATAAACAGGGAGATTTTGAAGAGTAGCTTGAAGGAGCTGCATTTTCCCAGCCTGAGATAACATTGAGCCTTTCCATCCAACAAGTCTTTTATTAATTTTATCAATAAGCATATTCCAGAAGGAATTTGGGGGAGCTAACCCTAAAGGAAGGCCCAAATAGGTGGAAAGGAGCATTTCCACTTTGCACCCAATAATGTTAGCAATTTTCTGTTGTCTTGTGACCGGAGTATTGAGTAAGTACATAGCCAAATTGCCCCAATTGACTTGCTGACCAGTAGCCAAAGCATAGGAGTTAAGAGCTATTTTGAAGACATCAGCCTCCTCGACTGAAGAGTATCCCATGAGGATAGTGTCATCAACAAACTGTTGATGAGTGCAAAAAACATTAGTGGAGGAAGGTTGAAGACCTTTGATAGTTTTGCTTTGTTTCAACTTATGAATCAATCTGCTCATACTTTCAGCCAATATGGTGAAAAGGATAGGAGATATGGGATCTCCTTGTCTTAGCCCTCTTGAAGTTTTAAAAAATTTTGTAGGAGATCCATTTATCAGGATAGAAAACATAGGAGTAGTGATCAGTTCTCTGATTATTTTGATTACCTCATCATCAAAACCAAAAGCCCCCATGATTTTGAAGAGAACATCCCACTCAACTCTATCATAAGCCTTTGCTAGATCCAGCTTTATCAAGAAACCTTCTTTTTTAGCAGCACTGAGGGAATGAATGTTCTCATGAACAATAATAATTGAGTCCAGAATCTGCCTACTAGGAACAAAACCTTTCTGCTCCTCAAATATGATGAAAGGAAGAACCGCCAAAATTCTAGTGGTCAAAACTTTGATATAATTTTGTAGAAAGAGTTGCATAGGCTAATTGGCCTAAATTTTCCCATAGAGTCTGCCCCAGCAACTTTGGGGATTAAGGCTATAAAAGTGGAATTAAGTTCCTTAAGGATTCTTCTAGATCCAAAAAATTCTTTGGCCGCATTAACCGTGTCTTCCCCCACAATATGCCAGAACTCTTGGAAGAAAAACATAGGGAATCCGTCAGGGCCCAAAGCTTTATCCCCTTGAAATGAGAAGACAACTTTTTTGATTTCTCCAGCAGACAGAATGGCAGTAAGGGCCTTATTCTGAATAGGGTTAATGACCTTAGGAATAATTTTAACCAAATTGAGTTGATGGGTCTGATCAATGTCCTTGTTACTAGAAAGGAGTTGCTTGAAGAATCTAACAGCTTCATCCCTGATCTGTGGATGTTATTGTCTTTCTGTTTCATGCATTAATCTTTACCGGTTCTACAATTAACTAATAAACTGTCTACCGGTATTAAGCATTAAGGTTGGTTAAGTTGTTTTGGTTTGAATTTATTTGACAACTGATTCACCCCCCCCTCCCCTCCCAATTGTCTCTGGGACCTAACACTCTTAACCCCTCATTCCTCTGGCCAAATTGGCGCAAAATATGAGGAATAGTAGGGGAGACAATTTATTTTAGGATTTTCAAATTTTTTTGAGTGGGCCATTGAACTGGTCGAGTTTAGGAGCAAGCCTTAGGCTAGGAATTTTCATGTGACTAATCGAGTTTGACTACTAAAAGTGGTGCAAAGGTAGAACTAAGTATTGTGAAACCTATATAACTATGGAATTGATGTTTTGGAATGTGTGCAAACCTTTCCCATTCATTGGTGTCTTTGGATTAGACCTTTGGAGTGAGGTTGCTTTGTAAAAGTGGCCTAAAAGCCCTTTTAGCCCTCCTATAGCAACAACATTTGACCTAGTTAATGCAAGAGTTGGGTACTAAGTGTAGACGTATAAAAATGACCACTTTCCTAAATGAATATTTAATATTCATTTTAACCTCATTCCTCTATTTAATTAATTTATATTTAATTAAATTCTTTACATTCATCTATTTGATTAAATTAATTACTTAATTTATTTAATTAAGTTCACCTAAGCCTTTTTCTAACCTTTGATTAAATAAATCACTTTATTTAATTAATTTCCCTTTCTCCCCTTTTAATTAAATTGTTCATTGCAAATAAATAAATCTAATTTATTTATTTAAATCCCCCACTTGTATTTATGCAAGTTGCATCTATTTTAGTTGAAATAAAGTAATTTATTTTAATTAAAATTCCCCTCCATCCACTTGCATTTTCCTACATCTCCCACTTGCCTCCCTAAAACCCTTCTAGATTCTTCTAATCACTTGAAATTTAGCCTAATCCATCTCCTAAATATTGTCACATCCCTAAGCAAAGGGAAGTCACTTCTCAAACCCTCAAAGTCTTCAATAACCATTAAAGGCTTTGTGTCTTCAACAAGTTAACCTTCAAAGTCTTCATAACCATTAATGGTTAACTCAACCTTCTTGCATGATTAGAGACTTTCTCTCTAACTCAACCCCCATCTAACCCAAGGGTCTCATCAAGCATTCATGGCTTTGACCTTGGTTATTTCTTTAACCCTTGAATAACAGTTTATCCTTTGGGTAAAATATTTATCCAATGGGTAACCCTAACCTAACCTTAACCCTTACCTCCTAGGGTAACCATCATGTCTTCTCAAGCATTTAATGCTTCTTACATTGAGCAAAGGGAAGTGTAGAGGTGTTATTTCATGTTGCTGTCAGGATTATCCAAGAATTCATGTGAATGTTGAGACCTTAGCTGGGGGTCTAGTGGATTGAGTTTGTGTGAGAAGCCTTTTTTGCTTGGGGCTCTACATCAAAGATGAAGTTGTATTTATTGCCATTAAGGATGATGGATTGGTACCTGTTGATCCCACTAGCTGTACTATTGAGGAGAAAGCTTTAGCTGCTAAAGTTGAGGAAAGAGATGAATGGGTAATAGACATTGGTTGTTCACGTCATATGAGTAGTGATAAAAGTAAATTTGTGAGTATGGAAAGGTATGATAATGGAATAGTGAGATTTGGAGATGACAAATCCTATGTGATCTATGGTAGAGGTTCTATATCCTTTGAGGGTAAGCATAATACTGATGATGTCTTGTATGTTGAAGGTTTGAAGCATAATCTTTTGAGTGTTGGATAGATGGTTGACAAAGGTTATGATTTACAATAAAAGAATGGTAAATGCTGCTGAGAAAGGCTATTTGATTTCTCAGATTGAAATGTTGGTGAGAAAGGTAATATTTTTCATTTGAATGCTGGTGAAAAAGGCTATTTGATTTCTTAGATTGATTAAAGTTGGTTGTGGCATAAGAGAATGTGTCATGTTGTCTTTGATTCAATGATTAAGATCATTTCTATTCAAGCTATTAGATATTTACCTAAAATTGTTAAGCTTGCTAATCTGGTGTGTAAAGAATGTCAATTGGGTAAGCAAACAATAATTTCTTTCAAGAGAAAACAATACGCATCTGGTGGATTGCTAGATCTTGTGTATACTGACTTGTGTGGACCTACAAATGTTAGAAGTGTGCAGGGAGATTGATATTTTATGTTTCTAATTGATGATTGTTCTAGGATGATGTGGGTTGTCTTTTTGAAGGAAAAATTTGAAGCATTAAACAAATTCAAGATATTCAAAGCAAAGGTTGAGACTGAGTCAGGATTGAAGGTGAAATGTTTGAGATCTGACAGAGCTAGAGAATTTTGTTCCAGTGAGTTTGATTAATTCTACATGAGAAGATGGGATTAGAAGACAATTATTTGCTCCTAGAACCCCTCAGCATAATGGAATTGTTGAAAGGAAGAACAAGACTGTTTAGGGTGCTGCAAGAACTATGTTGATTGAAGGAAATGTTCCAAAGATCCATTGGAGAGAAGCTATTAGCACTATTGTTTACACATTCAACTGAGTTCATATCAAAGGTGATACTGGTAAGACTCCTTATGATTTATGGTTTGGTCATGTTTCTACTATGAGATATTTCAAAGTATTTGGTAGCAAATGTTATATCAAGAGAGATGACGACACATTAAAGTTTAATGCAAGAAGTGATGAAGGAATTTTCTTGGGATATTCAATAAAGAGAAAAGCCTACTGGTGCTAAAATAAGAGACTGAGAAAGATAGTAGAAAGTGCAAATGTGAAGGTGGATGAGAACCTTGGGAAAGGGATTAGAGCATGTGGATATGATGATAGTCAACATGTTGTTCTAAATTTTATTCAGACTGAAGAACCGAAGCAGACCAATGTAGTAGAAATTTTTAATCTAGATGTTGTAGCTACTGGTGAAGAGGTGCAAAAACCTGAAAATTAGAACAATCAGAAGACTCTAAGGTATGTAAGATTGAATCATTCAAAAAATCCAATTATTGGAAGTAAAAATAAAAGTATGATGACTAGAAGAAGGATAGCTGCTGAAGAGGTATGTATGATTTCTAAAATTGAACCTAAAGATGTTGCTGAAGCTTGCAAAGATGAAAATTGGATGAGAGCTATGGAAGAATTGGATCAGATTGAGAAAAATAACACATGGTAGCTTGTGCATAGACCTAAAGATAAGAATGTGATTGGTATTAAATGGGTATTCAGGAATAAATTGAATGAAGCCAGTGAAATTTTCAGAAATAAAGAAAGATTGGTGTAGTCACATAAATTTGTCCATTTTAATTAAATGAATATTTGCTATTTATTTGATTAATAAACCCACTAGCCAACACTTAATTAAATTAACATTTAATTAATTCCTCTTCAATCATTCTCCTATTAATTAAATAAATTATTCAATTTATTTTAATTAATACATTACACCAAATTCACAATCAATTAAATGAATAAATCTTATTTATTTAATTTAATCCCCTTTCTTCTTTTAAATAAATAAATTAAAATATTTATTTAAATCATTAAATTCCTGCCCCCCCGCCCCCCCTTGCATTCTCCTACAAATGCAAGTTGCAACCACAAGTTGAAATAAATTAATTTTTTTTTAATTTAAATCTTATTTTCCCTCACCCATCAAATCCACTTGCAATTCTAAATCCCCTTCTAGATCCTTTGACTAATCACTTTCTAACCATTCCTAATTAGCCTAATTCATCCCCCCAATATTGTCACATTCCTAAGCAACTTGGAGTCACTTCTCCAAGACTCCAAAGTCTTTGAAAAGAATTTAATGCTTTATGTGCCCAACAAGCTAACCTCTAAAGTCTTCCAAACCACTTATGGCTCTTACATGACCATTAATGGTTAACTCAACTTACCCACATGGTTAGAGACTTTACCTCTAAACTCAATCCTCATTTAACCTATGTGTCTTCTCAAGAATTTATTGCTTTGACCATGGTTATCCTCACTAACTCTTGTACAAGAGTTTATCCATTGGATAAAAGCTTTATTCTTTGAATAATGAATTTATTCACTCAACTCAACATTAACCCTACCTCCCAAGTTAACCTCAGGTCATGTCAAGCATTTAATGCTTATTCCCTCTCCTCTCAACCCATCTCATGTTGACATTTGTCATCGTGGGATTGGATTGAAAGTCTTCACATGGATCTTAAGCCCTTCAATCTTGACCCTTGTTGAGATTACTCAATCTCAACCATCCATTGCTCCATTTTACCTATAAATAGAGCTCATTTCTTCATAATCCAGATCCTAAAAACTTGTATGCATTTAGCCTATAGTCAATTTTAGAGAGCATTTTAGCATAATCACTCATATTATCATTTTGGACTAAAATTAATCTTAGTTTATTTCATAATATCTCATAGTTTGTTTGTTTTACACTTGCATAGCATAGTTTAAAGCATTTCAATCTTAAATCTCCATAAGACATCCATAGTGCAAAAAGTTGCTGAGAGCTACACCCATTTGGAAACTTGGAGAGAAGAGGAACAAGGGAGGAGGAGCTACAAGCATGGTGGAAGGCATTTGGAGATGCCTTGTTTCATTTGTTTTCTTTGTCAAATGTTCTATTTTTCTTTTAGTTTCTCTCTTAATATGCCTATTTAGAATAATCTTTGGTTGTTAACACTAACCTTTGTTTCTTGTGTTCTTGTGTGTTGCCATACTACATATTTTCTAATCCTTTTCGCAGAGCATCATTTGGTGAACCCGATGTGAATCAAGAGCAATCATTTTTGAAAACTACTAACTTTTTCATGATTTGAATTGACACACAGGTCACGCTTTAGCACATTCGTTCATGCTCTAGCGCCTTCGAAAGTTGGTACTTTAGCGCTATTGTTCCTAATAATAGCACCATTGTCTCTCAACTGGCACTATTATTGGTCTTTTAGCACTATTGACCATTGAATAGCGCTATCATTCTTAGTTTTAGCACTTTCGGCTCTTTGTTCGACAGGATTAATTCTATCTAACAGAGTTCTTTTAGTGTTATTGGTTCTTCTTTTAGCACTTCCGCATTTCATTTAGCACTTTCGTGTTAAATAGAGCTTCTATTTCCACACAAAACAATGCTATTGTAACAGAGAGTTGTAAAAAAATACCTTGTAACAAAAAAACCAAAAAAAATAGGCTTGTAGAAGCCCACCAAAGATGCGGATTTTACTAACTTGTTCTCTTTTGTACAGGTTTTGACTAACCCTTTTTTTTTTAGGATTTTAGAAATTAAGCTTAGGAAGTCAATTGATTTATGTTGCTCAATTTATCTTTTAAGTTAGGATAAATAAATTCACTTTCTTTTCTTAAAATTAAAAATCAAACTTCAAAACTTCATTTTGGTGCTTAAAAATCAAACTTCAAACTTCATTTTTGGTGCTTAAAATCAACAAAAACAACTTTATTTCTTGCAAGTTAGGAAACAAACTTCGTTTTGGTGCTTAAAATCAACAAAACAAAATTTATTTTCTTGCATCAACTTAAAGAAATTCAGAATCAACACTTCGTTTTGGGCAAACTAAACAGAACAAGCCATTTTTCCTTCAAGTTCAAAAACGATTTTACTTCAAGCAAGACATGTTTTTAATTCAATTGACCAGGATTTCAAAGTTCCTAGTTTACAAAAATTTTTGCCTTTGAAGTTAAAATGAACACCATGATTGTTGGAGCAACATCTCCAAATAGTTAGATCACATTGCAATGAAAATCAGTTAAAAAGAACAAGTGTTTTTGGCGATTGGCACACTTGTGCAAAAAGTTTGTCAAGTGGTCCTACTTCTAACACACACTATCATTTCCCTTGGCTTTCATGGTCCTAGGTGCAAGAGAAAAGTGTTAGTAACACTCAAATTTTATATTTTTAAGAGAGGCCTACCAAGAGACACATCACTCTTGGGAACGACCTCGCACGGTAAATCCTTCGAGCCACTATAGAAATCAGGTGTGAGCGAAAGCTGTAGCCTTGGGTATAGTTGTTCCTACAATGTAACTTGCCAAAAGGATAAATGGGCCCCACCACAAGTTACAAGGCTCTCAAGTGAGTCACTACAGAATGAACTTATGTCCAAAAACATAAAAAATTACTAAACACCTTTTTATGTAGAAACCCACCCATTCTATTGATTGAGGATATTTGTGTTAAATTCAGTACAAGAGCATAGATGGTTTTGCTCCCAAGATACTCACCATACATATTTCCTTGAGTAGAAACATATCTTTTTGAAAGGCTACTTGTAGCTTGATAAAAGTGGTGACTTCCCCATCATAGGGATCATCTATTTGTTATGCTCGTGCAAGACTTAGTATATCACATCCTTACCTGTCACTACAAGATTCATAAGGTATGTAGTACCAAAGTTGAAGAAATATCAAGATGTGGGATGAAATTATCGCAACTGTCCATTTGACCTTAGGGATAAAGTGTGTTTGAAGTGTCTTCATTTTGTGTCAAGACCAATAATAAATTGAGCTGACTTTAGGCTTTTTTGGGAAAAACATACTCAAAAACATTTATTTTAAAGGGTTAGAAAGTTCAAAGATTTGGTTGATTTAGACCCACACCTATTTGTGCCTTTTGAGGAAACATAAGATTTGGTTGATTTAGACCCACACCTATTTGTGCCTTTTGAGGAAACATTATTGTGTTTGTGTGCTTGCTCTATTTTCTTGTCAAAGAAAATCAAAAACCAATTCAAAAACAAGTATTCATCCAACACAAAATTTTCACAACCAACCTTTTGACAAATAATCAAAACCAAAGTGCAAAAACAAAGTATCACACCATATGACCATCCTTCACATTTTGAGAAGAAATAATCTTCATCAACATATCAATTTGAAGAAAAGGCCATTGAGCTCAAAGGCTTTCATCAAAAGAAGGAAATTTTTCTATCTCAATAGACAAATCTTTGTCTCACATAGAGCCTTCTTACATCATATGTGTCTATATCTTCAAGGAAAATCTAACGAGTTTGATCAAGAGTCTTTGAACCCCAGAACTTTTACTCAATATAGAGCTTTGACTTATCATAAAAACAATGGAGGCAAAATCAACCCTGCCTTCTTTCCAGACATTTACATCACATATAACATAGCTCAGGAAGAACCACCAACCCCTGAAAGAGAAGAGGAAGAATTTGTCCCATTTGTAACACAGAGTTTTTATTGAAGTTTAAACATTCCATCCATTCTCACATTCATACATCATCAATCCATTTCAAAATCTCAAAACATAAAAAGGTCTTGTCCTAAGTTCTTTTTAATAATTACTTGAATCAAAACAACACATCACTTTTTAGAGTGTCTCTACATCTAGGATAAACTCCTCCTAAGAGGTATTTCTATGCAGGTTAAAACTAGTCTATGAGTGCATCCTCTCATTACTAGATAGCTTGGTTTGTAACACATCTCAGACCTCTCTATACCTTATCATCTCAAACTTTGTCAACAAACACAACAAGCAATTCATAGAAGGACTTTGGTAACATCAAACCTTTAGTGCTAGAGATCCATATGCTAAACACTTCACCAAAAATTTATCTCTCATTCCATTATCAACTCATAATCATTTTAATCAAACTTCAACAACATCTTTCAAACAAAATGGCTCAAACCATATAAAGGACTAGCCAACAAGAAATCGAAGAGGAAGAGGAGGAAAATATCAATGAGTTCCAAGAAGCCCTTGGAGGAAACACAAATGATGAAAATCCTCGTACTCCCACTCCTAAAGCAATCAAAAGAGAACAACACAACCTCCTCTTCAATAGACTTTTTGATGAAATCCTTAGGAACAATGTTGATGCTCACTTTTTAAGACTTACCTAAGAGGGAGCCAAACTACCCTTTGATTTTGATACTGCACAATTATGGCAAGCATCAGAACACCAGAGTCATAATGAGGGTGGAAGAGGTCAAGACAACTTCAGATATGACTTTCATCAAGGAAGTCCCCGACCTCCTCCTCCTCCTAATGACATTGACATGTTGAGGCAACAAGTCGTGAATCTAGCCCAACAACTTCATACTGGTGTGAAAACAACCCAGTTTTCACTTAATGATATTTGTCCCTATCCCTTTGATAGGAATCTACATATGCCACCTTTTCCATGAGGGTTTGAAACACCTAAGTTGAAAAAGTATTGGGGAAAAGGAGACCCTCGCGATCATGTCAAGGAATTTCACTCCGCTTGCCTAGAAGTGGCATATGAAGACACATATCTAATGTGCCTCTTTCCTCAGAGTTTGGGAGGGACAACCATGCAATGGTTTTCTTGACTAACAGGAGGCATTAGGACGTTCGAAGAACTGGTCTAGAAATTCATTGAACATTATTCCCATAACATAAAGCATGATGTCACCATGGAAAATTTGTGTAACACTAAGCAAAAACCAAGGGAGCTATTTTCAGCTTTCCTGCAACGATGGCGACAAATGTCTAGCATACGTTCTCTTCAGCTACCTGAAAGAGAGCTAGTGGAAATATTTATTTCCAACTTAAACAAAGAAATGGAATTCCATCTAGACATGAAAGGCACAGAATCCTTTAATGACATAATCACCCAGGGTTTAAAATGTGAATGGGCCCTCATAAAAAATGGGCTTATCAAGATATACAATGAACCAAAAGACGGCCCTCGCCTGCGCTTTAACAGTGATAAACCCAACTTTTGGAATAAAACTAAAACATCATCAATGAAAGGGTTGTAGATGCAGGGACTATCAAGAGTGCACAACCTGTGGTCCGATTTGTGGGGCAAAACCCCCCTCCTAAGAACAACATGGTTTCTCCCCCACCAAATCAAGGGCGCAAAGCACCGCAAGAGGAACCAAGGAAAAGACAACAAAATTATAAACCAAAATGTACATTCACTCCCTTAGGGGAACCTATTGAAACAATATTACGTCAATTGGTCTCTTCAAATCTGGTGACCTTACCAAAAACATCTAATTACAAACCTCAGGTCAAACCTCCATGGTGGAGGGATAATGAACATTGCAAATTCCATCAAGGGAAAGGGCATAAAACAAGTAATGGTCATAGATTGAAAGATCTTGTTTAGGATCTTGTTGACTGAGGAGAGATTGAAATTGAAGGACATGACCTAAAAACCATGAATAATGATCATCTTATGTTTAAAAATCCACTTCCATCACAAGATCAAAGGGTTCCTTCCACTTCAGGATGAAACACAGATACCAATGATTATACACGAGCCGCTTATAATTACACTATGAATCACCTATATGATGTCGACGAACAAATTGCAACCATTACCATCAAAGATCCAAACCCTACCTACAATGTTATTATGTGTCGTAGCAAGATTACCATTAAAGCAACTCCACAAGACACAACCTCCATCCCAAAGCAGTACAACCTTGTGGAAAAATTAGATAAAACGCCCGCACTTATATCCATCTTAGAGTTGTTGCACCTATCCCCATCTCATAAAACAATCTTGGATCAAGCTCTCCAAGAGGTGTCAGTCCCTGCCAATCTAAACACAGATCAATTTCAAGCTATGGTTGGTAGTCTGAGGTCATCACCATGTCTCACTTTCTCTGAAAGTGACAATACATCCATCCAACAACCTCATAATGACTCACTCCATATTGAAGGATTTATCAACCAACACAGAATCAAGCGAGTCTCAATCAACAATGGAGCAGGCCTAAATATCTATACACAACAATTGGTCACAACATTGGGATATGCAGTTGAATCAGTGGATCCTTGCAAAAAGATAACAATAAAAGCCTATGATGATGCAGAGCATTGGTCAAAAGGAGTAGTTGTGTTACCAATCCGAGTGGGCCCAATGGTGAAGCACATCATCTATCAAGTTTTGGACCTTCCTCTGCCATATAATTTATTGTTAGGAAGACCTTGGATACATGCCATGCAAGCCGTTCCATCCACGTATCACCAGTGTATCAATTTCCTTCATAACGGTGTAGAAATTACAATCCTGGGTGATGCAAATCCATTTGCATATTGTAACAATATCAACCATCAACCAAAGATTACCGTTCCCAATAACAAAGAAGCTATCCCATTCACATAATATATTAGTCCAACCTCTCTTTCCAATTCAAACACCACTATACCCAAACAAGTGAAGCTAAAGATGAAAATGGCAGAGGAAGGTCTTGGGGAGTACAATCTAAGCCAACTCTTTTGTGTTGGGAAACTACCCACTTCCCCTAGAACTCATGGTAAACCTCAAAGGTTACTTCAAGCACCACTAGTCAAGCCAGCATGCACTTTGACACCTTTTATCCTTGGAAAGAGTCAGGAAAAGGAGACCAGAGATGAGGACTTAGCAGAATGGATCTATAAAGACCCTATCACCATAGAAGTCCCACAAGCTAAGCTTCCCACATATCAATATGGCAAAGGCCTTCTCATTATGCAAAGAATGGGCTATGATGGTCAAAGTGCTTTGGGACCTTGCAAGCAAGGACGACATGAGCCGTTACAACCTAAATTCAAGCCTAAAGATAAAACTAGATTAGGCTTTCAAAAAGAGACTCTTCCTAAGCTTAGATTCAAAGGGAAACCCAACAAACCTCTATATTAGCCTAAAACTCTACAGAGGTCACCTTTGATTATATCAGCAACACCAAGCATCACACCAACTACCCCAATGAAGCTAAAAATACCAACCATACCATATAGTACCAATCATCCCACCAATCAAATCAACTACTCCATCAACAACAACAACCACATCAACAACACCACTAGCAGTATCAACACCCCCAATAGTATCGACAACACTGACAATTCCATCAGAAGTAACAGATCCAACAATGTCAATACGCCCAGTATCGGATTCACTGATACCAATAATCCTTCCTACAGCACCAACCATTCCATCTCCAAAGGTGCATCAACCAATTACACCTGCAGTGTTTAACTCAAAGGATATCCCAGTTTGGTATAGTAATCAGATGTTGGAAAGTGACTCAGAGACTGACTCACATGTGTGGGGATTTGATTCCGTCTAGCTCAATACTTCAAATGAAGAAGACACATCACTATCTCCACCTCACAAAGAAATCCCTATTTATAGAGAAGCACGGATTAAAACCTCTTGGGTTCGAGAAGTGGAAACACCTTCCACAGACCCTACGTCACATCCTACACCTGATTCTAACAGGGAGAGTACCATCAACAACCTTCACCACAACGTCTTAACCCTCATTGACACATCATATGAACTTATCCTGATGGATGAGGTAATTCCCATTATCCATCCTGAACTCATCGAATGGAACCAACCCAATCCCCCATGCCTTGACCAATTCCAAAATGATGAGGAAATCATTGACTTTTTGGAACTATGGGATAACATACCAAGCGGGGATCACAAGCTGAATTTGCCATTGAAATTAATAGTGCAACATACTTTGGGGCAGATGCCAAACCTTTCAGCTACAAAAATATAACAATAAAACATGGATCTTCCAGTGAAAACCACACTGTGGCACTGTTTGATCCCAAAAAAGTAAAAAGAAAGAGCATATCCAACAGTGAAAACCTCTCTAAGGCGCCTGTGGATGAAAGGTTTGAAATTCTCCCCTCTAGTACAAATCAGGAACGATCAACGATCATTATCAAGGAAACACAAGAATTCAACATGGGGACTCCCGAAACTCCTCACCACATACATCTGGCATCTCTTTTAACTCCAGAGGAACAACCTAAGTTTGTCTAATTCTTCCAGAAGCGTCAGATCAACTTCGCATGGTCATATGTAGACATGTCTGGTATCGATCCTGATTTAGTCATGCATCACCTCACCGTAGCAGAAGGAGCTAAGCCTGTCAAATAGAAGCTTCACAAGATGCACCCCCAGATTGCGGTACTAATCAAAGCAGAACTTAAGAAACTCTTGGATGTTGGTTTTATTAGACCAATTGATTATGCAGATTGGATATCCAACATTGTACCTATCGAAAAACCAAATGGGGGAATCCGTATCTGTACTGACTTCAAAGATCTAAAAAAGGCATGTCCTAAAGATGAAATCCCCCTACCAAACATTGACATGATCATGGACCTAACAACAGGACATGGCATGCTTTCTCTCATGGATGGCTTTTTAGGGTACAACCAGATAAAGATCGCACTAGAGGATCAACATAAGACAACCTTCACATGTCCATGGGGAACATACTGTTGGAATATAATGCCTTTTGGTCTCAAGAATGTCGGGGTGACTTATCAAAGAGAAATGACAACCATCTTTCATGATATGATGCCTACCATAATGGAGGATTATGTTGATGACTTATTGGCAAAATCATTAACAAGAGAAGGTCATCTATAAATATTAGAGAAAATCTTTGACAGACTGGAACAATATCATGTTTGACTCACCCAAAGAAATGTGTCTTTAGAGTAACCTCAGGGAAGCAGCTAGGATACATTATCTCAAGAAAAGGCATTGAGGTCGATCCTGCAAAGGTCAAAGCAATCATGGACATGCCACCTCTAAGGAACATTAGTCAGTTAAGGACATTATAAGGGCAACTACAATCCATCCAAAGATTCATTGCACAACTGCCAGATAAGTGCCATCCCTTTACACATCTATTACACAAAAACATCCACTTTCAATGGGAAGCTAGATGTTAGCAAGCATTCTAGATGCTTAAGGACTATCTCATGAATACACCATTGCTAATCCCACTAGATCCAAGTAGACCTCTATTGCTTTATATTTCAACAACAAATACGACATTAGGAGTACTGCTGGAACAACACAATGTAGAAGGGAAAGAGTGTGTTGTATACTAAATCTCTCACAAACTGGTCGGCTATGAACTCAATTACACACCTATTGAGCGAGCTTGCCTAGCAGTAATCTTGGCAGGCACTAAACTGAGGCACTACTTGTTAACACATAAAGTACAACTCATTGCAAAGATCGATCCTCTAAAATACTTACTCAGCAAAGCAACATTGATAGGTTGCTTGGCCAAATGGATGATGATTCTGAGTGAGTTTGACATCAAGTATGTGGGCCGTAAGGCTATCAAGGGGCAAGTTATTACAGATCAGTTGGCTGATGCACCCCTCATAGGTGACCATCCTCTTATTTCTAATTTTCCAGATGAAGAGATATTCATGATCATAGCAGCACAACTAGGGAAACTATACTTTGATGGTTCATATACTAGGCATGGCTCGGGGGCAGGCATTTTGTTTATCACACCTCAAGGTGACAGCATCCTGAAGTCTTATAGGCTAACAACATAGAAGAATATGAGGCCTTGATCACAGGACTCAGACTAGCCATACGATGGAAACTGAAAGAGCTACAGATATATGGCAACTCCCAACTGGTCATCCGACAATTCACAGACAAATATCAGACCAAGGATGATAAACTCATGTCATACAAGCAAATAGTGGATAGTTTAAAGGCATCATTTATGACTATCACCTTTGAGCAGATACCCAGAGATCAGAATCGATCTGCTGACGCTATGGCTACCATTGCATCTCTCTTAGATCTTCCACAGAATTCAACACGCTATGAGTTCTTGGTAGAACAGCTTTGGATTCTCGCTTATGATATCCCTGAATCTGAGATGATATGTTGCTTTGTTGGTTCTGGATCCCCATGGTACGGTGAGTTCTACACCTACCTCTGTGATCACACACTTCCTCCTAACCAACGTAAAACCTTCATTCGCCAAACCGCTCGATATACCATCATTGTTGAAACCCTGTACTGATGTAGTCTTGATGGTACTCTCCTTCGATGTATGGAACAAGATGAGATAACAAAGGCCTTGGAAGAGGTACGTGAAGGAATATATGGGACTCACTCAAGTGGTCCTTCCTTAGAAAATAAGATCATGTGCGCTGGATACTATTGGCCGTCCATGGAAAAAGACTCCTACAATTTTGTCAGAAAATGCAAGAAATGCCAAGTTCATGGAGACCTGATACATGCACCCACACAAGAATTGCAACCAATCACAAAACCATGGCCCTTTTGTCAATGGGGACTTGACCTTGTGGGTAAAATTCATCCATCTTCATCCAACGACCACAAATTCATTATTACCGCCACCGAATACTTCACAAAGAGGATCGAAGCTGTTCCACTTACCCAAGTCATTGGCAAGCAAATTGCCTCATTCATCTTGAATTACATCATCTACTGGTATGGTGTACCCATGTCCATCATCACAGATAATGACCTCCCTTTCAAAAATCAGGATGTCTGTGAGCTCTGTGAGAAATTTCACATCGAACACCGCTTTTCCACTCCTTATTACCACAAGGCAATGGTTAGGCCGAAGCATCGAACAAGAACATATTAAGAATCCTCAAGAAGACAGTCAATGATGTCGGCCATGATTGGCACATTCAATTAAATCCAGCACTATGGGTGTATCAAACTAGCATTCGAAACCCTACAGGGGCAACTCCCTACTCACTGGTCTATGGCGCGGAAGCCATCCTTCCTATTGAGGTCGAGATACCATCTCTATGGGTTTCCTTGCATAATTTGATAGATGATGAAGCATACCGAGTCTCCCATCTCCAAGGCTTGGAACTACTTGATGAAAGGCGACACCCTTAACTTATTGATGGAAGTGGATTCTGTATTACTTGTTCATTGAGTTCTTCATTCAAAACTGTCTCACAAAATCCAAAAACATTCAAAACTATCTCATAAAATCCAAAAACATTCAATGTCTCACAAAAATCCAAAAGCATCAGAAAACATCAAAATCAATCGAAAAAATGGCAATGCATAAAAAATCCATTGAACATACACAACCGCAAATAGACACAAAGCAAAAATTGTGAGTTACTCAAACGATGACCACTTATCAAATCAACCAAACAATCAACATTGACACACAACTGTCTTAACAAGGATGCATCCTTCCTTACCAAAACAAAGACATGGTATCTTGTTTAATCTATCAAGTACTTGGTCAGTCTGATAAGTTATTTATTCATTTATATCAGTTTCCTATGCTACTCTGAGATATCCACAAGTGATTAGAGTAGTCGCGATGGTTCCTGATTATTGTTTGTGTATCTTCTGTGAATTATTCCAATGAAGTTCTGGGGCATGTACTAATGGTGTCTACGTGGGAAGTTCACTAAGCTACGTGATCTTATGTGAAATACAGTCATGGATCACTGTGGATTGTTGACTACAATGTATACCTCGACCATATGAGCAACCATTATGGAGGGTCCATATTCTTTATTTATTTATGCTACTTGCTTGCAGGTACAATGCTCCAAACTTTTTTCCTATTGCCTCGTCCAAGATTGATACTACCCTTGCTCAATGATGAAAACTAAAAGCACTATGGATCATCATTTCATCTCATATGTTTAGATTGCATTCCGTTGCATATCACCCATCCATTTGATCATTCATTATTTATGTTTTTTTTTTATGCAAGTGTGAACAAGTTTAAATATGAGAAATTATTTAAAAATGAATTGGTCTTGGATACAATCACGATGGAGTTCTCTGATACATCATCAGTGCATCATGCAATTTCTCACCAACTCGCATTCATCTATCATGAACACATGGCATCATCATTTCATTACATTTAGTTGCATTTAAATGCATCTAGTTCATTATCATTTACTTACATGTAGGTTCAATATTTCATTAAAGTGCATTTAATATAATTTAGTTTCATTCATTATCATGTACTTAGATTCGCATCATTAAATTCATTCATCATCATTTATCATCATTTAAGTTTGTTTACAATGCATTCATATAGATTCCTTTAGTTATGTGCATTTATTTATCTATCCATTAGTTAAGTACATTCATCTATCCATCTAGTATATTCTTATACTTATTCATTTTATCTTTAAAAAAATTCACTTAGGATACATTAAGATGCATTCATTATCCTTTTAATTGCATTAAGGTGCAGTTATTCACTCCCCCCTTAGTTGCATTATTATTTCACTTAGTCATATTTTAAGTCATTTAGAATCATAACAATAAATATTTGTCTCGACATCTGTTTATACATTTTATATGTGAATTCATTTAGAAATCATCAAATGAACATTTGTACTTTACATTTGTTTATTCATCTTACATACATTTTTTCACCATCTATGCACATTTACATAACTCATTAGATTCATTGCATTTCATTCTATCAAACACAATTGCATATCAGCATTTCATCAACATAAACACAAGTGCTATCTCTTTTATAGTTAACATCATTTCATTATGCATACATCATCATCATGACATTACATACATAAAGCATTACAACCAACGAATCATACATATATTAACTTGCATCCACATGTTAGCATCACATTCATAAAAATCACAAAATCATCATCATCACATACATATAGAAATCATCTCATCAACATAAACATCTAGCAAGTAAAAACATCCATCTAAGCAAAAATCATAAACTCATCATCCTACATAAATCCATACATATCATCACAAAATATGGGATCTCCTCATATATCACATCATATATCATCTCACAATAACATACATGTATCAGAGTATAGTGATGTCAAAAATATTGGCTACCAAGAGCCATCCAAGTCACAGTCCAAAATGACAATGTAATAAAATACATACAACTCTCTCAAATGGCACTCTGACCAGATGCTGCACCACCATCACCACCTGCTCCCCAACTACCCCCTGCACCACCTGTACTACCTCATCATTGAGGACCCATCACACCACCACTACTCTGCATCCTTTGAGACCACTCTGATCTCTCTCGATGCATCTATGAATAGCTCAGTGCTCGCTGACTGGATGGAACTGCCTACTCATATAGACCCAGCCAATAGTCAACCTCTCCACCTGCTCGCCATAACTTCCTCACCAATGAATTAGTCAATGACCCATGTCCCTGTACTCCCTCCAAGGCCCGAAATCTCTCCTACAGCTAGATCACCCTATCAATCGCATCATCTCTCTCTCGCAACACTACAATCAACTCTGACTCCTGTGCAAACAACTGAACATCTCTAGCTAAAACCTCTCTCTCCATATCCTCTAGTCGAGTCTACAAAAATAATATCATATGATCCCGAAGATCTCCTCCTCCCATCCCTATTAGATCTTCTCCTCCACCTGTAGCTCCCTCTACTCCTCCAATGGCTCCCTCTCCCATATCCATAGGTGTCTCTCCCTCCCCCATATCCCTGCCACCTAATCTGACTCCTCCCTGCATCAAAGGCCCCTGTGATAGTTGCAATGGCTTCCCACCTCTCCCTCTCCGCTATAACCATCTACCTCCACCACCTCCACCTCCAAACCCACCTCCACCTCCAAATCCACCACCCCCACCTCCCCCTCCTCCATCACCTCCTCCTCCATCCACTCCTCCTCCACCTCCTCCTCCTCCATCATCTCCCCTAACTTGTCCACCTACTACAAATCCTCGACCCCCTCTCCTTGACCATCTCTGTCTCCTATCATCCTCAAAAGCTAGAATCGGCTCTACCAGATCTGATATGTGTGGAATAGGATGTGTTGTAATGTACTGTGTGTACTCATCTGACACCCCTGCATCTACAATCCACAACCTCATATGTCATGGTCTTTCCTGTAAAGTCTGAAACTTTGCTAAGGCCTGATCATATGGTAACACTGGCCTCCACCAAAATCTCTCCCATATCGCCCGTGCATACTCCCCTAATCGACTCGGCAATCCCTACCTCCGACCAAACTGCCTCATCACTCTCCCAGGTTCCTGTCTCTCCACATTGTAGGTTGTCCTACCAATCAAGTATTATGTCATAAATACATATGGCAAGGCCTCTGCATCATCATCCCAGGGCTCACACTCAATATAGGGCCTCCAGATCACTATATCTAGATCATCTAATGCCCGCCGCCATCACTCTAACTTCCCCAGGTGGGGTTGACTCATCATGCCGCCGTACATATACACATAGGGCTGATCCACTGCCCTAAATCTCAGACTCACAAGTCATGTCACAGGTAGGTGCTCCCATGCCCAGATATGCAGTAGAGTGATCCCAACTCACAGTGAGCTCATCTCTCGGTACACCACCTCATGCAACTCCCGATATAGGTGTGACAGAACACACGCTCCCCTCAATCATCACCTACTCTATAACCTAGCCCCAACCCATAGCCAGTCCATGTGATCGTCAATCCGGGCATAGCAGGCCCCCAACAATCCTTGATAGTACAACTAGAAGTGGCTCATATAATGCAGCTATATCCTCCCAAGCTACTGAGCCATCATGAATAAACACATCCTCATCAAAACTCCGCTACACAATTGCTATCCCCCATGCTCAGTCATATGTCACAAGATCCCCTCGGATAGGGATGTGTAAGATCTGCCACACATCCTACAGTGTCACGGTCATCTCACCCATAGCCAACTGGAACGTACAAGTCTCGTTGTGCCACCACTCCGCCAATGTTGTCATCAAGTCGTGACTCATCCGAATCATTGGCATATACATCACATCATACATGCTTGTCATTGCAATGCAATCAATCTCAGCCTCCGTCAGTCGATCTCTCAACTGCTATGTAGCTAGATGCCTCTCCTGCATCTGTAAGATAGGAAGCTCCTCCTACACATGCACATCAACCATCATCATTAGTTTTTTTGTTTCAAACTTTCTTAAGTTTAAACCTATACTATCAATAGATACTTTGATCAAGTATCTTCGGGTCTCAATAGGTAAGCAATCATGGCAAACCTAGACTACAACAGGCATTTCTCCTAATGACCTAGTCTCATCGGCCCTGCTATGGTTCAAAACAACTAACCTATCCATCCATCCACCCTCGACATCAGGAGAATATTTTTCTAACATTGGGGCATCTATTTTTCAAACAATAGCGCTACTCTGCTAACAATCGCGCTAAAACATCTACACAGTAGCCCTACAAAACCAATAGCGCTAGAACAACTACGCAATAGCGTCATTTCAGGGCAACAACGCTACAACAATGAATTGATCGCGCTAAAACTACTGCATGAATGCGCTAAACCTTGCGATAATGCTAAAACCACTATGCAATAGCGCTATAGTGGTACAAAAGCGCTAGTTTAGGTGAAAATAGTGCTAAAACACAGTTTTAGAGCTATTGTCTTTACTCAACTTGGACGCTTGAGAAAAGACATCAAAAATGCGTGAAAAGAAAAAATTCAAATTTGCGTACCATCGGTCCGTAGTTATCTGGCCGCTGGAATCGACGAACTCACTCTAGCCGATGATCTGCTATAGGTACTGGCATCCTGACTGCTGCTCGCTCTTTCACTAAAATCAATATCAAAGCTTTGAATCATTGTGGAGATGGATGCAAACGACCCTGTTTTTAACCCTTCACCCCCATATATACCCTTTGCTCTAACCCTCATTTTACCCCGCTCACCGTCGTGGTCCCCGTGAACTTCCACCACTTCCCATTTTTCTGTTTCTTCTATTCTTTCACCGTTATTACTAAATTCTTCTCTTCTACCTTCCTGCCAACTCATTCTTTTTCGAGAGATCGCCCGATTTTTCAAAAAAATTCAGCCCATCTCTTGAGGGGGCATACCACCCACTAAATTAACATTTAGGAGGCATATTTCTTCACGACTATTTTTCTTTCTTTGAAATGATGCGATAAACCACACTGTCTCAAAGAGGGGCAAATGTAGTCACATAAATCTGTCAATTTTAATTAAATGAATATTTGCTATTTATTTGATTAATAAACCCACTAGCCAACAGTTAATTAAATTAACATTTAATTAATTCATCTTCAATCATTCTCCTATTAATTAAATAAATTATTCAATTTATTTTAATTAATTCATTACACCAAATTTACAATCAATTAAATGAATAAATCCTATTTATTTAATTTAATCCCCTTTCTTCTTTTAAATAAATAAATTAAAACATTTATTTAAATCATTAAATCCCCCCCACTTGCATTCTCCTACAAATGCAAGTTGCAACCACAAGTTGAAATAAATAAATTTTATTTTAATTAAATCCTATTTTCCCTCACCCATCAAATCCACTTGCAATCCTAAATCCCCTTCTAGATCCTTCTAATCACTTTCTAACCATTCCTAATTAGCCTAATCCATCCCCTAAATATTGTCACATTCCTAAGCAACTTGGAGTCACTTCTCAAAGACTCCAAAGTCTTTGAAAAGCATTTAATGCTTTATGTACCCAACAAGCTAACCTCTAAAGTCTTCCAAACCACTTATGGCTCTTACATGACCATTAATGGTTAACTCAACTCACCCACATGGCTAGAGACTTTACATCTAAACTCAACCCTCATTTAACCCATGTGTCTTCTCAAGCATTTATTGTTTTGACCATGGTTATCCTCACTAACTCTTGTACAAGAGTTTATCCATTGGATAAAAGATTTAATCTTTGAATAATGAATTTATTCACTCAACTCAACATTAACCCTACCTCCCAAGTTAACCCTCAGGTCATGTCAAGCATTTAATGCTTATTCCCTCTCCTCTCAACCCATCTCATGTTGACATTTGTCATCCTGGGATCGGATTGAAAGTCTTCACATGGATCTTAAGCTCTTGAATCTTGACCCTTGTTGAGATTACTCAATCTCAACCATCCATTGCTCCATTTTACCTATAAATAGAGCTCATTTCTTCATAATCCAAATCCTGAAAAACTTGTATGCATTTAGCCTATAGTCAATTTTAGAGAGCATTTTAGCATAATCACTCATATTGTCATTTTGGACTAAAATTAATCTTAGTTTATTTCATAATATCTCATAGTTAGTTTGTTTTACACTTGCATAGCATAGTTTAAACCATTTCAATCTTAAATCTCCATAAGACATTCATAGTGCAAAAAGCTACTGAGAGCTACACTCATTTGAAAACTTGGAGAGGAGAGGAACAAGGGAGGAGGAGCTACAAGTATGGTGGAAGGAATTTAGAGATGCCTTGTTGCATTTGTTTTCTTTGTCAAATGTTATATTTTTCTTTTAGTTTCTCTCTTGATATGCCTGTTTAGAATAATCTTTGGTTGTTAATAGTAACCTTTGTTTCTTGTGTTCTTGTGTGTGTTGCCATACTACAAATTTTATAATCCTTTTCGCAGAGCATCAACCGGTATGCAAAGGATATTTACAGAAAGAAGGAATTGATTATGAGGAGACTTTTTCTCTAGTGGCCAGAGTTGAAGTTGTTAGACTTTTTCTTGCATATGATGCCTATAAAGATTTCAAGGTATATCAGATGGATGTCAAATCTTCCTTTTTGAATGGTGATCTTGAGGAAGAAGTCTACATTGAACAAGCTGGCGAATTTTTATTATCAGATGATGGAGACATGGTATGTGAACTGAAGAAAACTCTTTATGGATTGAAAGAAGCCCCTAGAACCTGGTATGCTAGATTGGATAAGTACTTGTTGAAGCTGAGATTTAATAAAGGGACTGCTAATAGTAATCTGTAATTTAAAATTGAAAATGATTACATCTTAATTGTTGAAGTCTTTGTTGATGATATTATCTTTGGAGGTGAAGTTTTTCTGTGATATGTAGAAGGAATTTGAGATGTCTATGATAGGTGAGATGAAATTTTTCTTAGGTTTGCAGATTTCACAGACTGGAAAAGGTATTTTTATATCTCAAACTAAATATGTGAAGGGATTGCTGAGAAAGTTAGGGTTATATGACTCCAAATCGATTGGAATTCCTATGGTGACTGGTTGGAAATTATCTAAGAATGATGAATCTTCAAAATCTAATTAGAGCTTGTATAGGTCTATGGTTGGTGGACTACTATATCTTACTTAGACTAGGCCGACCATTATGCATGTTGTCTGCATGGCTGCTAGATATCAAGATGATCCGAAAGAGAGTCATGTCACTATTGTTAAGAGATTATTTAGATACTTGAAGGGAACTATGGATTATGGTTTGTGGTATCTGAGGAATGATGACTTCATGTTATTTTCTTACACTGATGTTGATTGGGTTGGTGATGTTGATGACCAGAAGAGTACATCTGGTGGTGCTTTCTTTTTGGGTAAGAAATTGGTTTCATGGGCTAGTAAGAAACAAGATTCAATGTCCTTATCTACTGTTGAAGTTGAGTACATTATTGTTGTTGGTAGCTACACTCAGGTGGTTTGGATGAAGCAAATGTTGAAGGATATCAAAGTTATCTATGATGAGCCTACTATCATATATTGTGATAATTCTAGTGTTATCAACATGTCAAAGAATCCAGTGCAAAATTCAAAGACTAAACATGTGTCAATCAAATATCATTACTTGAGGGAGAAAGTCAATGAAGAAGAAGTGAAGTTGGAGTATGTGTCTACAAAGGAAGCAGAAGTATGAACTTGAAGAATGCATAATATCTAGATATGAAAGAGAAAGGAGAGAGATGGAAGAGAAAGAAAGAGAACTGGA